>NC_134580.1:95031424-95658924 GCF_037038515.1 Microtus pennsylvanicus
TCTGCCTAGTGCTGTGTCCACTGGCTAACCCTTACAGCAGAACCCAGACTACTAAAGTAATAGGTTGTCCAAGAATTGAGAAATTTGGAGAGATATATGGTATACATCCTACCCTGATGCAGTGCCTGCCATACAGAGAATTCTCATCAGAGAAAGTGATTTATTTTAATGATTAAAATGTTTAAAATGAGGGAGTCTCTGAAGTAGATTAACATTTATATTATATTCAGAGTTGCTTTTTTTTGCCCCCTGATCATAACAGTGTTAGCCGTATTGACCTGTGTCTGTGGAGCATTTTCATAGTTAATGATTGATATGTAAGGGCCCAGGTGGTGCCACCCCCACACAGGTAGTTCTGCGTTTATAAGAATCCACGCTGAGCAAACCACAGGGAGGAAGCCAATAAGCAGCATTCCTCCATGTCCTCTGCTTCAGTTCCTACTTCCAGGTTCCTGTCTTGAGTTCCTGCTACGATTTCTCTTCATGGGAGACAATAAGCCGTAAGCTGGGATAAACTTTTCCTCCCCAAGTTGCTTTTGGTTACAGTGTTCATCACAGCAGCAAAAAACTACGAAGCCTGTGCACTGAGATTTTTCTCACCCCAGCCACTCATATCAAAAAAAAAACCCCTCAGCTTCCTCGTGTGCATTAAGAGAGTTACAACAGCACAACTCAATCAGGTTGCTATGGGAAATGTATACATGGTACATGGAAAACAGAGAAGATTCTTTTGTTGTCTAATACCTATCCAATGTCTATTTCATTCTTTCCCTTGGACTGATGAGACAAAGTACCCACAACAATGTGTGATAGAAAGATAGAAATTCATTGTTTTGCATCTGGAGTTCAGAAATCTGAAAATTAGATATTAGTAGGACCATGCTCCTCTGAGTTAAGACGCTACAGGATCTGTTCCAGGCCTTTCTTTGAGCTTCATACTGTCTCTAAGCTAAAGACAGCGTCATTCCAGCCTTTGTATGTGTTCTCCCGTGGTACCTGTATATCCCCACTCAACCATCCATACACAAAGATACCAAAACTACTGGAGCGGGAGTCCTCTCCACTGCACCCTACTCTAGTGTGAGCTCATCTTAGCATATCACCTCTTTAACAACCCCATTTCCAGACAAAGTTACATTTGGAAGTCCTGGGAATTCTGATTTTATTAACTGAATTTGAACGATACATAGTTTAACCTACAATACCTAATTTACAACAAACACCTCTGGAATTGACAGGGCCGCATGAGCAAACTGCACTTAGGATGCTTGTGGTCTAAGTGAAGAAATCACACAATACATGGACAAACTAATTATTTCATGTAGAGATCAAAGACCTTGAAAGAAACGTAACAATGGATTAGACCTATGGTCTTCAAACATTTTGGTCTCATGACCCCTCTTGGCCCCCCCAAGAGCTTGGCCCCCAAATAGCTACCAGTATTCATCAATTATTAAATTGTAAAAATTTTCAAATTAAAAAGTTGGTAACACATTTAATGATTCATGTGAAGATACTAAGATTAGCATCTCACACACATACTGACAAAAATATTAAAATGTTTTATAGACACTTATAACTCAAACAGCATCATCTTTATAAACATGACAGAATATCATTTCCAGTGGTCATTCGACATCATGCTTACTGGCCAGCAGATGCCCATTCCAAACATCTGGGGCTCTTTGCAATCAGTGAGGACAGTTGGGTTAGTCTCTGCAGCTGTTCTTATGCAGGGGTTAGAGGGAAACGGGACCCAGAGCAAGAAGGTGGGAGGGGGCCCTCTTATTCTAGCATCCCCCAAAGAGCAGCCCATTTTCAAAAACTAAAGCACCTGAACAGAGACAGAATGAGAGAGCAGGGGCAACTGGAAAGCAGATGCTTTGGAGAGATGGGCAGGATTTTCATAGCAGGCATGTTTATCTTATTGAAAGCAGAGTCTAATTGAATAAAAAGAGTTTTTAAAATAGTGAGCCATTAATTAGGGAGCGTGGGGTAAAGTATGGTGTTCCGTAATGTATGAGGCTTCTGGGAGCCTCGGCCGGCACTTATCGATTCTGTCAGGGTGCCAGCGGAACCAGGGGCCCAGCATTCTGGAAGCTACCTGATTCATTTGGAAGTGGCTCCCCTGCATAGCCTCTGTTCAAATCACCCCATAATTACCCTGGCACTGGGAGCTGCGAACTTGGCGGGCTCTGAGAGATATCAGATGTTTTTCTCATGCTTGCTGAACCTCTCTTAGACAAATTTTGCATTGTTTTTTGTGTCAGTTTTATCGCGGAACATCGTGTTGCCATCTGGGAAGAAAAACAACACGGCCGAGAAGCAGCTGGTGAATGGCAGTGGCCAAATAAACATTGGCAGGCACCGGCCATTAGGTGAGATAAGAGGGATGGGTAGCGGCCAGCACCAGCGCTCCCTCAACGCCGCCACATCGGTCACTGTCCCCTTCTTGCTTATCTTCACTTGGATTCAGGAAATTTTTCATCCAGAAGCCCAGGATGTGTCAGGAGCAAGGCCTTCCCTTCTCCGCCCTGGAAGTGCAAGATAGGAAGGCTCTCTGCCAGCTTGGATTCTCTCCTGGGTCAGACAATGGCTTTTTAAACCAAAATGACCGCCAGTGATGCCTTCAACAGGCCTTGCGCCCCCTCCCCCCCCAAAGAACAGAGGGCACTTGTATCATCACCCTGCCTTTCGAACAATGTGGTGGCACTTTTTGCTCAGACACAGCTTTGTCACCGGTGTCAGGCGCCTGTGCATTGCTAAGTCTCTTGGGAATTCCGTGGGGAAAACAAACTTCTCTTTGGTAGCAGGGTGGAGGGAGAGCTTACACCAGCTTGGCGGCATTTCTCCTCCAGCTTTCCTGTTTGGAAGTTTTCTTCCATTTTAACATCTCTTTTCAATTTTTTTATTAGTGTGTCTGTGTATAGCACCTGTGTGTGCCTATGTCCGTGTGCTTCTGTTTCTGTGTGTGTGCACCTGTGTGTGCCTATGTCCGTGTGCTCCAGTTTCTGTGTGTGTGTGCACCTGTGTGTGCCTATGTCCGTGTGCTTCTGTTTCTGTGTGTGTGCACCTGTGTGTGCCTATTACTGTGTGCTCCTGTTTCTGTGTGTGTGCACCTGTGTGTGCCTATGTCCGTGTGCTTCTGTTTCTGTGTGTGTGCACCTGTGTGTGCCTATTACTGTGTGCTTCTGTTTCTGTGTGTGTGCACCTGTGTGTGCCTATTACTGTGTGCTTCTCTTTCTGTGTGTGTGCACCTGTGTGTGCCTATGTCCGTGTGCTTCTGCTTCTGTGTGTGTGCACCTGTGTGTGCCTATTACTGTGTGCTCCTGTTTCTGTGTGTGTGCACCTGTGTGTGTCTATTACTGTGTGCTTCTGTTTCTGTGTGTGTGCACCTGTGTGTGCCTATGTCCGTGTGCTCCAGTTTCTGTGTGTGTGTGCACCTGTGTGTGCCTATGTCCGTGTGCTTATCTTTCTGTGTGTGTGCACCTGTGTGTGCCTATGTCCGTGTGCTTCTGTTTCTGTGTGTGTGCACCTGTGTGTGCCTATTACTGTGTGCTCCTGTTTCTGTGTGTGTGCACCTGTGTGTGCCTATGTCCGTGTGCTTCTGTTTCTGTGTGTGTGCACCAGTGTGTGCCTATTACTGTGTGCTTCTGTTTCTGTGTGTGTGCACCTGTGTGTGTCTATTACTGTGTGCTTCTGTTTCTGTGTGTGTGCACCTGTGTGTGTCTATGTCCGTGTGCTTCTGTTTCTGTGTGTGTGTGTGTGCACCTGTGTGTGCCTATGTCCGTGTGCTTCTGTTTCTATGTGTGTGTGCACCTGTGTGTGCCTATGTCCGTGTGCTCCTGTTTCTGTGTGTGTGCACCTGTGTGTGCCTATGTCCGTGTGCTTCTGTTTCTGTGTGTGTGCACCAGTGTGTGCCTATTACTGTGTGCTTCTGTTTCTGTGTGTGTGTGCACCTGTGTGTGCCTAAGTCTGTGTGCTTCTATTTCTGTGTGTGTGCACCTGTGTGTGCCTATGTCCGTGTGCTTCTGTTTCTGTGTGTGTGTGCACCTGTGTGTGCCTATGTCCGTGTGCTTCTGTTTCTGTGTGTGTGTGCACCTGTGTGTGCCTATGTCCGTGTGCTCCTGTTTCTGTGTGTGTGCACCAGTGTGTGCCTATTACTGTGTGCTTCTGTTTCTGTGTGTGTGCACCTGTGTGTGTCTATTACTGTGTGCTTCTGTTTCTGTGTGTGTGCACCTGTGTGTGCCTATGTCCGTGTGCTTCTGTTTCTGTGTGTGTGCACCTGTGTGTGCCTATGTCCGTGTGCTCCTGTTTCTGTGTGTGTGTGCACCTGTGTGTGCTTATTACTGTGTGCTTCTGTTTCTGTGTGTGTGCACCTGTGTGTGCCTAAGTCTGTGTGCTTCTGTTTCTGTGTGTGTGCACCTGTGTGTGCCTATGTCCATGTGCTTCTGTTTCTGTGTGTGTGCACCAGTGTGTGCCTATTACTGTGTGCTTCTGTTTCTGTGTGTGTGCACCTGTGTGTGCCTATTACTGTGTGCTTCTGTTTCTGTGTGTGTGCACCTGTGTGTGCCTATGTCCGTGTGCTCCTGTTTCTGTGTGTGTGTGCACCTGTGTGTGCCTAAGTCTGTGTGCTTCTGTTTCTGTGTGTGTGCACCTGTGTGTGCCTATGTCCGTGTGCTTCTGTTTCTGTGTGTGTGTGTGCACCTGTGTGTGCCTATGTCCGTGTGCTTCTGTTTCTGTGTGTGTGTGTGCACCTATGTGTGCCTATGTCGGTGTGCTTCTCTTTCTGTGTGTGTGTGTGTGCACCTGTGTGTGCCTATGTCCGTGTGCTTCTGTTTCTATATGTGTGTGCACCTGTGTGTGTCTATTACTGTGTGCTCCTGTTTCTATGTGTGTGTGCACCTGTGTGTGTCTATTACTGTGTGCTCCTGTTTCTATGTGTGTGTGCACCTGTGTGTGCCTATTACTGTGTGCTCCTGTTTCTATGTGTGTGTGCACCTGTGTGTGCCTATTACTGTGTGCTCCTGTTTCTATGTGTGTGCACCTGTGTGTATCTATTACTGTGTGCTCCTGTTTCTATGTGTGTGTGTGCACCTGTGTGTGCCTATTACTGTGTGCTCCTGTTTCAATGTGTGTGTGCACCTGTGTGTGCCTATTACTGTGTGCTCCTGTTTCTATGTGTGTGTGCACCTGTGTGTGCCTATTACTGTGTGCTCCTGTTTCTATGTGTGTATGCACCTGTGTGTGTCTATTACTGTGTGCTCCTGTTTCTATGTGTGTGCACCTGTGTGTGCCTATTACTGTGTGCTCCTGTTTCTATGTGTGTGTGCACCTGTGTGTGTCTATTACTGTGTGCTCCTGTTTCTGTGTGTGTGTCTATTACTGTGTGCTCCTGTTTCTGTGTGTGTGTGTGCACCTGTGTGTGTCTATTACTGTGTGCTCCTGTTTCTATGTGTGTGTGCACCTGTGTGTATCTATTACTGTGTGCTCCTGTTTCTATGTGTGTGTGTGCACCTGTGTGTGCCTATTACTGTGTGCTCCTGTTTCTATGTGTGTGTGCACCTGTGTGTGCCTATTACTGTGTGCTCCTGTATCTATGTGTGTGTGTGCACCTGTGTGTGTCTATTACTGTGTGCTCCTGTTTCTATGTGTGTGCACCTGTGTGTATCTATTACTGTGTGCTCCTGTTTCTATGTGTGTGTGCACCTGTGTGTGCCTATTACTGTGTGCTTCTGCTTCTGTGTGTGTGCACCTGTGTGTGCCTATTACTGTGTGCTCCTGTTTCTATGTGTGTGTGCACCTGTGTGTGCCTATTACTGTGTGCTCCTGTTTCTATGTGTGTGTGCACCTGTGTGTGTCTATTACTGTGTGCTCCTGTTTCTATGTGTGTGCACCTGTGTGTGTCTACTACTGTGTGCTCCTGTTTCTATGTCTGTGTGTGCACCTGTGTGTGTCTATTACTGTGTGCTCCTGTTTCTATGTGTGTGTGTGCACCTGTGTGTGTCTATTACTGTGTGCTCCTGTTTCTATGTGTGTGTGTGCACCTGTGTGTGTCTATTACTGTGTGCTCCTGTTTCTATGTGTGTGTGCACCTGTGTGTGCCTATTACTGTGTGCTCCTGTTTCAATGTGTGTGTGCACCTGTGTGTGTCTATTACTGTGTGCTCCTGTTTCTGTGTGTGTGCACCTGTGTGTGCCTATGTCCGTGTGCTCCTATTTCTATGTGTGTGTGCACCTGTGTGTGTCTATTACTGTGTGCTCCTGTTTCTGTGTGTGTGTGTGCACCTGTGTGTGTCTATTACTGTGTGCTCCTGTTTCTGTGTGTATGTGCACCTGTGTGTGCCTATTACTGTGTGCTCCTGTTTCTGTGTGTGTGTGCACCTGTGTGTGCCTATGTCCGTGTGCTCCTGTTTCTATGTGTGTGTGCACCTGTGTGTGCCTGTTACTGTGTGCTTCTGTGTCTGTGTGTGTGCACCTGTGTGTGCCTATGTCCGTGTGCTCCTGTTTCTCTGTGTGTGTGCACCTGTGTGTGCCTATGTCCGTGTGCTCCTGTTTCTGTGTGTGTGCACCTGTGTGTGCCTATGTCCGTGTGCTCCTGTTTCTGTGTGTGTGCACCTGTGTGTGCCTATGTCCGTGTGCTCCTGTTTCTATGTGTGTGTGCACCTGTGTGTGCCTATTACTGTGTGCTTCTGTTTCTGTGTGTGTGCACCTGTGTGTGCCTATGTCCGTGTGCTCCTGTTTCTCTGTGTGTGTGCACCTGTGTGTGCCTATGTCCGTGTGCTCCTGTTTCTGTGTGTGTGCACCTGTGTGTGCCTATGTCCGTGTGCTCCTGTTTCTGTGTGTGTGCACCTGTGTGTGCCTATGTCCGTGTGCTCCTGTTTCTATGTGTGTGTGCACCTGTGTGTGCCTATTACTGTGTGCTTCTGTTTCTGTGTGTGTGCACCTGTGTGTGCCTATTACTGTGTGCTTCTGTTTCTGAGTGTGTGCACCTGTGTGTGCCTATGTCCGTGTGCTCCTGTTTCTGTGTGTGTGCACCTGTGTGTGCCTATGTCCGTGTGCTCCTGTTTCTGTGTGTGTGTGCACCTGTGTGTGTCTATTCCTGTGTGCTTCTGTTTCTGTGTGTGTGTGCACCTGTGTGTGTCTATGTCCGTGTGCTCCTGTTTCTGTGTGTGTGCACCTATGTGTGCCTATGTCCGTGTGCTTCTGTTTCTATGTGTGTGTGCACCTGTGTGTGCCTATGTCCGTGTGCTTCTGTTTCTGTGTGTGTGCACCTGTGTGTGCCTATGTCCGTGTGCTTCTGTTTCTGTGTGTGTGCACCTGTGTGTGCCTCTTACTGTGT
Organism: Microtus pennsylvanicus; assembly: GCF_037038515.1. Lineage (NCBI taxonomy): Eukaryota > Metazoa > Chordata > Mammalia > Rodentia > Cricetidae > Microtus > Microtus pennsylvanicus. Next base: position 95,038,766 of record NC_134580.1, read on the forward strand.
GCTCCTGTTTCTGTGTGTGTGCACCTGTGTGTGTCTATTACTGTGTGCTTCTGTTTCTGTGTGTGTGTGCACCTGTGTGTGTCTATGTCCGTGTGCTTCTGTTTCTGTGTGTGTGCACCTGTGTGTGCCTATGTCCGTGTGCTTCTGTTTCTATGTGTGTGTGCACCTGTGTGTGCCTATGTCCGTGTGCTTCTGTTTCTGTGTGTGTGCACCTGTGTGTGCCTATGTCCGTGTGCTCCTGTTTCTATGTGTGTGTGCACCTGTGTGTGCCTATGTCCGTGTGCTCCTGTTTCTGTGTGTGTGTGTGCACCTGTGTGTGTCTATTACTGTGTGCTCCTGTTTCTATGTGTGTGTGTGCACCTGTGTGTGTCTATTACTGTGTGCTCCTGTTTCTATGTGTGTGTGTGCACCTGTGTGTGTCTATTACTGTGTGCTCCTGTTTCTATGTGTGTGTGTGCACCTGTGTGTGTCTATTACTGTGTGCTCCTGTTTCTATGTGTGTGTGTGCACCTGTGTGTGTCCTTTACTGTTTGCTCCTGTTTCTATGTGTGTGTGCACCTGTGTGTGCCTATTACTGTGTGCTCCTGTTTCTATGTGTGTGTGCACCTGTGTGTGCCTATTACTGTGTGCTCCTGTTTCTATGTGTGTGTGTGCACCTGTGTGTGTCTATTACTGTGTGCTCCTGTTTCTATTTGTGTGTGTGCACCTGTTTGTGTCTATTACTGTGTGCTCCTGTTTCTGTGTGTGTGCACCTGTGTGTGCCTATGTCCGTGTGCTCCTGTTTCTATGTGTGTGCACCTGTGTGTGCCTATGTCCGTGTGCTCCTGTTTCTGTGTGTGTGCACCTGTGTGTGCCTATGTCCGTGTGCTCCTGTTTCTGTGTGTGTGCACCAGTGTGTGCCTATTACTGTGTGCTTCTGTTTCTGTGTGTGTGCACCTGTGTGTGCCTATGTCCGTGTGCTCCTGTTTCTATGTGTGTGCACCTGTGTGTGCCTATGTCCGTGTGCTCCTGTTTCTGAATGTATGCACCTGTGTGTGCCTATGTCCGTGTGCTCCTGTTTCTGTGTGTGTGCACCTGTGTGTGCCTATGTCCGTGTGCTCCTTTTTCTGAATGTGTGCACCTGTGTGTGCCTATTACTGTGTGCTTCTGTTTCTGTGTGTGTGCACCTGTGTGCCTATGTCCGTGTGCTTCTGTTTCTGTGTGTGTGCACCTGTGTGTGCCTATTACTGTGTGCTTCTGTTTCTGTGTGTGTGCACCTGTGTGTGCCTATTACTGTGTGCTTCTGTTTCTGAATGTGTGCACCTGTGTGTGCCTATTACTGTGTGCTTCTGTTTCTGTGTGTGTGCACCTGTGTGTGCCTATGTCCGTGTGCTTCTGTTCTGAATGTGTGCACCTGTGTGTGCCTATTACTGTGTGCTTCTGTTTCTGTGTGTGTATTTGCATCTGTATCTACGTGGCTATGTCTGTGTGTTTCTCTGTGCACATGTCAATGTATATACGCATGTGTTTGTCTGTGTATCTTTGTCTGTATCTATGTGTTTCTCCATGTATATTTGTGTCTGTGTCCACATCTCTCTCTCTCTCTCTCTCTCTCTCTCTCTCTCTCTCTCTCTCTCTCTCTCTTTCTCTCTCTCTCTCTGTGTGTGTGTGTGTGTGTGTGTGTGTGTGTGTGTAGGCTGTGTATGTGTATCTGTCTGAAAGTGTATGTGTCTGTGTATGTCTAAGTGTCTGTATATGTGTGTCTGTCTGTCTGTCTGTCTGTCTGTCTGTCTGTCTTTCTGACTGTCTGTCTGTTACTGGAGATTGAACCCAGGGTCTCATGAGAACATTCCACCACTGAGTCACATTTCCAGGCCTTTTTCTTGACTCTTTTTCTTCTTGAGGCAGACTCTCTCCAGGGTGCTCAGGCTGAACTCCTAGGGAAGCATGCATGTGTTCAGATCTCCATCTGCAGGCATCAGTCCCTTGAGCAGCTGGAGCTACTCCAGGCCTTTGCCACCAGATTCAGCTGCAAACTGGTAGACTCGTATGACCACCCTAGATGCATTATTTCTACAGATGGAAAGGCATGATTGTCTTGAGGCTGCTACCGTGAGCACATGTGTTAGAGAGACTGATCCCCAAATGCCAAGGGACAGACCAAATTAGAGGTCATCACTAACTCTGCCTAAAATTTTAGGGGAAAAAATTCTCTGGGGGAAAAAAAGCCTTACTACTGAATCAGTTTTCATTTATACATTTATGATGAAAGAGGATCAAGAAAAACATTTAATAAAACCTGATATTAAATCATAGTGAGAATTTCTGAAAAGTCTGTCTAAATACATCTCAACATTGTTTATTTAAAAAGTCAGTTATTCTAGATATTTCTATAAAGAACATAATTTGTGCATAACCACATTCTCTTGCCAATATACTTTTCATTCCTCTGATATCTATCCAGGTAAGCAATGTTATTACTCTTTGATTGAATCTCTAAAGACATTGAGTTCATCTCTTCCCCTGCTGCTGCTGCTGCTGTTGCTAATTTAGAAGTTGGGAGCACATACTCTTTTAGTTTTTAATACTGAACCTATAAATTAAATGACATATATATAATACATACTATATATGTTATATATTATAGTATTATATAATACATGATATATAATAATATATATGACATATATATATATAAATTAAATAATTGGCCAACTGGCCAGTTGTAGTTAAACCTTGTAAGTACGTAGGGAAATATTTTACAAAAGAAATCACTCATTGGTACAAAGGAGACCCAAACTTTCCTCTTCCCTGCCTAAGGATTCGCTGTGTGTGGAAACACCAGAGAGAGTCCACAGTGATGCAGAGAATAGGAGTCTTAGCCTCAGCCCACCCGTGAGGAGACATAGTCTAGGACTAGTAGATAATTGGTCCAGGGCTCAACAGCTCAGAAATTCAGAGCATAACTCTGTGGCCCGTGGCCTCTGGCCTGCAGCCCACCCGGTGCTGTGAAGCCTGGTCTTAACTCTTCCCCAGTGTCAGACTATACCCATGTGACCCTAAAGTGAGCACAGAAAAAGCCTGGAAATAAATAAGGGCTGGAAAGACAATCTCAGTAAATGTAGGGATTTTATGTTTGTTTGCTTGCTTTTTTTTTTCTTTTTCCACAAAACTACCTCAAACAGATCAGCACAACTGAGAAGAATCCTTGAGCACCCAGGGAGGAGTACTCAGAAGGAGCACGTGGAATTTTGCAGAAGACCTTAGGGAGAAGAGATGAAAAATCAGACTTAGAGTGCTGACAGTGTGGTGTGAACGATGAATATTCCCATTGGCTGGCTTCCAGGAAAACTGCCAGCAGGAAGTAGCCTCCCCAAGATGAATAAGGCAGTGCCTTCCTGTGAAGGATAATAGCCTCACCTCTCAGTGGGGCTCAGACGACAGAATACAAGAAGGTGGCGGGAGTAATATGAATATCCCAAGATAAATTAGAACCTGCTATCGAGGGAGATTTTTTTTCACCCTCAAAGAGGGGGTCCTGTCACTTTACAGGATGGATGAGTAGGGGAACGAATCCCCTAGCCACTGAGGCCAACCCAGAACAGCAGCATCTAAGGTGTTGAGATAGGGTTGGCTGACACAAAGACAGATTGGTAAGATCTAGCAAAGGACCCCAATCAGGTCCCAGCAAGGAAGAAAATTTCAAGATCCTGTCGAATGGTCAACTACAGTAAAACACCAGAAACTGAGTAATTTGTAAACAATGGAACTTTGTTGCTCACAGCTGTCTAGATATTGTAAATCTAAGACCTAGAACTAGCAGTTTCGGTATCTGGGAAGGGCAGGTGTCATCCTTAAAAACAGCATCTCAAAGCTATGTCCTCCTCCAAATGGGGAAAAATACTGTAGTCACACAGGGCAAGAGGGATGTAAAGGTAAAAAGGAAGTTTAACTAGGTCTCCCTAGTCCTTGCTACAAAGTCAGCATACCAGTGAACTGTGGAGGTCATAGGATCCATCTAAATATGAATGGCAATCCATTCTGATCTCTCAACGAAACACTGACTGGCATTTGATGCCAAGGACATTAGATAGTCAAAGTAGTAGTTTAAACTTTGTGGGGAAAGTTTTGTGTGAAGAAAAAAAAACCCTACTTGACTGTGAACTTGAGGAATGGAATATTATTTTATTTCTGCTGTAATCCCCAGGGCCAAGTATATGGCCCAGTGTTGTGAAATATTTGTGTACACTGTGCAAAGATGTATTACTGTGATTGGTTTAATAAAGAGCTGAATGGCCAATAGCTCGGAGAGAATAGGCGGGACTTCCGGGGAGAGAGAATGATGGGAAGAAGAACAAAGCAAGTCGGACATCCAGTATAGAGAAGAGGCAACTGAGCCATGTGATAGAGGCCTATTAATAGAAGCAGGTCAATTTGGGTTGTAAGAGCTAGTTGAGGGAAGGCCTAAGCTAAGGTCAAGCCTCCATAGTTAGTAACAAGTGCCCATGTTTGTATTGGGGGGCTGACAATGCAAAGATAGTGCCATAAGAAAGCTTGCTACAGCCCAGTACACATGAAGAGTTCAGTTAGTGTTTGATGAATAAACAAATGCAGGACATCCTTCTAAGAATCTGTAAACTATAACAGAGACATAAGTATGGTTAAAAGAGCTGAGAGTATAGCTCAGTTAGTAAAGCATTTTTAAAGATGGGATTGGGAAAGTTGGTGTTTTCTTGTTTCCTGTTAGAAAAACAATACAATTCAACAACAAAATTTTGAATGAATTCTTGTGTTTAGGAGCCATACTTAACCCTCAAGAATGAGGATAGAAACTACACTTTTGTGCATGTGTAGAACAGGTTCTGGTCACACCCATCACTTTATCTCTGTCGTCCTCTCTCAGCCCAACACCCTTCTTCCCACCAAATCTCCACCCCATTTTCATGTCTTTTTGTTTTGTGTTTGTTTTTGCTTTCTGACCCACTATGTTTAGGCAGGGTGCCTCACATGGGCATGATGGGGAGGCTCCCATGGGAGTGAGTGTGATCTTTCCAGGAGAGCATGAAGACAATGATTTTCTTCCCCCAATAACTTTCTACTTATATTGCCTTCCCTGAGCGGGACTCCTTGAGTCCCTACTCCCATCTAAGAGTGAATGTTTGTTAGCTCGGTTCGTACAAGTTCTATGCAGGCAACAGCAGCTGATGGGAATTAGTGAGTGCCACTGCCCTGTCAACCCCCTCAGAAGTGACTCACAACTGTCCTCCCAGCTATCCAGCTCTTGCCTTCCTCTCAGCCCTTCCTCCACAATGTTCCCTGACACTTGAAGGAGGTGGTATAGGTGCCCCATTAAGGCTTACCACTCAACCGTCACTTGTTCTCGGTGCCTTAAACAGCCAGGAATCTCTGCATCAACCACTGTTTGCTGCACAGAGAACCTCTTCGGATCAAGGCAAAGGACCGAACTAGTTTGTGAATATAAATACAAATACTTAGCAGCCGATTTGAGAACGTGCCCATTTAGGAAAACAGGTAGTAGATTCCCTATGACCTCCTTAGTCATGAACCTTACCAAGTTCACAGTACCAGGCATGAATTCTGTCCCGAGGAGCAGTCCTCAGACATAGTCGGAAATCATTTGGTTACACCTATAACAGGCATGCCCCTGTTAAAGCAATAAGAACCTCTCGACAGCATGTAAAGAAGACAAGTTTGTATCATAGCATACAATGTCCAAAGTCAGAAAAGAAAGACTTTTGCTGACTCCTCCACCACCACCACTCAGCTTCCTGCACAGAAACTGACAGTAGGGAATGAACTTCCAGCTCAATTCCACCAAGGTTTCTCGGTATCCTAAAGTTAAAATATGAAGTATCTTCAATAATAGGGCCTTACCACCTCACTCTGGAAGGCATCCAAGGGTATTGGCCTTAACCTGTATACTTTGGGGTGCTCTGGGGCCTTCCTAGCCAATAACTTCTAGAAAGGTATCTTACATCTGGCAGTAAGATATTCATTTAATAACCTGTGGCTTCAGGATTGGCATTGTTATCCCCGTGGATGGCATCTACGTTCAAAGTCTTCTGTTTTCATTGTTTTGTTTTAAGACAGTACCTTACTGTGTACCCCAGCTCACCTGAAATTCACCGAGATCCACCTGCCTTGGTTTCCCAACTGCTGGTTTTAAACATGTGCCACCCCACCCAGTCAATCTTTTTTAAATTATATGTTTGATTAGCTTTAAATTATTGGGTTTCTGTGTGACCTATTCACACATCCCCAGTGTAGTTTAACCCTTTCCTCTAATCCTCATCTTCTCCCCATCCCTCAACCTATTGAGACTTTGATGTCAACTGTCTTTCTGTCTCTAGTTTTATTCTTTTAGGATAGGAATAGCTATAGGGATTTTAGTGAACATTCTTCTCTTCCTCTAGATTAAAAAAAAATGTTACTAAGTATAGGGTTTTCTTGTTTTCCCAGAAGTACATTCAAAATCAAAGCTAAGGTCTACAGTATGTCAAGAGAGCCACCCCCAGTATTCTACTATAGAAAGTGGTCCTGCACAGCCTACTGAGAGATTGCTTTAGAACACACCTTCCTACTGGCCACTACCTCCTCTCCCTGGATACTTTATGAAGAGAAATAAAGGTACAGCAAAGAGGCTAACCTACTAAAGAGACACCATTCCTTGAACAGGAGGAGAACTTGCCACTGAAAATCAAAGGACAAGAGCTTTAAGTTAATCGATTCATTTTTAAGACTAAGAGGTCATGAGCCGATGGCAGGATAGGCTGTCCATTCTCCAAAGGACATTATTTAGCCAGCATATTGGGGAAGAAAGGATTTGGAAGACCTGTAGGAGAGCCTACCCAGGAATAAGCTGAAAAGTATAAGCCTGCCAAACAGTGAAGCATTTGTTCTTGTTCCTCACTGAAAGAAAAATGCGCAAGAAGGTTGGAGATAGATAAGCCTATTCTTTTGTGGAATGAAGGGAGGAAAAGATTTTTGAAACAACATAAGACTTTTTTTTAATTTAAAAATATTTATTTATTTATTAAGTATACAGTATTCTTTCTGCGTGTATGCCTGCAGGCCAGAAGAGGGCAACAGATCCCATTACAGATGGTTGTGAGCCACCATGTGGTTGCTGGGAATTGAACTCAGGACCTTTGGAAGAGCAGGCAGTGCTCTTAACCTCTGAGCCATCTCTCAGCCCCCAACATAAGACTTTTATAATAATTGAAAGTCACTAGAACTTTCTACACTCAACTCAGTACATTACTAAGATACCTGCTAATACCAGTATATAATTAGGTACTATGATACCTAACTGTATTGTAGTATATTGGTGGATAGTAACTGGAAGCCTATACTGAATTTAAGCTCTTCAATAAATATTTAGTTGTATCTTTCACTACTTCTATATTTATTTAGGATGGAGATGAACATGTTGTTATTATTTGGTGTACGGTCCCTCCCCCCTTGTCCAAATAATATTGTGATTATATGTTCAGAATATTTATGCCTCTTGAGACTCCCCATAGAGATACAATAAAACAAAAGAGCAACTTGAGGTTCCTGAAAGGCTCCCCTACCCTACCTTTGCAGTGACAGAAATGACATGCATCAGGGGCTTCTGTGTAGGATACCAGCTTAGAATCACGTTGAAGCATATTATTGTTCTACAATGCTCATGTTGTCAACCCATGCAAATGCTTAGGTTTTTCTTTTCATCTTTTCTTTATTTTGTATCCACAGATGATGAATTCTGGCTAATTGGATATAGTGCTTGAAATTTCAGGTGTCCCCTAAATAAGTAAAATAGAATCCTCACAGAGCCAGGGCAACATGATGCTTGAGTCAGATGGCTGGGACTTCTTAAAGCCCAAGCTGAAGTCTCCCGTGGCCAATGAGTAAGGGAAGTCTAGTTTGTGCTGAGCGATTCCTACCTCTCTACTTGCAAAGTCCTAAAGAACTATAGAAGCCTTGAAGCGAGGACGTGTACATTTTGAATGGATTTTAGTTTCTTGGGGTTAAAAGATAGCTTCTAGTCTGAGATGTAAACAGATGAAACTTAATTGCATTCAAAGCTAGGTATTACCCATAGGGAACTCAAAAGCCATCCAAATTCCAGTGCTGTCTGGGAAATGAACCCGGAACTACACTGGGGTGCCATGGCTAGCTTGACTAGAGGTGAAACAGAACTGCTAAGCCAATACTGTGCACTTTCACCTCTAAGGGTCTGGGAAATAGGCACAAACAAAATAGTCAAGAGCTTAAAATTTAGCTGTGGGAAATTTATTGCAGCTAAATAGAGAAGGAAACAGCGGATCCCTGGGGAAGCAAGCAGGCTGTAATACAGAATGCAATTTGGAGCCGCGGTAAAGCAATTCCCCAGTACTGTGTGCGCCATAGTCACTTCAAGGAGGGCCCCGGTATTCTCCACTCTGGCACCTGGGGAGCTCAGGGGTTCCCAGCACAAAGACCCATCAGTTGAAGGGAGAAGTGACAGAAGGTTCAGGGAGATGGGTCAGCTAATGGATGGGGGAATAAATTCTCCCAGAACACTCCATGTTCAGACCACTGGAAATGGAGTCACCCTTCAAATAATCGTTGTGCCTGTTTCTTTTTTTCCATTTTCAATTTATAATAACAATAACGACCTAGACATAGGACATTTCCTGGGCCTTAATGACTGTCTGAGGTTAATGGCCCTCAACTACACCTCAGGCCATCAACCCCTCCCAGCTGGTCATTAATCTCCAGGAAGTATCCTGTTCCAGGGTCATTACAGTTTCCGTATCAACTATACCTTAAATGCTTTATGGATTCTGCAGATACAGATCTCTTGCCAGTAGAGGCTGTAAAACCTGTTTAGAATTCCAAAATTATTTTGAGCTTGACCTCTCAAAAATGTTTGCTTCTAAACCAAAATTGGCCGAAGGAAATATGCAGCTTCACTTTTCCTGAGTTATTTACATTTTTGGCAAGAGAGAGTTCAACTCAATGTTACAGTGAATATGCCAAAGATCAATTAATATTGGAGGGAATCAGCAGCTTTAAAGAGGAATTCCCGTTCTTCTGACGAGTATCACCACGCAGCCTTTGAGAAGGGATGCTGTCTGTGAAAATATCTCCCTTTGAGGATGCGCGTGTGTAGATGGCAGGCATTACATTTAATGGACAGACTTTTCTAAGTACATCTAATCCTAAAGCCTCTTTTTTTTTTACTTTCATCGGAAAAATTCCAGTGTATACACAAATATCATAATAAGCATTTGTTTTGCTACAAAATATTCTATATAAGGAGGAACTGAAACAAGAGTGAAATACGACTGCCGGAAGGGGTAGCAGCCAAGCTACCACCCCACAGGAAATGGAAGGGTAGATTCTCAAGAATCCTTGAGGATCTAGAGAGCTCAAGTAGGGACAAAGGAGGGAGACCAAGGAAACTCCGGAATTCCAACTATTGGCGATAGGCCCATGCCCCGACTAAGCAGGAAAGCCATAGAAACATGGTAGCTGGGCATTGTAAGCCTGTGCTGGTCAGTGTTTGTCAGCCTAACACCAGCCACCTGGGAAGAAGGAACCTCAAATGAGTAATCGCCTCCATCAGACTGGCCTGTGGGCACGTCTGTGGACCATTTATTGATCCTAATTGACATAGGTGGTGCCATTTCTGGGCACGTGTACCTGAGCTATAAAAAGTTGTTGAGCAAGCCAGAAAGTAGTGTTCCTCTGTGTTCTCAACTTCAATTCTTGTCTCCAGGTTCCTACCTCGGCTTCCCTCAATGACAACAGACTGTGACCTGTAAGCCAAATACACCCTTTAATCACCAAATTGGTCTGAGTCGGTATTTTAGCATAGAAGTGAAAAGCAAACTAGGACCTTAGAGGTAGGTAGCTGAGCCCAGCACTGGGGAAGAACAGTGGAGGGATAGGGAAAGCATCAAAGATACATGAACGGAGATTCTGATGAGACCCTTGTCTAACGCACAGTGATAACTGCATTCCCAGCTCATGGGTCCAGATCCTCAAACTGAACAATGTCAAACACCTAGGGGGCTGGAGAGATGGCTCAGAGGTTAAGAGCACTGGCTGTTCCTCCAGGGGTCCTGAGTTCAATTCCCAGCAACCACATGGTGGCTCACAGCCATCAGTAATGAGATCTGGTGCCCTCTTCTGGCCTGCTGACATACATGGAAGGAATGTTGTATACATAATAAATAAATATATCTAAAAAATATATAAAAAAGACACCTAGGGCACAGAATCAGAGCATGGGGAGACTGCTACAGTAAAAGCTGTAGAGGACCAGCCTTGACAAAAATACCACTTGTCAGGGTAGGGACTTGGGGATCAGAAATGTAAGTAAAGAGTACAAAGGTGTGAAAATAATAAAACAGAAACCATAGAATAGTACCGGGAGAGTGGTCCACTGAATACTGACATCGTCTGCATTTAATTTTCTATGCACTTTTATACCCCAGCACAAAACGGGGAAGAAGGCAACAAAAGACGTCTTTAACATGGTACAAAGGACAACTGCAACAGTCAATTGCTTCAACACTTTGAGACATCAAGTCATTCGCATTCTGTTGTTTAGGCAGTGAAGCTACCCTAGATCAAGTATCCTGAAAGCAGCCACTCCCAGGTAACCTCCTATTACAAAAGAAGGAGCAAAAGTATGCTTGCATATCCTGACCATCTATCTATCTGACAGGGCAGAGTAGATCTACCCATATGGACCATCTTAATGTCAAAAGAACCAAGTAACCACGTCTTGATTCAGGAGCTATAGCTCTGAGGTTGTTAGCAAAACTGAGCATTTTCTAACTCTCTGACCTTCAGACAAGGTGGAAATAGGCTCACATTTTTGGGCCTCCACAAAAAGCTGGACGAATTGTACAGAAGAACTATTTTCCTCTATTTGTAAGACCAAGACCAAGTTAACCCAGTTCCTAATGAGGGTCCCGGTAAAGTCTTGATATAGTTTATTATGTCTTATAAGGATTCATGTAGAAGTCTAGTCCCAGTGAAGCGGTGTTGGGAGAGTGTGAGAACCTTGAGGGAAGACATTATGCCATTGGGGTCACTGCCTTCAGCAAGAACCAATCCTGGTCTCATAGAGTAAGTTCTTATGAGTATGGGTTCTTAAAAAGTAAAGATACTTCAAGAACTTGGCCTCTTCTGAACTTAACAACTTTCTTGCCTTTTCTTTACAATGTAATGATGAAGTAAGAGGAAACTTAGACAAAAGGTGAAAAACGGTGGTAATTATGGGTTTTCAGGCTCTGAAATTGTTACTTTCCTAAATAAACCTTTATAAAATATAAGTTCCCAGATTCAAGTATTTTATTATAACATCAGAAATATGGTTAAGACTCACTTCCTAGTTTTCACGGTGCCTCCTTCTTGCCACATTCTTACTTGAAAAAAAAAACATATCTCTACCTTTAAAAATAGTTAATATTGTCACTATTGAATTTGTTCAGAGGAGTTTAAGAAAATTAAATATAGAGCTACCAAATGAGTTACATATGGTACGGAGCTAAAGGAGTCAAAGTTAGCAGATCACAGTTATGCCTCACATCTCTGTTTACTGCAGCACTGCACACTATAGCTGCAGTGAATACATATGTGTATGTATGCATATATGTATGTATGCATGTGTGTATGTAATAAGCCCAGCCACCCAACAGCTGAGCAGATAAAGAAAATATACTATGTCATTCTGGAAATGATAGGCTCAAGGCATGGGAACAGCAAGTATTAAAAGTATTTACCAGAACTGATGGGAAAAGAAACTTAATAAAGAAAAATTCCATATCTATCACCCTGCAGAAAACTCAGCTCCAAATGGATCCAGGGCCTCAACATAAGGTCAGCTATCCTGAATCTCATAGAATCTTACTGGTGTGGAATAGCCTTGACCTCACTAGCACAGGAAAAGACTTTCTGAACAGAACACCATTAGCACAGGAACTAAGAACAACCATGATATATGGGACCTCGAGAAACAGAAACACTCCTGTACAGCAAAGGACATCATCATTAAGGCACAGCAGCAACCTAGAGAATGGGGAAAGATTTTTGTTGTTGTTGCTTTATTGATTTTTATTGAGCTATACGTTTTTATCTGCTTCCCTCTCTTCCTCTCCCCTCTCCTTCAACCCTCTTCCATGGTCCCCATGCTCCCAAGTTACTCAGGAGATCTTGTCTTTTTCTACTTCCCATGTAGATTAGACCCATCTATGTCTCTCTTAGGGTCCTTATTGTTGTCTAGGTTCTCTGGGATTGTGAATTGTAGGCTGTTTTTTTTTTCCTTTTTTGTCTAAAAACCACTTATGAGTGAGTACATATGATTATTTTTTTTCTGTTGTGTAGTACTCCATTGTGTAAATGTACCACATTTTCCTTATCCATTCTTCAGTTGAGGGGCATTTAGGCTGTGTCCAGGTTCTAGCTACGACAAAAAAATGCTGCTATGAACATAATTGAGCACATGTCCTTGTTGCATGATTGAGCATCCTTTGGGTATATACCCAAAAGTGGTATTACTGGGTCTTGAGGAAGGTTGTTTCCTAATTTTCTGAGAAATCACCACACTGGCATCCAAAGGGGCTGTACCAACTTGCTCTTACCCCACAACCTCTCCAGCATAAGTTGTTATCAGTGTTTTTGATCTTGGCCATTCTTACAGGTGTAAGATGGAATCTCAGAGTTGTTTTGATTTGCATTTCTCTGATGGCTAAGGATGTTGAGCATTTCCATAAGTGTCTTTCAGCCATTTTAGAGTCCTCTGTTGAGAGTTCTCTGTTTAGGTCTGTACCCCATTTTTTTGGATTATTTGTTCTTTTGTGACCAATTTCTTGAGTTCTTTGTATATTTTGGAGATCAGCCCTCCGTCTGATGTGGGGTTGGTGAAGATCTTTTCGAGACTGAGGAAAGATTTAAACAAATTATAAATCTGATAGAGAGATAGTATCCAGAATATATTTTAATTTTTAAAAAAAAAATGAACATCAAGAAAACAAATGACCCAGTTTTAAAATGGTGTAGAGAACTAAGCAGGGAGCTCTAAAAAGATGAAACACCGATGATAATAAACACTTAAAGAAATATTGGACATCCTCAGCCATGAAAGAAATGCAAATTAAAGCTATTCTGTGATTTCATCTTATACTTATCAGAATGGCCAAGGTTAAAAAAACAAATGATAGCATATGCTGGCAAGGGTGCAAGAAAATGGGAACACTTATTTGTTGCTAGAGTTAATACAAACTTGTACAGCCACTATGGAAATCAACATGGAGATTCCTCAGGAAGCTAAGACTCTATTGACCTCAATCACCACCTGTACCACCCTTGAGCAAAGGACTCCTCATGCTTCTACAGAGACACTTGTTCATCTGTCTTCACTACTGCTCTATCCATAACAGCCAGAAAGTGGAAACTATGATAATAAAATATGGTACATTTACCCAATGGGAATTATTCAACTGTTAAGAAAAATTAAATTATGAAATTTTCAGTTAAATCAATGGAACTAGAAAATAATCATCCAAGGCAAGGTAATCCAGACTTAAAAAGACAAATATTATATGTTTTTTCTTATATGTGAATGTTAGCTTCTGATATGTATGCTACTATCTGAATCATCACAGAGGTTATATACTTAGGAAGGGACCAGAGAAGAGGAAAGAATCTCCCATGGAGGGGAAAATAGAATTTAGAGTTGTCAGGAGATAAAAAGAAAACTAGAATAGGAGAATTAAATGATTAGGGAGATGGGAAACCAGAGTAAAAGAAGGATATGATGAATAATACTAACACTAAAGGTCTTTTGAAGTACCATATAGAAACCTTCTGCTGTATAAGCTTCCTAAAATATACACACATATGACAGGAGTTTAAATGGAGCCACCAAATAATGGTGGAGACAATGTCCAACCAGATGTCGTATACCACCAAGTAAAACTTTCAGTGCCAGGATGGATTACATCTCCTTGAGTTGCTGGCCAATGGGTTTCCATGGACTCCCCTAAACATCACAGGCCATTGTCAGGGCTATTAGTTGCTCTCCACAAACTAATGGTAGTGCCATATTGCTGGAAACAACACTTACATCATCAAACACAGAAAATTTTCTGGGGTCCTACGAGGAGCGTCATTTCTACCGACTATTTGTCTTGATCCTGGAAGTTACTTTGCATGCTATTAGAGAAGAAAAGTAATCATCAGTATCACCCAGTTACAAACTCTGTGACCTGCAATAGCAACCTGCATGGTACAATGTTTGCACAATGCTATGTGTGTGAGTAACTAACTCCATTTTTATTGGATTTAAGGCTCACCCCTTGAGATGGAACTCACACCTTACCCTACTAAAGTGATCAAGAACCTGAGACTAGCTAGGTCTTGAGCTCTCGTGGTGCTTTATTCTGTTACAGGAACACAGTAATAAAACGACCCTAATGACATGTTCTATATGCTTAGATCAGCGCCTCACTCGCCCCGTCAAAGGAGCATTTTCTTGCAGTAGATGAGGATTAACACAAACCCACCCACAACTGGAGAAAGTGCAGACAGTGAAATACTTTGGAGCACTCCTACGTGAATGGGACATCTTCATCAAACTCTTCCCCTCAAGTTCCAGAAATCTATGCAAAAGAGGAAGTATAAAAATTATAAGAGCCAGAGGCAGTGAATTACTCCAAGAAAATAGTGTCTTCCAGACCCAACAAGACTGATGGACTCATGGAGACTGTGTCTGCATGCACAGACATGCACAGATTAAAGCCAGACAAAGTCCCAGCACTAAGCAAAGGAAGTGGACACAAAGTCTCATCCCTAACCAGGAAGCTATTTGAAATTGATACCAGCCAGGAAGGGGAAAATCCGTTTCTCCAAAGGAGAGGCACTGGGTGTGTTAACCACACTCTACCATCACAGGCCCTGTGTCCAGGAGTAACTGGTCAAAACGAAACAAACTCCATGTGGACGTGTGTGTGTGTGTGTGTGTGTGTGTGTGTGTAAGTTTTTGGTTTCATTTTGTTATATTTGGGGATTTTTTTTTCTATGTTTTTTATTTATTTTGATTTTCATTTTTGGTTTTTGAGGATTTGTGTGTGTGTGGAAGGAAAAAAGAACAAGAACAGGAAGTGGGTGGCTAGGGAGGTGGGGAGGACCTAGGAAAAGGTGGGGGAAAGAAAACATAATCAAAATCTATTGTATGAAAAAAATAAATCAATAAAAGTAGCAAAAAATTTCATGTTACTTTTGCATATTTGTTATCACTCAGAAAAGCAAGAGGAAATAAAACGTGAATTCTCCTTTGGGGAAATAGAATCTGTTCTGTGGATAGAAACAAAGTGTGTGGGTTCTCAGAGAGAATCACCCCTCTGAGTGTGAATGGTGTCTTTTTATAGCAGTTAATAGAAATTACCTGGCCTTGACTTCTGGGCTATTTATGGGGGATGGTGTTTGAATAGATAAGAGGGGGCTCACTTTCTGCTTGTCAGGGAGTAAATTTTATCTCATCATCTGTCCTTCCTGAGACTGGTGTTTGAGGCGAGGTGCCAGGGGTCATTAGGAGTTAGACCACAATTGTTTGTATGAGTCATTAGAAGGCCCTGGGTCAGACTCCAAGCCTTGAGAGCTGATTGCGGGAGAGTGGGAAATTTGCTTTTTATTTTTGAGCCCTTATTTATTTCGACCTTTTAGTGTCTACAATACACTTTTTTCCCTCACTATAATGTCAGGGAAGTGGACAAGGTCAAAATTAGGACATCTACGAAAAAATGAAAAGAACTATATATCACTGGGTTAAGCAAGAAGTTAAAGCATTGTGCATTTTCTCTCATATAATGAATCCAGGGGAAACAGAAGGGGACCTTGAGAGAAAAGGAAGGTACTTGGGGAGTCAGAGGAACAAGGTCATGGATATGATCAAAGTATGTTATATACATGTCTGAAAATGTCACAATTAAACCCATAATATTAGTATAATAACTATACTAATAATAAGATTAATAATTCCCTTAGGGGGCCACATCATCAGAACTTTACCTGAACATAAGCCTCTCTCAAAGGCCCTACCTCTGAATTCCATCAAATTAGGGTTGGTTATTTAACACATGAATTTGGTGACAACTCAGGAGATGATGCAGTTGGTGAAGTGCTCACTGCACAAGTGACAGGAACAGGGTGTGGTGATGGTGCATACATGTAATCATAGCACTTGGGAGGATAGGCAGGGAGATGAGAGGTTCACAGCCAACATAGACTATATAGCAAGACTTAAAACTACCTGTTACTTCTGCTCCAGGGGTTCGAATAACCTCTTCTGGTTTCAGTGGGTACCTGCACTCATGTGGACACACACACGCTCGTGCACACACATGTACACCTTCACAGTTTTTAAAACAATAAAATAAAATTTTAAACTTAAGTATATAGCATAAAATGAGAATAAATTTTATTTAAGGAAAAACAATACTTGTGTTAAAGGCAAACCTTAAGTTCATAATTATCCTAGGAGAGGATGAATCTAGCAACCACTCTGAGCCTGACAACTGACTGATGTGTGGCCATTAGGGTCCTAAGAGCCTATGTAGCTTAGATGGTGGGAAAGAACAAAAAAGGCCATCTGAGGAGCACCACAAGCTTGGGGTCAAGAGTTTAGGTTTCTTTTAGGAAGTGCTTACACTGGGCCAAGAGACACTTTCAAGCACAAAGTAGATAATCAGGAAGTAAATCAAATTGGGCCAAGACTAGTGAGACTATATATATGCATTTTATCTGCTTCCCTCCTTTTTTCCCAGTCCCCTTCTACAACCTCTCATGGTCCTCATGCCCCCAATTTACTCAGGAGATCTTGTCTTTTTCTACTTTCCATGTATATTAGAGCCATGTATGTCTCTCTTATGGTCCGAATTGTTGTCTAAATTCTCTGGGATTATGAATTCTAGGCTGATTTTCTTTGCTTTATGTCTAAAAGCAACTTAATGAGTGAGTACATATGATATTTGTCTTTCTGGGTCTGGGTTACCTCACTCAATATGATGGTTTCTAGATCCATCCATTTTCTTGCAATATGCAAGATGTTGTTATTTTTTTCTGCTGTGTAGTATTCCATTGTGTAAATGTGCCACACTTTCCTTATCCATTCTTTGGTCAAAGAGCATTTAGGTTGTTTCCAGGTTCTGGCTATAATAAACAATGCTGATATAAATATAGTTGAACGCATATACTTGTGATACGATTGAACATCCTTTGAGTATATACCCAAAAGTGGTATTGCTGGGTCTTGAGTAGATTGTTTCCTAATTTTCTGAGAAATCGCCATACTGATATCCCAAGGGGCTGTACCAATTTGCACTCCCATCAGCAATGCAGGGAGTGTTCCCCTTACCCCACATCCTCTCCAACATAAATTGTCATCAGTGTTTTTGATATTGGCCATCCTTACAGGTATAAAATGGAATCTCAGAGTTGTTTTGACAGCTAAGGATGTTGAACATTTCCTTAAGTGTCAGGGAGATGCCGTGTAGCTACTGAAGGAGAAAGACTCCAGAACCTTACTGGTAAGCCACAGCCTCGTGATGATAAACAGATTAATAGAAATGGGTTAATTTAAAATATAAAATCTAGCTAAGAATATGCCAAGCCATTGGCCAAGCAGTGCTGTAATTAATATAGTTTTTGTGAGATTATTCGGATCTGAGCAGACAGGAAATGAAAGCACAGTCAGTCTACAAACACTGAGAGAAAACAATGACAACCTGGATTCAACACATATTTAAGAAAATATCATCCAGGTCCTAGCGGGCAAGGTGCTAGGCCATGATGTCATTCAGGTAAGAACTTTCTACTTTCCCTTCCTTCCTTTATATACCTAAGGAGGTGTATAAAATCATACCCAGTGCTTATGGAGGAGTCAACAGACTTCATATGTGAGCAGAATAGTTTTGGTCAACTTCAAATCAGCTAAAGTCATCTGAGCAGAAGAAACCTCAATATAGAAAATGCCCCATCAGTTGGCCAGTAGGACAGTCTGCTAAGCATTTGCTTGATTATCATTTATATGAGAGGGCCATCCCACTGTAGACAGTGCTATCCCTGTCCAGGTGGTCCTAGAATGCAAATAAGAAACTGAACAAACTGTGAAAAGCAAGCCAGTAATCAGTGTTCCT
Source organism: Microtus pennsylvanicus (assembly GCF_037038515.1). Classification (NCBI taxonomy): domain Eukaryota; kingdom Metazoa; phylum Chordata; class Mammalia; order Rodentia; family Cricetidae; genus Microtus; species Microtus pennsylvanicus. Next base: position 95,056,942 of record NC_134580.1, read on the forward strand.
CCGTGGTCTCCGCTTGGGTTCATGCCTCCAGCTTCCAGCCTTGAGCTCCTGCCCTGACTTCCTCTGGTGACAGACTGGAACCTGCATGTCAAACAAATCCTTTCCTCTCCAGCTTCCTTCCCATCTTGGTCATGGTGTTTTATCACAGCAATAGACACCTAACGAAGACGACATGGAAAGAGTTTCAGCAAGGCCTCCTTCCACAGGCTCAGCCTTTCCCCCAGCAGGCCTGACTGCTGGGATTCAGAAGCCTCAGGCATAGCAAGCTCGATGTTTCGAGTATTTATGACTGAACCAGAGCATTGTTTGGTCACTAGAGATCAGCAGACAAGGTCATGGGATTTCAAATTTTGACTTGGAGCAAAAAACTATTCCCAGTGAAAGCAAACTTTAACAGGCAGTAGGAGAGCAAGTAATCTAAGGATTGATGTGGTGGTTCAAATAAAAAAGACCCCCACACACTCATTATTGGAGAGGTGGCCTTGTTGGAGTAGGTGTGACCTTGTTGGAAGAAGTGTGTCACAGGGGATGGGCTTTAAGATTTCAGGAACTCAAGCCTAACCCAGTGTCTCTCTTTCTATCTGCTGCCTGCCAGTCCAGATGTCAAACTCTCAGCTACTTCTCCAGGGCCATGTCTGCCTGCATGCAGCTGACCTTCCCACCATGACAATGATGAACAAGACCTCTGAACCTGTAGGCCAACCCCAATTAAATAGTTTTCTTTGTAAGAGTTGCTATGGCAATGCTGTCTATTCACAGCAATAAAAAAAAAAACTAAATTGTTTTTTATTAACAACTAACTAAGACAGTTGATGCTTGCTCAAGACAATGATTATATAATTAGGTCAGACTGGAGAAGCTGAGGACAACAGCTCTCATTGAACGTCTTGTAGACATTGTGCCCATAGGGCACTCATTACTGCCTTTGTAAACCAAGCAAACAGTTAAAATATCTCTAATACACAATCTCTAGAAGGAAAAAAAATGCATGGCAGAACTTGAACTGCAGATGCTTTGGGCAAGCCCAGCGTGTCCAGAGCAGTAACTGAGGAGTGTTCGTGAGGTAAGAATGCTACTAGTTTCTTTCAAGAAGTGCATTGTTAGGCGGATCTCTGTGAGTTCGAGACCAGCCTGGTCTACACAGCTAGTTCTAGGACAGGCTCCAAAGCCACAGAGAAACCCTGTCTAGAAAAACAAACAAACAAGAAGTGCATTGCTGACGTTGAACTTGCCTGTCCTGCTATTTTCTTAGTCTACAGTTCCCACCTTTATAAGAGTAAGGAAGATCTGCTGTGTGAATATAAAACCAAAGAATCAGTACCTCTCATAGAGCTTCCCCATCTGAGCCCTGCCCCGGGAGCTAGACAATCCCTGGAAAGAGTGGACCCTGAATTGCTGGCCCTTACACAATCACGACAACTTTGTAAAGAGCAATATCTGAATGACCCTTCAGACTTCAGAGATCAGCAATAGCTGTGTGACAGGAAGATGTTGGCTCCAAATGACAGAAAAGAGAGTTAGCTGTTCTCAGGGCTCTGCAGTTTTTAAGGAAGAAATAGATATGATTGGGTTTAAAAGGGAAAAAAAAGAGACAATTACATTTAAGGATGTAGCTAGGGACCTCACCCAGAAAGAATGGCAGAAAATGGCACTTGCTGAGAGGAACCAAAATGTGATGCTGAAGAACCATAGCAATCTCCTCACAGTAGATTGACAGGTCACCAAACAGATGGAATCTTCTAATGGGACAAGAAGAGGCCTGCAAAAAAGTAAACACTACAGCTGAAGACAGTGGCTGGCTTCTCTCTGCATGTGAAGCGTTGACTTCTCTACGAGCGGCTGGGTAGGATTCCAGAGAGCTACAGGTCAGAAGAGAGAAGAACTTGAAGGCTCTACTTGGCTGATATTGGGAACCAGTACCCTCATCCCTGGGGTCCAGATTGTTGAGATATACTACACAGTTGGCACATTCTTGCTAGACACTTGTCTATAGTTTTCCCATTTTAAGTAACACCCAGAAGAGAGCGCAGTTCCCTTGGTGTATCAGATTCCTTTGCTTGTTTGATGGAAGGTGGGAGGAGGGGAGATTTTGCTCTTTTCCTTTACAGATTCTGATTTTATGAAACAATGTTTCAATTTCGATCAATCAAGGTAAATTTTTCCAACTTGGACACCCCTGGCCTTTTGTTTCCTTTAACGTCATATGATACCGGATCCATTCGTCTGTATCTTACCCTTAAATGAGAGCATTTTCTCCTGGACCCCGCCCCCATCCTTACCAACTGTGCCTGACCCTCCTGACACTTTATAAAAAGTTCCTATGTAGGCCTGGTTGGTCCTTCCCCTCTGCCTAGGTCAGGGTGCTTTTAGAACACTATACGTCAGTCACTGAAATACCACGCTCATGGTGCTTGCGACCCTCTCATTCCCTGAGAATAATTACCAGCATAAGACTTTTCTATAAGACAAATATCATTTATACAAAAGAATTGACCTGGTGGGCTGGAGAGATGGCTCAGAGGTTAAGAGCACTGACGGCTCTGCCAAAGGTCCTGAGTTCAATTCCCAGCAACCACATGGTGGCTCACAGCCATCTGTAATGAGATCTGGTGCCCTCTTCTGGCCAGCAAGCATGCAGACAGAACACTGTATATATAATAAATAAATTTAAAAAAAAAGAATTGTCCTAAGCAACATCTTTACATTTGACATAGTGCTTGTAGTTTTACTATGTATTTAACTGTAACTAGTGTTTAATTATGTGTATGCATGTATGTCTATGGGAGGTTATATTCATGTCCAGGAATGCAGATGCTTGCAGAGACCAAAGGAGAGTGTCAGGTTCCCAGGAACTGGAGGTGCAGGCAGTGGTGAGCCACCTCACCTGGGTGCTGGGAACCTAACTTAGATCCTCTGCAACAGCATGAAACACTCTTTCTTGTTTTATTTTATTTTATTTTATTTTGTCTTGAGACAGGATTTCTTTGTGTAGCCCTGGCTGTCCTAGAACTCACTCTGTAGACCAGGCTGGCCCCAAACTTACGGAGCTCTGCCTGCCTCTGCCTCCTGAGTGTTGGCATTAAAGGCATGCACTCTTAACCATGGGACCATAGCTTCAACCCAATTACTGCTATTAAAATTTGTTTTAAAGTTAACAACAGTTGTGGGCTTGTGGTGGTTTGAATAAGAACCATAGGCTCATAGATCTGAACGCTTGGTCACCAGGGAGTGACACTCTTAGGAGGTGTGATCTTAATAAAATAGGAGTGGCCTTGTTGGAGAAGATATGTCATTTGGGAGTGGGCTTTGTGGTTTCAAATGCTCAAGCCAGGCCCAGTGTCTCTTTCTCTTCCTGCTGCCTGCAGATCCAGACATAGAACCTCAGCTGCCTCTCCAGCACTTTGCCTGTCTGCTTGCCTTCCATGCTTCCTGCCATGATGACAATGGACTAAACCTCTAAAAATGTAAGCAAGCCCCAATTAAATGTTTTCCTCAATGAGTATATAATAAATTCCAGAGGACTTGGGTTTGACTCCCAGCATCCACTATTTATAACTTCAGTTTCAAGGGACCCAATGCCTTCTGGCCTCTGAGGGAACCATGCATGCATGTGATATACAAACAAACCTGGAGGTAAAGTCCCAACACATATAATATTTTTAAATGAACATTTTTAAATCTTTAAATTAACAGTTTTCTTTCTTTTTCCAATTTAAAATCTTGTTAGACTATCACTTTTCTTGTGACACACCTACTAATGTTCTATAAGAAATGACAGTAAATTTTGCCCCTCCCAGGTGTATTGTGCCTTCAAAGCCACTGTTCCCCTCTGCTTATAATATCTCTCCATTATTTAGTAAAGTTGTTTCTTTACATTAGGATTCAAGTCAACAGAAAGTTACTGCCCTGTTGAAGCTCACTTAAGTCACCAAAATTACAGGCTGTTCATCTGCATCCCAAAGTGCTTTCTGTCTCCCTCCACCAGAAAGTCTCCTACATCACAGGCGAGAGTATGCCCATGTTTACCTCCCTGACAATGCTTAATACTGTAATCATCTTGGGTCACCCCATTATCTGGGTCACAACATACTTATGTGTTCAGCGTTTTCATTAGTGAAATGAATAATGATAGAACATGTAGCCTCAACTAATGACAAGCCACTTAAGAACATACACATCCAAGGCATGATGTTACTTTAATTAAACAAGAGATACTCCAAACACTCAGTGTTTAGAAAACTTCTCTGTCCACTGGGACTAACAAAAAATTTAAACAACAGTGTTTTCACAAGTGACAAAAAGCTATCGAGTTATATGACTTTGGAAAAGAGCATGAAGTCACATCAGGGTTTATGTGAACTTTATGAGTTCACACGCAGAGAACTCTGGTCGCAATGTTTAGGATCCTCATGATTAATGTTCACTCTCTGACTGCAAATATGGGAAATAAAGCTGTAGACACAAAGGTGAAATCAACAAAGAGACTAAGGAAATGTCCGAGCACTTGCTACACAAACATGAGAACCAGAGTTCAGATCCCAGCACCCACGTAAATGCTGGGTGGGAGGGGGCAGCACACCTGTGATTCCAGAGCTCAGAAGATGGACGTAGGAGATCCTCAGAGCAAGCTGGCTAGCTTGGGGGTCATCTGAGAAACCTTGCCTCAATGGATAACATGGAGAACAATCGGGGAACCCTCTAGTCTCACATGTACACACACAGATGTATGTGCATTTGAACACATGAGTGTTCACACACATTTAAACAAGCATATGTATATACCCCATGCAGAGACAGATGAAAATAAATAAACAAATCTGGCTAAAATGCCTACCAAGCATGGGTTTATCTCAGAAGAAAATTCGCACATTGAAAACAAAAGTACATCGCCAAATATGAAGGGTGCATTGAATGGCACCCATGATATTATATCTGCATCAAAACTATGGGAATTCCCTGGTTCATGGTACAGTTGAAGAAATCCCTTTTCCTCTTCCACATGTTCCGAGTCACAGAAAAATCAACTAGAACTCATTGAGCATGTCATATATGGTGGAGATTTTAAAAGCTTCTCTAACCCAATGAGAGTCAATCTTTCTTGCTTTCCTCTTCTTCATAATCAAATTATACATATTCAAAATAGTTAAAGATAATAATATGGTTGTCATTTGGTTATACTGGAGAAAACCCAGTGCTTCTATGAACGTGTTCCTTGAGGGAAGGGGATGTGTGTGTGTGTGTGTGTCCCCAGAACTAAACCCAGGACCTCACAGAAGCTCAGCATCTATTTTGTCATTAAACTGTAGCCATAGCCCCTTTGACATGACTTTATGAGAAAGGAGAGGAGATGAGAATGCTCACAAGCTCTGCCACAAAATATCATCCCTTGAGTGCCTGGGTGTGCCGGTCACGGAGAGCAGAAAGGTGATGTTTAGGTACTCTTACAGATGGAGCTATATCCTCCCCAAAGTTTCTGTTGAAATTCTAGCTTCAGTTCTTCAGAATAGGACTGTGCTTGGTGAGAGAGCCATAGGCAAAAGACAAAAATTAAATGTCATTGGAGTGCTCATATGTATGATACAAATATCTCATTTTACATATATTATACATATCTGTGTCATATGTTCCTCCCCATGGCTCAGAGATCATCATTAAATGGGGAGCTGAAAGATTACAAAAGCCAGATATCAGGGATGACAGGATCGAAACTGTCTTCTGTACATGACAGTACTTACTACTGTCACGAATTCATGATGTCTGTACCAAGATTTGCACAAGATCAAGACAGTCGGCATTCTAGCACAGACTGAGAAGGAGCTGCCACCCCTAACTCAGGAGCTATGGACAACGGATGGCTTCCTAGTTTTCTTTAGGGATATGCTTCCTGGTATGTTGAACGCAGCTCAGTAGATGACCATCTAGGATTATATAAGCAGCAAAAATGGAGTTGATGAGTTGTTGGTTTGTTTGTTTGTTTTAAAGATACAGAGTTGGGGAGTAGAGGAATGGGGATAGATCTAGAAAAGATTAAGCAACAGACTTGATCAAAATAAATTATATGAGAGACTGGAGAGATACCTCAGGGATCAAGAGCACCCGTTGCTCTTGCAGAAGATCTGGGTTTGGTTCCCAGAACCCACTGAGCAGCTTTCAACCATCTGTAACTTCCGTTTCAGGGAATCTGACTCCCTCTTCTGGCCGTCGCAGTCACAGACACACACATCTGTGTGCAGACATACGTGTGGACACAATACCTGCACATATGACTAAGTGGAAAATTAATCATAATTTAAAAACAAGTTCTATGAGATTGTTGAATAATTAATGATACATTTTGAAAAACCAGAGTTATTGCTATGAGGTAAAATCCATGATAAACCTTTTTAGTTGTTTACTGTTGCTATAATAGCAATGGCTCAGTAAATTTCATTTTAAAAGAAATGGATAGCTCTTTTGTCAGCTGAAACTCGATGTATTGGATGTTAAACTGTATTGCACTGAAATTTGACTTGTATATAATTAAAAGAAGAAAAAAACAGTCTGGATCAAATGATATCCTCCCTCATATACATATGTGTGTGTGTGTGTGTGTGTGTATATAGAGAGAGAGAGAGAGAATTGTGTGTGTGTGTGTGTGTGTACAGAGAGAGAGAGAGAGTCTGTATCACTCTTTTTTCAGTAGTTCAAATATATGCTTTTCTGAGTACTAGAAATGTATTCTGAAGGGAAATTCAAAGAGATTTTTATAAATAAACCTAGAATCTATGAGATAATTGTAGCTACAAATACAAAAACACCCAAGGGTTACAATGTATTTGAGGAACCGTTTTCTAAAATGATGCCCTCCCCCCTCCCCCAGCAATGAGCCTCCAAGCCAGCCTTTCTCCTAAGAGCGTCCAGCACACATTTAGCGACCTTCAAAGAAAGGACAAGCAAGGCAAGCAGACAACAGAGCTTTTCCATTCCCCACATGCCTCACCAAGCAGCTGGAGGCGCCCCGCAGCTTCCACCGAGGGCCCAGGTGTGCCTACCTGGCCAGCCCCCACAGCAAACGGGCAGAGGCCCAGCAAATCCAGCGGGGGCTCCAGCCTGCAATCAGGGCAAGCGTTTCCCAACAGTTACTCACAAAGGCAGAGGCAGTTCTGACAGCGGGGAGAAGCCGAGAAATGAATCTCGGCCGTTCTTCCCACTGGAGAGGGAGGGCATAGAAACTTTACCATGGAGAACAGCTGCTCCGAACGCTGCACTGGGTGTTAATCAAGCCATCTGTGATCTGCAGGAAGAGGCTTGGATCAAAAACCTTAACTTGCCCCCAAGGCCCTGTTTCCACCTTGATTTAACGATTCTCATTGGTAGCAATCTGCTGTTCTTTCCCCGTGCAGGGTCCCAAGCGCGGGTCCTGTGGCTCCATCAACTAGCTGGGGTAGCCCCTCAAGGAGAAAGGCTCCCCTGGCAGGAGACAGGGCTTTATTTTTATCCCAGTTAAAGTCCCTGTCCACTCCATTAACAGCTGCAATAACCTTGGTCCCGGGCATCTCCTAGTGAAGCTACAGCCAGCTGGGGTTAATGAACTCTCGCGACCATCAATTCCTGGGAGAGGCCATTGGCCTGAACTGTTACTTAATTACTCTTCTGTGTACAGCTTCATAAAGCAACGAGAAGCCTTCTTTCAGGAGATGGTAATGGGGGTCTTCAGAGGCCATTAATTTTACAAATAGTTTTGCTAGAAACTTCAGTATGTTAAGAAGTCGGCCTGGCTCACAAATCACCTCAAGGTGGTCTCCTCCGAGGAGAGACCTGAAACCTGACAGGTTTCTGTGGCTGTCACCCTGGAAGTTATCAGCTGTGGCCGTGCCTATGTCCTGAGACCCCCAAAAAGACCACCACGGAGCCATACTCTTGTGAGTGCAAAAGCAAGGTCTCATTTATTATATATTGGCTAAGACAGGTCCCCTTCCTCACAGTCTGACGTGGCAGATGGAGGGAGGAGGACCTCGTCTACTATGGTAAGGGATTTTTAAAGACAAAAGCCACAAAGCAGTCAGTCCCAAGATTACAGTTTCAAAGTACAAAGTTGCTTGTCTGTATCACAATTGGCCAAAGGTTAGGTAAAGTTTAGCTGTTATTCTCTAATAGGCTGTCCTTGCCTAAGGAGGTTGTTCTCCCATAGTAACTGTCCCCTGGTCACTTCCTCGGGACATCTGCTGGCCCTTTGCTAACCACAGGGGCTGTCTGGAAACTTATCTGATTGGTCCATTGTTACTCAATGGACAAGGGAAGTTAGGTGGTCAACATCTTTTGTGTAACCACGGGTGGGGATATGGGTGGCAGTCAGGAGTTTTGTGTATCTAGGATTTTTCCATTAACTAATACTTCCCCTCGCGGCTCCTGGCTTTTCTCGAGGGTTGGAGTGAAGTTCGAAGTCCCACGGGATCCCAGAACAAAAATGGAATCTTTTTCGGCCTCAATTTGTCTGGTCTCATACAGTAAGAGCTGATGTGCACGCGCATGCACGCGTGCACACAAACACACACACACACACACACACACGTGTGTTCCAGTATAGAGAATGAGTATTTTTTTTTATTTTCTGTGAATGATTTTTCCCTAAAAGTTTGCAAAAGAAGACATTGTGGGGCTAATCCAAAACAATCACGGCCATTGTCAACGAACGTTAAAATCTCTTGTAATTTCTGTCTTATGGGTGGGGCTCTTAATCTCTGAAACTCTCACCTAGCAAGCCTGCATGGACCAATAAGCCTCTGCAGGCAAAACTGGGCCTTGGTGTCCCTTGCTGGTTTTGCTAGACCTGCTGGACTCTGCGGTTATCTCAGCACACCCCAAGTTCTCCTCCTGTCCATCGAACCTCTTCACACACCAACACACTGCTTTCAAACATGAGGAGACTCCATGGCTCTCTCTGCACTACCCCATTTAAAACTGTCGTATTCTCCCTTTGCCACACACTTGATGCCTTCCCTCATCCCCTTCACCTGCTCATGTTTTCCCTGTGGGGGCCAGCCATGATAATCTAAGTCTGGGCAGGTCATCCAAAGGAAGTTCTTTCCTTCCAACCAGTATCACCTGGGACTCCGGCCATCAACAAATTTTAATAAGAGGCCTGAGTCTCCGTAGTTTACTCTGAAGCAATACCTGGTAGCAGGAAAACACCACAAGCTGAGATTACCCGACTCCCACCCAAGAGCAGACCATCCAAAGGAAATGCCTGACATTCCATCCTCTGTAGATAGGAGCACCTGCCAACGCACCTCACCAGAACACCCCTAGACAAATGTCAGCCAGTCAGGGGTCCTGAACCTTAGAGCCCCCTCACTCCCACCTTTACTATTATAAAAACCCAATTCTAATTGAGCTTGGGGTTCTCCAAATATTCCAATACATTGGACATGCAGAGAGACCGAGTTTGCAAGCTTGATTAAAATAAAGGCTCTAGCCGGGCGATGGTGGCGCACGCCTTTAATCCCAGCACTCGGGAGGCAGAGGCAGGCAGATCTCTGTGAGTTCGAGACCAGCCTGGTCTACAGAGCTAGTTCCAGGACAGGCTCCAAAGCCACAGTGAAACCCTGTCTCAAAAAAAAATAAAATAAAATAAAGGCTCTTTGCTTTTACATATGGGACTCGGTCTCCTTTGTTGGCTTTTGTGGGGACCCATGGATTTAGGCATAACATTCCCATTCTCTTTTCATATGAAATAAAATCAATGTAACCCCCCTACACACACACACACACACACACACACACATCTCAGCATGTCAACTTTGTGCTTTGAATTGTCCCATTCCCTCTTGTAGACACTGGCACTTTTACTCTTCGATACCCATAGGACAAATGGGTCATCAGTTGGTTATATGACAGCATCACTGTGACCACAAGATCAAATTTCCCATCTTCTTCCCACTTGGGGAGGAAGCAAGCCCTACTTATCAGAGAGACATGATTAGAAAGGCTGTCCCCTCATACTTTCTAGAAACAAGATTCCCTGAAGATTGTTCCTGCTTAGGGCAGACTTAGCCACAGAGCCCACACATCTATAGAGGTTCTGACTTCTTAAAGATTAACAAGAGACTGTTATCAGCACCACTGTGACATGGCGCCCTGACCATCCTATGTCAATTGTGGAGTCATAACCCCATGGAAGGTTGTGAAATTCTGGTTCCACTGGAAAGAGATGAGAGTCTTCCAGAAGCTAATCAACTAGGGCAGGATTAGGAAGCCACAGCACATCAATAGAAGGGAGGTAAAGTTTGGGGAAGCAACTAGAGGGCAGAGAGGGAGTTGCCTTCCCCTTCCTTTTCTCATCCCTGATTGGCATTGACACACTTCCCAACCAGTTTGCAGTGACCAGGGGTTAGAGAACAGCCCATAACTTTCCAGGGCAGCGATGTCCCTACATCTGTACCCTAAGACCTTTAAGAAAGCTGCAGGTCAGAAAGAAAGACGACCTGAGAAAAACTTAGTACCTCTGTTTCTTCCTAGTATTTTGTCTAGGTTTCCAACTCGCATTATTATGGCAAACAGCCTCTAGGTGTGTTTGCTTGCGAGATAGCTTATGGAATTTTCCAGTGGATCTCTGCACCCTCACTTCCTGATGCAGAGTCAGAGGAGGAGAAGAAAAAGCTGAGGGTTTTGTCATATCCAGCCAAGGGGCTCTGAAGGGAGAGAACCAGTTCATTGACTTTCTATTTGGGAGATTGATGGGCCCATTTCTGCAGTCCATAACCACATCTCTGCTAACATTTCAGGCATCTACAATGGAAGAACAGAAGGAAAATCAGCTAGATTATGAGTAAGTAACAGAGACTACAAAGGCTGCATCCAGGCATCAGGTGTGAGGCAGGTCGCTGGCCATACCTTCTCTAATCTTCCAGCCACCTCTCCCTCCTGCCCCCTCAATCCATCTCCCAAGCATTCCACTCCTACAGGGAGTGGTCACCACTATAAATTCCCCACCTGAGGCATGATATTTTCCAACGTCGTGCTTCATGTCTCTCAAAACAAAATCCTTGGACCATACTACCCTAGTCCCAATTAAGAACTCCAAAGACAAGTCAATGAAATCTTTCCCAGGCTAGTAAAAGTTTAGTGTGGGCCTCCCTTGACTTCAGTACTCTTCCTAAAGTTACCATTTCATTCAGTTGTTATTTTCAAAACAGACATCTGTGCTCTTGAATGACATTCCTGGAATATAAGTATGTAGTCACTGAAATGGCCCTCGTATGAGAATCTCAAACATTATAATCAGAAATCAAAGAGAAGGGGAACCATGGGTGGAAGGAGAGAAGCCCTATTATGGTAGTAGAAACTTCTGTCTCTGAATAAAGCAGACTCACTCAGAAGTGATGCAGCAGGTGCCTAGATAAAAATAGTCAATAAAAGTGTATTGCATAAGCATGTTTCGAGAACAATTTAGGAAAAGGTTGCCATGGGAAACAGTTCTCTCCAGCACGAGGCTATTTAAGGAAGTGAAGCTTCTCTTGAAATCAGAATGGAGGTGCATCTCAAGATGGCCCTCGCTGGGTTGGGAATTACTGAGACAGTTTAGGGTGTGATTAAGATGTGTGCCTATTCACAGCGGATGAATTACCTATCTTCTAGAGAGCCTACCTAACCTGGTGAGGTTTTGCTCTTGAGACAACCAACCCTTGTTCATTTGGGGGGCTGTGCCTATAGGTCAGAAAAGATGGAAATCTTAAGATTGGCCCAATCCAAGAAGAACATTATCAGTTTAAACATGGACCTTGAAAAAGATATGCAGAGAATTGATGAGGCCAACCAGGAACTTCTTCTCAAAATACAAGAAAAAGAAAATGAAATCCAGAGGTGAGTCTAAAGTTTCAGGATGGAAGTTCTCAACCTGAAAGAAGGGGGGGTGGTGACAGGAGGAAGAAATCCTCAACTTCTCTACTTTCTGTAGAGAACTCTATCCCATGTAGCAAACAACCATCCTTTACTCCGTGACGGTCCCCCCCCCCAGGACATCCAGATACAGCAAGCTTAAAGATGCACTTACTTAAAAAATTAGGCTGAGCTTTCCTTGAGTTGAAGAACACTGGAGAGTTTGGCCTGGTATAAGGTTGTTCTTTTTTTATGACTTGGAAATGGCCTGAATCTGTGGACCTGGGAAAGAAGTGTTTCCAACCTGAGATACCCAAGTAGTCGTCAACCCCAGATTTTACCACTTCTGAACCTGTCCATTACGATTCCTTCCGGTTTTCCCTTGCGTCATCCAGGCTGGAGAGTGAGATCACCCAGACTAGAGACCCTGCAGAAGATGAGGACTGGGAAAAGGAAAACTATGCTGTGATGGAAAGAGAACGCGTTCTGCAGGAGCTGGAGGAAGAATCAGCCAGACTTGTGAGCATGACACTGGAGAAAGCGAGTCCATGACGTCATCCTGGCCATATGTGCACTGTAGAGCACGGCCCCCCTTCAGCTAAGCTAGTCTTTTTAAATCCTAACTTGATGAGGTCTTGAATCCCACATAGCTGAAATATCATTTCAACATAAAGTCAATATAAGCATATAATTAGCATATTTTCCTTCTTTTGTCAATGTTTTTTAAATTACAATTACATCATTTCCCTCTTCCCTTCCAGCCCTCACATATATTCCACTCTGCGCTCTTTTCATAATTGTTGTCACATATATATGTGTGTGGATATTACTAAATACATACATATAACCTGCTCAGTCCGTATCTCATGACTTGGATGCATTTTTTTCAAGGCGGACCATTTGGGGTATTGGATGACTAATCAGTGCGCCCTTTTCTGCGTGAAACGGTTTCTCTCCAGTATTTCTTAGCAGACTGTACCATTGTGTAGGGCCGAGGGCCTCATTGACATCAGTGTGTCTCTTGGTGGCATCCCCCTTCAAGTCATATTTAGAGATCCGTGTTGTTGAGATGTTATGTGTGTAACTTCTGACATCTCTAAAAGACACAACCTCACAAAAACGTTCTTGTTCTTCTGGCTATTAAAATTTTTGCTCCTCCTTCTTGACAAGATCCCCGAGCCGTAGGTGCAGGAATTGGATTAAAGATATATCAGATGGGACTAGGTTCAAACTCCTGCAGTGTGGTGGGTTTTGGTTGTTGTTGTTGTTTTGTAATGCCCTCCGTCTGTTTCGTAGAGAAGCTTCCTTGATTAGGGCCAGGACTGCACTTGTCTGTGGGTAGAAAGACAAACATTTAGAAGATGATCGTGCTGGTTTAGCAAAGGGGTGTTCAACTCTCTCTCAAGATCCATGCCTTCACTAGCCCTGGGTATTTTGCTAGGTTTCTGTACCTGGCGTGATTTCCCTTTGGCTGAGCAAGTCTTGAGTCCAATTAGAGAGCTACCGCCAAGGTGTAAGTGTCACGACTGCACCTTTGGAGCTATCCTGCCCTGCTGATTGGTGTTATGATTCACAGGAGGCACAGATGGATAGACTGTTGGTTGCTTCCCTCATTTGGAAGCTTCCATGGAGCCTTCTGGTACCAAGAAACCTAGTCCTCAGGGAGGAGGCTTTTAAGCAATTCTTTTTGCATAGAAAGACTATGTCCGTGCATGGGAGGGAATTGGGGAGAGTAGGGTTTCTTGGGTAATATTTAGTGCTGGGACCATAAATATCTATATCCTTTGTATGCTACTGATTATTTCACCTGTGATTTGATTTCAAGATCTCCTTACAACTTACGTTGTTCAAATAAGCCCAAACTTGTGCAAGGAAACACTGCTTGATGAAATGGGAATACCAACCGAATAGCAGTAGACAATGTTACCTGTGATTCAAACTTACATTCTGGTCCTTTCTCTCTCCAGGAGAGGAAGAATGAGGCTTTGGTTCACAGCATTTCAGAACTTCAGAGGAAGGTAGGATGGGGCTCTGTGGTCCTCAGTACCTCCACAGCATTGTTATTCCCAAAGAGGCAAGATAAGGAAAGTGTCAAAAAGGCTTCAGTTTGGCATGGATCCCACTCTCGGACCCACTCTCCTGAGCTTAAGGCTCAAGTCAAAAAGCCGTGAATATTTCTGTAAATGTGGAATGAAAGGAACAGTGGATGAGGTGTTCAATGATCTCACTAGTTCTCCTTTCTGTCACAAGGCAATAGATTCTAATAGATACTCCGTTGAAGTGCTTAGCCAGAACCTTAACGAGAAGTTAATTGTACCTTCAACTAAGACTGTAGCTCACACACAACTACCCTTAATCCCCAAAGATTTCCTCTTCCACCCTCTTCATATTACCGAGAACTGATACCCACTCTGAGCCACCCTGAAACCCTGTGTAGCCCAACTTGAATTGGGGCTAGAAAGAACTACTTGCTTGCCCTGACTAGGTCACATGACAAGAAGACACACGTAGAATAAAGCTGGCTACATAGGACATTGAGGATCTTCCAAAGATCATGTCCTTGAAGTTTTCACATAGCCCTGACTCTTACCCATACACACCAGAGGATATCTTTCCTCTCGGATTATTTTTATGAGTATCAGTTGTTGTGTTTATGTCCATATTTGAAATGTGTGTTTTTTTTATCTGAAACTGTAGCTTGCATGGAAATCTCAAAAGATAGTCAAATGTGAACAAGATGATCCAAAAATAACCCAAGAAGAGTCCAAGGTAAGTGCCAAGGCAACCGAGACTGGGCTTGGACCACACGGCCAGGAAAACAGCTGGCCAGCTAGACACAGTCATTGCAGGTGCTGCAAATTCTCTGTGCTTTGGCCTGTATCTGACTTGACATAGCCAGAGCCACTGAGGTCTTCGTCTCTTTCCTCGGCCCTTACTCAAGAGTTTCTCTCTGCAGAAGATTCTATTCTGTCTTCTGTCTGGAAGAACAGAGCATATATGAGTTCAAACTATTGAGGGAGTGAAGTCCCCCATCTAAACGCTGGCTCTGGTAGTTAATCTAAGCATGTGGTTAGGCTGTTTCATTGCTCTCTCGCAGTCTCAGCTTGAGGACAGATGAGATGGTGCATATGGAAGATTCTTTCCTCCTTTTGCTATCTGAATGCTCACAGAGTTATCTAGCAATTCTGAAGTTGTTACTTAGACGTCTGCCTGAGGTTATGCATAGAGGCAGACCTAGGATCGGTAATTGTCACCTGAAGGTCAAATAAGATATATTTATTTATTGTGATCCAAAAAGGGTTCATTCATTAGACCCTAAATTATTTAATGATCTCATTTTATAAACACATCGTGAATGTGAAGCATTTCTCTAATTATGTCCCAGATCTAAGGACCCAAAACCAACCACAAGCTATCTAATCAAAAGTACAAGAGTTGGAGACTTTTTTTTTTTTACTGAGAAAGCAGATAAAATTCTCTTGACATTTTTTTCCAGAATCACATCTTTGTCCTAATCCGAATTCCCTATGCATTCAAAAACCAACACTATTTGAAGCCTCTGAAGAAATGGAGATGCTGAAGATAGCAAACAGAGAGGAAGGATATAGAATCCATATCCCATCTTCTGCTGACCAGTTTGGTACCAGAGGCCACTGGGGGCTACACACACAGGCAGTCCAAAGTCAGCAGGCAAACCTGCTTGACTGTGCTCCTGTAGAAAACACCTAGGGAAGAAGGAAATGGTGGGTCTGAGGCTGCATCAGGAAGAAGTTGGAGATAAGACCAGAAAGGGTTAAAAAATAAAATAAAAGACCCTGACTGTGCCTGCTGTCTAAGCAGTCAAGAGATCGGTATTCTCCAGAGACCCTTCCTTTTGCAGAACAAGTTTTACTGCTGGTAACCCAGCCATAACCAATAGGAAACACGTGGGGTCTGGCAATGGCGGCTGTCAGCATCTCAGCCTTTGTCAGAACTACCGCCACCCTTTGTTGTAGAAGGTCACTAGGCCTGGGAGCCGTCCGTTCCGGGGCATTCCGGTTTAATTACTGTCTGATGCACAGCATGGCTTTTGCTTCTTTTGGTAGGACTCAGGCCAGTTGCTGAAAGAGGTATCTGCTCCCCAACCTTATGATGCACATCCCTGGCCTGAAAGAATAGCTCTCGGAGCATCTGGATGACGGGCCTTGGTGTCGTTAGCTGCAGGGAGAAGTAACTGTGCAGAGCGCAGGTGTCAGATCACAGCTTCTGGATGGAAGAAGGAAAATAAAGCCGAGTAGAGAAGTGTATACCCCAAATGCAAACCCTCCTCTCCCTCTGTTATCCTGTTACCCCCTGCTTCTAAAGTCACCAGGACATGGGCAGTTTAAATAGCCTCCGTCACTATTCTCCTGGCTTCTCATTTTACTCCTAAATGATCCATTTTCTATACCTGGAGAAAATTGGTTTTTTTTCAAATAACAAATTGACTTTGTTCCCCGCCCGCGCCCCAGATTCATGCTGCAATCAGAATGAACATCCAAACTCCATCTACGAGCTCCGGGGCCCTATAATACGACCTAGACAACTCCTTCGGAACTCTATGGAAATGTTTCTCAACCTTCCTAACACTCTTGACTCCTGAATACAGTTCCTCACATTGTGGTGACCTGAACCATTGAATTATGTTGTTGCTGTTTCATAATCGTATTATCGTGAATCATAATATAAATACCCGATACACAGATGGTATTTATATTATGAAAGGGTCATTTGACACCCCCAAAGGGGTCACAAGGGGTTCTATACGTTCTTCTAGAAGCTACAAGGACCGATAATTTAGGCCTTAGCCAAGCCTTTCCTACCTGTTCTACCTACCATACTCATCTACCTGTTCACGATCACCAAATGTGCACCTTCTTTCTGACCTTAGCCTTCGCAAGAACTTCCCCATAAAACACATTTCTTCCAACTATCTCTCAGGCTAAGATTTGTTATGTAGGCCTCCGCTCAAGCGTCATCTCACTACAGAGGCCTTTCCCGCCACCCCTCTCCCACGTCACCCTCCTCCTACACCTCTAACACACCGCTGCTCACGTTCTGGTTTTAATGCCTTTTCTTACACAGACCATTATAGTAATGACGTTTTTGTTATGTTCCCAACTATACTGAAAGTTCCTCATGGAGACAAAGGTCTTACCAATCTTTGCTCTCCATAGAGAGAGGGAGGGAGGGAGGGAGGGAGGGAGGGAGGGAGGGAGGGAGGGAGGGAGGGAGTTTATTATAGTGGCCAATATAAAAGAGTGTTCTCCAAATAGTTAAGGAGATAAAACAGGGAAGAAAGTATAGTGATATTTTATTTGTATTTTAATAAATAAAGCTGAAGATTAGAGTGCAAAATTAGTCACACTAGTCAGCCATACAGACCAGGCAGTGGTGGCACACATCTTTAATCCAGCAGCCACACTAGTCAGCCATAGAGGGCGGATGGTGGTGGTGCACACCTTTAATACCAGCACTAGAGAGGAATATAAGGCAGATGAGACGGGAACTGGCTCTCTTTTCTGTCTGAAGATTTCAAAAGTAAGAGCTCTCTAGTGGCTTGGTTGCTTTGCTTTTCTGATCTTCAGCTTGAACCCCAATCTCACTCTCTAGGTTTTAAGAATATAGTGAAGGATAAAATACCGAGCAAATAGTCCTGGACCAAACTAGCTGCAGAGCTAGTTTCAGGACAGCCAGGCCTACACAGAGAAATGCTGTCTCCAAAAAGAGCGGGGCGGGGGGGATGGAGAGAAGTTCTTCAGGGCTCATAATTTTTGAGAAAATTCATTTTAAAACTATATAATTCAAAAGCAAAATTAAAAGATGAAGGCTCTGTGCAGAGAATTCTGTTCAGCCGCAAAGCTCTGGATGCTGTAAGGCCCCCATCGATGGTAAACGGATGCGTCCAGAGCCAGCAGAGCATCGCTGAGACGCTATGCCTGCTTTGTGCGTTTTCATCTGCAAAGGCTTTTGATCCTTTTTTTTCAACAGGTCAAGTTACAACAGTTGGAATCTTCCTGTGAAGACCAAGAAAAGGAACTTGGCAAGGTAAGAGCAGGACTTCAAAGTTCTTCCCAAGAAGGAGAAACATAACACACACACAGCAACCTAGTATATCCCTCAAAGGGCTGATGATTCATCGGCTCCCAGACTCAGGACCAGAATGGGTCTAAACGGTGGTGTGTTTGTTTGTTTTTAAGAAGATAAACCCAATCCTCTATGTTTTCTTCAATTGAACATTTTTACAGAACATACCCCAACACCTGTGTCTAACACATACTTGTATATACTTCTTTTCCAAATTTCCTGAAATAATTCCCTTTTGGACTATAAAATATGGTTTATTTGTGCTCAAAAATGAAATGAATTAATACACACAGCAAAAGTTTACATTGTGGGTCTAGAAATGGGATGGGAGGGACATAGGTACTTCTCTCACCGCAGTAAACGGAGAAAACTTTAAGATTCCACTTTGGTTTTCAGATAATGGAAGACTATATGTTTGTGTCTCAGCTCTGCGAAGATCAAGCTCTCTGCATAAAGGTACAGCTTCTCATGCAAGGGACAGAAAAGGGATTGTTCATCGGCAGGATCAAACAGAGCCAGGCTGCCCAAGGAATAATTATCTAGAAAAAAAATGTCAATATGGTACTAGGGAGAAACTGTATGGTCATCAATCCCTGGCACATATCACCCTACCGCTCCTTGATTCTTGGTAACTGCTAATAGGCCATCTCAGTGTCTGTGTTCTTAAATTAATAACAAGCGTGTCTCCGTGTCTCACCCCAGTTACTCTTGGGAACCTATCCACCACTGAGGAGTAAGGGGAGAGAAGGTCCATGGGTTGAGTGGCTGTGGGAATACCAACTATTCATTGCATAGTCTGGTGAAAAGTGCTTGTATGTTTAGAAAAATCGTTAAGCGCCCAAATATTAACTGTGGCTTCCTTCAATTCTCTTTAAAGAAGTACCAGGAAGCACTAAAGAGAATAGAAGAAGAGCTAGAGACCGGATTCCTTGAAAGAGAAGTGTGAGCATTGACGGAGGGACACGCTGGTTTGGTGGTAACCCCTTCTCAGCTGAGTCAGAGTCAACTCTGCCCAGGTCCCCTCTAGAACGGGAGGAGCCCCTCCTTTTGTGCTCTCATTAGAATCACAGTCTTGAAAGACTACAGAAAACGTCTTCATGACTTTATCCCACAGTTACACTATCATTTGGGTTAATATTAAGAGCATAAGCACGCATTTTAAAAAGTGCTGGTGGCTGAAATCCTTGGTACTTGGGGTAGTCCTTACTGGTCACAGGATGAACTTGAAACCATCAGCATCCTCACTTCTGACTATAAAATCCCAGTCGTGATAGAGTCATAAGGTTCACCCCTGGAGACACTGACGAGATGTGTTCCAAAACTTAGAACTCTACAGAGCACTGAACACTAAAAACTAGAAAGGACAAGGCTCTTGCTCTCCTTCTCAGGGATAAAGAGCACAGAACCAAAACAATGAGCCTTGCCTCCATCCCTTCACCCTCTTTAGGAGCTAGTCTTAATGAATATGCATTTCTGTTTATTAAATTTCCGGAGAGTCTTTGACTCAACAACAGGAAGCCAAAACTGCTTAATCCTCTAAATCAGCCACTTACAAATGGCAGCCTTTCCTTCCAGAAGCCAGGTCCTAGGACATGCAGGCTCTTGATCCTGAAGAAAACCCTCTGGTCTTTCTAGATGCTTGTTGGACATTAGACTGGGACTTCATTGTTAAGCTGAGGTTCTGGAACAGAGTTTTTGGTAGATCTTTCTGTGCCTCCTATTGGAGGCCTCTATCCACCACTGACTGACTTCTGAGTACCTGGAAATGGGTCACTTGTTCAAAGAGCTGGCTTTCTGTTTAAATTTATTTAAATAACTATAGGTCATGGCGACACTATGGGATAAGGCACCTTTTAAATAACCATCCTCTATGTTATGAATATTTGAATATTTTGCTCAATCTCTTTTGTGGTTCCTTTTCTTCCTAGATCAAAAGTATTAAGCATGGATTCTGCGAGAGAAAAGACTAACAGCCTAGCTAATAAGGTAAGAAATCCCCTCCTTCTGCTCAGTGCCTTCGCCTATCAAGGGCGTTTCTAGGAACTGTGGGTCACCAAATAGATGCCCAGTTTTCTCACGGCCCTTTGCAAACATTTGCAACTCTACCCACCCTCAACCAAGATGCAAAGGAGCAATTGTCTGTTCCCGTTTTACCCACTCAAAAGACAACCTAAGACCGAAGAGTTCCGTTCGAAAGCTGGAAGAAGCATTAACGGAACATGAATTACTGTATAGAGGAGGCAGACACAGCACACACCCTTTCTCTCCTATAATCACAAAATGTTCTTCTGTGCCTCCCAGCACAGTCTTGAATCTTCCACAACACAGGGCACCAGGTGTCTAACAGTGTGTAGCTGTAGTAGTTCTGCAAGTTAAAACATAGGAAGTCAGACTTGTGTATGTCCCACTTCATTGTCTCCTCGTAGTCAGCATCATGAAGTCACCAGCTCACAGGCCAAGCCTGGTCTAAAATCGCGGACCTTTTTGGAAGGAGGTTACCAGTCCTTTTAACCTTCTTGCTGTCTCACGCCAACAGGTTACATACTGGCTTCCACTGGCCTTAAGGCCAAGGTTGACAATCAATGAAGTTTTCATGTAGTCAAGATAAATGGGGCTTTGTTTGTTTGTTCGTTTTAAGATTTATTTATTTTATGTATGAGTGCTCTATTTGCATAAACACCTACAGGCCAGAAGAGGGCATCAGATCCCACTAGAGACGGTTGTGAACCACCATGCGGTTGCTGGGTATTGAACTCAGTGCCATTTGTTTGGTTTTGAATCTCAGAAAAAAAGGCCATCTCTTTCCATAAGAGAGACTATTACTACGGCCCTGGCATCCACCAGATACTTGTTTCTGTTGAACCACGCTCACATGTCCTATGCAATCTCAGAAGCCCATCGATGGACTCTTTTAGCAACAACCGGAGAAAAACAGATTTGTCTTCCCAAAGCCCATATAATCCCATGAGGGCCCACTGGCCAGTGATGTTTAAATTCCTTCACGCAGGAAAGGCTGCCCAAGAGGTAGGTGTCCTGAGTACCTACTAGGGCCCTCCAGCACCCTCAGGCTACAGAACCCATTTCCAGTTTCTGATTCCAGTTCTATTGGCTTCAAAATGTGGGCAGAACTTCTCTTACTCTTGATATCAAAGAGACTTTATAAAGGCAATAAAAGAGCTGAGAAAATATTTTGGAAGAAAGATATCAAAGAAATCCAGCCAGGCAAGTGGTGTCACATACTTTTAATCCCAGCACTTAGGAGGCAGAAGCAGATGGATCTCTGTAAGTCTGAGGCCAGCCTGCTATACAGAGGAAGTTCCAGGACAGCTAGGGTAGAGAAACTTTGTCTCCAAAAAGAAAATAGAAGGAAAAAAATCAAAAAAAGAAAAGAAAGAAAGAAGAAAAAAAAGAAAGAAATCCAGAAAGCCTCATTTTGAGATTACTCTTTTTGAAACTTCTCTCTTAAGACATGTCTGTATGATTCCCATGGGCTAAAAATTCCCCTTGGCTAAGTAGAAGGCAAATGAGCAATTTAAAGAGCTGGAAATGTGGACTCAGAGGGCCCAGTTTGTAGGTCATTTAACAGCTATAATATTTCCTCATTAATAATTATCTTTCTCTAGTTTGTATCAGTCTCGTGTGTGTGTGTGTGTGTGTGTGTGTGTGTGTGTGTGTGTGTGTGTGTGTAAAAACCAAGGCTGAAAAGATGGCTCAGCTTTCTGTCCTTGCAGAGGACCCAGGTTCAGTTCTTAGCACCCACCCAAGTCATTCAGTTCACAGCCATGTGGAAGGCCAAGCTCTAGGGGCTTTGACACATCTTCTGGCCTCCATGAACACCCAAACCTACATACACATATCCACACATAGACAGACAGAAGTTTAAAAAGGAATAAAATAAATCTTTACAAAGTAACTTTCATCTTTGAAAATTACATGTGTTTTTGTGTATATCAAAAATTTGTAAGATTTATGTCAATAAAACAATCAACTGCTGTTCGCTAACGTTATCTGGCAACTTCCAGAAATTGTTTATTTACTGTTGGTGTTTCTTCCAGGGTGGCTCCATCGCCAAAAAGGCTTTAAGATTCAGTAAAAGGTAAGCCAGGCCTCTGCCAGTAAACTTCCTGAAAAGCTGAGGTGCCAGGATCTATGCTGGCATAGAACAAAATATGAACAAGGAGAACCTGACACACACGTGTATGCACACACACACACACACACATGCGTGCACACACACATACGTGCACACACACATGCGTGCACACACACATGCGTGCACACACACACATGCATGCACATGTGCATGCAAACACACACATCGGCAGACTAGGGTCACTGGCTGTGTTCTAATGCCATGAGACTTGTGAGCCAGAGGCGACTGATGAACTCAGCTCTGCAGTGTCAGAAGTTAGCAGCTTAGCTGTGATGAGGACCAGAAGTCTTCACTCTCAATCAAGATGCAGTTGCTCTCACTCCCTGACTCCCTTTTGTGGTTTGAAGGAGCTTGTTGCACAGTTTCCCGGTAGCTATGATAGACAGGAAGTAGGGGGACTGAACCCCTGGATGGAATTGCACCACTGTCTAACAGCAGACCTATTAAATAGGAAACATCCGGGGAAAGAAACCACTAATGGTGTCCAGCACAGAATACAATTCTTAAACTTTTTCAATGAACAGGGATTCCATATTGAACACCTGGGTACATGTTAGCTAGTCCTGAGGGAAACACCATGACAGCAAGGAACAATTAGTATTCAGTAAGCCCTCTCCACGTGCAGGAAAAGGCCAAATATTGTCCCATGTGATCCACTTAAGAAGACATAAAGAAACATACTCAAAGTGGTGTGAAATATGGTTTACAAAGCGTCTCATCAGGACAGTCAAAATTATTGATACTTAAAAGTCAACTCCGATCGCCTGGGAAGTTTGCTTAAAGAGAACACATTTTCCTACCACATACATAAAATATTACATGTTCCTGTGTCCCTAGCTAGGACATCTCTGAAACAATGAGCAGAGTGCTCCCAGAACCCCAGGCCGCCCTCTAATCCATAACACCAAAGCCCAGCATGGTTCACTCTGTTGCTGCTATGTTTAATTCCTTAGCAGTGACCACACACTGCAGTACATGCATGAAGGGCATGCATGCAGTACATGCATGAAGGGCATGCAATACATGCACGTTTAATTCCTTAGCAGTGACCCACTAAGTCCCCCACACTCTAGTACATGCATGAAGGGCATGCATGCAGTACATGCACGTTTAATTCCTTAGCAGTGACCCATTAGGTCCCCCACACTGCAGTACATGCATGAAGGGCTAACTAAGAATGAGCTTGCAGATATTTAGAAAACCTGCAAGGACTTTGAATAGAAAAATGGGAGTACCTCTCTAGACTTCCTTTTGTTTTTCTTTTTAGCCTTTTGAAACAGGAGTTCACTCTGCTGATCTCCAATTCATAACATTCCTGCCTCACCTCCCAAGTGCCGGGGCTACAGACATAGACATATGCCATCACACTTAAACACTGATTCTAGTTAAATAAAGGGTTGACAGACAAGCTCCTATTAAAATTAAGAGTATTTGTTCTCTGATACCTGAGAATCAGAGGATGTTATAAAGGTGGGCGAGCGTAGATCATTACATCCACAATATATAAAGAGTTCCTGTAAGTCAACAAGCACAAACTACCTACCTAAGAGGTAAATGGGCAAGAGGAGGGAAACACGTGAGACCAACTTGCCTAGGGAGTTCAGCTTCAGTGTTCATTATGGAAATGTGAATTGAGGCCAAATGAGTTCTTATTTTATAACTGTTGACTGGCAAAATCTAAGCATCTGATAAAATTGTGTTGGCGGAGTTGGGAGCCCACAGACATACATGCTTAGAGGCAGCTGACTACTTTGGAAAATAATTGGAAAAAAAAGCTAAGGGAACAAAATGAAGTCTCATGGCGATAAATGGCACAACGAAAATAAAAGTGTATGGAAGGAATAACTGAGTAGGCAAAGGGAGTGTTAGGGAATGACGGCGGTGTATGGAGATGGCAGAGGCTCTCAGGTCTGCGTTTCTATTCCGGCCCCGGGTTTCGTAAACCCCAATTAACAGTTTCTGGGATTTCTCTTTCAGGGTTTTCCGCCCCCTCTTGTTTACCACGCTGTTTTTCATCAGACTGCTGGGTTACCTGATCTTCCATTTAAGCTTTATAAACCCCGACCTCCTCATCAACGCGCTGCCCAAGATCCTGAGCAGGGATGTCCTGTGGAAGCTGCGATGCTTCCTCTTCCCGTCCCTCACACTTGAGACAGGAGACATGCTACCGCACTGATCCCAAGTGTCCGTAGGCAGCAGAAGGCAAGAGGGAGACAGGCTTGGAGACAGGAGGTGGCGAAATTGCGGAGGGTAGAGGTTTTCCTCAGTTCTCCCCTGGTGCTGGCCTACTTGGTGATCGTTTGTCTCCGTGTTACTTTTTCAAGATTAACCTTGCCCAGTAAAGAACTCTGTCAATGAGTCTCTGGATGAATGGATAAAACGAACGAACGGTACACCGTGCTGATAAACCTGGCTAATTTCAGAATTCTATAGATACTTGTAAAGTTAGAACTGACCAATGAGTTCTGTGAATCTCCAAAATCTAATGACCAGTATCCCTGAAATGCAGAAGACCCCCACACAATACATGACTCAGAGTTGGTCTTCTATCAGAATCAAAAGCAGTGTCAACTGACCTAGAAGGTGTATCCATCAACAGGCTGGGCTGTGCTGTCCCATCTGTCCCATCGGATACTCAGGGACAGGGCAGGAAGACCAGGAGCTCGAGATGAGCAGAGGCACTATAGGAAAGTCCTCTCTCCAGAATAATAATAAAAACAATAGTAAAAACAACAGTCAAACAACCAGAATCTGGGACTGTAAGAGATTATAATAGGCAAGGCTGGAAGAAACCTCAAAATGTCATCAGGGTTTCATGTGCCTTTCTTTCTCTTTGATCATCCCCTCCCCCCTTTTAATTTGACTGTCAGCACCTGAAATTCTACACTACCCAATTAGCAACCTCAGCAAAAGGAAACTACCTTTGCCAATAGCTCTAGTTGCAAAACCCGGAGAACACGGACTGGCCCATCGGAGGTAAATCATCTACCTCCTGCCCCACCATCACTGTGGGCAGCAGGACAGACTCTCTGATTGGTCAGTCCTAAAGCGTCTATCCGATTCCTTGTTAGGGAATATGGGAGGAGGTAAAAAGGGAAAGAGGCATTGGGAACTGGCTCAATGGGTAAGAGCATTTTGCTGTGGATGAATGAGGACCTGAGTTCAAAGCCCCGGCCCCCACGCCTGTAAGTTCAGTGCTGAAGAAGGGAGACCAACAAATCCTGGGAGCTGCCAAGCAGCTGAGCCAAAGCAGTGGGCTTCAGAGTAGCTGACTGGAACTTCAGAGTTCCTGGCTGGAGGAAGCAGGAGATTAGTAGAGCAGGACATTGGATCCCTTCCCCTGTCCTCCATCAGAGCCTGTGTGTGAGAAATCGCTGAGGGAACCAGCCCAGAGACATTGTACACAGTGTGTTTCCCACAGGAAAAGAGTCTGTGTTTCCAGAAATGGGGAGAGGAATGCTTGACAAGCAAAGGCAGACATTCCCAGAATCACGCAACTCCAGCAATTAAACAAACCTAAAGCTGGAGCCCCATCTGTCTTCCAACAAGGAAACGTAGACGGCCGCAAGATCATAGACTGAGATACTGAAAATTCCTACAGACCGAGCA
This sequence comes from Microtus pennsylvanicus, assembly GCF_037038515.1. Taxonomy (NCBI): domain Eukaryota; kingdom Metazoa; phylum Chordata; class Mammalia; order Rodentia; family Cricetidae; genus Microtus; species Microtus pennsylvanicus. The sequence goes on from NC_134580.1 coordinate 95,082,665, forward strand.
AGATAAGAATCATGTCGTTAATCAGGTCTCTAGAGCGGCAATAAACAAGGACTCTAAACCGCACACAACCCACTTCTGAAGCTCAGGGTCGTCTCCACATGGCCACAGCCCTTACTTTTCCAGAACCACCAAAGCACCTGAGTGCCTTACAACAGGGTGGCTATGTTCAGACTCCCTCCTAAAGTGCGCCCCCCCCCCCCCGTCCGCACCCTCCGCCCCCGTGTCCGCACCCCTGAGAGTTCTGAAGAGCTCACTGCTGGCCAGGAATGAACTGGAGCCAGCACAGGCCACTGCTATTGCTGTTTGAGACCACATGATGTCACTGTTGAAAAGGGAGCTACACGAGGTGCAGGGATCCTTTGATAAACAAAGACACACCGGATAGTAAGTAGAAAAAGATGCCTACTGACAAGGCAAGGAGAGAAAGACACGCCTATCCGGAAACCTTAGGGGAAGCCTAAGGTCCCATCCTCTGGGTGCCCTGCAGAGACAGGTGAGTCCATCCCTCTGTGCTACGTCTACACAGACAGAACAGGAAACGACACGCTCACGCAGGGGCTCCCCTCGAGGCACCCCCTCCCTCTACCCAAATCGTTAGCACCAAGGTCAAGCTCTTAGAATAAAGATGGCTTTTAACTTTTAGTCTATCAGGGAAACTTTTGGTGACTAAAGCCAGCCTGTTCTCAAGAGACCACCAAACACCTCCCCGCCCGTTTCCTGTAGTCAGGATCCTTTCCTCTTAGGCCCTTGGAATCCAAAGGATCCACGCGGTCACCTAAGCCAGGCCCAAGGTGCATGTCTTTCCTGCATCCACTTTCCGCTCTCCTCCAAAATGCCGCCCCTGGCGAAAACGTACTAAAAGGCAGTTTAAACTAGTCTTCTGTCTGTCGTCACACACGAATCTAGTTCCTAAGCTGCTCTTACCTGGGCTGTGTAGGCAACATCTCTACATCCCTAAATTCCCAAATAATTATTCCAAATCCTGTGTTTGTCTCGCTCCTGTCTGGAGGAGGAAAAAGAATTAAAAAAAGAGCTTTTGTGAAACTAAGGTTGGAAATTCCAACAAGGGAGGCACAGTGTCTGTCCTTGAGGAGAGGAGAGAGGGAAACAGATACAAGGGGTCATGATGGGGAGGGGAGTAACTCCCCGTGACGATGCCCGATGGGCGGTAATATCAGATCCGTGGGCTAGGCTGAACTATGAGGTCAGCTGCCACTGTTAGGGACCCGCTTACCAAAAAATTAAAAACAAGTCATTAGGCATACAAACTGGCCTTCCTGGGGGCTTGGATAGAATAATAAAACTCCAGTTGGGTGGAAGAGTTATGGGAGAAGTTTGCGGGATACATAGGATCAAATACACTATGTAAAACGAAATTCTCAAGAAATTCATTAAAAAATAAAATATTTTTGAAATATAAGGCTGAAGGGATGGCTCAGTGGTAAAATCCCCGCCGTGAAAGCATGAGGACCTGAGTTCAAATCCCTGGCCTAGCACCTGTGTTACCTGTCGGTGACCCCAAGGCTGAGCAAGCAGATCCCAGAGGCTTGGTGGCCAGTCTAGCCGAAACTGTGAGCTCCTGGTTCATATTTTGGGTATATATATTGTGTATACACACACATTATATATTGGTTTTCCGAGTAGCTTTGGAGCCTGTCCTGGAACTAGCTCTTGTAGACCAGGCTGGCCTCGAACTCACAGAGATCCGCCTGCCTCTGCCTCCTGAGTGCTGGGGTTAAAGCCGTGTGACACCACCACCCAGCTTGGGTTAATGTTTTCAGTGGAAGGGACCACACAGTACTAAAAGACTGAAGCACAAGCAAGCAGATCTCCGTGAGTTCGACGCCAGCATGTTTCAGGCTAGCCAGCTACAAAGAGAGATCCTGTCCTAAATGAGGGTGGGCAGCTTAACCTGTTAAATTGTATGGAGCTGTAACTTTGACTTGTATCCTAAATGGCAAGACCAAACACCACGCTGAGCCCTGGAGGGTCTACATTACAGACCACACTGGCCCTTCCTTCCCTGAGCCTGGTACTTTGCTCCCACTGGGCTGCCCGTGCTGTGTTCCGGACTCCCTTCTTGGCAGGCAGAAAGGCAATGTAAAGGAACCCTGTACCAGAGTTCTGCCCGGTGAGGGGAGTCGACACTCTCTAACCTCATACATTGGAAATTCAGAAGAGTGGAAAAGAAAAAAGCACTTCCACACATTGCAACTTCAGAATTCTTAAAAGAAACTGTTAAGATGAATGGCTGCTCCTCTGACGCCCGCTACGCTGCCTTTAAGCAGCTTGAAATCTTAACGCTGTGATGTTCAGAAGCAGAGACGTTAAGGTAGAGTTAAGGTGCAGTGGTTAGCATCACCGATTTTAAACTCCTCTGATAAAGGACCACACAAACCTCCTAGGTGCTTGCTGTGAGCTTGAGGCAGGTCACATGCACAGAAGAAAAAACAAAAAACAAAACAGAGGCTACGTACAACATGACCAGAGAGCTGCATCTGCTGGCTAGCTGGTCTCTGCAGCATTTTATTCCTGAGACCTAGACACTGCCTTTTTAAATGGTGTCTCCATCACAGCAGGCAGCTGGGTAGCACGTCTGAGCCACTGCATCTGGGAGGCCCTTGAATTGGCGCACAGCTGCAGGTATTCTGTGTGAACAGTAGATGGCACTGTTCCCAGGCACACGGAACTCTGTCGCCCTCTTGTTCCCTATGGTGCTTTTCAAAGGATGGTCTGTAGACTAGAACGCCAAGGGTGCAAGCGATAAAGTACCCGTCAATACCTAGAGTTAGAATCCCTCTAATCCACAGACTGTGTGCCCTGAGCAGACCCCCGCCCCCCTGACGTTAAGCTTAAGTGTGCACCTTAAAGTAGGACTTGCTGCTTTGATAACTCTGCATGCAGTAAGATAAACAGAAAGCTCTCTCGTTTTGTGGAGACAGGGGACAGATAAATGACTCCTCCCACTGAATCAGCTCCTCTACTCAGTGAAGCTTCTTTCCTTTCCCTCCACACATGGGAAAATTGGAACCGAGGCTTCTGCCCAGAGCGTTCACTTCTTCCTCTCAGATTATTTTTTCCACAGAGAAAAACCAAAGTTCAGATCCTGGTGTAGCAGCGCTCACCTGTGATTTAAGTACACGGGAGATAGAGGCTGGAGGATCAAGGAAATCAAGGAAATCGTGGGCTACAGAGTGAGTTGTTTTTTTTAAACAACTTTATTTCATGCACATTGGTATGACAATGTCAGATTCTCTTGAACTGGAGCTACAGACAGCTGTGAGCTTCCATGTGGGTGCTGGGAATTGAACCCGGGTCCTCTGGAGGAGCAGTCAGTGCTCTTAACCACTGAGCCATCTCACCAGCCCATACAGAGTGAGTTTAAGGCCAGCCTGGGGTACATAAGACCTTGCCTGGGAAGCTGAAGCTGAGTGACCCGACTTCATTCTGATACATCAGTGAGGTGATCCTGCAGTCCTAATGCTGTCTATGAAACAGCCCCTCGCAGCAGATGTGATGTTCATGGTTACCAGTTACACGCCAGACAATGTTCTGTTTCTTGTGCATCAAGCAGCATTGCATTAAATGCAATCTCCCGTGATAAATGTCATTATGCCCAATTTATAAGCAAGCCTTTTTCTAGAAATAAATTACATTGATTTCCAAGGGTTTTGGCTTGAAATTTTGGGCTCTCACTCTACCTACAACGTGGCTCCTAAACTCTCTAGTTCTTCTGAAGATAGGTAGACCAGATGTCCAGCCAGGGAGAGACTGGAGCATTTCCAAGGAAAGGGGGTGTTTACCTATGTCTGTACAGGAAAATTGCAATCTTTGGTTATATTTATAGATAACGTAGATGCCAGAGAGACTCTGAGACTAGCCATGGAGTCATAGAACTGAAAGAGATGTTAGAGGCTTCTCCTTCCAGAACAGTCCACCAGAGTTTAACTGTGAGGTAGAAGGGAAGGGTAGTGTTAAAATTTAAATTCTCTTGAAGTGATTTTTTTTCCTAGATTGTATCCTTGGATTCCATGTTTTTTTCAAAAAGAAATTTTAATTCAAATGATAGGATTTACATAATTTTTGGTATCGCACAAAATACACAAGCTCTCCAGATGTCCACCAAGACCTAGCACTGTTTCATGGTCTCTTCCCCCCCCCCCCCCCGCAGCTGCCTAGAAGTTTGTGGGATCTGGAATCTGCATCTCCCATCAGTAGCCCAGTAGCATTTTGTCTTACCTAATTAAAAAAAAAAAAACAGCCTCCTGCAGAGAAGAGCCTTGTACCATGTCCCTAAACATCCCTCCAGATCATCACCAACCCATTTCCAGTCACAAGAAGCTAACCTAACCTATGGGAATGTTCAGATATGCTAATAAGATCTACGTCTGTGGGAGCCAGAGTAGGCATGGGGAAGGCTTTCTTTTTTAATTGTTTTGTTGTTGTTTCAGGCAGACATGATCTCATATAGCACAGGCTAGCATCAAAGTCACTATTTAGTCAAGGAAGACCTTGAATTTTTGATACTCTTTCTCCACTGCCCCCACCCACCCCACTTCCAGGACTCCAGGTTTTATTCAGTGGTGGGAACCAGGTCCAGGTCCTCCATACCTGGCAGACATTTCCAGCCCTTTTCGTACATTATTTTATCACTTAAGCACCTCATTAAAGGGAGATATAAGTGCCTCGATTTCTTTTTTTTATTCCCCAGATTTCTAGGGCAGTGTGTACTGTTGTAAATACTTGTAAAACCCCTTCCTTGAGGGCTGGGGAGGCCTCCAAAGAAGGCAGGAACGATGAGCAGTGCTTTGTCGGATGCTGAACGGTGTGCGCCAAGCGGTGGCTCCTTGCACCTCCACTAATTTGAGATCAACTCCCAACATCACACGTCAAACAGTTTTGAAAAGACTGAAGGTACCCGGGAGGCTGTGGTGCAAGAGCCTGAGGCAGGAGAATTATCAGGAGTTGGAGGGCAGCCTGGACTGCATTGTGAGTTTCAGGCAAGCCTGGGCTAGAGAGTGAGGCCCTGTCTCCAAGACAGGAGCACTGGGTGAGGGGGGTCTTTGAGAGAGGCAAGTGGGGCCCTCCAGCAGAACCTGCTGCAAACGGAAGGCCTCCATTTCTCAGCCTTGCCTGACCCTCCCACATACTCCCTAAACATGAGCTACAGTCTGATGAGCTTGTCCACACTCTCCTTTTCTTCCCCCTGCTTCTTCTTTATGAAGCAGGAAAGGCTCCGTGTCATTTGAGGTTTGCTCAAATTCTTCTGTGTTCTGGAACCAGATTTGATTTCTCTTCTTTTCCACTGACTCACCCTGGATCCCTTAGGCAACAGAGGTCAGAAGGTAGCCTGGGTGACAGTCAAAACCGTCATCCTCCACAGAAAAGCCCTGTGGACAATGCACGGGATGCCTGTGATTTGCAGGGTGTCTTATGCGCAGATACTCAAATGCCGCGGGTCTCTTCCGCCGTCATCTTCCTGCAGTTCGGTCAGGCATTTTGTAGAGGAAAAAGATCCTCGCGAGCTCGGCAGTATATAGCACTGCTGCAAAACTTATTTTTATCACTAAGTTTCTCCGCAGTGACTCAGAAGGGATGCAAGAAATAGAAGAGAAAGAAGACGGGAAAGGCAGATGCTTGTTATGCAACTTAAAGGCGGATGTACCCATTTCCTCCACACAGTGGCGCGAGCTCCCTAAGAAATGGTCTCAGCTCGAAGAATGGAAACTTTCTCACTGCTGAGAAAAGCTCCGGGTGGTTCTGCCGCCATTCACAGCCCACCTCCCCGGGAGAAATCAAACTCACTGGTTCAGGCCGTACTGACTCTGGGTCTAGAAAGCCACCCTCCGTGGAAGGCGGAGTCGTGTGCTTTCCTGGTCCAAAGTCCAAAACCTGTGAGAGATCAGATGGCTTGCAGATCTTGCGGGAAATGCCATCTCAGGCTCTCCTTTGGAGTCTTGCCAGTGCAAGAGGTTGACGGCTATGGCTGCATCAAGGAAACGAACTTTGTTGGGGTACCTTTCCAGCCAGTTGGCCGAGATGCTGACTACCTATCACGACCAAGACTTCCTGGCTGCTGTGTCTCTGTGGGGACCTAAAGCTTTCCTTTAAGCGTTCTTAACACCTAGGGGAATGTCATTAAGAATGTTAAATTAAGGAGAGATGGCTGAAGGGCGGATGTTTACTGCTCTGGGAGAGGACCCAGTTTGGTACCCGGCACTCATATGGCAGTTCGCAACAGCTTATAACTCCACTTCCAGGAGATATGTCTACCCTCTTTTTTGGTCTCCACAGGCTCTGCACACATTTGGTGCATGTAGACTCATACTGGCTCGCATAAGGCACAGAAAAAAAAAAATGTGTGTGTGTGTGTGTGTGTGTGTATGTGTGTGTGTAGAAAGAGAGAGAGAATATATATATACATATATATATAATTTGTGTATATATATATATATATATATATATATATATATATATATAAAAGAATGCTAAATAGGGGCAGACAGCCCAGTCTTAGTGTGCTTGTTCTCGAGCACAAGTTCCAGAGCTGGTCCCCCAGATCTACATTAAGAAGTTGAGCACGGTGACATTGTTGAGTGTTATATAATCCCAAAGTTAGGCAACAGATTCAGCAGGATCCCTGGGTTCATTCATACCCAGCCTAGGTAAATCGGTGAATCCCAGGCCAGTCAGAGGCCTTGTCTCAAAACAAAAACAGAAACACTGAGAACAACTCCTGAGGAAAGACCCGTTTGGTCATCTGAAAAGGAACTGTCTCCCATATGCTCCGGTATTTGAGTCCTTCATCACCAGTAGGTGGCACTGTTTGGGGAGATTATGGACAGTGATGGAAGTAAGTCAGTAGGGATGAGTTTTGAGGGCCCGTGGCCTCCTCCCACTTCTGGTTTGCTTTCTCTGCTGTGTGTGCGTGAGTGGAAATGTGTCTTAACAGTTTCGAGCTCTTACCGCCTGTGGCCCTGCCTCCTCCACCCTTAAGGACTTTCTTCTGGAGCCAAGAACCCAATTTGTTCTTCCTTCTAGAAATTGCTTTGGTCATGGTGCTTTATCTCAGCAACAAAGAATAACTGATACAACCCCTGAGGTTGTACTATGACGTCCACAGGGACACATACAGATATACACGTACACACGTGTACACACACATACACACACACATACACACACACAGTAAATGTTAAATTTGGTGCCCAGCCCACATATACACCCAAAGAATATTAAATTTGGTGTCCAGGCAACAGTAGAAAATGCCAAGTGAAACCAATTGCCAGGTATATGAACCATGAATCATGGTCCCAGTCAACAACAGAAGCTTCTGTCGGCTTCAGGAAGGGGGAAATGGCCTTCCACGGTGCTGGAACTGAAAGCAATGGTTGCTATGAGCAGGTGACAGAGGCGTCTGTCAGTTCAATGGCCTCGTGACTCACCCGACAGCTCAAGGCCCTGCTAACATCTGTACCCCAATATCTCACTCTGGCTGAGAAGGAAGGCAATACCCACGGGCAGTTCTCATCAGGTGAATACATCCATGAGGTTGGCCAGCCTATCCTTTCAGTAGCGAGTAGCTGAGCCCTGAAGAGATGGTGGGTGTCAATTAAATGTCAGCCAAGACAAAAAGGTAGCCAGCAATGGGCTCTAGGGCCAAAAAATAGAAGTGGCACTGGGTTTGGAAGGGTTTTTTGTTGTTGTTGTTTGTCTCAAATCAGATCTAGAAAGCTGGTGAGCTATGGGCCTGACACAGCTCACAGATGAACCATGCAGGTTCCATGTGTGGGGAGGGGGTTGTTGCTATTGTTTTGGTGCTTTTATTGCAACTATTTACAGTTCTGGAGACATTGTCTAAAAGCCCAGGTTTGGGGGTTTCTTTTTTATGAAGAATATCGTTATCACGGAACAGATCTCTCAGATGGCGATTTGTCAAGACTGACAAATGGCAGTCTGCTACCCGAGCTGAGACCATGGGTCCACCATGGTCACTATCATCCTTCTTGTGCCGTGCTCAGTCTCCTGGGTTTGTGCCACCAGCATGCCTTGTGGGTCCCAACTCATCTTACTTCCTAAGGGGCGCCTAGAGAGCAGATCTTCAAAAGGAACATGGTGGTGCCAGTGGTAGATAGAGAGAAACAAAGACAGCCAGCCTTCAGAGGACAGAGAGATCCTGCTGACCAGGATGGAGAGAGACCCGAAGGTAGTGTGGAGACCACTACTAGAGGGCTGAGAGGAAATCACAGGGCTTCCAGGCATCTCCAGCCATGGGAAGAGGTCATGTTGGTGAAGTTACTGCTGTAAGCAACAGGTCCTGAGCTCCGCTGGCAATCTTCTGCAAACCAGGAGGTAGCTTCAGGATGCTCCCTTGGAGGGTAGAACACTAAGCATTGTCCAAGATTTGGGGGTCGTCATAAGAATTTAAACTTTCCTGCATTTCCAGCTTGTACTAAGAGGGATCCCAGAAGCTTCCAGAGTGTGAAGAAAGCCCTTAAGCAAAGACAAGGGTTGAATTAAAGTAGGAACTAAGCACAAGGAATTAAGTCCGCCTAACACAGACATGATTATGTGTTTGCATTTATTGCCATGCTATATGCCCAATAACCAAAATCGGAACCAGCCTGGACGCCTACAAGCGGGTGGATAGACACAGAGAATGCAGTATATCGATACAACGGAGTCTCATTCAGCCATGGAGAAGAATGAAAGTGTTGTTTTCAGGAAATAGGGGGGGACCGGAGGTCCCCAAATTACACAGATAAGCCAGACGCAGAAAGATAACACGCCATGTTTTCTCTCCTATGCAGAACCATGATATAAGCAGATATGTATATGGGACATGAACAAAGAAGAGGGGATAAAGGGAAAGGGAAATCTAAAGAGAAGATGGTGTACAAGAAAAAGTAAAGAGAGAAGGAACACAAAGCACCACACACTTGTATTCCTCTCATACACAGAGTTTAGATTGAAATCAACATGCATTTGGCATGAGAGCAAAAATGGGATCATTCGAGTGATGGAGGGGAACGAGTGAAAGGAGGGAGAAGGATGGAGAAGCGATGAGAGCAAGGGATAAGGATGTGCGTACAGGAACGTGGTAATGAAACCTATTGTGTCTTAACTAAAAAATAATAATAATAATTTTTATTTTTAAACTGCCTTTAAAAGGTATCGGCTCCAGGATGAGGAGTGAATGGGAGCATCATTTTCTCAACTCGCTTGACCTCTAACGACTTTCTTTACAAAACAGTTCGATGCACTGGGCTCTAGAACTCCCTGCCACGAGAAAAACTGTCACTGGTGAGATGTTGGTGCAAGGGGAGCAACACTGCTGCTGGGTAATCCTGGTGGAATTCAATTCCATTAAATGGTCTCTGCAGCTTTTATTTGTAAAATCAATATGACAAAGCATTCACTGAAGCCCAATAGGCCCCTGATATCTCTAGGATAGAAATGAAACCAATATATCTCCGTTGGTGCCAGACACCAGGGCAACTCCAACATGAAAATCCCAGCTGGGAACAGTCACATCCAAGTGAGGTTGCCACCAGAAGGGATGATGCGTGTCGGAGGAAGAACAGAATGTTCAAACTGTAGCTGGAACCATGACAAGGCATTGCCATCTGCCATAGAAGCCCCATCTCCTAAGCCTTCAGACCATCTGCACACCTGCTCAGGCCTGTCACGCGGGTCAGAGGGGTGATCGTGCCATCATTAAAGCCATAACAAAAGAAAGCAAAGGTTCCAGAAATAGCTTTTAGCTGCATTGTGACACCTATACTGCCTTAAATTTCCTTTCCAGGAGGGAAAAACCCACATTTGGAGGAGAGATTCATCAGTTGGGAGCTTTGATCTACATAGGGCTGAAGTTTCCATGTGATCTGAATTCCTAGACCACCCAGTCACACATAGAATATCAGTAAGTTGTTAAAGGGATGTCATAGCACATGCTAAGCAGACCATATAGACCTGAAAGCATGACATAGCTTCTGTTTGAACCATGATCAGTGTAGGAACCAAACCTTCTCAAACCTATTCATATTTCACCTTAAGACACCCCCCGCCATGTACCAGGAAAGAGAAGGCAAGCCCAAACAAAAGCAGCTCTGAGACCAGTGCAGTAAGTTCTCATAGAAAGCCTTGCACATGAGGGACAGCTTGGCCCTTCGGACCTTCAGTCCTTCAACTAGAGATGTGGAATGCTATAAAATGCGTAGTCTTGCCCAGGGTGCTTTAGGAAGATATGTCCTCTACTTAGTGGATCTCTTCTAGAAACAGGGTCTTCTATTCTGAATATTACAAAAGGTCTCCCCAGCTCAAAGTGACTCCCCTTAAGAATAACTAAATGATTGACCACCATACTAGGTAACAAAGCAAATCTCAGATACAAAAAAAAAAATGGAATAACCTCATGTATCTTATCTGATCATTATGGTTTAAAATTAGAATTCAACAGTAACACCAATTTCAGAAAGCCCACAAACACATGGAAATTAAACAATGCTCACCTGAATCATCAATGGGTCAAAGAAGAAATAAAGGAAGAAATTAGAGACTTCCTAAAATTCAACGAATATGACCACAACATACCCAAGTTTATGGGACATAATGAAAGCAGTAAAGAGGAAAGCTCATAGCACTAAATGCCTACATAAAGAAGCTTGAAAAATCCCACACTAGTGAGTTAACAGAACACCTGAAAACTCTAGCACAAAAAGAAGCAAATTCACGCAGGAGGACTAGACAGCAGGAAATAATCAAATTGAGAGCTGAAATCAACAAAATAGAAACAAAGAAAACAATACAAAGAATCAATAAGACCAAATTAGTTCTTTGAGAAACTCAACAAAATAGGCAAATCTTTATCCAAACCAAAAGGCAGAGAGAGAATATCCAAATTAACAAAATCAGAAATGAAAAGGGAAACATAACAACAGACATGAAGGAAATCCAAAGAATCATTAGGACATGCTTCAAAAACCTGTACCCCACAAAATTGGAAAACTTAAAGGAAATGGACAATTTTCTTGATAAATATCACTTACCAAAATTAAATCAAGACCAGATAAGCAAATTAAATAGACCTATAACTGCTAAAGAAATAAAAACAATCATCAAAAGTATCCCAACCAAAAAAAGCCCAGGACCAGATGGTTTCAGCTCAGAATTTTACAAGACTTTTAAAGAAGATAATACCAATACTCCTCAAATTATTCCACACAATAGAATCAGAAAAAACATTGCCAAACTCTTTTCATGAGGTTACAATTACCCTGGTACGCAAACCACATTGAGACATTACTAAGAAAGAGAAGTAAAGACCAGTCTCACTCATGAACATTGATCCAAAAATACTCAATAAAATACTGACAAATCGAATCCAAGAATACATCATAAAAATCATCTACCATGACCATGTAGGTTTCATCCCAGAGATGCAGGGATGGTTCGACATACACAAATTTATTAATGTGATCCACTATATAAACAAACTGAAAAAAAACATGATTATCTCATTAGATGCTGAGAAAGCCTTCAACAAAATACAACATCCCTTCATGATAAAGGTCTTAGAGGGAGCAGGGATACAAGGAACATACCTAAACATAATAAAGGCAATATACAGCAAGCCTGAGCCAACATCAAATTAATGGAGAGAAACTCCCAGTGATCCCACTGAAATCAGGAACAAGATAAGGTTGTCCACTCTTTCCATATCTACCATATCTATTCAATAAAGTAGTTGAGGATCTAGCTAAAACAATAAAACAATCAAAGGAGACCAAGAAGATGCAAATCAGAAATGAAGAAGTTAAATTCTCACTATTTGCTGATGATATGATAATTTACATAAGAGATGCCATAAAAATCTGTCAGTGAACTGCTACAACTCATAAACACCTTCAGTAATGGAGCAGGATACAAAATTAACTCAAAAAATCGGAAGACCTCTTTTATATAGATGATAAAGGGACTGAGAAAGAAATCAGAGAAACATCAGCCTTGACAATAGCCACAAATAACATAAAATATCTTGAAGTAACTCTAACCAAACAAGTGTAAGACTTGTATGACAAGAACTTTAAATCTTTGAAGAAAGAAATTAAAGAAGACACCAGAAAATGGGAAGATCTTCTATGGTTTTGGATAGGTAGAATTAACATAGTAAAAACTGGCAGTCTTACCAAATGCAATCTAGAGATTCAATGTAATGCCCATCAAAATTCTTCACAGACCTTGAAAGAACAATACTCAACTTCATATGAAAAAACAAAAAACCCAAGATAGCCAATAACAATCCCGTACAATAAAAGAACTTCTGGAGGCATCACAATCCCTGACTTCAAACTCTACTACAGAGATACGGTACTGAAAACAGTCTGGTATTGGCATAGAAACAGACAGGAGGACCAATGGAATTGATTCAAAGACCCAGATATCAATACACATACCTACAAACACCTGATTTTTGACAAAGGCAAAAAATTGAAATGGAAAAAAGAAAGCATATTCAACAAATGGTGCTGGCATAACTGGTTATGCCATGTTATCAACATGCAGATCCATATCTATCACCATGCACAAAAATTAGTCCAAATGGATCAAAGACCTCAACATAAAACCAACCACACTGAACCTCATAGATGAGAAAGTGGGAAGTACACTTGAACACATTGGCACAAAAGACCACTTCCTAAATATAACCCCAGTAGCACAGACACTGAGAGACAAAATTAATAAATAGGACCTCCTGAAACTGAGAAGCTTCTGTAAAGCAAAGAACATGGGTCAACAAGACAAAATGGCAGGCTACAGAATGGGAAAAAAATCTTCACCAACCCCATATGTGACAGAGGACTGATCTCCAAAATATACAAAGAACTGAAGAAATTGGTCATCAAAAGAAGAAATAATCCAATAAAAAAGTATGGTACAGACCTAAACAGAGAACTTTCAAGAGGATTCTAAAATGACTGAAAAAAAATGTTCAACATCCTTAGCCATCACAGAAATGCAAATCAAAACAACTCTGAGATTCCATCTTTCACCTGTCAGAATGACCAAGATCAAAAACACTAATGACAACTTATGCTAGAGAGGATGTAGGATAAAGGGAACGCTCCTTCATTGTTGGTGGGAGTGCAAACTGGTACAGTCTCTTTGGAAATCAATATGGTGATTTCTCAGAAAATTAGGAAGCAACCTACCTCAAAACCCAGCAATACCACTTTGGGGTATGTACCCAAAGGATGCTCAATCGTACCACAAGGACAACTACTCAACTATATTCATAGCAGCATTGTTTGTCATAGCCAGAATCTAGAAACATCCAAAATGCCCCTCGACCAAAGAATGGTTAAAGAAGATGTGATACATTTACACAATGGTGTACTAAACAGCAGAAAAAAAATAATAACATCTTGAAATTTGAGGGCAAATGGATAGATCTAGGAAATATATTGAGTAAGGTAACCCAGATTCAGAAAGACAAATATAATATGTACTCACTCATAAGTGGCTTTTAGAAGTAAAGCAAAGAAAAACCAGCCTACAATTCACAAGCTCAGAGAACCTAGACAACAATGAGGACCCTAAGAGAGACATACATGGATCTAATCTACATAGTAAGTAGAAAAAGACAAGATCTCCTGAGTAAATTGGGAGCATGGGGAGCATGGGAGAGGGCAGAAAGGAAGGGGGAGGAAGAGAGGGGATCAGAGAAAAATATATAGCACAATAAAAATTTAAAAAGTGGGTTCTTAGTTTCCCCCTGCCAAAAAAGAATAACTGAGTGTTCTATTAACTTGAGCATCGGAGAGATACAACAGATATGCTACTTGTAAAGATTCATTGAAATTTTTATACAAATAATAATATATAGCACTTTTCTAATCACCTTAAGTGTTTAATACAAAGACAATACATCAGGTCATGCTCTGAAGTCAGCTTGCTGAGGTTGCCATCTCCTGCCTATGTAACCTGAGCCAAGTCCCTCAGGCTTCCTAAGATGCTCTTGTGTATAAATGGAGAGTGATAACAAACATAAATCAATGCATATAAGTGAAAAAACACATGAAGTATCTCTTATGATATCTAGAGCATAGTAAGATTGGGAAATTATAGCTGCTTGTAATAGGCAAATAAAAACAAATGGTTCCCCCAAGAACCACTGGACCCTATATATGTTGTCCAATATGGCAAGTATTTTTGACCATTTAACTAAGCTAATGATCTTTAGATGGAAGAGGGGTGTTGGGGTCTTGATTATCACAGTGCACCCTAATGCAATTGCAGGTCTATTTATGAGGAGGGCAGAGAACCAGCATTACATACACCCACAGGCACACTCACATTCACACAAGCAGGCTCACACACACACGTGTGGGCACACATACTCACACAGAGTTCACGGGAAGATGGGCACAGATAGAGGTATAAAGTTCTGGCCTTGAAGCCTAGGATATTATCACAGACCAAGGCACTTCTGGAAAAGAAAGAAAAAGAGTCTGGAGTTGTGGCCCAGCCAAGACTCTGATTTCAGCTTCATAATATTGATTTTTGAACCTAGCCACTCCAGAACTGCAAGAGAATAAATTTCTGTCATTTTGAGTCATGCAGCTTAATGTTACAACATCCTTGGAAACTAACATAACATTAGGAATGGTGTTCTTAGATATTTGTATTGAGTATCTGCTAATGCATGGAATAACAGACACAAACATCCCTGGGTAAGGAATTTAGTCTGTTGTGTGACTTTTCCTGGGGATGAACAAACCACTGCTCACCCTAGATAAGGCACAGGCAACAGATCAAAACACACACACACACACCTTAATTTCTGGCTGAATGGCTGTCCTGGAACTCACGAACTCACTATATAGACCAGGCTGACCTCAAACTCGGAGATCCATCTGCCTCTGCCACCCAAATGCTGAAATTAAAGGCATGAAGTAAAGAAATTTAGAGACCTCCGGAAGCTCTTAAACTTTCAAAATTCATAAAGCCCTGCTCTGAGGTTACATTTGCAGTAACTTTAGCTTGAGAGAGGAGGCTGTCCCACCTACACTGCTGCCAAGCTCCGTGGGAGCACCAGGGTTGTTACTTCCATGAGCAGTCATCCATGCTGGGCTAGGCCTTTTGGTGAAACAACTGACTTTGAGTCAACCACGTTCATGTAAGTAAACATTCACCCATACTCCCATATGCCACCCCAATCTACTTCATGAACCCTGAAAGTTTTATATACTTCCCTCTGGAACAGAATACTCCCATTTAGGGGATATAGCCATATAACATAGGCATAGTTTATCTGTGTGTCTCTGCCTCAAGATGCAAGTCTGCGATCAAGCAGGCTCAGGGCTGTATTCTCATCCTGAGGTTTGACTGAGAAAGAATCTAAGCAAGATTCCAGTTGTCACAAGTCACTGGGTTGAGGGCCTCTGATTACAGTGGATGTTGGCAAATCCACCCTCAGTTCCTTGTGTCCTATGCCTCTCCATAGAACTCTTCATAAGGACACTGGCAGCCTCAGGTGTGTGAGGGAATGAAGGGACCGTCAACTGCTTTTGTGACTTCATCCCAAACTTCCCACATTTTCTTCCCTTTTTCCCTTGCACCATATGAATACAGAGAAAGTGGGATACATAATTAATGCTAGGTCACTTCAAGGTTCTAAAAAGAAAGAAAGTTGTCAATTAGAGGAGAGCAAACCTCATGAATCTAGGAGGCAATGGCTATGACTTATTAGAAAGGCAAAACCCCATCACACTGGCAGTGACAACTGCCAACAAGGAGCCACGGGAACTTTCATTCATCACAAATTGTAACATAAAATGGTTCTGCCCAGTCAAATGCCTTAGTTAGGGTTTCTATTGCTGTGACAATATGCCATGACTAAAAGCAACTTGTGAAGAAAAGAGTTTATTTGGCTTACACTTACTGGGCTGGCCATTTTTACATCAACTTGACATAAGACGGAGTCATTTTGGAAGAGATAACCTCGAGTGAGGAAACAAACCCACAAGACTGTCTTGTGCATTGCGGTACATTCTCTTGATTGATGATTGATAGGGGAGGGTCCGGCTCACTATAGATGGTGTCATTCCTGGGTTGGTGGTCCTAGGTGCTATAAGGAAGCAGGCTGAGTACAGTGATATATTACTTGTGTTTTAATGAATAAACCTTGCCTGAAGATCAGAGTACAAAGTTAGCCACACTAGTCAGCTATAAAGGCCGGGCAGTGGTGGCACATACCTATAAACCCAGCAGCTACACTAGTTAGCCATAGAGGCCAGGCAGTGGTGATGTACAGCTTTAATCCCAGCACTAGAGAGGACTATAAGACAAGGAAAGGAGACAGGTCTCACTCTGAGAATTTAGGAAGGCAGAATTGCCCATTTTTGGTCTGAGGTAGAGGTAAGAGCCAGTAAGAGGTAAGAGTTGCTTTGCTTTTCTGATCTTCAGGTTGAACCCCAATATCTGTCTCTGGGTTTTTATTAATCATGCTATGTTTGGTGCCCAACAATCTGGGTACAAATTCACAAAAAAAAAAAAAGCCATTTGCCTATGACGTTACAGCCACCAGCATAGGTTAGAACTACACGTGGTCAGAGTCACTAACCTACTGGATAGATTTTTCTTTTTTCTCTCCTGGCAGGCTCTCTTTAAACCCCTTCTTGGGCTGCTGTGAAACTAAATAGCTGTCTTGAAATCCAGTCAGGCTTTTACTGTTGTAAAAGCAAATTTGGTAAGACAATTGGGAATTTTTAAAGGGAAGAATTAGTTTAAAAAGAAAGTTTTCCCCACATTAAAAAATTGGAAATAACATTACATTGGAGGGATTTGTGTCTCTGTATGATAGTATGCTGGATAGTTTGAAAATTGAATGATTAAAAGAGAGGATAACTAATTTAGGTGGATTTATGTAATGTCAATTGTAAACATTATTAGCTTTATCATTTTGTTGTATCACTAAAAAAGATACAGGCCTTAAAAAAACAAAAAACAGATCACAGAGATATTCAAATCCAGACAGAGGAATTTTGCGGAGAACTACTAATTGGTTATAATCAGTGTTGCATTATAAGAATAGAGAGGAACAGCCTAGGGATTTCAAATAACCAACCTTAATATATCCACTAACCATACAGGAGTTGCCAATGGACTCCTGTGCCAATGTTAGACTTAAGGAGATTCAAGGAAGCAATAGTCTCATATGGCATGCATTCACCTTTTGTGAAGCAAATGTTAAACTCATGGTCAGTTTGTGAAAGAATTAGCTCTAATGACTGGATGGAGTTGCTTTAAAGCATGGTCCACAATTATAATGAAATAGCTGGTTCAGAGAAGAGGCTACAACTATTAAACAAAAGAGTAAAGCTAGAAGTATGGAAATTTCTCAAGATCAAATTCTTAGAGAAGAAAATTATGCCTCTATGTGATGGTCACATCCTGGCTTTATGCCATGCAGCAGCTCTGAATGTTTGGGACAGAACTGACAAAGTAAGAAAGAAGATTAAATCGTTTACTAAAGTCAGACAGAAACCTTCATAAATTTCATGCAAAGATTGATATCAGCAGTAAACAGAATGATACCAAATTCAGAAGCTAGACAAATAATAATTAAATCTCTGGTTTTGAAAATTCCAATTCTCTATGCAAAAAGATAATTGGACCATTAAGAGCAAGGTCAGCACTTTTGGAGGAATGGATCTGAGATACAATTAATATTAAATCTCATGAGCATGATGATACTTGGATAGGAGAGGCGATTTCCAGAGACTTGAAGAATAATCAAAGTGTTAAATGTTTCAATTGTGGCAAACAAGGTCACCTTAAAGGGGATTGTAAACAGAGGAGTCCTAGAAACAATATTTTTCTAAGCATAATCCTTTCAGAACATCCCTCCCTTCTGGATTATGTAAAAGGTGAGGCAAAGACAGACATTGGACTAATGAATATAGGTCAATGAGGAATATGCAATGTAATTCTTTGTCATTGGAAAAGTTCATGTGGGACCTCTTGCAGGTCCCTATCCCAAATCTTGTTCAGTCATTCTCTGTCATCATAGAGGAAACTTCTTCCCTGAGCTATTAAGGAACCTAATTCCAATTTTACAAAACCATACTGCTTGAATAATAGAAAAGCTATAGAAAATAGAACAAAATTTTCAGGAGAAACCATAAACTTCTATATGAACAAAAACCAAAATTAAAAACACAAATAAATGATATTGTCATTGAATGTCTAGTGGAGACAGATGTGGATATAACAATAATTTCATCAGAAACTTGGCATCCAAATTGGCCTCCTTAGGATGTAAATGTTCAGTGTTTAGGGATCAGACCTTTATCTCAGCTAAAGCAGAACACAAGATGGGTCAAGCACATAGGGCCAGAAAGACAGAGATGAATATTAAAACCATATGTGGCTAGCATAGCAATGAATTTGTGGGAACATGATTTGTTAGAGCAATGGAATACTCAAATTAACATTCCTCCAGTCTTAGAAGTGAACCATAAATTAATGTATGTTTCTGGGGAAAAAATTAGAAGGTTTTATAAAAAATAGTCACTGACCATTCAACTTGTACAAGAACAGGGTACAACAGCTCTCAATATTCCAAAGACATCAACAGCTCTATCTTTAAAATGGTTGGCAGACAAACCTGTATGGGTTGAACAATGGTCTTTAATAAGAAAGAAACTGCAGGCTTTAGAACAGTTAATACAGGAGCAACTAAATGCTCAGCATATTGAAGAATCAACCAGCCCCTGGAATTCTCTGGTATTTGTTGTTAAAAAGAAATCTGGAAATTGGAGAATGGTAACAGATCTAAGAGCTGTTAATAAGGTGATTCAGCCAATGGGCTCTCTACAGTCTATCATTTCTTTGCCTTCTCAATTACCTAAAGGATGGCCTCATATAGTTATTGATTTAAAGGTTGTTTCTTCACTATACCTTTACAAGAAAAAGACAGAGAAAAATGTGCCTTCATGGTGCCTATTTATATTAAGAGATATCAATGAAAGATTCTCCCATAGAGAATGTTAAATAGCCCCACACTGTGCCCATATTTTGTAAGTCAGACAATGGAAATGATACATAAGCAATTTCCTCAATCTAAAGTTTACCATTACATGGATGAGATTTTATTATCTGATTCAAATGTAGATACTTTAGAAAGAATGTTTGAAGAAGTAAAGAAAGTTTTGCACTGTTGTAGATTACAACTTGCTCCTGGAAAAAATGCAAAGAGGTGATATTAATTATTTAGGTTATAAAATAGTTTTACCAAAAAATTAGATTCAAAAAAGTATAAATTAGGAGAGATCAATTGCAAACTCTTCTTTATAACTTCCAAAGATTGCTAGGAAGACATTTCCCATTTAGGGCACACTATTGGGATAAAACCTGATGAACTGATTAATTTAAACAAAACCTTAGATGGTGAGATGGTGACAAGGACTTACATAGTCCAGGAAATTATCAGCTGAAGCTGAGAGAGAATTGGCTATGATTGAAAAGAAATTACAGAAGGCACATGTGGATTGTGTGTATCTGAATCTTAACTGCATTCTGGTCATGTTATACTCCAATCATTCCCCTACAGGAATTTTAATGCAGAGGGAAGATACTATCTTAGAATGGATCTTTTTACCACATAAACAGAGTAAAAAAATTAAAAACTTATGTGGAAAAGGTCTCTGAGTTAATTCTAAAAGGAAAATTAAGACTTTATCAATTAGCAGGAATAGACCCAGCAGAAATCATAGAATCTTTTAATAATAATGAAAATGACAAATTATGGGAAGAAAGTGAACTCTGGCAAAAATCTTGCAGTAATTTTTCAGGAGAAATTAAGAACAACCATCCCAAAAGCTAGAGAATTCAACTTATAAAGAGAATTAACTGGATCCTTCCTCACATTGTATGAGACACACCAATAACTGGAGCCCCTACATTCTATACTAATGCAAATAAATTGAGAAAATCAGATTGTTACAAATCAGAAAATTTAAATAAAGTGGATCAAGCTACTTAGGACATAGTTACCAATTCACAATATACAGAAAGAGTTGTTTGGCATATTGAATCACTGAATTTATACCAGGTAATACAGAATTGACTTTATTATTTATTCAATTACAAAACACAGTCAGGAATAGGAATCATCCCATACATATAACACACATCAAATCCCATATAGTCTGCCAGATCCTCTAGAACAAGAGTAAATGCAGAAATAGATCAATTATTGATTGGAAATGTGCTGAAGACCACAGAATTTTATTTAAAAAAACCATCATGTCAATAGCAAAGGTTTTAAAAAAGACTTTACCATCACATGGCAACAAGCCAAGGAAATTATAAGAAAATGTCCTACTTGTTCTTTATACAACCAAACATCACTGCTTGCAGGAGGTAGGCCAAAGGGTACTCAAAGGAATGAAATCTGGCAGATGGATGTGTTCCATGTTGTAGAATTTGGAAATTAAAATATGTACACCACATGATTGATAGTTATGCAAGTTTTCAATGGGTAAGTGCTTTGAGTTCAAAAAGGCTGATTCTGTAATCACACATTAGCTAGAAGTTATGGCCATCATGGGTACACATAAAGATAGACATTGTTCCACCATATGTCCATAAGAAAATAAAAGTTTTTTGCTTATTGTAATAAAAAGTATATTACAGGTATACCAAACAGTACCACAGGGCAGGCAGTTATGAAAAGATCAAATCGAACTCTATGATATGTTAAATAAACAGAAAGAAAGGATAAGGTCCCCAGAAATAGATTGCATAATGCTTTCTTAACTTTGAATTTTCTAAATGCTACTGAGAAAAGAACAACAGTTGCAGAGAAACATTAGATAGTAGAAAAAGCTACAGAATTAAATTAGCCAATATACTTTAAAGATGTGTTGATCTCAGAATTGAAACCAAGACATGTGTTACATTGGGTAAGGGGTTTTGCTTTTGTTTCCACAGGAGAAGAAAGGCTATGGATACCATCAAAATTGATAAAGATTTGATTTGAACAAGAGACACCTTTTAATTAGAAGAGATGATAGTTCATCAAACACCATGGCCATTTAATCTAAATTAACCTACAAAACTAACAAATGCTTTTCATTTGATCAGATATAACTTGTCAAAAGAGAATCTCCCCAAAGTTAGGCTTGAGGAAGGATTTTCTTTCTGTCTTTTCAGGAGAATATAGGTATCCAGCTAAGGAATCTGAAAACCATTGAACAAATAAGACATCTGAAGAAAAAGAACAAATCATCCAGAAAAAAAAATGCCCCAAGAAAAAGAGTAAATTGACCTATTGGTAAATCACATTTCCAACAAGATAAAATTTCATATATCTTCCCAAATGTTTGTTTCTGGTGTTCTCTACAGATATATAATGCAAATTGTCTTGTAGTCTCAGTCCAACTAAAGATTAAAGCTGGCTTTGGGGTTAGAGTGTGGCTTTCTCCTTCTCTAAATCCAAGCATGCTTACTAAAGTGAAATCCAAAATCTCTGTCTCATATCAGAAGAGCCACCTGACATGGGACAGAAGAAAAACAAATATTTAAGGACTACCTTATTGCCTTTAATCTCATAATTTTTTGGTTTTATATTGACTCCTCAACAGCTTTTCTTAAGGTATAAATTTTATAAGATTAATACATATATATATATATATATATTAAACTTTTTGACATGATATTAATGGTCATATAGAGAACTAACTATTTAGGTTTTATCAACCTTCCTGTGCATGATTTGGGGTTTGATTCTCTATCAGTTTTTTTTAGTGAACCATGAGCATACCTAACAATGACCTTTGAAATCTTCATAAGGAGGATGGGGTCCCACAATGACAATTCCTCCAGGACTATAACAGCACTAAGGTGAAAAACACCACCTAAAGATCAGCTTTGGACTACAAATTGCTCAGAATAACTGCAAGGTGACTAGCTGAGATGACCCAGCCCAATAGACTACTCTAGCCAGGACTTGAGACAAACCCTGCACTTTTCCATGATGCAGAAACTGGACAACAAACAATACAGCTACCTTTTTCAGGAATTGACAATTAAACCAACTTTTTCTTTTTAGGATCCCCTAAAGATACCATCAGCCCTAAACAACAGGAAGTAAATTTAAGAATATAACACCCCCATTCCTAAGGGGGGGGTAGTTTTTGGTCATTCACTTGGATATTTGTCATTGTTTAGGGGGGTTAGTTATAAGTTGTTATTGGTTATGGTCAGGAAGATAGTTGAACAAAGGAGATTAGATGCAGAGTTCTTGTTTTGGAAAGAAAAATAGGGGAATATAGATATGATAAGAAAAAAGGGTAGTTTGCTGAAACTACTTGGAAAAGAAAAACAGAAGATACAGATATGATAAAATTAAAAGGTAGATTATTGAATCTACTTTTTAAAAGCAACTATAAGTTTTAAGTGTTTTACATTAAATTGGACTTCTGTATATTGATACAAATTTCAGATTAATTTTTTTAGAACATACTGTAAATATACATTTCTACTCTTGTTCAAGGTGTTATACCTATACAGCTCATTTAACAATATATTACAAACTTCTAGTCCTTGAAAATTATTACCAACTGTTTAGGATAATAAGGAAATTCAGGTTAGTAGTTAATCACCTATTATAATTGAACATGTAGTCACATTAGATATGTTTTCAAGGTCAAACAAAGATATATTTTAGATAGAAAGGTCAAACACTTCAGAGATCTGTAGGATATGGCATTTGAGATGTTTTAAATAACATAAGTTCTTTTTTTTTCTTTTATGACAATGAGACACGTCTGCTCCTGTCAGCACCAATCTACTTCAGAGAAGATAATGGGCACTGAAAAAACTCCACATGGAGTTTACTTTCTTTGTTGCAAAAGTAAGCCACTGGCAAGAAAATGCCCTTGCCTTGACTGCTGACAGCATGCTGTCCTAATTGAACAAGCAGGAAAAAAAGAAAACGATTGCCAAACATTATCAAGACAAGACAGGACAACCCTTCAGAATATCATATTTCACAGAAAAATGTGTCAGATATGCTAGGCATATGTCAGATATGGATGCCCCAATGTTGCAGAGGAACTTTGGGTGACTGTCCAGGCAACCAGCTGTTTCTGTCATTTCTCACATTTTTTGGAAGTCACTTCCTGCTTACTCAGTTACTATTATTTCCTATAGGTCTCTGAGGGAGATGAAGACTACATAGTTATAGTTGTAGTTTTCCTTGTTTACCAGACTCAGAAAACAAGTTATGATACAAAGTAAATTAGGTATAAGACTTTGGACTCACCAAGATAGGATAGATAATGGAGTAGTTTCTCTTAATTTGCCAAATGCAAATGGACTAGACATTGATATATTTATTGCCTGTATATATTGTATATGGCTATTATACTTATTGTATATAGTTTTTCTTATATTAGTTACAGTCTTTCTTATTTTAGATAAAAGGGGGAAATATAGCAGTATATTATTTGTGCTTTAATAAATAAAGCTTGCCTGAATATCAGTTGCAAAGGAGCCACACTGGTCAGCCATACAGGCCAGGCAGTGGTGTCACACACCTTTAATCCCAACAGCCAAACTCGTTAGCCACAGAGGCCGGGCCATGGTGGTGCATGTCTTTAATCCCAGCACTAGAGAGGAATATAAAACAGGAGGAGACAGGTCTCACTCTCAGTCTCAATCTGAGGATTCATGGAGGCAGGATTGCCGATTTTCGGTCTGAGGTAGAGGTAAGAGCCAGTGACTGGCTGCTTTGCTTTTCTGACCTTCAGATTGAACTGCAGTATCTGCCTATGAGTTTTTATTATTTGTGCTACAGCTGAGCAAGCTATGAGGAACAAGCCGATAAGCAGCACTCCTCCATGGCTTCTCTATCAAGTTCTGCCTCCAGGTTCCAGCCCTTGTTCTGGAACTACCATCGGAGAGTTCTTGCCCCGATGTCCCTCAGTGATAGATTGTGATATGGAAGTGTAAACTGAAATAACTAACCCCCACCACCCAACCCCAGGTTATCACAGTAAGAGAAACTTCAAGGCACTTAGAGTCCACCATTGGGCTTTCAAAACTCAGTCACTGAACAATGATGCAAATACTAGCTGTAAATGCAAATGCCTGGAAGATGCCTCCTCCTCTCACAGTGGTCAACTCTGGAAAGGGAAACTGGAGAAGTAAAGAAGCATGAAGAAAGTGAAGAGACCGCTCTGACTCCTGCTGGAGTCCTCTCCTAGTCACTGAAGTCGGGTCACAGGATCCCCGGGATACTAGTCCATCCTTCGACTCAGGGAAATGGACCCCAGATCCAGATCCCAGCACAGTGCCCGATGTTTAGATGCCCTTCCCTGATCACCCTTGGACTGTGATCCTTGCAAAGAACAAGGGGTACATGGGGACCTACAATCTGGTACCCATACCACCCATCTAGAACAGTCTAGGTTGTCAGGATCCCCCAGTTCTCCAGTCTCAGGCTCATCCCTGGACCTGCTTGGTCTGTTTTCCAGGACAGCGTCTCCAAATGAGGCCTGAGTCAAGAGTGTCCTGTGCCCGAGACGTCAGTGGCAGACCAAGGCAGCTGTCTCTTTAGGAGGCAAAGCTCAGATGGAGGGTTAGAGATTCCTCAAGACTCCTCTTAGCACTAAGTGAAACCAAACCTGGGGCGACAAGGAGTGACCTGAGGATGGAGGCTTCAGTTTGACACCAGGCCGCACAAATGTAAGGGGCGAGCCTTTCTGGAGAGAGGTCCCAGCGTTGCCCAGGCTGGCTGCACTCCCTACCAAACGCTGACCCAGCTGCTTGGACAGAGTAGCACTGTTAACAGTCATCTGCCGCCGGAATGTGCCAGGCCATAAACAACAAATGCCACCCTGCCTCAGACACTGCCAGGGTAAATGCCTCTGCTAGCCTGAAGCCATTGGCTAGCAGGCGTCCTGTAGGCACCTTGTAGCCAGCAAGCTCCTCCGGTCCACCTGTCACAACCACCATAAATCCTTCAACGATGTGAGAAACACAAGCCTCCCCAGGCCTGTCCTTCCTTCTAATCTTACTCAGGTTTGGTTCTGCCTCTTCCCCGAAGTCCTCTTGGCCAACTCACCCACCCTTCTCAGATTTTGTCCGCAATCCCCATTCACGCAGAATGTCTTCAATGCCACAGCTTCCCCCGTCACCCCCTCGACTTCCTTGTTTCCCCCTCCCAGCCGTAGATTGCTGACAGTTCTGCCACACACATAACAGGGAGTAGACACACATCACTTTTTTTTTCTCTCAGTTGCTGCCACAGACCACCGCCCTCTCCCCTCTGTATCAACGATCCTCCCCTGAGGCTTCAGGCCGTTGTCCGGAGCAGCACCTCTCCTGGTTCCTGCTGTCTATTGTGTGCTTTCTGGGTGTTTATCACAGGTTTCAGCCCTAGCTCATCCTTGTTAATGGATTTTTTTCTCTAGCTCTGTTCAAGAAGACTGTTAGATTCTAGACGACCCCCAGTAGCCATTGTGACGTCATATCACACATCACAGCCCCTTGGCTTCCACCTTCATTCAGCAAATTGGAGTCTGCATCCAGTCCTCCATAGCTCCCTGCAGCTCTTTTCTCTTTTATTTCCACGGTGATTGGCCAGCCTATAATTGCTCCATCCCAATATAATTGCTCCATCACAGCTCCTCGCTATTTCAACCCAGCTTCCAATCACCTCCGGTTAGTATTAGCAACAAAATACCCGACTGTGTCACCTTCCCATTTCTTCAAATTCTTGTAATTCCTAGAAATTTTCAGTCTCTTGAAGGAAGTCCCTCTAATTTGGCCTTAGTCACCTCTCATTATTGAAGCTTTTCAGACTTTACTATCCAACTACCCTGAGGGCCCGTCTCTTCTCTTTCCTGACCTCCGTAACTCAACCTTGAAAATAATTTGAGTTTCACTCCGATGGATAGACAGAGACCCACACTGGAGCACTGGACTGAGCTCCCAAGGTCCCAATGAGGAGCAGAAGGAGGGAGAAGATGAGCAAGGAAGTCAGGACCACGAGGGGTGCACCCACCCAGTGAGACAGTGGGGCTGATCTATTGGGAGCTCACCAAGGTCAGCTGGACTGTGACTGAAAAAGCATGGGATAAAACCGTTCTCTCTGAACATGGCGACAATGAGGGCTGATGAGAAGCCAAGGACAATGGCACTGGGTTTTGATCCTACTTCATGTTCTGGCTTTGTGGGAGCCTAACCAGTTTGGATGTTCACCTTCCTAGACATGGACGGAGGGGG
This sequence comes from Microtus pennsylvanicus, assembly GCF_037038515.1. NCBI lineage: Eukaryota > Metazoa > Chordata > Mammalia > Rodentia > Cricetidae > Microtus > Microtus pennsylvanicus. The sequence continues at coordinate 95,108,963 of NC_134580.1, forward strand.
GAGGACCTTGGACTTTCCACAGGGCAGGGAACCCTGACTGCTCTTTGGACTGGAGAGGGAGGGGGAGAGGAGTGGGGGGAGGGGGAGAAGGGTAGGAGGAGGGGGAGGGAAATGGGAGGCTGGGAGGAGGCGGAAACTTTTTTTTTATTTTTCTCAATAAAAAATTTAAAAAAAAAAAGAAAATAATTTGACTTTTTAATTAGCTTTTCTATGTTAAAATAACCATACAGTTGCAGACAGTTCTCAGAAATAACAGAGATCACACGTGTCCTTTAGCCAGTTTCTCGCTGCAGTAGCTTCGTCACAGCAATAGGTAGTACCTGTGTCTTCACACAGCATCATGCAGCACACAGTCACAGAACCCAGGACAGGCAGCAGCAGAACCAAGTTGCCAGCAGTGCTACGGTCAACACTTAGAAGACTTACGTCACTGCGGATTCCTGCTGCACAGCATTCCTAAGTTCAAAAGCCACTAGTCTTTCTGCATCTCAAGAAGGCTATAGGGACTGGCACCAGGGCTCAGCGGTCAAGAGCACTGGCTGCTCTTCCAGAGAACCCAGGTGGGAATCACAGCAACCACTTAGCAGCTCAAAACTGTCTATAACCACCATCCCAAAGGATGCAATGCTCTCTTCTAGTCTCTGCAGGCACTGCACACTTGTGGTACATATATATACATATCCTTACAAACAAAGCAACTTTTTCAAGAATGTTATATAAGGGCTGCTGAGACGGTTCATCTGTTAAGAGCCTATATTGTCCTTACAAAGGACCCAAGTTCGATATCCGTATCAGGCAGGTTCAATTACCTATAACTTGAGCTCCACGGGATCTGACACCCCTCTGACCACTTCAGCATTTGCATAGAAATACACATATACTATAATGAATAGTAACAAAAGTACCTTTTAAAAATACTATTAGATAAATAATAAAGGTTTGTGACCTTTGAAGGTGTTTTTCTGTTTTACTTAGTGGGAGTCTTAGGAGAATCTTCTGAGTTGCTGAGTATCAAGAGCTCATTCTTTTGCTGCCAAACAGTGTTCCATAGAGATAATCTCTGGGATTTTGTATATGAATAAGGTTACAACAAACAACTATATAAAAATTTTTGTGTGGGTGTGAGCTTTTATATCTTAGGTATTAGGGCCCATGGGCAGGAATGGGCATTTCTTCCTTGTCCTTCTGGGAGCTAATGGAGGCAGGAAAGAGTTCTTTCACATTCTACAATGCTTGACCAAAGTGAAGTAAGTAGTGGCTATATGCTTTTTACCTAGTTAAACTGATTACCCGTTTCCAGCTGGGGCAAGCGGGCTTGTTCTGTTGTTTGGTTTGTTTGGTTCCCTTTAAAGTTTCCAGGGTGCTGACTTGTTCATATCCAGAAAAAAGGATAAAGAAAAGCCATGAAAAGCGTTACCATGTCACCATTCCTGGGGTCATTAGCCATGTGTCTTCTCTCCATCTTCCAAAGTTTCTTTGGGACACAATGTCCTGGAATTGTGTTGCTTGTCACACCCATGCATGTGTGCATGCATGCATCCGTGTGTGTTTGTGCATGCACGCATGATTTCAATTCCAGCGATCAAGTCCAGGGTTTCATTCCTGAAAGGCAAGCACACTGAGCTATAGCTCAAACCCATATGTGTAGTTTTTTTAATTGAATTTAGCAGAGGAATTGGGGGTAAATACAATTATTCCATTGACTTTGCAAAAAAATCTGGTGTTTAAAATACATGTGTGTTACACTTCTATCAGAAAAAAAATACATTTTTCAGAGGCTTAACTCAACCATAAGCTCCTCCTTAAAGCCCTTCCAGGTCTCTCTACCCCAGATTATGCTCCCTTCCTCTCTGTGTTCCCAGGTTCGCCAATGCCTCTTGACAGAATTGCCATACTGTTTTGTAGATGCTCCTCAAATTGCCCATCTGCACTAAACTGCCACCTTGGTGACGACATGGACAGGGCTTCATTTGGTATCGAAACTCCACGGCCTGCAGTAACGTCTGCCATGTGATGGACACTCCATTTGGAAAAGCACACATGCACGTCTTCCTAATTAAAATCGTCATGAACATGCTGGTAACTTTCATAGAAAGGTGGCCACTTGGCTTGTTACTATTGTGCAGCCGTGGTTGTCAACCTCTGGAAATGAAGCTCCCCCAAATCGTCCTTTGGTAAAATCATCACACGTCTCCAGAACCTTCCACCAACCTGCATTTCCACCCACCAGAAGAAGATGCGCGCGTCCCACGAAGATGAGACAAGGACAGATCCTAACTCATGTCACGTCTTGCCTTCCTCCACAATCTTTTAACCACCTTAGCCTACTTTCCACAGTATGAAGGCAGTTTACCTTTGAAATAAGAGGGTTTTGCTTTTTCTTCCTAAGCATGACATTGTTGCCAAATTTCCACACCTATATGTTAAAAGGTAGGAATAGTGTTTTCCTTATCATATGTCATAATGTCTTATGTATACTTGGTCTCAGTAAACACTCATTCTTGAAAGACAATAAAATTTAAATGAAGAGTGTTTGGGAAGGACATTGTTAAGTCGTGAATTAAGATGCTCAACTCAAGCTTGGAGAGATGGCTCAGACTAGCTGCTCTTCTAGAGGAGCTGGATTAATTCTCAACACCTACACAATAGCTTACAACCATCTAAACTCCAGTCCCAAGGAATCTGAAACCCTCTTCTGGCCTCTGTAGACACCAGGCATGCATGTGGTTCACATAAATACATTTGGATGAAATGCTCAAACACATAAAATAAAAACACTTTTTTGGAATACACACAGAGCGAGCACCAGTGGAAAAGGCCTCTAACAATCCCCAAGGGACCAGGATCCGAAGTAGCATTTCCAAAGCCAGAAATCCAATTCAAATAGGATGTCTATTAAGAGGTGAGGTATAAATGAAAATGGAAATGAATTAGTTATTTTTACTAAACCTGTAAGCAGAGCTGTTCTTAATAAACATTTTCTAAAACAAAAAAAATAAAAATAAAAAGATGGTTGACTTCTCCTTCCAGCTCAGCTCCTTACTCAGTACTCACACTGACTTATTCTGGGTCCTTTGTTCCTTGCTTTCTTCATTGGCAGACCAGGAAGAAACTATGACCAATACAGATGCCTTAACATAGACTTGAGCTTTGTAGCAATGAGTTAAGTGGTGTGTAACGGAGTTGCTTGTCTGTGCATTTATCAAGGGCAGTTTAAATTATTAGGTCCATAGAAAGCAGGCTAATCAAGTGGCTTCAAGAGCTCAGAAGCAAGTCACTAGCTCCAGATTAGTTCAGTCTGTATGAGGCTCATCGGGGGAGCTGCCCTTTGAGCTGTGCCTGTCTTAAGCACCTTGGCTGGTGCTGCTGCTGTAATCAGCAACTTTCACAAACTACATCTCTCTACCCGCCCAGACTCGGTTTATTCACAGACTGATTTCTCCAGGAAATGACTTAAATGTAAGTACTTTGGAAGAGAGGGTAGCACAGGTTCTGTCTGTGGAGTCATTTTCTGAAGAAACAAAATAAATAGCATCAAGGTCATTTGCAGATGCATTGAAAGCATCCTTCAGAATGGCAGGGAGTTGGGTATCAAGACTCAAGGAGAGCTGGGCAAAGAGATGACTCATGGCTAAAGGCGTCTGCTGCCAAGGGTGAGGGCCCAAGTTCAATCCCAGGAACTCATGTGGTAGAAAGCAAAACTTGATTCCCACAAGTTGTCCTCTGACCACCACATAGTCACACAGGGGGTGGAGAGGTGGCGATGGCACAATTGGCAAAGCGTTCACTGCATAAACATGAGAACCTGAATTTGATCCCAGAACCCAAGTCAAAAAGGCAGTTGGCAGCATGAACTTATAATCATAGTGCTTGGGAAGCAGAGACAGGAGGATCCCTAGGGCTTGCTGGCTAGTAAGTCTAGTCAAACCAGGGAGCTCCAGGCTCAATAGTGACTCTGCCAATAATTATAATAGGAATAGTAATCATATAATATGGTAAACCTGGGGAAGCTTTTGAGGAAGACATGGACATCAATTCAACCTCTGGCCTCTACACACATGTACATACACAGACGTGAACAAATGCATACCGCAGAGAGAGCCAGTCCCTAAAGCAAGAATAGGAAACCACAACGAACCAAAACCTGGGTGGGAGACAGTTCCAGGAATCTGCCAGCCCTGACAGGAAAGGCTCTGAAGCTCAGCTGGAACAAAACCTTCCTCCACAAGATCACAAAACTGGGGTTAGAGAGCTGACTCAAGAGCATTGGCTGCTCTTCCAGGAGATACAGGTTCAATTCTCGGTACCTGCATGGTGGGTCACAATTAGATGTAACTCCAGTTTCAGGAGACTTGAAGTTGCCTTCTAATCCCTGTGGACACACACAAGGCATGCATGTGGTGCATAGACATGCCTGGAGGTAAAACACCCATATACATAAAGTAAAAGTCTCCAAAAAGTTTTTAAGTCTCTTTTTTTTTTCTAAATCACAGAATCACATGAGGTTTCCTCCTCGATGAACAAAAGGAAGTTAGAAAGCCCTTCCAGAATAAAGACTTAACTCTGAACCTGTGCTCAATGGAAGCAAGCTTTGGAGCTGGGGCTGTAGAGAAACCTTGTCGTTATTCAAGAGAAAACAATTTTAGCAGCTTCTGTGGGAGGCAAGGAGGGAAGAGGGGCTGATGAATCAGAGGAGCTTAGGTTTATAAAGTGGCCAGTGGGAGGAGTGATGATCCAGGAGAGAGCAGCAAAGGCGAAGCTGCTCAGCTCTCTTCATTTGACTTTAATTCTTGAACCCCGGTGTCAATTAGGTGACCCCTGGAGCTTGTCCTTATGTAAACATTATCTGCAGTACAACACTCGTGTGTACACACAGTGGCTACCGGCCGACGATTCACAGTTTCAAAGAGTGGAATCCAAGAAAACAGTATCTTAAAAATGGAACACATTACTCGCTCAACTCTCCCTGAATAGAGACATTTGACAAGTGCACGGGGCATTAGCATGCATTTCTAAACAGGAGGCTTTTCTACCAATAAAAGAGGATGTATTTATTGTTTGTTTTGTTTTGCTCCGGTAGATTTGCAACCATAGGATGTTTGGGGTAAAATAGTGAGTGATTACTTTTCCTTTACCACCTCATAAAAGTCTCATAGGTGTCCCACTGTCCCGCCCCGACTATTGCCTCCTGGGATGGGTAAGAGTTCATGTTTATAATCCCTAGGAACTGTTTCATTTCCTGCCTTCCAGCCTCTATGCCCAGAAAGATTCAATCCATGTTTGTAAGTTCCCCTTTCCTCAGGACCAGACAGCTTGAAGCAAAATCAGCTTCTCTGCTACTATTATTGTTACTTGGTTTAATAGCAAGGCTCAAGGAGTCCCTACCCAGACCTTACAGCTGAGCTTTGATGGCTCATCCCTGTCTGTCTGTTACTGGTCCATTCTGATCACTGTCAGAGCTCATTTTGCTGAAGACTTAATCTTCCACTGCTGATGGAATCAGTCTCGAGTTCTAGCCTCCTCTCATCCTAAAGAGCTCTTGGAATCTATTCTCATTAATCCCTGTTTGAGCGACCATCAATTCGGCTTTAACATCTTGACCTCTAAATCCTTCTCCCAGCCTGCAGACATGCTGCTCTCTGAAAGTATTCTTTACTTTGCAGCCATAGCAATCATCCAAGCAACCCATCCGCTAAAAGCCCTCTATTACCTTCCTCTTGCTCCTCAAATAAAACTTAAACACCTTAACAAGAACAAAAGGCTCGCCTTGATGGGACACCATTACCGCACTGTGTGCTTATCCCGACCCCCAGCCCTCTCCATCCTAGACCCCAGACACATTAGCTCTCTACAAACACATCAGCTTCCTTTTCACTGAACTCCTGCCTGGAAAATTGCCTGTTGCCTCTTCCTCCATCACATTCCAGAAAAGATGGAACATTTTCAGAGAATCCTTTCCCTCACTTACTGAAATGTGCGCTTTTCTATGTGAGCGTGTATAGACCCATATAACTGGAGACTGCACTTTCGTTTCCCCGCCAACCAGACTTGAATAATCACACAAAAAAACTATATTAATTACAGCACTGCTGTCCAATGGCTCAGGCATATTTCTAGTTAGCTCTTACATCCTAAATTAATCCATTTCTATTATTGTATATTTTACCATGAGGCTTGTAGTTTGTTCCCTCTTGCATCTTGGGCGACTAGATGGCATCTCCCTGACTCTGCCTTCTTTCCTCCTCTATCTCTGCTTGCACTTCCCGACTTGCTATATTCTGCCCTGCCATAGGCCAAAGCAGCTTCTTTATTAACCAATGGTAATAAAACATATTCACAGCATACAGAGGAATCCCACATCACCTGTACTTGGCACCAATGCATTAGTCATTTTTCTTGTCATTGCTCTAAAGAGGAGTAACTTGGAGGAAAGAGCGGTTTACACTCACAGCTTCAGAGGGGCAGTCCATCATGGTGGAAAGGAATGGCAGACCAACCCTTGTGCATGTCAGCAGAAGCTTGTGGCTGCTGCTTTACATGACAGCAGATAAGGAACAGAGACTTAGACCACAGCTAGAGGCAGACCTAACCTTACAGGTCCTCTCCTAGGTGCTCACATCCACTAACGAGATCCCATGTCCCCAAAGAGAACTGGCACATGAAATATCAGGCACTCAAATGTGAGCCCGTGGAGGATGTGCAGGTTTGTGACAGAAGTGATGCTGATAGGACGCTACCCATTATTCACCTCTCTTTGGTCCTTATAACCCAGGTCACATCCAGCTACAACCGGCACAGAAAGCTACAATAGAAGGCCTTTGGTCCACTGTTGCCATAAGGGCTATAAATCTGGGAGCGGCTCTCTTTTCAGTTGTCTTTCTTTACTGTAAAACGAAGGAATCCAACAACATGATCATTCAAACCCTTCCAAACAGTTAGTGTCTATTTGAAATCCTTCCAAATAAAAGCCTTAGGATCAGCCGCTCCCACTGTGTCTAAACAACAATTACAGAAACAGACATGTCTAAAAATGTTTAGTTGTTATGGTTTGGACAAGAGATGTTCACCCAAAAGGCTCACGTGTAGAAGGTTTGGTTCCCAGCTGATGGGACTATTGGGAGGTGTTTGGATTATAAATGCTTTCACATCTATTTGGTCAGAATGGACTATTAGGAAGAGGAAGCTGTTTGGAGACAGATATCTGGGAACATGCTTTTGAAAGGCAAACCTTTTCTCTCTGTCCCCTGACTGTCATGAGGTCAGTAGCTTTTGTCCTGGCCTATTCTTCCACCATGTTATTTAGCCAGTTCTACCACACCCTTCTGCCCCAGTGTTCAGCCTCAATACATCAACACAGTCCAAAAACAATGGCACCAACTGACCGGAAAATGAAATTTCTGAAACCACACAACAAAATAAATCTTTCCTACTTTAAACTGTTTCTCTAAGTTATTTGTTACAGTTAGAGAGAGAGAGAGAGAGAGAGAGAGAGAGAGAGAGAGAGAGAGAGAGAGAGAGAGAGAGAGAGAGGAGAGAGACTGATACAGGAAAACTGGTACCAAGAAATGATCTATTGTGCATACATCTGACCGGGTATGAAAAGAAATGAGGGCCACCAGACTTGGACTGGAGGCCATTTGTATTACAGTGGTAGCAATTCTTCTTATATTTGTCCATGTCTTGAGACTTTGTAGGAGGCTATGAACTAAATAGTACTGTGAAGGAGATTTCAAGATTTCAAAACAGAGTCCTGTTCAGGCTGCCGCATGGTTGATGCTGACAGCCTTTGTCAAAATTGATGACAAAACGTAGGGCAGAAGGATTTTGAAAATTTGTAGTGGGGGCAGATAAAGTATGGTTCCTGAAGAGATTAATTCACAAGGCAATAGAAAAAATGCTTTAAGGACATCCCAGGAAATGGTTGAGCCCTATCAACACAGGCTCAAAGATACAATCATTTGGAAGACCCTCTTTTAAGAAGATAGCACAGGGACACCCTACTTCCCCAGGACTCATTTCTTCATGCTCAACTCCAAATATGCAGAGGCAGCCAGGTTCTGAGTGGGTCCTGCTACTTCTTGAGTTAGCAGAAGACTTGCTTCCCCCGTGAGATTCTAGATTGGCCTGAAGCACCAGGAATTAACATTTATTTTGCTGGATTTTGGTTCAACATCAGTCCCACCCCTCTTTTCTATGCCCCATTACTCTCTTTTAGAGTGTGCTTTTCTACATTGGGGGAATATAAGTAATTTCTAATTTTACAGGGACTTATAAAGAAGCATCTCAGATGAGCTGTGGAATGTGAACTTTGTCTCAAGTGTCATGAATTCTGTACTTGACCTTTTGATCTGGAACTGTTAAGGCCACAAGGACTTTTGGGGATAGACTGAGAGTTATTTGTATTAGGAGATTGACATGAGGCTTTTGAGACCCAGGAGTGGAATGCTGTATTAGTTACTTTACCAGTTTCCCTAATAAAAATATTCTCACAAAAGCAGTTTAAGAGGGAGATGGTTCATTCTGGCTCGCAGTTCAAAGATACAGTCTATCCTGGCAGGGAAGTCATGGCAGTGGAACTTGAGGTTGACTGGTCTCATTGCAACCACAATCAGGAAGCAGAGAGCTTTCTTTCTTTTTTTTTCATTCTTTCTAGGACCCCAGCCCAGGGAATGGCACTACCCACAGTGAAGACAGATCATCTGACCTCTCTGAACCTAGATAATCCCTCAAAGGCTTGAGCAGAGGCAAACTCACTGGTGTTCTGGCAGCTTGTTTCCTGGGTAAGTCTAGATAGCATCGTAGTAAAAACAGACATTAACCATCACAGATATTGTGATTTTTAATATGAGTGTCCCACCAAAAAAGGTTTGGGTTGAAGGCTCAGTCTCTGATTGGTGACACAATTGAGATGATCAGATTATAAAGGCTCTAATGTCATGAATGGACTGAGTTATTGATGAATGTTTATCTGAATGGACTCTTGGTGTAGGAGGTCCTTCTATCTATGTGTTGCCTTCATTGAATGAATAAAGAAACTGCCTTAACCTTTTCATAGGGTTGAGTTTAACTGGGTGGAGTAGATAAAACTGAATGCTGGGAAGAAGGGCAGAGTGGCAGACACCATGAAGCTCCTGCCTGAGACCGATGCTGGTTAGACTCTTTCCCGGTAAGCCACAACCTCGTGGTGTTACACAGATTGGTAGAAATGGGTTGAATTAAGCCTGAGACTAACGCTGGTTAGAATCTTTCCCGGTAAGCCACAACCTCGTGGTGTTACACAGATTGGTAGAAATGGGTTGAATTAAGATGTAAGAGTTGGCCAGTGGGAAATTAGAGCTAATGGGCCAGGCAGTAATTTAATTAATACAATTTCTGTGTGATTATTTCGGGTGTAAACTAGCCCGGTACCGGGACGAAACCAAGAAACCTTCTCCTACAACAGACTCTTAGAAGACAGGGCTTAGTTGGAAAATGGAACTGGAATGTCTCTAAGGGGTAGTTCTTGCCTCTGATCACTTCTGTCTTTTCCTGCCCCTTGGCCCGTGAGAACAGTAGCTTTCCTCTGCCACACCTGTCCTCCATGGTGAGCTGCCTGCCTCATCACAGGTCCAGGAACAAGAGAGCCAGCTATTGGGATACCTTAAATCTTCAGAAGCCTGAGCCAAGATACATTTTCCCCTGTTGAAACTGTTTCCCTCAGCTGTTAGTCAGAAACAAAAAGAAAAAAAGAAAAAGAACTTTTGCAATATGAGAAACTTTTCTTCAAAATTTCTCAAACTTTTTATTCCAACATTTCATACTCATGCTTCAAAAAGGCACTGTGTTCCTCTCCAAGTGTCTTTGACCTTGGTGTCAGGTCCCTTACAAGACCCAAATTTTCATCACTCTGGAAAGAGGAAGATTAAGATACCAGCAGTTTCAGAGTCTGGGCAGGGCTTGGTCTCTGCCTCCAAAATGACTGCTGTTTTGTTTGCCAGAGGGACAATTACTGGGTTCTCACATGGCAGAAGGAGTTGAAGGGCAGAAGAAGCCTAGCTAGGTCACGCCAGTCAGTTTACGAGGTCGCCAATCCCACTCATTAGAACTCCATCCTCATGACTCAGTCTCCTAAAATCCCCACTTCCCAACACCATCACATAGTAATTTTCAGTACAGTTCAAGGGACCACATTCAGATCACAGCTCTGGATAAGTCTGTGTTTTATGTGGACAGAGAACACAGTGCTCTTAAAGTAAGTCCTTGCTCTCAAAGTCTCAGGCAGCTTAGTGAGCGATGAAGGAAGAGTCACCATACCTAGGCTATTGGGCGAGCACCAAGGGAGAACACATCACTACAGCATTGCTTCCAGAATCCGTTTGTGTTGCCTCGTTAGTGTGGAAGGGTAAAACTCCTCCTAAATATCAAGATGGAACACTGAGTCACTTGCAAAGCCTCTTTTCCTGGCTCTGCCTCCCCAGCCACCCCCAGGGTGCTGTTCTTAGACCTCCAGTCATGCCACCTCTCTTTCCTAGCTGAATCCACTTACTCCTACCATTCAGTGTCAATCCAAATGGCACCAACTCCAAATGCTTACATCAAGTTCCAGTTCCCAAAGACCAATGTCCATGGTACCCGCCAAAGGACTGTCGGGAGGTGCTTTGGATTCATAACATGAAAAACTGCCAAAGGGCCCCTCCACTCTACAGGGTCTGCCCAAGCCTGACATAGCCGTACCCAGGTGCCATCTGGAGCTTACGTAAGTTTCCTTTCTAGTCAATTCTCTTGAGGAAAAGCTGTATATACCCCAAGGTGTGAAGATAGTTCTTGGTTGGACTATAGATCATCCTGTAGGTGGCTATTCCCAGCATACATTGGGAATAGAGGTAGATGGGGAGGGCTGTACAGGCCTGAGTATTTTTGTGTGATTTTGTCCTGAAGCTTGGAAAATGCCATGAAAATACATTCTAACACAAATAGGTACATGGGAGACTACTATGTAGTAGTTTGATTAATGACTTTTAAATATTGAGACATAAGGCGTGTGAGATCTCATTGATATCCTTTAATTAAGTTTCAGAACTATAAGCAGAGAGCCCGGACACCACAGACTCCCCACGTTTATTGTCTGTCTTAGCTTGGTGTGTGTAAAAGGTAGAGACAGAAATATGAAATAACACACAGTTTTCGTGAGAGATGATTTCAGGAAAACAGTGCAGAGAAAAGGAGAAAGAAGCATGGAAGCGGGAGGAGGAAACCCAGAAAGCCGATGAAGAGGTGAGGTGCTGTGGGGTACCTGGTTCTGCCAGAACATCTGAAGATCTGAAGGCCTTGGACCACCCAAAGTGTAGAAATGAGAGCAACTGCCCTTCATTTCTCTCCTCTGTTGTTTGATGGCTGCACCGCTACTGCCAATTCTCAACAATGTGGTGCTTGGACCCAGAATGCCTCAAAGCAGAAAGCAAAGACCAGGACACTTAGAGACAGGACAAAGTGAATGGAAAGTGTCCCAGAAGGAATGGTCTGCTTCAGCCACGGTGAGAAACAGAGGTCCAAGTGAGAGGAAGCATGTCAGATGTGTTCTTCCCCCTCCCTCTTTCCCAGCAAAAATTCTGTAATTATCTGGTTTCTTGTCTTTATTAGCAATGTCACTAATGACTCCGGCTTCCAAGAGGATCCTGGGGTTGCCCTCCCTTCTAGTCCCTATGTTCTTAGTCTGTCAGTCACAAAGCCTTGACAAAGCAGCCTCTCTTGAGTTCCTCAACTGGGGCCCTTCCTCTGCATTTGTCTCCCTCTGACTTAGCATATCCAATTGTCAGTCCAATTGAAGGCCAGTCATAATGGAAGACTACATGGTGATGTCTCCTGCAGGCAGCACGAGCTGTCTTGTCTAGAGCATCTCTCTGAGCCATCTTCCTCAACTCCAGTCTCATCCGTGGACCACTACCTTTACTATCTATCACCTGAGTATTCTTCTGTCTTAGGACATTTGTGCCTATTCCCCTTACTACAGAGTCAGGTCAAAATTCTATACTTAGCTCATAGAACCCTTCCCTCTTTCCAAACTTCCCTCACCTCAAGTTCATCACATGCGCACACGCATGCACACACACATACACACACATACACACACACCACACATGCCTGCACACTGCTCCAGCCATACCCAGTTTCTCAGCATTCCCCCATATGCTTACGAACCTACATACTGGGCTTCACACTACTTAGCAACCTACAAATCATCTCTGCAACGTGAACCCCCTCATTCCTACACACCAAGAAATCCCGATCTAACCAAAATGCCACCTTCTCTGCCTCCTCGGAGATGATTCAGTGCTAGCTCCAATGGAGCACTTGGCTCATGGTATAATTATGTACGTGGATGACTCTTTCCATCTTTGGGAGATCTTCCCAGTCAGGACTAATGTTTTCTTCATCTGTGTATTCTTGGTAAGCAGCCAGTGGTGAGCACAAAACAGGGCGGCATGACTGTCCGATGAGTGAGTGCCAACGAGACAGAATGCTGAGTCAGCCTAACGCACTGCTGCGCACACTTCTGTACACCTGCCTCACTGGGGACACACGGGAACAGAGGCACTGCCGAGGAGACGTCAGAAGGTAAACACCGCTGAAGGGTCTAATGCCAGGACACGCTCTAGAGTTAAATCGGGTTGAAAGTGAGCGAAGCCACTGGGTCTCTTGGGGCAACACCAGAGGTGTTAATGTGCCGTTTAGCACATGGACAACAAGTAATAGAGCACAGAATGAACTGGAATAGGCAGACCCAAGGCTGTGAAAATTGTCTGGTGCAGGCTACACTTAAGCGGGGAGAAGCCAGCAAGATGTTCCGAATCAGCTGTCTCCGTTTGATCCCTTTCACAGTCTGTACGTTTTTACAGTACTTCCTCCAAACCCTGTTCCACAAAACATCCTGTACTTCAGATTGGTAAACGCAAAATTAGCTACATTTCTGTTTTACGACAGTAAAATACTTCTATTAGTGTTAAGAAAACATGAGGGGGCTCGGTAGGACTGCTTCCTGCTCTTACAGAGTTTGTGTCCTCTCCCTAGGTACAGCAGCTGCAACTGCCGGACACTGTCTTCTGGACTCTGAGTGTCCCACGAGATGCATGGCAGACACGCACACCTTTAGAAGAAAACAGTGAAGCATTAAATACCCTAAACTCACTTGTGAATTGGGAATGTATCTATGGGGGTGTGTGTGTGAAAATGTCCGTGAGTGTGAGGTTGTCTGTGGGTGTGAGGGTGTCTGTGAATGGGAGGTTGTCTGGGAGTGTGAGTGTGGCTGTGGGTATGAGTATGAGGGTGTCTGTGAGTGTGAGGTTGTCTGTGAGTGTGAGGTTGTCTGTGAGTGTGAGGTTGTCTGTGAGTGTGAGGTTGTCTGAGGGTGTGAGGTTGTCTGTGAGTGTGAGGTTGTCTGTGAGTGTGAGGTTGTCTGTGAGTGTGAGGTTGTCTGTGAGTGTGAGGTTGTCTGAGGGTGTGAGGTTGTCTGAGGGTGTGAGGTTGTCTGTGAGTGTGAGGTTGTCGAGGGTGTGAGGTTGTCTGTGAGTGTGAGGTTGTCTGTGAGTGTGAGGTTGTCTGTGAGTGTGAGGTTGTCTGTGAGTGTGAGGTTGTCTGTGAGTGTGAGGTTGTCTGAGGGTGTGATGTTGTCTGTGAGTGTGAGGTTGTCGAGGGTGTGAGGTTGTCTGTGAGTGTGAGGTTGTCTGTGAGTGTGAGGTTGTCTGTGAGTGTGAGGTTGTCTGTGAGTGTGAGGTTGTCTGTGAGTGTGAGGTTGTCTGTGAGTGTGAGGTTGTCTGTGAGTGTGAGGTTGTCTGTGAGTGTGAGGTTGTCTGTGGGTGTGAGGTTGTCTGTGGGTGTGAGTTCTCGGGCATCTGCAGAGAAGATTAACTGACGGAGGAAGATTAAAACCTTCCATGAATGTGAATAGCACTATCTCATAGCCTGGGTCCAGGGCAGGAGGAAAGAGGAGAAGGCAGAGAGTTGATGTCCCCCCCCCTTTATTTCCCGGTCTGCGGAAATGTTGGCATGGAGTTCACACCTACTACCACGCATCTCCGTGCGGCCAGGCCTTCCCTGCCATGAGAGACTGCAGCTCCTAAAGCCGCAGCCCAGATAAACCCCGCCTGCCTTAAGTTGCTTCTGGTTCCAATGATGAGAAAACTGATACCAAAAGCACATGTGACATGTTGCAGATGACAGCCACAGAGCAAGGACCAGCCGAGGGAGAGTCTCAACCCAAGGCCAAGAACTAGCCACCAGACAAACAGCTGCGGTCCAGAAAATTCCAGCCAGGGGCCAAGAGGCACGGCTGTAGACCAGCACATAGGGAATTAGCAGCTTCTCCTGTATCATCGGAGACCAAGCAATGGGGTGAACAGGTGGGGTGTCTTTCCACCACCACGTTCCAGCTTCACAGAGGTAGAAATCCCTTGTTAACATTACATAATAATTAACACCAAAAAATGGAAGCCCTTTGCAATATGTAAATTTCCCTGCAGTTCTGTTTGCTCTGTGAGTGCAGCCCCTGTTCCTTTAAAAGATATGCAAAATAGATTCAAAGAGAATGAGTGAATTCCAGTTTGTAGGAAGAGTTTCCCTGCCCCTGATGATGCCCAAGTCATCTTGGTGTGTGTCTTTGTAAGATCGTTGTACGATATGGAACACCTAAAACAGCATTCCACCGTCCATTTTATCTGCCCGCTCCTACTAGACCGTGTCTCTGCCGTGAGTAAGAAGAAACACAGCTGTCTCCATCCTCGGCAAAATGGAGTTTTGCTTTCTGATGGAAATACGAGTGTGAGCCATGGGTGATGGAACTGTCACTGATGTCTCAATCTTCCACTCCCGGATACCAGACTCCCATTTCCCATCAGTTCCAAATTAGTTCCTTCCCCGAACTAGAAGACTTTCAAGCCTTCTGCGATAAGCCTGGTGGGTTAGTTGATGCACGAATCCTCTTATTAGTTACTGCACACTGAGTCATAAACACAGCGTTAGAAATTAAAGTCAGACCACAGAGGAAGCAAAGAGGACTTCACGTGTGTGTTTGCGCACGCGCGTGTGTGCGTGCGTGTGTGTGTATGTGTGTGTGTGCCTTAAGGATAATGTCAGGCTCATCCGCCTCATATAAGTCAGCCAAGAATGAAGGGTAGCAAAACTGAAAGGCATGCCAAAGGCTGCCGAGACATCCGCATCCCCAGGTGGCCCCATCTGCCCCGTGACTGGTAGGAGACAGCACAGTAAGAGGCGTAAGAGCTGTGGGTTAGAAAGTCTGAGTGTAAGGCCCATTAAATATAAGAAGGGATGACTAAGAGAGACAGAACCATCCCGGGCACATTCCTGAAATAGAAGCGGTATTCATCCGGCTGACATTGCTCAGTTATTACCTGGCTAAAGAAACATCCGGGGAAGTATCTAGCAGCAGCTTTTGTCTGCAAGGTGGCTCAGACAAATTGTAAGTATTTCACAAGCTCTGTCCGAGGACAGCTTCCACTTCTGGTATTTCCTCTCCCTCCTCCAGTCCCCAGGATGTAGAAGCACTCATCATTCGGTTCTCGATGTTTCATTCTCATTACTTAGGGATGCTTCCTGGAACAGGGTGTCTAGGGAAGCATTAAGCAAGCAAAATAGAACTCTGCCTCTTACTTCTTTTTCCATTCTGAAAATTATGCCCCAGAGACACAGAGTACCCGGCAGTTACCGAGCCCATACCTAAACTGCTATGCAGTCTGTCGTTAGGGAAATCACACGGATAGCCAGGATAGCTGTCTGAACAAGGGAACTCGCTAGCCCTGGCCATGTTACATAATGGGCCAAATCCTAGATTTCTGGATTAGTGCTCTATTTCTACATAACAGATTGCCACAAAGCTAGGCTCACAAATCGTTCCATATTCATTATGTCTGTTTTCATGGGCAGGCTTAGTGGAGGCTTCTTCGGGGCTCACAGTCAAGACATCATCTGGGCTGTACTCTCATGGAAGGATCCACTGGGGAAAATCTCCTTTCCAAGTTCACACTCAGTGTTGACAGATTCATTTTCTTCCAGCTGCAGGACTGTAGCTATCCTCAGATAAGCAGCAACAGCTCCTCAGCTAGTGAGTTTCTTCTCTCTTCCAAATACTACCCAGGGTGTGTAGTACTTAGATGGCAAGATCGGTGGTGATTGGGTGCATTTGGGATGGTATGGCCACAGATCACATGAATTTCTCTAAAATAACTGCATATATCATAAAGGGAGGGCATCCAGTCTGCTAAAATGTAATATCATAAAACGTTACAATTACCAAGGTGACATTTCATTTACATTTTATATACGACCCATTAGAAGTAAGTCACAGGCTCACGTGGTGGTAGCCTCAAAACCCAGGTACTTCAAGGCATAGCTGGCAGTACCCACCCCTGTGCCCAGTGCCACCAAGAGGCTCAGTAGAAAGGCAGCTTCAGCGAAGCGCTAAAGAGGCAGTGAGGGAGGCACCCAAGAGAGGGTCAGAGTTGTCTGCTATTCCAGTTCCTGCAAAAGCAGAGAGGAAGACTACGTGGTCATAGCGCACACCGCGGTGTGACATGTGCCTCCCACAAACCATCTTACAATGTCAACACATTACCCTTCTGGAGTGAAAAAAAAAAGGAGTAGAAAAGAAGCCCCCAAAAAAATTCAGGAGGAAAAGATATATCTGCAGACCAAAAAGAGAAAAGGGAAGGCATGAGCGGACGTGGCTTTCCGGGAAACTGAAGGACATCTACCTGCAAAATGGAAGCATTTCAAGCATGGGGAGGCAGGCACAGCCTCTGGTGAAGCAGAGGAGAGAGAGCCCAAGTCTGATTGGCTATGTGCCCTGTCTACTACCAGTGGCCCCTGTCTCTCCTTCTTGCACAAATCGAGAGGAGTGGTTTTTGACCAACTGCCCTGTGAGTTTTTAGTAGCTCCACAAGGAGCTACTATTTGTAAGTGTAAATATTTTAAAGAGGTGAAATGAAGGCCAGTAAGATGAGTCTAGCAGGTGAATGTGCCCGCAGTTCAAACTGGACACAAGTTCAACCTCCAGATCCCATAACAGAGGGGGAGAATCCACTCCCAAAAGTTGTCTTCCAACCTCCCCATGCGAGATGCACCTTACATGCTCGTTCGCGCTCTCTCTCTCCCTCTCTCTCATCTCTCTAGCGCACACACACACACACACCCTAAAATAAAATGAAAATAAATTAATTAATTTTTGAAAAGAAGTGAAGCCATCCACTCATTTATTTTTTAGTAGTACCAGATAATATTGGTATGTTGAATTATAGACGTCATTGGCTGTGTTGGGTGCCATCTTAACATTTTATAAGGGAGATGCCTATTTTATAGCCTAATAATTAATACAAGGCATAGTAAATAGCAATTTGGGGCCACAGGGATACATTTAATATAAATTGAATTTTTTGATGTATTCTTTAGGAATCTCATACAGTGTATTTTTATCGTTTGGTTTTCCATCCCCCAACTCCTTCCAGATTCATCCTCTGTCTCTCTACCCACCCAACTTCATGGTATTTCTCTCTTGAAAAGGAAATTTTTTAAGAAAGAAAATCACTAAAAAACGTGGAGTTCGATGACAAACTGCTCCTGAGCAAGGTACCTGCCGTGAAGTGAGGTTGGTATACCCTGAGATACCTGTACCACTCGCTCCTTTCCCTCACCCAGCGCTATTATTTGTAGACAGCTGCTTAGCGGTAGAACTTTCTACTCACTTCCTGAGTGGCCAGGGTTTCTGCCTGGAGCCATTGCTGCCAAGGGCCATGTCTGGGTCTGTGGTCCAGCTGCAACTGGGGTCTGTGTTGATGTCTGTGACCTTTATCACCTCAGGGGCCATAGAAACTATTCATGATGCAGAGGGCCATGCTGATCCAGCCCTGCCCTTCACTGGCTCTGGGAAAGCTGGCCCTGTCTCTCACTAGACACTGCAGCAAGAGAATTGGCCCCAACCCCTCAATGGAGAGCTAGCCCATGCACTTGAGAGATGGCCCCATCCTTCACCATAGGTGATGGAGAACCGACCCTGATGATCTGGGCTAGGGGAGCTGACTCCACCCCTTTGCCTGAGGCAGGTGACCTCAATGGCCCAGCTCAGCTACCACCCTGGCCAACAGGATCTAGCTGGAGCTCATGAAGGGACTGGTCCTGTCGAACTCCTGAGTCAGGGCAGCTACAGGAGAGCCCAGAGGAGCTTCAGTGAAGATCCAGTGATGATGGTGTATCAGAAAGCAGAGGCCTTGAACCAGACCAGTGACTCACTGCAAGGCACATTTGCTAGTAAAGCTGATTAGACATAAAGGCTATACTACGTGACACTCCAAGGCTCCTGATGCCTGCAGGATGGATGAGGAGGTGTTGGAGAGGCAGGAAAGAAGGTTTTTTTTTCTTCTTGGTTTTCTTTATTTGCTTGTTTACTTGTTTTGTTTTGTATTGGTTTGATTTTTTTTTTAATTTTCTTTTAGGGAATGCAGGAAACTGCAGGGCTGAGGGGAGGATATGGGGGGCCTGGGAGGTGAGCAGAATTAGGGTACATGATGTGAAATTCCCCCCAAAAAAAATCAATCAATAAATTATGTTCAATAATTTAAAAAAAATGTTCTTTCTTTAAATCTTCCACCACCTCTGGCTCTTCATCTGCCGTTTCTCTTTTGCATGGTCCACCGAACCTTTGAGGGGAGGGATTTTATGAAAACATCCCGTTGAGGGCTGGCTATTCAAAGTATCTCACTGCCAACACAAAGTCTCACTGCCAACACAAAGTCCAGTGTGGGTCTCTATGGTAGTTCCCATCTACTGCAAAAAGAAGCTTCTCCACTGAGGGCTGAGTAATGCATCAATCAATGGGGCTAGAGGTATGTCACTAGGAGGCGTTGCATTGCTAGGCTCAGGTAGCAGAATAATACTAGTAGGTTTTCCCTGGGCATGTGACCTATCCAGTCTCACATTCTTGGCCTAATTAACAATATCAGATACAAATTCCAGCTCAAGAAGTGAACCTAAAATCCAATCACAAAGTAGATGGTTATTCCCATATACCTGTGCCACTATTGCATCAATAGGCATATCTTGCAGGCAGGTGATTAATATAACTTGCAGGATTTGTATCTGGTTAAGATTCATGATTACAACAAAAGACATCATCATTTAAACAAAGAGCCCTCAGAGTGGGGATAAAATCCTTACCAACTGTATTTCTCACAGAGGGTATTTAGAATATAAAAATGCCCCTCCCCCCATAAAAACTGACCATAAAGGGAAAAAAAAGTCAGTTAAAAATAAGGTACAGAACTAAGCAGAAAGCTCTGAAAAGATGAGATTAAAATGGCTGAAAAACACTTTTAAGAAATTTAAGCATCCTTATCCACCAGGGAAATCCAAATTAAAAGTACTTTGAGATTATATCTTACCCCAGCCAAAATGCGCAAGATTGATAAAAGAATGCCAGCAGATGTCGGCGAGCATGTGAGATAAGATGAACACTCAAACATTGCTGGTGGCTGGTGGCAGAAGTTTCCTTGTTCCTTCCACCTGCTCCTGAATAACCAACACAGAGACTTAAGATTACTTATGAATGCTCAGCCAATAGCTCAGGCTTGACACTAGCTAACTCTTACATTCTAATTTAACCCACAGTCCTTATTTATGCTCTTCCACATGGCAGCACCTTTATTAGCATGACATGTTCATCTTCTAATGACTCCCAGCAACCCCCTTCTTCCTCCCAGCATTCTCCTAGTTTGGCTCTCCTGCCTAAACTTACTCTGTTCAGCCATTAGCTAATCAGCTTATTTATTAAGCCAATCATAGCGGCAAATCTTCATAGTGTACAGAAGGATTATTCCACAGCAGGTGGGGATTCAAACTTGCACAGCACCATGGAAAGCAGTATGATAGTTTCTCAAAAAGCTGAAAACACATCCCCTACTAAAGATCCATATATACCATGCTTTGTATGGACAAATTATGGCTCATTCATCCATGTTCATTGCTGCTTTATTCATAATAGTC
The DNA here is from genome assembly GCF_037038515.1 of Microtus pennsylvanicus. Taxonomy (NCBI): domain Eukaryota; kingdom Metazoa; phylum Chordata; class Mammalia; order Rodentia; family Cricetidae; genus Microtus; species Microtus pennsylvanicus. The sequence continues at coordinate 95,128,985 of NC_134580.1, forward strand.
AGAAATTAGAAAAACCCTAATGTCCATCAACGGATGAAGGGAGAATAAAGGTATTAAACATTCACACAATGGAATATTATTCAGCTTTTAAAAAATGAAATTGTGAAAGGTTTAGGTAAATAGAAATAGAAGCAGTCATCCTAAATGGTTTGAACCCAGAAGATAAATATTGCATATTTTCTCTTATGTGGATGTTAGCTTTTATGCATTAGATATGTGTGTTTAGTTTAGAATACCCACAGGGGTTAGGTAGGAACTACATAGGGACCAGGGAAGAGCAGGGAGTTGGAGATAGAATATATTGTTTTAACTGGATGGGGAAAACTAGAAGAGGAAGATTAAAGAGGGTAGGAGATGGAAGGGCAGGGTAGAAAAGAAATATGGGGAGAGACAACTCCCAAGGCCTTCCTAACTGACTACTTTAAATTCCATCTTGTCCCAGGTCATTTCTAGTGGATCTGTTTCCTAAAGAAAAATCACCCTTTGATCATTGCCTGGTTGGAGCTGTGCTCTGCATAACATAAGAATTCTGTTAATGTGCACCGAAGATGAAAGGTTTGAGAACATGCTACATACGATGCGAACAGGTGGAGAGCATCGGCATGTAAAGTGTCATGTGTGTTTTCCTCTTAAGGAAGGTTAGTTAGCTCCACGGCTGAATTTGGAGTGACATTAGAAAAGAAACCCAATACGTACTTTTTAGATTTTCGAGTTGTCTACAAATTGACGTATCTGAGTGCTGATACAAATTCTCAATTTTAGGAGGGTAAGAAGCAAGTACCAGTGTCCAAGTCAGAAAAGAGATTACACAAACAACAGGAGACAGACACCACCAAGGTCACCCTAGGTCTCATCTCACAACTTCCACATTGGCTTCTGCACCATGAGAGTTCCACAACCACTGAATTCAGGCCGCATGGCCTGGCCTTCATAAGAAGTCAACCCTCCACTTTCTGAGAGCAACCATGGTTACCACATGGCCCTAAACGTCCAATCTTAGGAGCACTCACAAGAGAAATAAAAATGAATGTCTATACGAAAATGTAGACATAGATACAGCAATATTATTCAAAATGGCCAAAAAGTGGAAAGAACCCAAATATCCATCAACCAGCAAATGAACGTTTACAGGTGTAGGGCAAAGCACATAGAAATTAAAAAAATAAATAAATAAATACTGAGGTATGCTTCCACAGTCGACCTTCATAATCGGCATGCTAGGAGAAAGAAGACAGTCACAGCGGCTCATATATCAATCGTATTGTTTTACTTATGTTCACAGTAGTAAGTCTACAGAGACAGAAAGCACAGCAGTGCTTGCCCGGAGCTGGGAGTACAGAAGGGAGAATGGAGGGCTTTCTTCGAGGGATAATGAAATACATTATGCTTACATTTTGGTGCTGCTTGAACAATTCTGCAAACATACTAAACATTTTAAGGCGACGAACATTGTGTTACATGAATTCTATCTCCATAAAACTTTACTAAATAAGGCTTGCAAGTTGTGTCATGCAAGAAAACCAACCTAAACATACTGCTTACACACCAAAATATTTGCACAGTGGTATTTCTCTGATATTTAGATGATTTAAGGAGACCATAAATATTCAAAACGCATGCATCTCAGAAGGTCTATGCGAGAGCTTTCTCCACCGTAGAGATGTGGAAAAGCAAAAGCAATGTGTACAGGTGGTACGAGGTTTTCCCCAACAGCTCAGTGAAAATCATTGAGCTTCTCCAAAACTTTAGTCTAAATCCATTTCTGTCTTCTCTGGTTAAAACCTCTTTGCTTCCCACACGTTCTCAAACACTTGGACACCGATATAGTTTAAGAGAAGTATTAATGTCCCAAACATTTTCAGTCCTCTGAGTTCCAACATACAATAATTCTGATCGCTCCATGCAGAATAACAGGTGCTCCCGCCATCTTTATCCAAAAGGATGCCTGTTTCTCAAGGGGGGGGGGTATGTTCAGCAGAAACTCAGGAAACCAACAGAGCTGGCCAGGTATGCCTTCTGGTACCAGTTTACAGGGAAATGTGAATCGATGCTTGTTTGGAGTTGTATTTCCCATATTTGTCAACTCAGCCACTCAGAAGCTTCCTCGACATCCTGCTTAGCACTGCCCAGACTCACGTGGACAGAAGCTCTGAAGAACCCTGGAAGCTTGCCCGAGTCACCTGACCGCTACACACATGTCCCTCCCTGATCAAGCAGTTTTTCCTGACACCCATTCATCCCTTACTGCTTTGTGAAAGCAGAAAAAAAATAAAATAAAATAAATGAGTTCTATCCTTCGAGACTGTGTAGGGCTTCAAAGATTACAATATGGCTACTCATTCAGAGCTGTTGCTAATACCAATGTAACTCTTAAGATTTCTCCAGAAGAAGGGATACGTCCTTCTTCAGACAGCACAAAACCCTTCAGAACTCGCCTCTGGCCTATAGGAATCTTCTTTGCAAAGGTCCAGCAGGTACGGACAGTTAAAGGCACAGTCTCAGGGCCCAAAGACCCTCAACAGTCACCTCAGATGTCACTGGGCTTAGCCTTTTGGAGAAAAACACTGTCGTTCTGCCCGGGTCTCTAACAAGAACTTACCCTCAGCCCTATTCTAACCCAATTTCAAAGAAGTCTATAACTACCAGGGTGGTTTCTCTAGCCTAATCTCCAGGACAAGGTCAGGAATTTTTCTACGCACAACTGGGCCCCCTGGGTTGGACTTGCTTCTCCAACCCAATTAGTTCCCCACTGCACCCACAGAGGTGTGGAAGGCGGCTTACTCAATCCCAGCCACTGGGCTCTCCAGATCCACCCCAAGCCCTTGGCCTTTAACCTCATTCTTGAGCTTCGAGGTGGTGGAGTTTGTTTTGCTTTTAATCTCCAAAAAATATAACCAAAAGTAAAAGCAAACGCTCCGCTATGTTCACATTGTGAGTCCCCTCTGCAGAGTTACAGATCATAGTCATACTGAACCTTTTAAAAAAAAATAGAAAGGACCATTTTTTTTTTTTCTGGTGCAGACTATCTCTTCCTTAGAAAACGCATTTCCCCAGCGTTTGGCACAGAGGTAGGACAGAGCTGGGAAGGAAAATGCCGGAGAAGCAGAGCTTTAGCCGCCCCTCAGCAGCCCTCTGAGGTCTAACCTTCCCCAGGGCTTCGAGGATGCAGGTGCCCAACAGCGTCGGGAACCAGGAACCCAGTTCCCCTTCACTGTTCCTGTCCAGGCCGGCTGCTTCAAAAATTATGTCTACGCTCGCACTTTCCTCTGTCAGTACTTCCTCCAGCGGCCAAAACAAACACCCGGGATATGGCAACACACCGATCCTAGACGTGGGGGTTGAGCGGGATATCTCACTGCATACGTGTGTCGCAGAAAACACTTCTGAGAGAAAAGGGAAGAGGTCCCTCTTTCCCTCCCTCTTTCTGACCTCATGTACCTTCCTGGTCCCACACCCAAACTTCTGAGGTTCTTCAGCCTGCAGTCCCTGCCAAGCCTTCGCTGACCTCAGGCTCGGCAGGACGATGCAGCTGTGTTGCAAGACCAGCCTCACACAGCAAGGAGTGTGGCTATTCTGGGCGATAGTGTTAACGCGACATGCTCCACAAACCCTGCTCATCAAAAATGTTTGCTAGGTGTGGTGACTCACACCTTTAATCCTTCTCTGGGGAGGCAGGGGCCAGAGAAGCCACGAATCAAGGGCCAACCTGGGCTACAGAGGGATACTGCCTTAGAAAAAAATGGAGATCTGGGAAAAGGGGAGGCTCAGAAGTTCCCAGCATCCGCGCCCTCTTCTGGCCTCACTAGCCCACACCCATGCACATGTGTTACTTCTGAGTGCCCAAAAGCTACGTGGGAAGGAAAAGGGGTTGTTTCAGCTCACAGATTACATTCTGTTGTGGAATAATCTTTTTGTACACTGTGAAGATGTGTCACTTGGATTGGTTTAATAAAACGCTGAGCAGTCAATAGCTAGGCAGGCTTTTCAGGGCAGAGAGAATGCTGGGAAAAGAAGACATAGACTTCAGAGGGGGCAGAGCAAGCAGCCTGGACATTACAAAGTAAAGGTAACCAACCACGTAACTACGCAAAAAAACATAGATGAAAAGAAATGGGTTGATTTAAGTTATAAGAACTAGTTAGAAACAAGTCTAAGGGGGGCTGAAGAGATGGCTCAGCGGTTAAGAGCATTGCCTGCTCTTCCAAAGGTCCTGAGTTCAATTCCCAGCAACCACATGGTGGCTCACAACCATCTGAAATGAGGTCTGGTGCCCTCTTCTAGACTGCAAGCATATACACAGACAGAATATTGTATACATAATAAATAAATATTTTTTAAAAAAGAAACAAGTCTAAGCTATTAACCAAGCTTTCATAATTAATAAGAAGTCCTCGTGTGGTTATTTGGGAGCAGGCTGGCAAGACGGGGAAAGACTCATAACAAGGTTCTATCATAAGGGACAAACAGGGCAAGACTCAAGGCCGGAAACTGGAGGCTGGAAGTGAATGAAGCGGAGATCACAGAGTAAGGCAGCATCCTGGCTTCCTATTGTTTCAGCCTCAGACCACCTGCCCAGGGCTGGCACCACCTCCAGTGGCTAGGACTTCCCATGTCAGTTGTTAATAAAAAAAATGCTGAACAGCCTGGCCAACAGGCTAGTCCCATAGAGACATGTCTCAATTGAGGTTTCCTCTTTTCAGATGAACATAGCTTGTGTCTCGTTGACAAAAAACTAAGCAGCTTAGATGGAGAACATTGATTGAGGGACATGGTTCAGGAAAGAAGACCCTGTAGGATCTGGCTGGGAGTCAAAAACTTCAACACGACAGGGAAGAAATCTACACGGCTTATGGAGATAAGGCCATCTCCAACAAGGATATGTAAAAATAAGATAAACTATATTTACTTAGGGCCAAAATGTTTGTGACCTTGAGTGTAACCACACACGTGAGGATAATTTGCTGTTGTCAACTTGATGGGACTTTGAATCGTCCAGAAGACAACCCTCTGGGAATGTCTGTAAGGGTGTTTACAGAAATGTTTAACAGTGAAAGGAAGATACGCCCTGTGTGGGTGGCCCAATCCACTGGGCTGCGTCCCTGCCCAAGTGAAGAGGAGAACAGTTGCATTCACTTCTCTCTGCTTCCTGACTACAGAGCCAACGTGAAGACATGGATGACGCATTCCCTCCTGCTCCTGTGACCATGCCTTCAGCACCCAGACGGGCTCTATCTCAAATGATGAACCAGGATAAACCTTCCCTTTCTGGGGTTGCTTTTATCATCACATAAGAGAAAACACGCTGTATTAGTGTTCCTCCCTTCCTTAAATCTCAGCAATACACCTCATAAAAACACTTTACACGTTCATTTGCAAAGGTAAACTGTTCAGGACAACAGAAATAAGTCAGCAAGTTCACATATTATTGACTTAATTTTTAAACTTTGCTTAATCTTTAAACCTTCTTACACGTTATAGCCTTTCGACAAGAAATCTTAGCCTCAGAATCAAACATATAGCCATGCGAACATACCTAAGGAACTCTCTCAATGTCTCTCGCCCCTTAAACTTTTCTCCCATGTCTACTTCATAAACTCACTAAGTCTGTTTACTCTGACTTGTCCTGAAATTCTTTTTGGCAACACGGTCAGGGATCCACCATCTTTAACCTGAATGGAAGTCCCTAAGGGACTGTGTGGGCTACTAGGGGCAGTGCTGGTCTGCATCTCTCCTCCCCGCTAAAAGCATCTTTGGTGGCTTGCTGGCAAGGTGATGTCATCTAGAGAATGCAAACTGTGTCTGAAGGACCACCTGGATTTTGGCATATAACAATGTAAACTTGTTTTTTATCAAGATTGTATTTTACAAGAGGTGTATGTGTTACAGTGTTCCTATGTGTGAAAGAGAGAGAAAGAAAGAGAAGAGTAAGGTGGGAAGAAGAAAAAATAAAACAAATTATATCTCAGAGCAATCATGATGTCCCTTACCCAAGTCACATAGCTGACACTTGAGTGTGGAACTCCATCCAAGGTCTCCAGGGATAAGACTCATCAGAGCCCCTGGGTACATACCCACACACCTTCCTGTGACAGTCCAGCCCACGTTCCCCCTTCCAGGCCCTTGTCTGTCTTGCTGCACCAGTGGTTTTTTTTAAACCCGATGACACCTCATAGGCAAAACATTAGGACTTCAAGACACTACCACTAGGACCACATAGAGCTAGACCCTCACCCATGGTGAAGATAGAGGTTTCCCAACAGAAACAAGATCTCCTTGGATGCAAAGGGCAGCAGAGGGGGAAAATGAAATAAGGATTCGACAGGGGATTCATTCTGGGGGTCAGATTTGGGACTTGGAAGAGAAGTCATAGGGACTCCCACTCCATGAGTGGATTGGTGCAGACCACTCACCACAGCCAGGCTGGAGGTCAGCATTGAGCCTCTTCCTTCACTTCTCTCTACTCTGTCTTTCGATAGAGTCTCTCACTGATCCTGGTGTTCACTGATCAGCTAGACTTGGTGGCCAGTGAACTACGGAGCCCTCCTATCTCTGCCTTCCCCCTCTAGGATTTTAGGAGCATGCTGCCAGATAAGGTGGTGGAGATCTGACACGCCATGGAATTTTTAACTTTGCTTTTCCTTCATTGCAAAACCCTCCTGTGGTCGTCAGTCTTTCAGCAGCAATGTTTCAATGCTGTAAGCTTGCTTCCTTTACCTCCTTTTTACAACCTTTCCAAGGATCAGACTGGGGATCCCTACTCACACTTGGAGAAAAGTGACTCCAGGAAAACCAAAAATGTGATTCTGGGAATCTACCACTGCTGTTTCTTACCTTCAAATTCTGCTGCCATCATCAAAAATGTGTTGCTATCACTGACCACAGCCTTTAGTCCACAGCACAGACCCAGTCCTCACCTCACCTTGGAACCACTCTGAAGTACAGTCTGCCAGGCAGGGGTTCCTGTTTAGTTGGGGGGGTCACAGCCAGAGTCTATGACCAGCCAAGGATTCAGCAACCTTTTGCTTAGAAATTCACCCCTATCCAGACTTATGTTGTGAAAATTATTTTAACTGGACAAAGATGTGTTACATTTGTTTATGCTGCAGAATGATACTTTACCTATGTAAAGGTGCGTTACTTTTGTTTATGCTGCCTTTGTTTAATGAAGTAAAGAAGCATTGCATTTGTTTCACGTTGACTGCCTAAGGCACCTGATTGGTCGAATGAAAAGCTGAATGACCCTAGGGAGGAAAAGAATGGGCAGGGCTGAGAGGGATAGAGAATAAATAGGAGAAGAAATCTAGAGGAACTAGAGAAGGAAGAGGAGGAGGAAAGAATAAGGGAGATGCTCTGGACCAGCAGTCATGTAGCAGCCAGTCAGCTAGACACGAGAAGCAATGAAAGTAAGTTATACAGAAAGAAAGAAAAGTAAAAGCCACAAAGCCAAAGATAAAGAGAAATGGGTTATTTTAAATTAAAAGAGCCAGAAAGGAGCCTAAGGTAGGCTGAGCACTTTTAACAAAAGTCTCTCTGCCATGATTTGGGAGCCCAAAAAGAGGAGGCCTGATACAGACGTACTTGAAGATATCAAGGAAATAACACTCACTTCTACCATGCACAGCTGGGGACTCCTGGGCCTGCGCTGGGCTTTTGTCACTCTCTTTGTGCTATTCGGATGGTCACCTGTTCCCCGGGGAGCTCCTTCCTCACCGGCACAAGCATGTTGCCTTTGCTGCTGGGAAGCTTTCACACCAGGAAGAGTCAGTAGTGGTGACATACACACCCATGTAAGCGACACCCCATGGAAATAACATGACATTTCCACCACTCCAAAGTTTCTCTCATGCTCTCAGAACTGCCTCATCTAACCAGTAAATATGATCACTTTTTCTAAGAGTGAAAAAGTCTGAGGATAAGTTTTGACTCAGTAACACTGACTTAAAACAAGCCAAAAGACTGATAAACTCGATGGTTCTTTTTCATATAGGGCCAAAGAAATGCAAGAGGGAGAGTTGGTAAGTGGCGGGGCTCCCTAGAATCGACTGGAATGGAAGGCTCACACGTGTCTTGAGGCATACACCATAGGTTAGGGCAACTCGGTGCAAGGGAGCAGTATTCAGACACTGGGGTCATACATAGGTCACTGCCCTGCATATCAAGGTCTCGGTCATTCAGAGATGTATGGATGAGGCATGCAGCTGTGATTGTCATGCTGAGCAGCCTGGCCAGGCACAGGACCTCTGACCGAGGAAGATGCTGCTCCTGGAAGATCAACTCCAAGATGTACATTTTCCTGAGAAGCTCCAGAGAAGTCTCCTTGGCAAAGGCTTGACAGAGGAGAATTCATGATGGCTAAACTAGCTGTGGGGTTAGTAGTATAAAACACAATACTGCGGTAGAGGAATAGACTTAGAAAATGGCTGGGTCACACTACAATAGTCAGTGCTAAGAACTAAGAGAACTGAGCGCCCATTTCTAAGACAATGATGTATGAAATTACTTCAAAGCAAACCTAGCTAATGTTGGGTTAGAGCTGGTTTTCCTGGACAACATAGGCCCTATATAGATGTGCTGGCTCATTTTATGTCAACATGACACAATCTAAAATCATCCAAGAAAAGGGAACCTCAATTGAGAAAATGATTCCTTAAGGTGGGACTGTAGGCAAGGCTGTAGGGCATTTTCTTAGTGATTGATGTGGGAGGGCCCAGCCCATTGTGGGTGGGGCCATCCCTGGGCTGGGGTGGTCCTGGGTTCTAGAAGAAAGTAGGCTGAGCAAGCCATGGGAAGCAAGCCAGTAAGCAGCACCCTTTCCTGGCCTCTGCATCAGTTCCTGCCTCGAGGTTCCTGGCCTGTTTGAGTTCCTTCAGGGATGGACAGTGATGTGGAAGTGTAAGCCAAATAAACCCTTTCCTCCCATGTTGCTTTGGTCATAGTGTTTCGTGACAACAATGGTAACCCTAACTAGCACAATAGGTTAGAAAAATCAATAGAAATTCCATAAAAGGAAATTCAAGTTTGCCTCTTGCTTGACCAAGTGAAAAAGCCTCTAAAACTACAAGGAAGGTTTATAAGATTAAGAGAAATCATAAAACACAGAACCAGGAGCCACAACTGTGAGCATTGTTTTATCATATTCCTTGATATCTTCAAATAAAGTTGGATAAGGCACAATTTTTAATCAAGAGATTGCCAAGTCTTTAGTTGTTAGAAAACTCTGATAGTGTCTCCCTGCCAAAGAGGGACTCTTGGCAGCCTGCAGACGGACCCCAGAAGGGTTCAAGGTGAGGCCTAGGCTCCCTGCTGGAGTCTACAGGGTATGCTACGGATAGCGGTGAGCTCTGAAGAGAGCAACACAGGCTTTGAAGTGAAGGAGTGCCACTTAGAAAGAAGGTTTAAAAAGGCAACATACGATGTCTTGCATGGATAAAAGGAGACAGACACAGTGAACGCTGTGCTATAGGCTCTGAAACCTTGGCCCCTGCTCTTGAGAGTGTAAACATTCTCTTTTATTTTACCATCAGCAACCATTGCGCCAGCGGGCAATCCATGCGTGTTTATGAGTTAGAGAATGCATTACAGTGATGCATACTGTGTAAGTATTCCATATGTGGAGTTGAGATAAAATTCCTACTTTATTAGAAGACCCATTGTATTTTTATCTCTTCTCCAATCTCCTTCTTGAGAGAAGGCCCCTCAGACAGCTGTCGCTGCTTGTTCCGTAGTGTCTCCTCTTCCCTTCTAGGCAAACAGAAAGCCTGATTTCTCTTGGGGTAGCAGGAGATTACGACTGAGTTTCTAAAGTGGAACCCATTCTCTTCTCTTTTGTAATTTCTATTTCTCAATTTTTAAGTAGCCATCGCTATTCGACCCAAATATGGCCAGTGGGAGATAAGAGTATATCTGAAATCCCTTTCTGCCAAATACAGACACCTAATGAAGAGGTGTCTTCCCAGTATTATGGTTTAGTGGTAGAGCTGTGGTAGGCATCTCAGGGGCTTGAGAAGACAAGCACAAAACCCCAACTCCGTGAGAGACCCATGAAGTAAAATGCCAGGAAGAAATTAAATCCTCTACAATGAAGTTGATAATAGTGTTTGCTCTGAGAGAGAACCAGGTGGGAGGAGCAGAGAGAAGGGAAATGTTTTCCACCATGTGGCCTCTTAAATTTTGTACCCTATGCATTTATTACCTCATGTACTTCAAACTAGTCCAATTTAATTGCACACACCAAAGACTTCATGATAATTGGTTTCATAGGATTGGGGGGGGTCTTTTTTTTTAAGTATTTAGAGTACTGGTAAAAGTCTATGAGATAGTTGTCTTTTGTTACCAATATTGACCTTCATCTGGGAGTTCACTAGTGATGGACAAGGGGACAGATAAGCACCCACCAAATTGAAATTGAAAAAAAAAACAAAAAGAAAGAAAGAAAAGGAAAGAAGGAAGGAAGAATAAATTAGATCCTCAATGACAAACACAGCAAACCTCCTGCCTCCAGTCTCCTTACTCAGTAAATAACTGATCTTACAGTTCACCCTTAATCAATAAGTTATAATACTGTCTACCATTAATGACAAGTTCTCGTGGTTTTTTTGAGAGACGGTGTCCCAACACCGATATTTCCATCATAGCTTGACTACCCGAGTCATTGTTGTTACTGATTAACTGTGTGTGTTTAGTTCAAGATGACTATTCTATACATATAAAATATAAACCTGGTCTTAAGATTTAGTACAAAAAATGAAAATGTAACTATTTTATTAGCTTTCGGTTACTAATGATGATAATATACTTTGGGGATATATTGAGCTAAAAATCATGGGGTTGTTCTGTCTCTCTGGGTTTTATCTATTTTGTAATGTGGCTACTAAAAGGGAAACGTAGGTGTGATGGTGCACATCTTTTCATAGGGTAGTGCATTCTAAAACAGAATGAAACAGAGCTTCAGAAAGGTATTCCATTTAGAGAAAGCAGGGTCATGTAAGGGATGGGGTAAAGACACTCCATTGCCTGAGGCCATTAGTGATTCTTTGTATTTCCTGAATTTCTGGGATCACTATTTATGCCTACGCATTTGAAGAATAATAAAATCAGAACTTCTACTTCCTCACATACATAGCTGATTTGTCTTAATTTAGTTCTTTCTGGGTTTATTTTGTCTCAGTAGTTGAAGGACATGAGTGTCAACCCTTTGTAAGTATTTTATGAATTAACTATTTACTGATAATTCTCATTACATAAGCCTGGCTAGCCTGGAACGCGGGTATAACTCGGGTGGGCCTTGATGTGATAATCCAGCTGCCACTCTCTGAGACCGAGAACTAGAAACCAACCGTAAAGCAAGGCTTAGCCAGCTACAACTTGTGAGCCAAATGTGGTCCCAGGGTCTGCTTAAGTAAATACAATTCTGTTGGAACGCAGCCTGCCTATTTGTTTACATAGTTGTCCATGGCCACTTAAGCCACACAACAGTCTTGCTGCGTAGTTCTGACAGAACCCATCTGGCCTACAGAGCCTGAGCTGTGCACTGCATGACCCTCGACAAGCAAGATTTGCTAATTCCTGGTCCAAGATGATATATCAAAAAAGTTTAGCTCCCCAATAAATGGGATAAAGTTATTAAGCAATAAAGGCCTTGAAGAGATGAGTCAGTCTTTCATAGAGCAAAGGAATATTTAACACTATGAGGTGTGAAATTGCTAGGCACCAAAGAGTGAGTGAGTGAGTGAGTGAGTGAGTGAGTGAGTGAGTGAGTTAGTTACATACCTACTGAAGCAAGGTGGCTTCAAACTTGAGTTCCTCCTGCCTCATTCTGGAAGCTGAAGTGTGCTACTGTGCCTGCCCCCAAAGAAAGGTTTTAAGCAATAGGGTGAGTCCCCCAGGAACTTCTCAATGGTCTTAGTCAAGTATGGCCACCGCCTAGCCATCCCTGCAAGCATTCAGACAGCAGCAAGCAGAAAGAAAAGCAACAAAGATGCTGTTTGTAACATTTGAACTCAAAAGATTCCCAGCCAGACTAAAAGCCGGAACCTATGCTACAGTTGCTGAGTCAGCCATCATTAGGAAAGGAACCGCTCCTGAAGTGGGCGGGCATGGCTTCCCAGGAAATGCATCAGTAGCCCTGTGGCTCACACAGTCAGCTTTCCTGGAACTCACAGAATTCATTATGCATGTGTTTTGACTTTTTTTTGCAGCAAGCCCTTTAGCTTCCTCAGCCTCTCCCTGCTCTGTGTCCTTCCACAGTCCTCCACAGTACACTGGACCCTCCCCTGCAGTATTAGGACCAGCGCCAGCACTTTGGAGCCCATTGAAGGCTTTAAGTTAGACAAGCACTCAATTTGCGTTAGTGGCTGTGACTCAGTCCTCCAGAGCAGTGATTCTCAACCTTCCTGAGGCTGCAACCCTTTAATACAGTTCCTCGTGTTGTGGGGACCCCAACCATAAAAAATTGTTTTCATTGCTACATCATAACTGTAATTCTGCTGCTGTTATGAATCACAATATAAATATCAGTGTTCACCGATGGTTTTCGGCAACCCCTGTAAAAAGGTGGTTTGAACCCCAAGGGATCACCACCCACAGGCTGAGAACAGCTGCCTCCAGAGGACTGCTTTTGCTGGCAGAAAGATGGATTCCAGGAAATTGTCTACCACCCAGTGTACCAACTCACTCTGTGGCATTCACATTCAAGGTCAGAGGTTATAATACAAGAATTTGTCTTCATCAGGCCAGGAGTATGAGGTTAAAAGACAAGAAAAGGGTTGTAAAGGAATAGAATAAAAGTTTCACTGGAGGCATTTTACAAAATCTCTTCTGACTGATGACTTTTTATTTTTGAGACGAGATCTTAGGATGCAGCCCAGTCTTCCCTCAAACTCACGGTGACTTTGGTGACTTTCCTGTCCCCGCATCTTCAGTACTACAGTTTCAGGCATGTGTAGGGGGTGGCTTACAGATTGTATAGATCATAGGAAAGGGAAATCTGGGGAAAGTTTTCCCAGATGAAAACAATCCTTAAAACTGCTCACAAAACTACTAATAAACACTGTAAGTTGTAAAACTGGAGGGATTGTTTTTCTAGCTTTGTTTATCTTTCTGAGACAGGACCTCGTGCAGCCAAGGCCTGGACATCTTGCTCGTACATTTCCCATCTACCAAGTGCTGGTGTTACAAGCCCGCACCACCATGACCGGCTAAAGTATTTCCGTCTAATAAATAATAAAAGGACAAGTGATAATCAAAGAAACTAAATATCGAATTATATGTTTATGCTTCCTATGTAAAATAACATTGTCAAATAATATGAAGAAGCAATAAGTGAGATTTTATCCTGTGTTTATAAATGAAGAAAAGTAATACATGGAGGTAACTTAATTAGTAAAAGTATATTGTTATTTCTATTTCACTCTGGTGGCCTGGTTAGGATTCCCCATCATTTTGTGAGTATTCCGTTAATATTTAATTGTCTAGTTCTTTACACACAGAAGGCCCTAATATAAAGAGTCAACCACCACAAACCCTTGGATCACATCTCTGATGTCCTCATGACTGACCATCAAGCCCAGCCGGGTGGACACTTGCTTCCTAATAGTCCACCTCTGGCCCCGCCCACTCTCTCCCCTCACTCCACTTTGGACGTTTGCAGCTCCCAGTTCACACCGCACACACTCTTGACACAGGACATGAGCACTGGCTGTTGACTCTGTAAACACTCTCTTCCGGGTCTTACCACTTACTTCAGGTATTTGCTGAATTAGTGCCTTAGCTGGCAGCCATGCTGCTAAAAACAAACCCTCACCCACATGCCTATAAACAACTCTGATGAAGTTACTAGATCACAGACATACAGAGACACACAGACACATGCATACACACAACATGGAAGTGGAGGGGGTCACAGACACACAGAGACACAGACACATACATACACACAACATAAAAGTGGAGGGGGTTGGGGCTGAAGAGATGGCTCAGTGGTTAAGAGCATTGCCTGCTCTTCCAAAGGTCCTGAGTTCAATTCCCACCACATGGTGGCTCATAACCATTTGTAATGAGGTCTGGTGCCCTATTCTGGCCTGCAGAATATTGTATACATAATAAATAAATAAATATATTTTTTTAAAAAAAGTGGAGGGGGTCACAGACACACAGATGCACAGACACATACATACACACAACATAAAAGTAGAGGGGGTCACAGACACACAGAGACACATGAAAACATACAACATGGAAGTACAGGGGGTCATAGACACACAGAGACACATGAATAAATACAACATGGAAATAGAGAGGGGAGCCAGCTAGGAAGAAGAAAGGTATTATCCAGAGTGGGAGAGATGAGAGGAGCAGAAGTGGGTATGAACGCAATGCATTATGTATGTGTATTAATATGTCACAACAAAATCTACTACTATATCTAACTAACATACGTATAATAAAATACATTAAAGCACCTTAGCAGAGAAGTCTTTCTTGACCCCCATATGAGTTAGGCTAATACTGACCTCCAGATTCCTTGACCTTCTATCTGCTTACCTTCCAGTATTTCACCTTATTAGTTCCCTTTCATGTCTTTCTTTTTTGACAGGATCTATTTATGTAGCCCTGGCTATTCTGGAGCTCACTATGTACACCAAACCAGCCTTGAACTCACAGAGACCTGCCTGCCTCTGCCTCCAGAGTGCTGAGATTGAAGGTGTGTGTCACCATGCCCCAGCAAGCATCCATTAACAATTGAGTTGCTTATTATGACCAACGCATGTTCAGTTTCTCCAAGGAGAATGTAAGCAGCAGCCATGGACCTGTTTTCTGCCCATTCTCTGGGGCAAGGCTTCCCGGGCATGCAGCTGATATCTGAAAATATCTTGCTGTGTAGCTGAGGATCAACTTGAAGTGAGTAGATGAAATGAAATGAAAACAAATGAGTAAATGAAACCATTAATACTGAAGTCAAAAGTTAAAAGTAGTTAGTAATAAATACAAGAGCAGGCTGTGGCCTGTGTGTGTATGTGTGTGTGTGTGTGTGTGCGCGCGCATACTCGTATGCACTGCGTGCATAAAATACATACATACAAATAATAGTTTATTACATAAGTAGAAATCATATATACACTGAGAAGCTGATTCATCTCTGTTGATGTTCATGGTCTGTGATGCCTCCTGAGACCATGTTAGTGTCTATGGTCTGTGCTCCCACAGGAGGCCACACTGAGGTCAGTGATCTATACTGCTGCCAGAGACCATGTGAAGGTTCGTGGTCCATGCTGATGCTGGAGGTCATGTGGATGTCTGTTGTCAGTGCTGTGGCCAGAAACCATACGGAAGTCCATGACCTGCGCTGCTGCTGACTAAAGGCAAGGAAGTTTTTTTTGAGGTGGGATTGATGACTGCAGACTACATAGAGGGCTTCTGTGACATCTCCTCCCCCACCTCCCCACTCCCCTACCCCCCTCCCTGCCCCCCCCCCGCACACCTCCCCCAAGAAAAGAACCAGTCTAGGCAGGAAGCCATTAAAGAGAACTCTAAAACTGCGATAGGGATCCTTGAAGAACAGCTCTTCACACTTGATGGCTTCTGATGGGGTTGAGGGTAGGGAAGGACTCAACTTTGTTTTTTTAAGAGGCTGGCCACTGGGAGTTTGATTGCTCTTCAGTGAGTATGTGGGCAACACAAATTGGACTCAGCAATTTTCTTTTCTTTTTTTTTTCTTTTATTCTTTTCTTTTGTGGGGGAGAGGTCATAAGGGTATGGGGTGTGGACCTGGGAAGATGGGGAAGTACGTGTGATCAGGGTGCATTATGTAAAACTCCCAAATAATCAATAAAAATATTGTTGGGGAAAAGAAAGAAGAAGCTGACTCATTTGAAGACAAGGTTTTGCTCTTTTTAACTAGAGCTTGTGGCCAAGTGTGAAAAGGCTGAGTGAAGTCAGGAGTCCCCAGATATTATGGAGAATAAAAAATTAAACAGCCTGGACATTTGATTGCAGGTTTTTCTGAGGGGCAAAGCAGGAAAGCAACAGTTTTCTCAAATAACATCTAACTGAAGCCCACTCCTTTGGCTCAGAGCACCCCTTTTACCATTCCCTAGTGCTGGAGCACAAACTCCTACCCTTTTGTGTTTGGCTTAAACCTGTGAGTTATTCCTCACAAAATTAATCATAAGCCCTCACATCCTCCAAGTGGGGAGGTCAGAGATCACTGGGCTTCTGGCTTCCAATCCAACTCCGTGTGCTAGGACAACCTGAGGCATTTTTTGTTTGGGTGGTTTGTATCCCAGGTTGGCCTCAATCATGTGGAACTTGCTGTGTAGCTGAGGATCAATTGTGTGTGTGTGTGTGTGTGTGTGTGTGTGTCTTAGCAAGTGTCTAGCTGTCACCAGGTTTACTCCAGACAAGCACCTAATCTCCCCTACCCACCTCCCCCCAGACTTCTTCTGGTTTCTGGCCTTGAACTTCTGCTACCCCCAGCTCTACTTACCTCATCCTGCAAGCACCACCACACCCATTCTTACTCCAAGGTAGGCCTTGAATCCAGGAAGCCCTCTGTCCACTGGTCTATATTCCCAGCCAAAGGTAAAAATATTCCTTGCCGGGGCTAGAGAGTAGCTCAGAAGTTAAGAGCACTGTCTGCTGTTCCAGAGGTCCTGAGTCCAATTCCCAGCAACCACATGGTGGCTCACAACCATCTGTAGTAAGATCTGGTGCCCTCTTCTGAGCTACAGGCACACATGCAGACAGAACACTGTAAACATAATGAATAAATAAATCTTAAAGAAAAAATTCCTTGCCTGGCTTACTTACCAGCTTAGAAAGGGCTATAACCCAATACGAAGACTTCTCGGGTACCAGGATTGAGGCACCTTAATACAGAAGAAAAGAGTATCAGCAAACTACATTTGTCGTCTTAGTTTTAAAATCATGCCACTCAAAAGAAACTTGAAAATGTCCCAGCCCATTGATGAAGTATTTTTGTTTTGCTGTTTGATTTGTTGTTGTTGTTGTTGTTGTTGTTTTTGGTTGTTGGGGATAGAGTCTTACAGTGCAGCTCAGGGAGACCTTGAAATTGCTAAGTAATCCAGGTTGGTCTTAACTCATGATCTTTCTCCTTTATCCTCCCAAGTTCTGGGTGGTAGGTATGTGTCACCAAGTCCTGACCTACTGAGAGCTTAGTGTAGGATATTGACGATAGAGAGAAACTGGTCTGAGGTCAGCTAATACATGAGAGGCTGGTTGAAGGCCGATGTCGCATTTCCAGAACGGACAACAGAAAAATCTTCTGATCCGTGCCATTTAATTCCCTAAGCAGCCTCCAGAGACTTTCTCAAACTCTCTGGGGACCCTGCAGTAAATCTCGACAGGAACTAGTTTCAGTTTAATGGTGGGTCAGATAAGCAGTCAAAAGAATCCCAGGGAAATGGTTAACAGCATGCATTACTGGTCCCTCCTCTGCAGATTCCAGCTGAGATGCAGACAGGACCTGCAGTATGTGAGGACAAGGGCTGTGGATAATTCACATGGGCTGGACCCTATTTAGGCAAAACTCCCACAGCATGATTTAAAATCAGGGGATAGCCCAGTGGATAAAGGCGCTTGCCATCAACCATGAAAGCCTGAGTTTGATCCCAGGGCCTCGCATGGTGGAGGGGGAGAAATCATTTCCCAAAAAGTTTTCCTCTGATCTCCACAAGTGTGCTGTGGCATGTGTGGATTTCTTTTTTAGAAATAAAATAAAATATTACTAAAATAAATGAAATTTTTATCCCACTTACCTCTGATTTCTACAAACGACTCATTGGATGTGAAAGCTTGATCTTCTTGGTTTGGACCAGAGATAATGTCGTGTTTTGTTTTTGTGTATTTCTCTAATTTTGTTTTATTCAATTGACAGTTCTCACTGGACGGCTCGGGCTCATTGTTTTCCTGTGTTCAATTACAGACGTTTACCATTGCACTGTTCAGATCACATCTTATAGAGATGGAAGTTTCTCTAAGAAAAACCAGACTAGCTCCTTCCAAAATACCTAGTATATAATGGTTGGAAAATATAAAACTAAAAACAATTAATTTCCTGCCCTCTCAGAAGAGAATCTTTGAATGGTCAGTCTCTCGCTTCCTAGTTCTTTCATTTATGAAGGGCTCCCTATGACCCTTTCCTGGCCTCAGGTAAGGTATGCTACTGCTTATCAATCACTTTCAATGCCTGTATCTGAAGTGGGCGTTTAGGAGAGAGTTGTTTGCTAGTTTTAGCAACCCCTGCACATTTGTACAAGTTTGCATAGGCAGGGATTGTCTTTGGGCTTGGGTAATTACAAGCCATTGTTGGCGAGCCTTAAGGTATCTTTCACCGTAAAGTGCCTCTCAAAGATTCAGTAGATCTGTGTATTTGCTTCTGGTCGATTCTCTGCATTAGTAACCACAGCTAAAGATCTTGTCTAGACACAGTCTTTGAGGCTAAGAATTCTTGCCGCCCTCCTGCTAGACCCCATACTCTTCCAAATCCTCGAGCATTTAGCTCACACAATTAGGGCTTTGTGTTGGGAAGCTCTGGTCTTATCAGTCTTAAGAGTACCACTTTCCCACCTCCGCTTGTATTAACTTGGACTACCAAGGACTTCTTCAGCCCTGCAAGACTTCAAAGAATGAGATTCCATTCACTGGGGCCAAAGGTCATACATCAGGACCTTCCTGAATAAAATCATACCTTCTCCCCTCTTTGATTTCAGGTTAGCCATCTAGCTTAAGTTGGTATTGCATTGTAGGACTATTTTTTTTTTCTAACAGCCATTAAAATAAACCAACATATGCAGACACCCTAGATGTTTCTCCCCGTTTTCTTTGCCCCTCAGCCCACGCCAATTCAGGATCTATTGGTGTGGGTCAACCTGGTGGAAGGACAGAAACACCAACAACCATCTATAGTCAAAGATAGATGTGCCAACAGAAAGTTTAAGTGTTTGTTACGGCAAATGCTTCCAGTTTAAGGGAGATGGGTCCTCACGCTCCATCCGAACCTAACAGTTTTGTCTTTTTTTAAAAAAAATATTTCTTATCATCTATTTAGCTTTTATTTTATGTGCTTTGGTGTGAAGGTGTCAGATACCCTGGAACTGGATCTTCAGACAGTTGTGAGCTGCCATGTGGGTTCTGGGAATTAAACCCAGGTCCTCTGGAAGAGCAGTCAGTGCTTTTAACTGCTGAGCCATCTCTCCAGCCCCCAGTTTTGTCTTTTTTAATCTATTTCCATTCTTAAAACCAAAATTCTGTCAGTCAGATATGCCGTCAGCTACAGTTCATTAAAAAAAAAATAAACCATGGCTATGATTTGGGTAAAGCTCATGTGTTTCTCGAAGGTTCATTGTGATTGAAATCTAGGTCCCCAGGGTGGCTGTACTTGGTAGTAGTGTGGCGTTTTAAAGAGGTCTGGCCTAGTGGGAGATTTTTCAGTTATTCAGATATATTCTGAGGAGCATCAACACTCAGACAAACCTAGACTCCCTATCGTTCTTTACTTTGAGCTCAAGATGTAATTCTGTTTGCACTGGCCCAGCACTGCGACCATGGCTGTTATTCACACCACGAGGAAGAAACAGCCTCACCAAAGAACCTAGAGAAAGCGCTTGTTGATAAAGAAAAATAAGTACCAGGTATTACTATGGTCAGTGTGTGTGTCTGTGTTATTACGTATGTGTGGCTATCTATGTCACCTCACACACGTAGAGGTCAGAAGACTTTGAGTAATCAGGCCTTTTCTTGAGCCTTTACGTGGGCTCTGGGGATCCCATCTGGGGTTCAGGTTTGCATAGCATGCTGGTGAGCCACCTCCCTGGCCCCCACGTCAGGTATTGCGAACAGTGACATTGGCTTAAGTCCAACAGGTCCTTGCCCATTATCTCTGGGGTTCTTTTGGCCTCCTCTTCACAGTCACAAGGCTAGGCCCCATCTTTACACCACAGGCCAAGGTAAAGGTGACAAGTGTCACTCATAACGCTTTCCTTCAGCTCATATCTATTAAGAAGGGGAGTTTTTCTCAAACTATCCAGATAGATTTTCCACTTACATCGCACTGGCCAGAACTGGTTCTCGAACTAGCCTGCCTACGTGTCCGCGGCTGTGCCTACCAGCTGCAGAATGGAAGGTTCTGTGTTGGGGGAGGGGAGATTGGGGGAGGCAAGAGGTCCTGTTAGCAAAGACTATTATCTGTGGGAATTCTATCAATAGTACCACCCACAGCACTGTTCCCAACAGAGGGGATGGAAATCTAAATGGAAAATTTTTTTAATTAAAATAAAAATAAATAAAGCCTCCTGAACCTTTTCTCATGATGCCACCAATTACACAATGCACTGGGTGGGGGTGGGGCTGCAGTAAAACTGCCGAAACAAGAGAAATCAGTTTTCTATTGCAGTCTGGCAAATGGCGAGCTGGAAACCCACGCACGCACGCATGCACGCACGCACAGACACATGCACACAGCACCCTCCTAGGTTTTCATGATCTGAAGACCTGTAGTCCCAGGGACTGTTTCACCTGTACCGGAACTCACACGATCAAACTAAGGCAGGGTTCTGGGCAGAATTCACTTATGGGCTCCTGCATACAGTTGGTCGAGTTGAAGTTCTCATGACGAGGACCAAGACTCCTGTTTCCTTCAAGGCTGACACGTCGCTCACGTCTCCAGAAGGCTGTTATCTAACCCTTGCCTTGGTTTCTTCCACATTCAGAGAGCAACGGACATGCCAAGTCTTCCTTTTGCTACAAATCTCTGACTTTATATGAATGTGAGTAGGTTAAGGCGACTCTAATCGCCCCGCATGCTGACCAGCTTTATAGAACAATTTGACAGAAACTAGAGTCATTTTGGAAGAGGGAACCCAACTGAGAAAATGCCCCCACCAAAGTGGCCTGTACTCAAGTGTGTGGTGTGTTTTTTTTGATTGACAATTGATGTAGGAGGGCCCAGCTCACTGTGGGCAGTGCCACCTCTGGGCTGGTGGTCCTGGGTGCAGTAAGAAAGCAGATTGAGCAATCCCTGAGAAGCAAGCCAGGAAGCTCCACCTCCCTGGTTTCCGGTCTCATTCCTACCCTCAGGATTGTACCCTGACTTCTCTCCGTGACGGACTGTGACTTGGAAGGACAAGATGCCCTAAACCCTTTTCCTCCCCAAGTTGCTCTTGGTCATGGTGTTTCATCACAGTAATAGAAACCCTAATGAAGACACCCCATGTCATAGTCTACAGATTAACCTCCATAATCATATCCCCAAATTCTCTTGCGCTGTGTAAAATACTAGATGTACTGGAGGAATGATAGTGGGCAAAAGGTCACAGAGCCATTTTGGAATTCCGTCTGCCATAGTCACTGCCACCCCCGTATAAAATCTGAAATGACATTAGTTAAAGAAAATTATATTACTTTATCTAATTTAAGATGATCAAATTTGTCTGTTTTAGAAATTTATAAGAAAAAAAGAAAGCTGAAAAAAAAGAGATGAAATAAAAATGTTTCTGAAGAAATATTTTCAGGTCAAAACTTTAAATAAAAAAGTTTTAAATACAGCTTGGTGTATATTTAAACATAGCTTGAGGATGGTGGCACACAGTTTTTGTCCCAGCACTTGGGAGGCAGAGACAAGCGAATCTCTGTGAGTTTGAGGCCAGCCTGGTCTACAGAGTGAGTTCCAGGACAGGCTCTAAATCTACACAGAGAAACCCTGTCTCGAAAAACAAAAAACAACAAAACAAAAAAAAAATTCAAGTCAAAACTTTAGAATAAAAGTTTTAAATATAGCTCTGCATGGTGGCACACAATTTTAGTCCCAGCACTCAAGAGGCAGAGGCAGGTGGATTTCTATGAGTCTAGCCCAACCTGCCTAGACTACACAGGGGGATCCTGTCTCGAAAGAAAAGAAAAATGCTTTGCTACACAGCATGTCACCATTTTGGATGATAAATGTGCTGCATTGGCCTTGCAAGGGAAAGCACACCTGGAATGCCAGCCCTGGAGACAGGCAGGCAGCTGTCGGAAGTTCAAGGCCATCCTTTAGTGTTGCACAACAATTTCCACTAAGTTGAAGGAAACCTGTTAGACCCAGGAGGTAAACAAAACTCACAGGCTTCAGGAAGCTCCTAAAACTTACAAGACTCACAAGCCCTTCCCCTCTGGCTCCTGTTCCCAAGATATTACAAATGCAGTGACATCTGCAGGCCAGAGGAGACGGAGCAGAACCCACTGCAAGCTGCACTGCCAGCTCTTTTAGGTGACATCAGTCAGGCTGGGATGGGCTTTCTGACACTGTGGCTTCCTTTGAATTATTGGTGATTCATCAACCTCTTGCCACACTCCTGGAAGAACCCCAAAAAATGCACCGGTTCACTAAGCCGGATTTGGTCTCTCATCAGTGTCCTGGATGCTTGTGGATGTGTCCGCAGGAAAAGCCACACAACACTTGACTGTGCAGCAAGTTCCAGGCAAGCCTGGGCTACATGAGACTCTGCCTCAAAGGGGGTAGAGGGATGAGCATGAAGAGGGAGGTTTATCAACAGAAAATAAAATACTTTCCTCACTCCAGTTACATAACTAGAAAAAAAAAAGTAACTATAGCCAGGCTGTAGGGCTGAGAAGATGGTTGGTGGAAAAAAAGAAACTAATAGCTCAAACATGCAGAGTAGAGAAGGTGTTCACACTTTAAAATGGCTGAAAAGCTGGTGTGGGTGTGCTGTGTCGCTTGGGGGGGCTATAACCTGTCGCCTGTTACACTCGACCTGTTAGGCATAGAGACAGGAGGATTACTGGAGCTTGGTGGCTGCCAGCTAGCTTCAGAGCCAGTGAGAGACACTGTCTCAAGTGAAGAAGGCAGAAAGCAACATAGCAGATCAGCAGGTGTTCTCCTTTGGTCTCCTTACATGTGCATGCGTTGGACACACGCACACAAAGGAAACAAAGCGTCTTCAAAAGATTATCAGTCTGAGGTCACCAGCACAAACGGATCACATGTCATAATCCAGAGGCTGGGCTTGGCGTCGAAACACATGTTTTAAGCAAAGATTTACCGCTCACTGTAATGAAAGCCGCAGACAGGAGAAGGCTCCCACTGGGAGGCAAGCAGAGTACAGAGCACAGTGGCCAAACCCTGTGCTTCACAGAGCCAAGGTCACAGAGTCAACGCTTGGGGGACAGACAGAGTAAGAGCTGGGAGGCCAAGGGGTAATACAGGCACACTGCCGAAGGAACCAGAGATGCGAGAACTGACCCAACTCTGAATGTCAGCATGTCTCAGACGGTCCCTACTAGTTCACCTTCCCCAATCTCACAAGAAAACACAGGCTGTTACTTCCCCAGCGTCTCAGGCAGCAGTATGACCTTTGGGAAGCCCCTCTCCCTGCCCTTTGAATTATGACATTTAACAAAATTATGCTCTCTGGGCTTTTCCCTGGTCCTGCACTTCTCGAAGCATCTGAGCCATTTTCCCAAGAAGAAATGTCCCCAGTTCTCCGCATGCTCTACCATCTTTCTCTGTAAATCCCCCATGCCTACACACACCCACTCTCTCTCCTCCATGGCCAGCCATGGCCTAAGTTTAAATATCCTTTTCTAGTGCCTTTTGCTCCAGCACATATTCTAGAAGGTGGAGGGAATTTCTGGGTTTTATACAGTCTTTCAGTTTCCATAACCATGAACCTATTCCCTGGGGTATATGAAAATCTATGTATCTCCTGAAGGTAGGTGTATGTGTGTTTTCCCTCATTGCTCAATATCTTGCCATGAAATTACCAGGACTACCCATAAGTCTCTCCTCCAACCTTCTGAGGATCCCTTTACATAAGTAAACACTTGACTTTGCAAGTTAGACTGAGGGTAGGGAGCCACTCTTGGTCCTGTGGGATCCATCGTCCGTTCTCAGGAACTCTTCAAACAGACGCTGTCTCTGAGCTCTTGAAATGAAGCAAAAGTGAAGGCAACTGGCATTTGGAAGAGAGGCCAGATGTTGGCAGAGAACTGACAGCTCACTCAGAGAAGAGAAGGACAGAGGGGTGAGATCATCGAGCAATGTTATGGCTTAGATGGGCCTTGTCTCCCACTGGTCAGGGGGCTGGAAGCCTTCACCCTAGACTGTGTAGAAGAGGTGGGATGTTGAAGAGGTGGAACATATTAGCTCACAGGAACTTCACCCTTAGGAGTGGATTACCATGTATGGTAAGTCTGGGAGGAATGGGTTAGTTAGTTCTACCTTGAAAGCAAGTTGTAATAAAAAGAGCAACGTCTTCCCAGTCTGGTTCATCCCGTAGCTAGCCCATTGTGGGACCTCTATCTGTCCCTCTCGCTACTTTCTATCATGATGTCATCTGTGATGTCGTGATCTCACCAAGATGGCCCTGACCAAGGTCGGCCAATCTTAGACTTTCAGTTCCCCAAAGGGTTTGCTAAAATGCATCTTTTCCCTGGACAAATGCCTTGGGTGATTTGTTAGAGTAATTCAGAAACAGCTGCAAGAGGGAAACGAGTTCAACAGAAAAGTGATGTGCTGGAAACCAAAATCTCTTCTTCCAGACACTCACAAAAGTACACAAATTCTGTTCCTCTCAGCCAGAAGCCAGGGATCTATTAAAGTGGCCCGCCTTGCAGTTTTATCTTTTAAGATCTACCATGCATAAATTTTTCTGTCATTAAGACTTACAGCCACTGTATGAAGCCCAAGGGACTCTTTGGACGACTGTGCCCGTGTCTCTGTGGAATACGTCGTCCATTCCCAGGAACTCCTTAAATAAGTGCTGGCCTCTGAGCTATTTCTTGATTTCACTTGCAGATCTTTTTTAAACCCACACACTAAAAAGATGACCCAGAAAAATTCACAGAGCCAGTATGCATTTGAATACTAGGCAAAGAGTGAGGATTCCTGCATTTTTCAGAAGCTAGTGGAAATGGGACTGAGCAAGGAATGCCGCTAGATGTAATCTAATAACTTGGACTTTTTAAGAGATGGATGCAAAAACCGGAGGGGGGAGGAAATATCATAGAGTTGTGACTTTCTATTATTTTAGAAACAAGGAAAAGCCAAATGGAAAAGAAATAAAAAATGTGACTTATGTCTGTAATCCCAGCACTAGGGAGATATAAGCAGTATTGCCAGGAGTTGGGGGCCATCCTGGCTTCTGGGGTGAGATTGTGTCTTTGAAAATATTTTTATTTTACTCTATTTTATTTTTGTTGTTGTTGTTTTCAAGATAGGGTTTCTCTAGGGCTTTGGAATCTGTCTTGGAACTCGCTCTATAGACCAGGATGGACTTGAACTCACAGAGATCCACCTGCCTCTGGCTTCCTAGTGCTGGGTTTAAAGGCATGCACCACCACTGCCCGGCTCTTTGTAAATAAATTAGTTATTATGATAAAGGAGATGAATTCAGAGCCCTCTATTTGAAATAAAGCAGTGGGACCTTAGGGTCCCACCTCTGTCTGATCTCCATTTATCCCTAAATTGGTCTCGGTTTATCTTAACTTGACTTGCAAAAGTCCTTAGAGCAAAGTTTGGAAATCACAAGTTGAAAACACGAGGGCAAATTGCCCAAAACTTTGAAGGCATGTAAGTTATACCACCTTTGACTTATGACTAGCACGTAGGAATGTTTCTCTCAAGTCACCTCAAGCCCACTGCCCCTCATCAGTTGCTCCAGTGACACAGAGGCAGAATGTCAACATCAAGAAGTCCAATGAGTAGCCAGTGTTACAGGGGGAAAAATAATCAACATACTTAGCCCTACACAGGAAAATCTGTGTCAAGAGCTAGAGTGTGTTTTCTTCTCAAAGGGAGTGAAACTGAATCCAAAAAAGAAAAAGAAAAAGTGAAAATGTCCCTGACTGCCTTGTTTATTTTTTATGCTGTTGAATAATACATGTACATTTATACATATGTATATATTTGCAAACCATCTTAATTCTTTATGGAATGCCATGATAAATGAGGTAACAGACATGTGATAGTGGTAGAATGGAAAAGAGAGAACGAGCTTTGGGTGACAGATGAAGATCCAGGGTCAACATGGTAAAACGTGGGGAATCCAGTCATTCGTTCACCCCATTCATGAGACACTTGTTAAACATCAACTTTCTATGAAGGGCCTGCAGCCAGGCCTTCGGGATTCGGTATAAGAGTTCTGCCTGGTAGAGCTGCTGAGAGTCTCCACATCTGAAAAAAAAAAAAAAAGAAACGAAAAAGACCAATTATAGTAACCACCCTTGGGGTACTGTGAGAAAGAAATGAGGTCATCTGTGTAAATGGCTGCCTTAACTACTTTAATCAACTTTTTCTCGTGGGGGGAGAGGGATTAATTTTCTTTATGATATATCCATCTGAATTAGCTGTAGAAAAAAAATGAGATTTGGTCGTTTGAAAACACCCACACTTAGGTTTATCTTGAGCTAGCTGTTCACTCTAATAGCAACAAAACATTTTGTTTCCTATTCCTAGCTTTCGAAGCAGCAGGAGGGGAGGGGAGGGGAGGGGGGCAAATATCTATAATCCCAGCACTGGGAAAGTAGAGAGAGGCAAGGGGATCAAGAGCTCAAACCAGCCTTGGTCACAAAGCAAATTGGAGGCAAGCCTGGGCTCCATAAGACCCTGCCATAAGAAAATAGAGAAAGAGAAACACCCTGAAGCTGGATATGTGCACATATCTGTATCCTAGACAGGACTGTTAAGAGTCGGGAGGATTGAGAGTTGTTGTTATTGTTGTTGTTGTTGTGTTTTGTGTGGATGTGTAGAGTGTTGGACACAAGGAATAACATGGAAAATGAAGGTCACAAGACTTTGCAAGACACCTCAGAAACAGCCATTAGGTTCAGGACAATGCATTAATTGTTCCTAACAATTTGCTGTTGTTTTGCTTATCTTTTCTTTTTTTAATTTATTTATTTTTATTTTATATGCATTGGTGTTTGGCCTACATGAATATCTGTGTGAGGGTGCCAGATCTCCTGGAACTGGAGTTATAGACAGTTGTGGGTTACCATGTGGGTGCTGGGAATTGAACCCAGATCCTCTAGAGGAACAGCCAGTGTTCCTAATCTCTGAACCATCTCTCCAGCCACCTGCTTATTTTTTTCTCTATGTAGCCCTGGCTGTTCTGGAACTGACTCTGTAGACCAGACTAGCCTCGAACTCAGAGATCAACCTGCCCCTGCCTACCGTCGACTGGGATTAATGATGTGCGCTGCCACCACCACCCAGCTATCGACCATAGATAATAAACAAGGAGAGACATTTCACTCAGCAGAAGGATCCCAGTCTGGGGGCCACTCCACAGATCGAAGCACCAGGGATTGGCGCTTGCAGCAGTGAGACCGGCGGTACATCCATATCTCTGTCAGCCCTCCTGGTGTAGGACGATGGTCTAGAAACTAGATGAATTCAGGTACAGGGTAAACACATTAAGATTTTAATAGATAAATGAAAAAAGGAGTAGCGGTCATTTGAGGCAACGAAATCAGAAAAACAAGGGAAATAACCTCATTAATCGTAACCAGTTTGCCAAGGCCTGTTGGCCTACTTTCTTGCTTTTCTTTGACTCAAAGATTGTTATGTGGGGGGGTTTTTTGTTTGTTTGTTTTTTGTTGTTTTGCTTTGGTGATTTGTTTTGGTTTTCCTGGTTTGGATTTTGGTTTTGGTTGGTTTTGGAACTGGTGGTAATGGTGGTAGCTTTTTGAAACAGGTCTCCCTACATAGCCCTGGCTGGCCTAAAACTCACTACTGAAGTACAGGACTCAACCATGATAAATTTGATAGGAACAGACCACCCAAAGAAAGTCCTTAACTTCCAGCCATTATCACCTGCCAGAGTAGGACTCAGCCATGATAAACTTAATGGAGGCCTGAGTCTCAGTAGTTTACCCTGAGGCAATACCTGGTTGCAGGAAGAACCACAAACTGAGATTACCCAAGCACCACCCAAGAACAGATCATCCAAAGGAAATGCCTAACGTTCCAACCCTTGTAGATAGGATCACCTGCCAGCACACACTCACCAGGACACCCCTAGACAACTGTCAGTCAATCAGGGGTCCTGAGCCTTAGAAATCCTTCACCCCCACCTTTAGTACTATAAAAACCCAACTCTAACTGAGCTCATGGCTCTCCAAATTTGCAAACTTGTGTAAAATAAAGGCTCTTTGCTTTTACATATGGGACTTGTCTCTTTGTCGGTTTTTGGGGGACTTTGCGGATCTGGGCATAACACTTAGGCCATCACTCACCAACTTTGAATTTGTGGTGATCCTCTAGGCTCTGCCTCCTGAGTACTCGGAGAAGAGGCGTGCTCAGCTTTGTCTGCTGTCCTCCTGAACTTTAATTATTTTTTTTCCCAGTGAGAAAGTGTCTCCTTGTGGGAGAAATAACTATGACACAAGGAAGGTCCTTGATTCATAACCCGTAGCCATAGTGTAGACTTGTTTCTATAAGCAAACTTCTAGAAAGTTCCACCTAAAGCTGTGGTTTGAGTTCAAAAGAAATTGGTGGGTGGGAAGCCACAGAGAGAATCTCTTTTTTCAGTCTGACTAGACTCTTCCCTGAGGAGTACCCGGTATGGTGGTACTCACCTGTGAGCCTAACACTCAGACTAAGGCAGGATTGTTCAAGGAGGCGAGTTCAAGGCTGAGCTATGTTCCACAGCCAGACATTGTCTCAAAGGTTCAAGTTCAGCAAAACTAGTTTCTACAAGGCTACGGACTGCTCAGTGCTTAGAGAGTAAGCAACTCATTTCTCCTGTTTACTTCAACTATGACTCATCATGAGATGTAGACAAGGATTCAAAACAAAAGCAAAAAACAAAAAAAAAAGCACCTTCCTTGATGTCTCGAACTGTTTATGAAGACTTGCAAAGGGGGCAAGCCCACATTTTTAAAAATACTGCAAGATCCCCCCACAGAGCAGCCACAAGCCCAGCAGGTCCCGAGTAGTCATGGCGAGTCCCGGGAGAGTCACTCAAGCGGCTTGTGGTGGGGCGGGCTGGTCCTGCCATGCGGCGAGCAGCTGGGCAGGCAATATTAAGTCCCCAGAAGGTGTAGTTTCCCAGTGGCGAGCGGTTGAGCAGGCAGCGGGTAGAAGGCACATAGACAGGCACATCATACAGAATAGAATTAGATATTTATTGCTTAGAGGAGAGAGGAAGAAAAAGAAGAAGAGGAGAGAGAGAGAGAGAGAGAGAGAGAGAGAGAGAGAGAGAGAGAGAGAGAGAGAGAGAGAGAAGGGCCCAAGAGAGACAGTGAGACTCTAAGATGTTGGGGGGGTAGGGGTCACCGGGAGTGGTGTGGCTTGTCTCTTAAAGAGACAAAAACCATAACATACATCATATCTGATGTGCTTTCAGGTGCTCATAATACAAATCACAGTGCATACTGAAACAAAGCTGAGGGGGCTCTCTGTTGAGTGCTGCTGAAGGAGGGATGGTAAGTAGCCATATTTATATATTAATTTTCTGCTCCAGATTAAAGAAATTTGCTAAAAGACTTTGGGGAGCAAATTCTGCGTTTTCATGCTAAAACAGAGAAGATTTCTGGGAGACAGATAGCATCAGGGATGCTGAGTGAGGCACAGCCTTGAGTCTGGGGACTGTCACCACCTGTTCAGCTCAACTAGAGTCAACAGAATATTTCCCACATGCTAGGGGTTTTGTTTTAATCTGCCAAACGGAAGTTAATCTTTTCCTAGTCAGAATGTCTTACTGTAACCATTGTCAGATGGAGTTAACAGAATCTCTCTGGGTTTTGTTTATTTGATTTGGCTTTGTTGTGCTGTAGATTGAGGCCTCATGCATGCCACTTCCAGTGGAAGTCAGGTAAGCATTCCACTGCTGAGTGACCTCCAGCCTTAAAACTCTGTTTCCAGGCTGGGGAGATGGCTCAGAGGTTAAGAGGACTGGCTGCTTTTCCAGAGGACCTGAGTTTGATTCCCAGCAACAGCAGGGAGGCTCACAACCATCAATAATGAGATCTGGTGCCCTCTTCTGGCCTGCAGGCATACATGCAGGCAGAACACTGTATTCAAAATAAATCTTTAAACAAACAAACAAAAAACTCTGTTTACATCCCACCCCTATCCCAGTCCATTCCCACTACTAAATTGTATGCAAATGTTTCATTTTTATTATGGGTGTGTGATGTGTGTGTGTGTGTGTGTGTGTGTGTGTGTGTGTGTGTGTGTGTGTGACACACTACAATATTCATGTGGCAGTCAGAAGACAACTTTTTGGAGTTGTTTCTCTTCTCCCATCTTTTGATCTTCTTCTCTCAGTACTCCAATCTGGATAATCTTCAGTTTTCTGGACAATTCTGTCTCTGCCTTCTGTTTCACCATGGGAGTGCTGGGATTACAGTGTTAGCACTACATGTAGATTTTTATGGATCTGGGGAGCAAACTCAAGTCATCACGCTTGCATGGGAAGACTTTTGCCTGATAAGCAAATCATAACCAGTTTAGGTTTCATAATACTTAAAACCATCCTAATACTTAAGACCATTTTTTGTGTGACTACAGAGTCCTGTGTCTCTTCATTTTCTTCCTGAGAAGCCCCATCATCAACTTAATCAAAGTCAGTAATGCTATCGTCACTGAATACACACTCTTGGCAGTGCCAAACAAGCCCATCACCCTCATCTTGCTTGTCCACCTCTCATCCTCTGATTATGCCCCTAGTAACCAGGCTATGGTTGGCCTATCAAGTCCTAGCTCTGTCTAGCATCAAGTCAGATACAAAGGGACATGGGCAATAGTCTTAGGCATGCTCTCTAATCACACGATGAAGATAGGGGTGGGGTGTGTCTCCACTATTTACCTGTATCTTCTCTTCCAAGTTTGGGCTCAGCAAGAAGACAGCAAACTTTTAATCTCTTGTTAAAAATCTAGCTCCCAATTTTAGCAGTTCCTTTAAGTCATGCTCAGTTATATAATATTCATTTCCAAAACATCTTAACTCTTAGAAAAGAATTCCCGGGCGATGGTGGCGCACGCCTTTAATCCCAGCACTCGGGAGGCAGAGGTAGGCGGATCTCTGTGAGTTCGAGACCAGCCTGGCCTACAGAGCTAGTTCCAGGACAGGCTCCAAAGCCACAGAGAAACCCTATCTCGAAAAACAAAAAACAAACAAACAAAAAAAAACGAAAAGAATTCCCTCACCCAATAGCTGTTTTGTAGCTCTGGGGAAAACTTGGTCTATATGTAATTATTGATAAAAATCACTAGTACTCTAAAAATGTAAATATATTCCTACCTAGTTCTAATACCCAGACTAATACTGTGTAGTCACACAAAAATGGTATAATAGATGTGCTGAGAGGCATTTTGTTATTTTTAGACAGGTAGCTTGAGATCTATGGAAAATATACATTAGAATAACTGTTATGGACTTAATTATGTTCCCATATTAATTCACATGTTGAAGACCTGATTTCCAATACCCACCATGTAACTATATTTGTATATGGGGGTCTTGAAAATAAAGTTTAAGCTAAAATGAATCAATAATCTGAATCTTAATCAATGTGGCCAGTGTCCTTATGGAAAGAGGAAATTTGTACACTGTTAAGGCTAAATATGAATATCCCTCACAGGTTCCTGTTTGGGATGTGAGATCACTAGCTGGTCCCACTATTTTGGAAGATTGTGGAAACTTTAGGAAATGGGGCCTAGTTGGAGAAAATAGGACAGCAGGCTAGGTCTTTGGGAGGTATATTATCCCTAGCCACTTCCTGCCTTGATGACCCCTAATCAGCCATGAAGTGAATGGCTGTTTGTCACATAGTCTCATTACCATACTATTTTGTTCAAGTACAGCAGGCCAATCAACTGTCAACTGCACACTTTGAAACCATAAGCCAAAATAAAGACTCCCCATTGAAAAGTTTCTGTACCCTGATAAGCCTCTCCGCCAATGCAATAATCCGAATCAGACAAAGTAAAATCAAATTAGGAAAAAAAAACTGGTTTAAGGGATACCAACACACCCAAAGAGGAGACTGGGAAAAAAGACAGAAAAACCATTTGTTTGTTCTCTGGGGTAAATTTAAATACCATGTGGGAGTGGTCTTGAGCATCTCTGGGAAGGGGTCATTGTTTGGTGGGTATTTTTGGAGGTGGAGTCTGAACTGAGGCAACTCTGAGGGGAGGGGGCTTGGGATGGAAAGTCCACTTGAACATTTCAGACTCTTTGGATATATGAATGCAAGGGGATGAGGTGAAGCCTGAACCCAAACATTGCAGAGTCTTTGGGTATATGGATGCCAGGTGCTGGGGTAACACTTTCAACCAAACACCCATCCCTAAGCTGTTTTGGTAAGATGTTTGATCACAACAACACAAAAACAACTAATATAGATACACACAGGTCCAGAGGGAAGATTATCAATGGCATGGATCTTGGTTTGTTGATACAAAATTAAGGTCAGTTTTGTGTTGTGTGTGTGTGTGTGTGTGTGTGTGTGTGTGTGTGTGTGTGTGTGTGTGTGTGTGTATTCTGCTCTTGATTAAGGTATTGTGACTGCATAGTTCATTTAAAAATGTAATGTATAATAATCAAACTTGTAGTCATGTAAGTTAGATTTTCTAGATATACAGAGATGTATTTCAGATGGATAGGCATCCTTCAAACCTTTCAGAGACTACAGAATAAGATGAGACACATCTGCTCCTGGCAGCACCAATTACTTCAAGAGGAAGACAGGCATCAACGAGGCTCCTTATGGAGTTTGTTAGCCATTTGGGCAAGAAACTGCTCTTTCCTGGACTACTTGATGAACTGGACATGCAGGACCCACAGAGAAATGACTGTTGAACTTGCCTAAAGGTGAGACAGTCCTTAAGGGTTCCTGCTTTATGAAAGAGTCTGCCAGACATTCTGCAAGACACAAAAGAAAGTGACTGACAAGCTGCCAATATAGGTTGACTGTCTTTGAAATTTACTGCTTCATGGAAAAGTTTGTTGGATAGTATGGGCTTGTAGGCTGAAGATGGATGCCCCAACAGTACAGAAGAACTTTGGGTGACTGTCCAGGCAGCAAGATGTCTCTGTCATTTCTAGAGTTTTGGAAGTTGTTTACAATGTACTTCCTGTTTACTTAGGTAATATTATATCCTTCTGGAGTCTTTGGTGGAGTTGAAGAGTTTATAGTTATAGTTTTCCTTAGTTATATGTAATTTTATTATGTTAAAGTTAAAACCGTCCTTTTATTTAAACAGAAAAGGGGAGGTGATGTGGGATTTCCCTCTGTATGCTGTGATTACCATTAATGAATAAAGAAACTGCCTTTGAACCTATAGCAAGACAGAATTTAGCTAGGAAGGGAAAACTAAACTGAATACTAGGAGGAAGAAGGTGGAGTAAGGGAGAAGCCATGTATCCCATTGGAGACAGATGCCAGAACTTTACCTGGTAAGCCACAGTCTCGTGGAGATACTCAGATTACTAGAAATGGGTTAAAATAAGATATA
The DNA here is from genome assembly GCF_037038515.1 of Microtus pennsylvanicus. NCBI lineage: Eukaryota > Metazoa > Chordata > Mammalia > Rodentia > Cricetidae > Microtus > Microtus pennsylvanicus. The sequence continues at coordinate 95,162,460 of NC_134580.1, forward strand.
AGAGTTAGCCAATAAGAAGCTAGAGCTAATGGGTCAAGCAGTGATTTAAATAATACAGTCTCTGTGTGATTATTTCAGGTCTGAGCTGCCGAGCAGCAGGGAACTAACTAGCAGCCTTCTTACAACACAAGACTACCAAACTAATACAAAAAGTAGACTCTATAAGCATTTCTCCATGGATGGTACAAGAACAGAGGACTTAGGTCTACGACTCTGTGGTATTTGACCCTCCATAGTTTACAGGGATTGGCACTCTTAGGAAGTGTGGCTTTGTTGGAGTAGGGGTGGCCTTGTTGGAGGAAATGTGTCACTGTGGGGGCAGGATTTGAGGTTTCCTATGCTCAAGATACCACCCACAGTCCATTTTTCTGTTGCCTTCTGATAACGACATAGCCAGCACCATGTCTGCCTTCTCCCAGCCATGATGATAATGGACTAAACCTCTGAACTGTAAGCGAGCCACCACAATTAAATATTTTCCTTTATAAGAGTTGCCGTAGTCTCGAGTTGGCATCTGCCGGGAAGGTGGGGCTGGGACTCACAGATGGCCCCATTACCCCAAGCAGAGCTTGTTCAGATACCACTGCAGCTGTACCATTACATGTTGCATTGTTGCCAGCAGCTGCCAACCAATGGCATCCAGGAGCACTGAAAGCATGCTGTCAGGCAGGGTTTGTGGTCTCCCCGAGAGCATCCCGCAAAGTCAGTGAAGATGTCAACTGGATCACGAACAAGTAAAGAAAGCAAAACTGAGACTCCAGAGCTCACAGCATGACTGTCCTGGAGACATTTGGAACTGAGAAGTAGCTCGGCTTTTGCAGCTAAGCAGCAACAGCAGCAGCAGCACAGTTCTGGAATATTCTTTGACATTGTTGGCTAAAAGCAAGAACTCCTAGCTGATGTTTGGTCAGGTGGCTCTTGTCAGAACAGCCATGTTTCCAGCATCTTTTTGTATACTCTTCCAGCCCAGAATGATAACCAGTTTGGGGAGAACTTGATGGGTTTTTTTTTTCCGTCGTCTCTGTGTTTCTCATTTATGTCTGTTCTTTTACACTGCTCTGAAGACAGTTAATTTATTCTGGAGGTCCCTGCACCATTCTCCGAGTCCCAGAGCAGATGTCCCCTCAGACGGCCGCCTGTGCACAAGAAAAAGACTGGGCTTGAGAACCAGGCAGCTGTGGATCTGAATCCCAGCCAGCATCCACAGCTTCAGGTGCTGCCTGGGTGAGCCTGGCTGAGGTGCCGATGGTGTGTTCATTATGTCCCGCACACTGGCTCCGTGCACAGGGATGAAGGAAGCCACTGTGCTGCCCTTCCCCGGCTCCAGCTCTGTCTCCCATACACCGCATCCTCTCTCAGTGACTTGTCTGTCTGTCCTGTGCTGTCTCAGAGCCCCACCACCTCCAGCTGTGCTGTCTGGTGTCCAGCCATCTGCTAAGGAGCCGCTCCTCCTGTCTCTGTCCTTCCCAACATGCTCCAAGAAGAAGTCCTGGCCCTCGAGGTGGTGAACCATATACCAAGCACATGAGACTGGGAAAAAAAACGTGCAAGCAGCCAGAGTAGACGCCAGCAGGTCCAGGCTTCTGTGACTCCACAGTGTGTCCTCACTGGCCCTCTCGGGCTTTGACTCCCAGGAAAGGATGAGAGGGAAGGAGAGAAAGGAAGCAGGTCCAGGGAGAAGCGGCCCAAGTGGGTAAAGTAGCTGGAAGATGGAGAATCCACACTAAGTTGAAAATTCCCGGGGCACTCAGCCAGCAGGATGAGTTAGTGCCTGCGTGTGTCCTTGCAGCTATATGAGTTGGCGTGATCCCTGTCTACACAGAAGTGCTTGACGATACTGAAGTGTGTGTGCCAGTTTGTGAAAACTCACATTTTCCTTCCCTCTCTTCTTGTTTATTTATTTTAGATAGGATCTCACTGTGTAGCCCTGGCAGGCCTTGAACTTTTGAACTTTCGGCAATCCTGTCTCTGCCCGCCAACCACTTAGATTATAGGTGTACCCCACAAAAAAGCAAAACCAAAAAAAAAGAGTTGCCATAGTCATGGTGTCTCTTCACAGCAATACAAACCCTAACTAAAAGAGACCCATATTGACGCTTGTTATTTTACACATTTCGAGAGTACCTGGAGTAATTAATGTTTGATAATATTTATTGAATCAATGAATGAACATTTAATTTTTAGTTAATTCAAGATACAAATTCAGCTATTCGTGGTGTTGCCTGCTTATACTTCTAGTAATTGGGAGGCTGAGACAGAAGGATTGCAAGATAAAGGACAATCTGGCTACATAGTAAGGCCCTGTCCTGAGGGGGGAAATACACATGCTGTTGACCCAAAGAGAATATTAACCTGAGAAAATTAACTCACTTATTATTAAAAAATTATGTGCAGGGTTGAAGAAATAGCTCAGCAGCTAAGAGTGCTAGTGTCTCTTCCAAAGGACCCAGGTTCAATTCCCAGCTCCCATAGAACGGCTCGTAACTGTCTGTAACTCCACTTCCAGAGAATTCAGCGCTCTCACACAGACATACATACAGGCAAAAACACCAACGCACAATAAAAAACAAAATGGCGTGCAGGGCTGGAGAGATGGCTCCGTGGTTAAGAGCTCTGGCTGCTGCTGCAGAGAACCCAGATTCAGTTCCCAGCAACCTCATGGTGGCTCACAACCTTCTATAACTCTTAATTCCAGGGGATCTCTCCCCCTTTTCTTGCCTTCTCGAGTACCAGGAATAAATGTGACAGACATACATGCAGGAAAGCAAAAGACCTATATACACAAAATAGAAATAATAGTTTTTTAAAGTCATATGTACTCACAGTTTAGGTAAATTTATAGTAATAGCTTAAAACTTATAAAGATCAAAACAGCAAATAGCAAAAAAAAACTTACCATTTTTCTAAATATTAATGAGTCGCTTCAACAATATAAAAGATTCAAATTATAAAGAGGTAAAATTATGGAGTAATAAAAATATTTTACCTAAATATTGATGCAAGCTTCTAATATTAAAACTTCTCTCTTATGATTTGTTTCTCAAGAGTTTTTGCTATGAGCTCAACGATCTCTTCTAAACCCCACTCAAGTTGTTTGAAATATAGTTCTCTCAAATGTGAGGTGTTTGGACTATGACATTCGTCACCCCATTGTTTCCAAGGGTTGACGGAGCTGATCTGGCTGGATAGGCAGATGTCCTTTTTCTCCATTGCCATTCTGTGTGTATCCTTCTGAAATCCGTCAGTGACTCCCTCCCCCTACAAAGGAAGACCGTGATTCAGCTAGGTATGCAGAAGAAGCTACCATGGCTAGAACCTCTCAGACGAGCTTTCAAGGTAACAGTTGTCTTCGTTTTCTAAATGGAAAAGGTGGCCGTGCAAATGAAGGAATACAATCGGGGAGCAGGCTCATGAGGAAGGAACGGACATCAAAGTGGAGACGATTAAACTTACCCACAGGAAAGGCAGAGAAGAAGATGGGAAAGGAGGATCTGGATAGGATTCCGGTGTGTGAGGTTTCTTAGGATGCTGTATCTTCATTGTCGACTTGACTTTATTTAGAATCACCATGGAAACGTACCTCTGAGCGTGCCTATGATTCCCAAAAATGTTGAATTGAGGAGGGAAGACATACCATGAGTGTGGGCAGCACCATTCCATGGGCTAGGATTGTGGACTAACTATAAAGAGAAAGGCGAGCTGAGCTGCAGCGCTCATCACTCCGTTTCCTATCTGCAGATGCCATGTGATTCGCGGTGCGTGCTCCCACTAACGCGCCTCCCTGCACCCTTAACCTGGAGCCCAAACGAACTTTTTTGTAAATTGCTTTGTCAGGTATTTTGGCATTGCAACCTTAAAAAGTAACTAACGCAATCCCCCAGCAAGTGTTTGATCCGGTTTAGAGCCTTTTCACACTATCCAAACCGTCGTGTCCTGGAGTCTTTCCAGGATTCAGCATCTTCAAACTCCTCCACAAGAACAAGATGGCTGCGCTCTCGGCAGGCCTTCTCTGTCTACGGACGTATGTCCTCTTCTTTTTATCCGGTTGAAACTTTACAGAGAACTTGGATCTCTCATGGCTAGTTAACCAAAACTTAAACAGCAGCTTCTCTTCTGCTTAAAGGAGTTGGGCAAAGAAACTGGAAACGGAGAAAAAAGGACAGGATCTGAAATGTTACCGAAGTAACTTCTGGGACACAGTTCGAGCATCCGCCCTCTATGCCAGCCTCCCCACACATTCTTTTTCAGGAACTATTTGTGGGGCACCTACTTCGTTCAATGGATAAGTCCCTGAAAAAAATCAGTAGCAACTAAAACAGACAGAAATATATCTGCCCCAAGAAACTGACACTCTGTTTTCTTTTAAAGTAATTAAATATATAACACGCTACACAGAAGCTGGGTCCAGGGAAGCGCACCTGTATTCTTATTACTTGGGAAGCTAAGATAAGAGGCCCACGTGAGCAACTTATGGAGACCTGTCTTGAAACTTATTTGGAAAAGGTGGAGGGAATGAGCATGAATGTAGCAACCTCTAGTACTGCCCCCCCAACCCAGGAAAGATAAAAGAAACATAGTAGATAGTACTCTGGGAAAAGGAGGACACGTAAAATGGGGCAAAGGTATGGAATGAGATACTGGGTTGAACTATTAGGGACTCTGGGGAAGAAGCTGTGGATTTGGATGCTAAGACTTGGGAGAGAACACCAACTCACACCCTGACTTTCTCAAAAGCCCCTGAGCCCTAGATCTTAACTGTGCAGTTTCACAGTGAACTGAAAGTCCCCGAGGAAGCAAGACTGCAATAAAGGTTGCATAGCCTGCTTGCCTTCAGCCTAATGGAGCACAGGGATTGCAGAGAGCTGGGCTGCTACAGGTTCAGAACCCAGACTGCCTTGGACTCTGGTCTTTTTTTCCTTGCCCTGTCTCATTAACCTCGTTAGCTGACCTAACGTCCTCTTTACTTTAAGATAATAACTCTTGGGATGTAGGGCTAAACTGGACTCACCTGGCATCCTCAACCCTAAATGAGAGTCAACTCCCTTTTCTGAGACTTACATACATGTAAACTTTCCCATAACACAAGTTGTCTAGAACAACTCTAATTCCCGTTCACTCATAGTTGACTCAGAACAAATTTTTCCAAAGCTGTGTTGGTAATTTTTTTTATGTCAATACCTTTCAATGCTCATTCTTTATTTTGAGGGTTTGAGCAAACCTCCTAAGTTTTCTGTTTTGAATGTTGCTTTCTTTGAAATGAGAATGACTATCCTTAACTTGTAGAAGGTTGATGAAGTAATACAAAAGAACTCACTGGGCACTAAGTTTTAAAGATTCTCTTGAAAAAAAAATCCTTTCTGCTCTTTGACTTCAACACCGAAATGAAACTAACGATGCTAGACTACCTCACTGGCTTGTGGTGAGAACTAGAGGGGACCCAGCACAGAACTCCTCACGGAAGGAGCAAAGGTGTGATTCTCTCTCTGTTGCCATAGCTACTAGGTACTGTTGCTACTTTCTTACGAATTGCAGCAGCATCCTCACTGGGGAAATAGCCATTGGTACAAGATGGTATGACCCTGAAGGCATGAGTAGCTATCTAATATCTTAGTATAAAAGAAGGAGAGGCAAGTAAGATCCTCTGCACTTGGGGCTTGGGATGTAGCTCAGTTGGTAGAATGCTACTCTATCATCCACAAAAGCATAGGTTCAATGCCCACTGATGCATAAACCAGGAGATGCAGGTAAGAAGATCAGATATGCGAGGTCATCTTCAGCTACATAGCAAGTCTAGGACTAGCGTGGGCTTCAGGAGACCCTATCTATCTGAAAAGAAGGAGGAAGGGAAGAAGAGGAGCAGAAGTAAAGGGGGAATAAAAAGGACAAAGAGAAAAAGAGAGGGGAGGGGAGGAGAGTACAGTGGCACTGAGAAGAAAGGCAAGTGGGGAGAAAACATGGGAGGAGTTGCTGTAAATGGGGATTTTAGGGGTGAGGGAACTGTGGTTATTCTCTAAGGACAAGCCAATGGAGAAACAACTCTAAAAGAAGGATCCATGAAATTAAATTTGTTTAGTAGCAACATAAACGCCTGTCTGTCACGTCTCCAAAATCTTTAGCAGACAATTACACTCCTAAGGGTTTTATGATTCCTTCATGCAAATTTGGGGAAGAGTTTGATGAGCCATGAGTGACCAGGAAAATATAAATTCCATGAGAATTTGGAGAAATCTTACAGAAATGGACATGGTGGGAAGGTAGGGAGGCAGGAAAGAGGGAGGAAAACACAGGGTATATGGAAGGAGAAAGAGAGAGAGACTGTGTGTGTGTGTGTGTGTGTGTGTGTGTGTGTGTGTGTGTGTGTGTGTGTGGTGTGTGTTTGAGCAGGGGAAGGGCTTAGGTTCATAGCAGAGCCTAAAGCTCATACAATAGTGAGGCCTGGATAAGCAGTCTGTGAGAGTCCATTATTCTACAGCCAAAGCAAAGTGGTGGACCAAGGTGTACAAGTCAGTCAGAAAGGGAAGATGATGCACAGCTCTTAACTTGTAGATGTGATGTTACAGACCTGCGAAGATGAACTGATTCACCTTCATCTCTATCCCAGTAACAGTAAGAACCAAAACAGCCCCCATCAGGCTGGAGAGATGGGTCAGTGGTTAAGAGCGTTGCCTGCTCTTCCAAATGTCCTGAGTTCAGTTCCCAGCAACCACATGGTGGCTCACAACCATCTGTAATGAAGTCTGGTGCCCTCTTCTGGCCTGCAGACAGAATATTTTATACATAATAAGTAAATAAATATATATTTAAAAAAAACAGCCCTCAATGCCAGATGTGGCTGGAGCCCTCCTAGCACAGGGTTCTACATCTTTTTTAGGTCCTAAGAATGGGAAGAAACAGCTGTGCAATCTAAAAGGCATCAGCCGCCAGGACCCTCCATTCTTTGAGAGACTTAAAATTCTGAGTACTGTGACTAGGGTTGGCAAGATGCCTCACTGGGTAGAGCATTTGCGGCCGACCCTGACAGCCTGAGTTTGATCCTGAGGCTTCCCATGATGGAAGCAGAAAACTGGATCTCATGGGTTACCTTCAGATCCCCACGTGTTTCCAGGAGGTAATGAAGCTCACTGCCTATCTTTGCTCAAGTACAGCCAAGGGCTGAAGCCTCCGAAACCATTTAATAACTATGGCAATGAAAGCAGAAACACTTACAAACCTCCTTCAAAGTTGTTTGTGTCCGTTATTTCATCAAAACAGCATAAAAGTAACAATGAACGCATAAAAGTAAGTAGAACGTAAAGTATACAATAAAAAAAAGAAAATCACAGAGTCATTTAATGTGGCTAATGTATGGCATACAATATGGAAAAGCAAGAATGCGATTCAAGTGGGAAGGTTGGGAGCCACACTAAATAAAATCAGAAGGATAATCGGGGAACTTGAACACCTTCATAAGGAATCTGAAATTTGTTTGTAGGCAAACAATGAAAAGAGTTTGGGGACAAGATGAAACACATTGATGAGCTAGCTTATAAAGGTTTAAGGAGAGCAAGCTTCGACAACTGTATATTTATTTTCAACCTAAAGTATGAGATAAAAAGGTTTGTTAGTCTTTTTAAATCAAAGGTAATATATAGTCATTGGGCCCCTTTTTAATTCTTTTCTTGACGATGAAAACCTGGGATGGGATAGAGGCCCTGAAAGAGATTACAAAGACAAAAGTCCTGTTGGCAGCTAAATCCAGAGTTTAGCTTCATTTCTTCAGAGTTTGTTGGTATCAACTATTGTTTTCTATAGCTTTTGACTGTAGGAGCAACCCCCAGTCCATCTGTAGCATCTCAGGAAAAAAAAAAAAAGAGCAGAAAGGACAGCGCCTAATTTTCTGATAGAAAAAAGTCCATTACAAGGATGGCTGTCCCTGAATTATCTCAATGGGCATCAGTAGAATGAGTACACTTGGGCTAGACAACTCATGAAATGACACAGCCATGCCTCATTCATCAGACCCCTGATAATGCTACCGGCTACAGTGACTGCATAATACTCACATAAAACTTCAGCCTCATGGGAGATAAGAAATCATGTAGCCACATTCGCAAGGTTTCCTACTCAAGATGCCTCAGCCTGAGATTGTGAAAGAACAGGGGAAGGTTTAAATTGCTTCTGGAAATATCTACTGCTATACGCATAAATATATATATATATATATATATATATATATATATATTAAAATACTTTCCCTGATCAACCTGAATGTTTAGAGCTGGGCAATTAAGTTGAAAGACAAAGGAAGTTTATCATATTACCATAAAGTATGTCTTCCATGGGATGACCTTAAACAAAAATTCTGAACTAGTGGTAGGACAAGCAAGTACTGGTCTTGCCAGCTTGCAAAGAAGTTACTGCCCATTCCACAACTCATGGGAAATTACCCAATTATCCTGATTGTTTTTCTCAAAAGAAACAGAATTTATAACTGAGCCTACTTGGCTCCAGTCGGCTACAATATAAGCGGTAATAGTATTACTAGTGGCAATAGCGAAGATGGTGACAACGGTGGTAAATTAGGATGCTGATCACACTTTGGACATACCACTGTCATCTTCTATGGACAGAAAAAGACAGAGAACCCCGAGTATGAACAGAATGGGGATCACTCCAGGAGAGGAAGGAAAGATACATAGACAGGGTTAAGGAGTCAGTATCAGTCAGAGGAGGTCAGAGATTGATCCTCTTATCCCCCAACTATTCTTGTCTCTCCAGGAACAAGTAAACCCACTCCACTAGCCTTTCACATTTTGATTTAATCTTTATCGCTCCTCCGGTGTGGGAACGATACTCTGCCAATGAATTCTTCTCATCATATCCATGGAACTTACATGGATGCTGAAAGCAAATGAAAACAAGTCTCCCCCAGTGGGGAAGCTCGAACGACCTGAGGGGCCCCTGGCAGTAGGACCAGGATCTATCGCTGGTGCATGAGCTAGCTTGTTGGAGCCCATTCCCTATGGTGGGAGCCATGCTCAGCCTTAATGCAGGGGGAGAGGCTTGATCCTGCCCCTACTTAATGTGCCAGACTTTGTTGACTCCCAATTGGAGCCCTTACCCCTTGGGAGAAGTGGATGGGAGGTAGACTAGGGGAGGAGGGGAGGAGGGAAAGAAAGAGGGGCGGGACTGTGGTTGGAATGTAAAACAAAATTAAAAAAATAAATTAATTTAGAAGAAAAGAACTCTCCCCCCTAGCAGAAATGTTGGCAGCCTTTAAAACAGGCTCCTCTGGCTTTTCCTTTTCTATTTTTGCTGTTTTGGTTTTGGTTTTTTGAGGTTTTGGTTTGGTTTGGGTGGCAGCAAATGCTGGGTCTATCTCAAGCTTCCCCTAACTCTCCGCAATCCGTGTACATCCCTCCCCAGAGGCCCTGGGGCCTCTGAGAAGTGAGTAGCAAATGGAACGAAAATGGAACAAATGATCCACAGCCCCAGAGCTTCGTTTCCAGAAGCATCTGGTGGCTTCTACCAGATCTCTGAGGCTGGAAATGACAGGAAGCAGTAAAGGCAGCTATGTGGTCCAAGAGGGGGAAAAAAATCCCCAAAATAAAAAACTTACAGACCTGAATGTCTTGCCATTATTAAATTTCCTACTGGACCAGCGTCTCCAAAGTTTGCCAGGTTTTGCCTAACCTCCTCCACATTTAAAAGTCTCCGGAAAACCAGGAAGGCCTTTTAGGGGGGAGATTCATTCATGTTTGGACTCAGGCAAACTTAGGAACCTATGATAGCACTGTCATTATCCTGCCCAGGCATACCACAGAGCAGCCAGAAAGCTTTCCCTCAATGGACACAGAATTTCCCCTGGAATTTACAGAGCAGAAACCTTAAACACATATCACCAGAAGAACCAGATTACATAATGTCTCCATCACCCTCCTGACAGCTACAATTATGAGTCAATCCTGGTTTAAATATGAAACCGGAAACTCCACATTTCCCTCCCTTGACTATGTGGCAGGCCAAGTTAGAGCTCTCCTGGCCTGTCAGATTGGAGATCTGAGCTGCTTCCACAGTCACTAATCTAGCAAGAGACCAAATGACCCAGTGATTAAAAGCAGTGCTGCAGAGAGCCGTGCTCTGGGCCAGATGTTGCAGAGCCCGGCCCCAGGCCAGATGTTCTCTTTGCTTAGCCATTATCCACAGAAGGAACAGAAATGCCCGCCCCCCCCCCAAAAAAAAACCCTTTAAATTCTCCTTTTCTTTATCCTTTCCAGCTAATTTCCGGCTTCTGATCTTTCAATCCCACAAAATAAAGTAAAAATAAAAGCCCCATTACGAAAAGATGGCCTGTTATTGAACACAAGACTGTAAGTCGTAATGCACTCTGTAGCCCCCTCTTTGTACTTCTTAAAGCATTCCAGCGCCGGAGACATTAAGTTACCCTGGCAACCTCACATGACTAAGGCTCCAGAGAGCCCCACCTAGCTGCAGGGACTCATTTAAGTCAACAAGGGCCACCCCTACACTTAGTAGCCCAAAGCCTAAGTAAATAGCTCTGCTGGTGGGGGAGTGGGGGTTATTTTAGGGACCAAAGACTGCTGAATGAGGCAGCCCCTCCCTTTTCTTTCCCCCAAACACAAGACAAATAAAACTCTCAATCCTACCCTTGAGAGAAGCCTCATTAAGGTCATGGGTCAGTCAGTAAATAAAGGAGAGGTCTTCTGGGCATTTTTCTAGCTAATGGTCAAATTACAAGGCTCTGGGAGAAAAAAAAAGCTAATAATTCATACCTGCAAGAAAAAAAAAAGGCAAGGCAACGTGTGATAGAGCTATGATGGTCTCATCAGGTTGGGGAATGCATTTTGCATCTGTCTCCCAGTGTTCAGAGTCTGGTCACTATACTGTAGGCTGCCCCAGCTTTAGAACCTCAGACGCCTGAAGGAGAGTTCTGGGACAAGGAGAGAAACAATCCTCTAATTAGTGGCCGTAACTAAATTGCCTTACAGTTTAGGGGAGTTTATTCTCTTTTGAGACAGAGTTTCCATGTGTCCCTGAACGGGCCTTCAACCTCAGTATGTCACTGAGGGTAAAACCTTGAACCCAGAATCCACTTACCAAGTGCTAAGATGGCTGGTGTGTGCCACCCACCACACCTGGCAGGAACAGTCTACGCTTGCCTGTAGCAATCTCCTCTGCCTGCTCATGACCAAGCTGAAAGACAGAAAGTGCTGCTATAAACGACAAGAAACAGGATTACTACAGGATTTAGAGAAAACTCACCAGCTCTGCCGTGTGAGGGGCATTGTTCTCACGCTAGTGTGTGGCCTGCCTGCTAGCCCCAAGCCATCTCATATGGGCAGCTCTAGGCTGGGTTGTTTGTGTCTCCGTGGTTAAACAGAATGAAACAAGGGGGCAAAAAATCTCAGCTGTCAGGCATGATGTCCATATGAGAGCAAAATGGCGACCAGACAACAGCCACATGAGACCCCAAGACAAGAGAGGAAGTTCTTACGCACAGCAATGTGCTTGTATTCAAACCCTACCCCAGTGAATGAGAAAACATCAGGCAGGGCACCATTTTAAAGTGGGCTTTCTGCTACCCAGTGCTTGATGTGTGTGTGTGTGTGTGTGTGTGTGTGTGTGTGTGTGTGTGTGTGTGAGAGAGAGAGAGAGAGAGAGAGAGAGAGAGAGAGAGAGAGACAGACAGACAGACAGACAGACAGACAGATAGACAGAGACTAGAAGAGGGATTTGCATTTGCTTACCAGGCTACCACTTGATGGTATCAATGCATCATTGCCCAGTTATCCTTGAGGCAGGGCATCCTTTTCCATCTCATGTTCATTTGCTTCGTAACTGATTTTGTGTGTGTGTGTTTGTGTGTATAAAGAAATTCACATATTCCAGGCCTCAGAAAAAAAAATAGAAGTACAAGACAAGCCCCAAGTAACAATCACCATGGAGACACACTGATGATTGGACATATGGAGCAGCATATAGGAGGCAATGATGCTTACTATGCACAGCCATTGCTCTGGTCATCCTGTTTCCATGGCATGCTTAAAGAATGATGGACTGGACATACTCCTTATTGACAGAAAACATGATTCACATTAGCCAGAACTAACCACCCCCAAAGCTGGAAAGAATGACTCCTTCACCTGAGTGCTCCCCTCTCCTTTGGGTCATTTCAGGAAACACTTGAGAGGTGCCTATGTTCTCAAAAATATTTCCTAACCTTCCCTTCAAACTTCTCAACATTTCCCTAGCCCAGGATCCTCAGGACTAAAGATCCTCCTTGTGCTCCCTATTTCTTGTTTGGAGTTATAAAGTTCAAATAGACAAACCGAAAACAAAAACCCCAGAGCTTCCAGCTTCATTCATGCAGTCATTGAACATATCTGCTAAGCACTGACAGGCCTTGTTAAGGATCTCCTCGGAACACAGAACCTTTGCCCCCGTTTCCAAAAACAAAACAAAACAACGGAATCATGAAAGTCAAAGCAGCACAAGCCTGTAATCCCCAGCACTTGGAAGGTGGAGGCAGTCGGATCTGGAATACAATATCATTTTTGACCTCAGAGGGAATCTCAAAAGCATACAACAAACAGAGCTACAACAAAGGGACCATGTTCTCTAGGAAGCACCTGCTGGAGTACAGGCAGACTTTAACAACCAGTCCCAGGGAAAGGGGTATAACCGGAGAACGCAGTGAAATCTTTTTTCATGCGTGTTATGGGGGGCTCCAGTCCATACACTTGCCACGTGTGGATATGTAAGTGCCCACCTTCAATTTAGAAAGCATTTCGCAAGCACTCCCGTTTTTATGGCGTCAGTTCTCTGGCCTTAAGATTTTTCACTGTAACAGACGAAAACTGTTTTACCCCCGGGAGCAGTTTTGTGAGCCCTCCACAGTCACCCACTTGTCTCCAGGGAGGAAGGAAGAAACTCAAGAGTCCCAAAATAGCCGCCCGGTCTTAGTCTTTCAACATGTACAGGTTACATCACTTCACGGGGCTGGCTGTGACATCACTTCTAGACCTGAACACAGCCCGCCACCCCACCGCTGAGAAAATGGAAAATGCTGAGCCACGGCCTCAGGACTTCCTTGTCTAGAGGCAATTTCTTGTCCCGCCCAAACCTGACAGCAGGGCAGGTGGGTGTAGAGCCCAGCAATGGAGCCTTTGAAAGCGGGAACCCAGACTCTGCAGGTCAGCTTGCATCAGGTCCAAACTGGGTTCCACCCCGCCACACACCCCCACCCCCTGGTGACAAGCAATCTGTTTATGGGGACGCTTTTGTGAGGTTACAGAATCTCTGCATGAGAGGGAGCTGGTTCTGGCCTGGTCTCTAGGTAACCCGCCACACCAAGGTGCACAAACACGGTAGGGCCGAGAAGGGGGGTAAAAAGAGAAGCTGGCCGATCCGGGCCCCCTCCCGGGCCGCCGTGAAACGCGCTTTAATTGCTTCAAAGAACCCTTCTCAATGGGGTTTCAGAGGCGCGGGAGCGGGTCCCCGGCGAGGGCTCCTTTCCGGCTGGCCAGCATTCCTGGGCGCTGCGAGGGGAGAGCCCGCGGCTCATTTCCATGCCTGTCGCATACTGCCTCCGTTGTGCCTGGCCGGGCCGCGAGGGGAGCGCGGCTGGCAGCGAACAAAGCCCCATTCATCCCCGAGGACGGCTTCCTCCCGGACCAGCCGCGGCCGCAGATGGGCTGGCTAGGGCATGCCATCCATCCCCAGGCTGGGGAGCAGGGCCCCGCCCGCGCACAGAGTGGTGATGTAGGGCGCCCCCGGGCTGCGGTACCCAGGCCTCCGCGGCAGGGGAGAGGCTGGGCCGGGACAGGCAGACACTGAAGCTTTTCAGCCGGGAAATCCCGTGTCCTCGCCGGCTCCTTGAGAGCAAGGATGTCAGTTTCCACCGCCCTCTTCCCTACTCCAGCCCCCTGGGATGGTACGGTCCGTCTACCCAGTTGTGAGGAGACTTTGTTTCTCCTCTGTGGCCTCTGCAGTCCCCACGAAAGGGGTCACTTCCTGACTTTTGTGTTTCTTCAATCCAGTGCCTTCAAAGTTCCTCCCCTCTGGTTGGGACTAAGTACATAATTGCGAGGCTTATCCATACGGTTTTCCAGAATTCAAACAGCCCTCTGGGTTAAAGTCTGGGGTTGGGGCTTCGCAATTAACGTCGTTTGTTGTTGTTTGTTTCTCTATCCACTGCACTACTGCTGGGGCCCAGGGGGGAGGGGGGAGAGCGTGGGGGAGGCGGGTGTATGTGCAAAGAAAACGCAGTTCTGCAACCGTGTTTGCAGACTCCCAGAGCTTTTTCTTCGGTCCCACGTGTTAGCCCAGACCAGGGAAAGCTACAGAACTAAAACGTTGACCAGAAGCGAGTCTGGGTCACTTTTCCTTCACACTGAAGAAGCCCCTCCAGGCTGGCTTCCACAGCCCAAGACAGAAACAGGTTCCAGACACATTCCTCCCCAGCGGATGCAACAGGGCATGGCAGGATCAAACAGCCACCAGACACAGGGGAGACTGGCCCCAATCTATCCATCTTACAGATAAGAAGCAGATAAGATCTGAGAAGGGAAAGGATTTGTTCACCTCAGGCGGAAGCTAGTTCATGGGGGCGGGGAGGCACGACACCCTCAAATAAGAATACAACGACCATTTTCAAAAAGAAAATCACCAAGAAAAATTGTTATTCACCAAGTAGATTTACTTTTCTGCTTGTGTCGAAAGAGGCCTCCCCTCCAGTGCGTGAGAATTGCTCCTGAGCTTCTTTTACTTCCTGTGTTTTGAACACCACTGGCCTCTCGCCAAGAAGCCCTCTTTCCTCTCCTTCAAAATGATCACATGCAGATAGTGACTCTGTACTGGTTATTTCGGAAGATACTGGGGGTGGGGGTGGGGTTCTAAGTGCTTTTCACCTTCTCCCTCGTTCCTCACGGCAGACTCTGAATAGATTCTAGAACTTTCCCCATTTCCCTGAAAAAGAAACCAAAGCTGAGAGAGACAGATTAACCTTTTCAAGATCACACATAGGTTTCTTGGCCAAAGCTGACCTTCTGATCTCTTCCGCACAGAGGTTTAGCTTACTGAAAGACACTACACAGTCACAGGGCAGAAACCAAGGCGTAGGGAGGTTCTCCGCATGCGCCCTTGCTGCAGGAGAGGAGGTGGGTGGCGGAAGGCTCCAGCTACCTGGAGAGGAGAGCTGGCTGAGGATTTGACCATTTACTCGGGAATGTTTCTTCCAGAATACAAAATAGTGAGTTAATCGTCACCCCCTGAACCACCTTAGCCTTCCAAGGAATGCTCTGGAAATAATACTATCTTGGTTTTCTGTCAGAAAAAAAAAAAAAAAACAGGAGTTCAACGTTCAGACTTACTATTTCCAAGGTATGATACTTTTGAAAAATTATTTAAGCACTTTAATGGTGTCTCCTCCTCTATTAATCAGAGAAAATAAACACGTTTATCACACTGTTCTTGGCCAGATTTAAACGAGCCGGTCCATATGAATATTCAGCTCTGTGTTTTCTTCATATCAAGTCAGATAGGCTACATTATGTTTAGTTTAAAACAAAATTTTCTTCATAACACAGTTACTGCCCACCCCTGTACATGTCCATGCTCAATCTGCTGAAAACTCTACTCCGTGTCTCTTCACTGGTTCAGTAGTGATTGCCTCAAACCTTGCCAGTCATCATAGCAGAAGGGCCAGGAGAGCGTTGGAAAGTAATCACAGTGGTAACGAGTGGTCAGTCTGGAAATAACCGGATGACATCATTCCTCCACAGCTCTTCATCACTAATGCTACAAGGACATCATTCCAGCTACTACCCCCAAGTATGATAAAGCCAGGGCCAGGACCCGTCATTCTGTTCTGTCCCTATTTCGGGGGACATCAGGCTTCCTTAGGTCTGAACACGCATTGAGATGAGCATTAATGAGGACCATCAATTAACCCAGCTTTGTTTCCACAGGATAGAAAATAACATTTTTTTTTGAGACCTCCATGACACTTCACAGAAGGGTCTATCTCCTCAGGAGTCGGGTTATGGTGAAAATTCAACAATAGCTTCCGCTACAACAGGCAGCAGAAGATCTTTCTCCGTATTCCACCTTCCCGTGAAAGAGCGTGGAGTGAGGTTCCTCTTCTGTACACAAGGCTGAGGATCGTGGTGGGAAGGACAGAAAACGTGTGAATAAAAGCAAAGCCAAGTTCCTGACCAGGGAACTAAGACTCCTGTTTGCTTGTCCTGTGTTCCTAGCACTTGTAAGGTAGAGAATCTGGAGCTCAAGGCCATCCTTAGTGAGTTCAAGACCAGCCCAGGCCTACATAAGAACTCATTGTTCTCCAGTACCCAAATCGAAAGAATTTAGGACTCTAAAAATGTAGCCATGGTGACAGTGAAGTCCATTGGCGGCCTCCCTCCTCTGTGATCTGACCAGCTGTGTCTTGCAGAAGCGGTTCCGCGCAATTCCCTTGCCTTTGTTCTGGTGTTTGGAGCGCATCTGGAGTTCATTTGACGCGTGCTTTGCTCATAACCTAACGTCCATTTTCTCCCGTGTTCAACTTCTGCATATCTATCTCCCTTCTCCAGTTATCCTACACCGTTCTTTTGTGTGTGTGCCCATTCCTGGAGTCTTGGTGCCATGGTTAGGATGTTCTCTAGAGGTCCATGCACTGAGAGTTGGATGGGAAGGATCACAATGCTGAGTAGGCAGGCAGGGCTTGGGGTGTGTGTGTGTGTGTGTGTGTGTGTGTGTGTGTGTGTGTGGCGGGGGGTGATGCGGTCCACCCTCATTGAAGGGTTAAGGCTGGTTGTGAAAGCCGGGTGGGGCCCCAACGAATTGCTTCTCAGGGGAGGAAAGCACTGAATGCTCCTGAGCTTGATCTTCCTTTCTTGTGGGCTCTCCTCTTTCTCCTCTGCTTCGCTATGCAGGAGTCAAGGAGTGGGAATGGGAGGGCCTGACAGAACGGGAGGCTGACTTCTGCTCTGACCTTCCACGTTTTTTTAGAAGGTGGTCATATCAGGATCAGGAGTCTCGTGAACCTGTTTTTACTCATTAAGTATTCAGCCTTGGATACCTTGTTACAATTCAAAACAGACTAAGGCATTTAGGTATCTCAGACTTTTAGACATTTTTAATAGCATACATATTTTCAAAAGCATAAATCCATAGCTGAGCATAAATCTCCAGCTGCAAATCTAGTTATCTCTCAAGGCTCCCTTCCCTTCCCTTCCGTCACTCAATTAAAGGGCATACCTTTCGCCCTGGAAAAGCAGCTTGACTCTGGGAAGGCCAAATACAGGTAGCAACTGTTCCACAGAAACAACCTGATTATCTGGTATTGTCCTAACTCCCTGAGCCACAGGCTTTCCCGAAGCAACAGTAAACCAAATTCTTGAAGAGCATTTCTCAAAAGGGTAACTAAAACTTGCGATTTCCCCCAGTAAGAAAATATAACCCAAAAGTGTCTTGGTGGAAAATGACCGTGTCGGAGCACTTGGGACCCGGTAAGTAAAAAGAGCAGGAACTACCCAAATCACATTAAAAAAACAACAACAACAACAACCGAGAGAGACCATCTGAAGATATGAAGATGATAGGAAACTGCTTTTTTCTATTATAATTTAAATGTTTAGAATGTGGTTCTATCAGTCACGGTCATCCATAAAAATAAATAAATAAAACCGAATCTGGTGGTATAGGCCTGGAATTTCAGCTACTTGGAAGGCTGAGACAGGAGAATCACCATGTTTAAGAACTTCTTGTGGTGCTACAGAGGTAGTCCAAGGCTGGCTGGCTGACTTGGTGAGAGCGTCTCAGAATTTAGAAGAAGGATGGGCACGTAGCTCAGTGGAGAATGCTTGCCTACTGGTCCGGAGGCTTTAGGTTCAATCCATAGTATTAAAAAAAAAAATGGGGCGGGATGAGAAGAAAGCCCACAGCTGAAGAGGATGTCTTCCGGGAAAGATGTGTAGCAGCTGCCCTTGAAGAAGGCCCCCGTCCTTGCTGCACTTTGAGCCAGCACCAGCTGCCGGGATGGAGAGGCCACATTTGGGCTCCCCAGGGTTTTCTTTTAGCTGCTTCCTCTGCTTGCAAAGTGGGAACCACCCAGGCGGCTAAGCAAACAATGGAACAGAGTGCATTACCTCCAGCCTGGACCGGGAGGCCCCCTGAAGGCTGAGACCTCCTGCAAAAGGGACTGAACTTGCAGGGAGGGGGTGGGGAGACGGACTTCAGAGCAAAAGGATTTCAGACCAAAAAACCGTTTAAAAGAAACAGGAAATGAGTCCCTTAAAGCCAAACCATGTGGAAAGACAGGCCACATCGTTTAAATAAAACAACAATACAAGTCTATATAAATGCCGTTAGTCCCACATTCCTGAAAGTCATTGGTCCAATGAGGAGTAATCTATTTATTTAACAAACATCTCTTAAGAACCTGACTTGTGGTCATCTTAAAGTTTTGAATTAAATACCATCTCAGCCCTCCTGGGACATCATACACTCTAATGAAAGAGATAGACAGAAAAAAAAATCTATTAAATCTGGCTTTGAAAATAAAGGAAGCTGGAGGGAAGGGGAGAGGGAAGAAAAATCCACTAGATTTAGCAATTGCAAAAAAAAAAAAAAATCCCCAGGCTAGGAGATGACAGATAAGACAGCTAGTTAGAGAAGAGATGAGGGAGGACACCAAAGAAAGGCTATTATCTTCTGAAACTCTGCCTGAGAGGAACCAGGAGTGAAGGGGGGCGGTGGGGGGTAAGGGGGGGGTTCAGCCCTGAGGCCTGGATTTTCCCAGGTGAAAGGCCTGGACGGCTTAGAGAGTAGGGAGTGAGGAAGAGCAACCGTGGAGATGCTAGATAGTGACGGCTTGGGAGGGGGAGGCTTCAGCACCACTCCTCACCGTTACCTCCCTCTCGGAATTCGCATCCTATCAACAGGCTGCCAAAGGCTACTCCTCTCTAAGAGCCCACTTCTCCAAGTTTTTCTCCCTGTGGTGTTGGAACAGGACCCAAGAGCTGATCTTGTATAAATCTGGCGCTTTTTAAAAACAATGATCTTTTAGAATTTGTAGCTTTCTGTCAACTCGAAAGGCATCAGATTCATACTTTCATGCTTCCTTTATGTCTCTTTCTTCTTCACAATTATTCTAGGAAACATGACCTATAAGTGTCAGACCGAAGAAATACAGATGCCCTGCCAATCACTGGAGTCGGAGAAATAGGTTTTTCTTTCCTTTATAAAGCAGTTTTGGGTTGATTTATTTGGTTGTTTTGTTTATTTTCAGGGTCTCCCCCAATCCCGATGGGTATGTAGCTCAATAGGAGAATGCTTTGCTTGCCTAGCAGTTGGGAGGGTTTTGGATCCATCCTTAGCCCAACAGTGGTTGGCCCCAGAAATCACTAGGTCGTCTTGGCTGATTTGGAACTCCTGGCAATCCTTCTGCCTCCACTGAGTTCTAGGACTACAGGTGTGGGCCACCATACCCAACACAAAAGATTTTAGTTTTCAATTATATTTCCTTTTAATCCATTCAAAGTTGTTTGTTTTATCAAAACTCATTGTCTTATCACATATAAATCTGGTCAGAAGACATGTGTAAATTAAACAAGATGAAAAAAATTTTTAATGATAATACATTTTCCATTTCTTACATTTTATTCTTTTTTCTTCAGTGTATCAAAATGAATGCCAATTTTCTAAAACATTTTTAATAGAAAGGACAACAGTGAAATAAAATAACTCTTTGCAATAAATTTTTTTAAATC
The DNA here is from genome assembly GCF_037038515.1 of Microtus pennsylvanicus. Taxonomy (NCBI): domain Eukaryota; kingdom Metazoa; phylum Chordata; class Mammalia; order Rodentia; family Cricetidae; genus Microtus; species Microtus pennsylvanicus. The sequence goes on from NC_134580.1 coordinate 95,182,229, forward strand.
TTCAAGTATAAAACATTCTACAATATTCTAGAGGTCAGAGAAAATGACAGGGAGCAGGGTCAAGATAACTTGAGATCTGATCTTGCACATGCTTAACTTTCTAATAATAATGTTCCAAATAGGAATACTCGATGCTGCTGAACATGAGGTGCTGCTGCTACGTGAGAGCCAGCTGATGACATGTCCCTATGTGGCCTGCATGTCCCTATGTGTGCTACATGTGCCTATGTGTGCTACATGTGCCTATGTGTGCTACATATACCTATGTGTGCTACATGGACCTATGTGTGCTACATGAGAGCCAGCTGATGACATGTCCCTATGTGTGCTACATGTCCCTATGTGTGCTACATGTGCCTATGTGTGCTACATGTGCCTATGTGTGCTATATGAGAGCCATCTTATGACATGTACCCATGTGTGCTACATGTACCTATATGTGCTACTTGTACCTATGAGTGCTACATGAGAGCCAGCTTATAGGATATGTACCTATGTGTCTTCAAGCAAGACTAGAGGCCAGAACAAAACAGATAACTGTGAGGCTGGAAAAACTGGAGGGGACGCAGATCTAAAAATGCCAATGTGGTTTTTGGTTTTTTTGTTTTTTGTTTTTGTTTTTGTTTTTTAGAAACAGGGTTTCCCTGCACAGCCCTAGCTGTCCTGGAATTTACTCTGTAGTAGACCAGGCTGATCTCGAACTCACAGAGATCGCTCTGTTTCTGCCTCCCAAATGCTGGGATTAAAGGCTTGAGCCACCAATACATGGCTGCCAATGTGTTTTAATGTTCAGGCCATAACTGTATTTTGGTTAGGTGCGAGGAAAGTAAATATTGCTTTTCCCTTTAATGGCCAAACTGCTTAAAGAACAATTCATTGGTTTGAGCTTCAAGTAAACGATTTTGAAAATAATTTAGCAAAATTCTCTCTACCTAGCTGCTTCCTCCAGTGTTAGTAAGAAATTGTCTGGAATTGAGTTTGTGGAGCCAGAGAGGGGCAGGATTGACGAAAATCACCCAGGAGTTATTTACTGTGCAAAGAATGAATGTTCTTATAAGGTTAATAGCAATCCCAATATTTACTCTTTTTAAATTTGACCCTTCTGTTTTAGCTTTTCTTCCCTTATCTTTCTTTTTTTTAAATGTGTGTGTGTATGTGTGTGTGTGTGTGTGTATTCAAGTATGGATGTGCCTTTTTTGAAACAGAATATTCCCGAATAGAAGAGGCCTACCACAGAGAAACTATCAACCCTGTCATTTCCGAAAATATCTTTAAAAAGTTATATATAAAGGATTTATTCAGATTGATCATAATATAAGAAAAGTAGAGATATTTCTCCATATAACGCTAATCACCAAGTTGATATGTTTGTAAGCTCCTACTATTAAGGAAAGACACAGGGCTGACTAAGCATATTATCATAATAAACACATTATGTTATTAATTAAGGACTTCAAAGAGGTTTAGGAAACCCACATTCAAAGCAGACATAAGAAAAAGATAGCGCTCTTCCGGTGCTGGGATTAAAGGCGTGTGCTAGTTAACACCACCCAGCTCTCAATTTGCTTTTGGATCATGGTGTTTTGTTAAAACAATAATGGCCCTAACAAGGACAATCATTTTTATGGAAATACAGAAACCATTAGGTTTTAAACACTAAATATGAATGTCATTAATATGTCTAGTACATTGAAGCTCTCTCTGAGGAAGCGAGCCAGCATGGTTCAGAAGAGGGGTGTACTCTCTGAAAGCACTGTGCTCACCTGGCTCACTGAAAACAAAGTGACATCATAACATTATGAAGATTGATGATAATAACTCTTTTTTAAAAATATATTTTTGTAATTATTTAACTTTATTTTGCATGCAATTTATATTGGTATAAAGGTGTCAAATTCTCTGGAACTGGAGTTACAGACAGTTGTTAGCTGTCATGTGGGTGCTGGGAATTGAACTCTGGGTCCTCTAGAAGAGCAGTCAGTGCTCTTAACCACTGAGTGGTCTCTCCAGCCTGATGATAATGACTCTTTTTCTTAGATAATCAGAATTTACCACCAAGAAGCAGTCCTGAGGTTTGCAGGAAAGCAATTGAGCAAGAGTTGCTACACTCTATCCCAGGAGCCAAGTACAGCCTCTTGTTGCTGTGGAATAACCCTTCTGTACACGATGTGACTATGTCACTATGATTGGCTTAATAAACAAGCTGACTGGCCAATAGCTAAACAGGATAAAGTTAGGCAGGACAGCCAAACTGAGAATAATGGGATGAGGAAGAGTGAAGTCAGAGAAGTCACCAGCCAAATGCAGAGGGAGCAAGAGATGAACATGCCATGCTAATGAAGGTACCACCATGTGGCAGAGTGTAAATTTAAAAAAAAAATGGATTAATTTAAATGTAAGAGTTAGCTAGTAATAAGCCTGAACTATTGGCCAAGCGTTTGTAATTAATATAAGCCTCCGTGTGTTTATTTGAGAGCTGCTGCTGGACAGAAAAACTCTGCCTACATCTTATTTTTGTAAATAAAGCTTCATTGGAACCCCACCATGTTCATTCATTCACTTATGGACTGCTTAAGGCTGTTTTTGTGCCACCATGGCAAATTTGGGAATCTACAACAGTGACCAAATGGCTTGCCAAGCCTTCAACATTTACTACCTGGTGGTCATTGGTCTAACTTGGGCTACCAAGGCTTAGATCTATTTGCAATGTTAAATAAACAATTACATAATCTTTGTAGCCAATGACCTAAAAGAATATCTGTACTTTTATACTCTGCCCCCTCCCCTTGTAAAAAAAAATGATGATTTACTGAAGAGTTTCTAAAACTCCCCAGGTGTTTGTTGGTGTCCATTATGGGGCAACGTGGTGACTCCCGTCTATCACACTCAGAAAATGTCTCCGGGTCCTCCCTTTAATAGTTTCCCTGGCTTCCCCATGCCACTTTATAAATTCTCGGTGCCTGAGTTACCACTAAATACACAGGCTTTGGTTAGCATTTCCCACTCCGATTTAGTTCTATTTTTCAACACCTCTCTTCCTGAGTGGGGCCTTTCCTCTGGCCAACAGATAGCATCTCAGCCCACTGGACCATTGTCTCTCTCCTTGGATAGCTCTCAGTACATCTGGGTCTGGGTTTTTCCTTGCGTGTCTCTGGAAAAGTGCTTGTCTATATTTATTCTGCACATGACTGCTTCCGTGTGCTTCATTTGACTTCCTTCCTTAATAAACCGTTTTGTTAACAGTGTTTATTTTTTCCTCCTGCCCCTTATCCTGTTGCAGTTATTTTTAAGGTGCCACTGACTCCCTGACACCCCAAAGACAAGGCAAGAGCGTGTCAGTTCTACATCTCACACAGGCTGCTAAAGCAAAACAGGGGTCTCTGCTCAGGCGAAGATAATTCCCACTCCTTCGATATTCTTTGAAAACCTTAAAGTCCTTTGCTACTGGCCACAAGCCACCGCTTTGATAAACTGTCTCACTGGATCACATATATGTCACAGCTATGAAGGAGAACCAGCAAACCGCTGGTTCAAATCGCTTCTATCTTACCATAAACAAAATCGGAGAGAAACAACTAGTTCTGCCTTTGTGGTCGCACAGGCTGGATTGGAGTTTTTATTTTACTGTTTTATCCAGAGTCTAACAATGCAGCATGGGATGGTCCGGCACTCACATCAGTCTCCCAGCTGCTGGGCTTGCAGGTCCGTGCTACCACACCTGACTTTTAAAGGATGCAATGCCCTTTAAAATACACTCACGAGCAGCTAACTGGGAATATGGAGAGGATATTGATTGATGGCTGGATGTCAGCCCATTCCAAATGTGTCATCACTTCAGACCGATCACAGGGTCCACAATCAAAGCCACTCCTGACTGAAAAGGAAGCGTCACCCACTCCACTGGCTACACTGACGTCATGCCGAAAGAAGCAAGGGGAAATCAATGTGCCTTAAGCAATCAGTTACCTGGTGTGTGGGCCCTGTTAGTCGCTTCAGTGGGGACCATGACTCAGATGCACAAATGTCCCACCACAATGGAAAATACACAAGGCAACGTTTTGATGTGGCTTACAAAACAAAAGACAGCTCTTTGTCGTTAATACTCGGGTATTCTCTTTCATATTAGAGTAGCCTGGGATAGTGTTATTCCCGTGCATCGCCCCCAGATATAGAATAAAAATCTTTCTGTCCCACTGAATTCAGTCTTGGTCATGGTCATGTAACTTGAGCATCTGAGCCAAAAGTAAATTGAGTCCCTCATCTATTCCAAGAGGGCAGATCTCAGGCAGAAGGGGTCTAGTATGTGCTTAGACACATGTTCTTTCTCTCCCACCATTGTGATCAGCAAGAGGTGTGCAATAGCTCTCTGATCTGTCTGGATGCCCAAGCAGGGGCCGCAGTGACACCCTGGAACTGCCCATCAGCCCAGTGTTACTATGTGGAAAGAACCCCTGACATTTCAGAGTCCTTTCATGGAATCATAACATTGCCTGTATTTTCTATTAGCAGAAGAGACCATTTATATGGTGTGATCTTCTCATCTTTTAAATACACAGTTACCCTCTAAAAAGACAGTGAGAAAAGACTCACATAAAAAGAAATCTGGCTCATTTAAAACAGTCCAAAGAGCAGACGAAAGCAAAGGTCTGAATTTATTAAACAGGCTAGATCTGCAATGGCAAAGGCTCTCAAAGACAGAATGCAATGTCTTATCAAGTGGTCACTTCCTTTTCAACAGAACTGTGCACAGAGTAGCGAGATAATCAGATATCCTCGGAAGGCACTATAGCCTTAGGACCAAGGCTAGTGAGATAACTCCAATGTCCTCACGATTTCTGAGATTACAAGAGCAAAACAGATCTAACAATATTTAGGTCACATGTTATCATTTTCAAGGCCAGAAAGACAAGTTCCCCACAGCTTTATACTATACCATGTTGGATGGAAATGACTACCTACGTTGTGATGTCTTCCTAATCATCATTGTCAAAGTCAGTAATTCTCACAGTGGCTTTCAGAAATCTAAACTTGCCCACGCTTGGAAAAGTCCCCAAATCATAGCTTTCAAGACTTGAAAGTTTGCTCCTGTGGATCTGTGAGTCCCAACAGAGAGATAGTTTTACAAAGATCTCTGTCACCTCCACCTCTATAGGGCTTGGGGGATGGTGATTTTGTTTTATTCCTGATAGATCCTTTAATTTGAAACCAAATACTTACCTGCTAAAATCTCTTAAGTAATGAAGGTCATATCTCAGAACTCAGGAAAATCATGGCAGAAAAGCAACCACATGCCTCCCGGATAAGGAAGCCTAGGAAATGCCCACACACAGTCCTGAAACAATCTCCTGATTTTCAGAATAAAAATTCTTGTGCTGATAGAACAATCAACCCACCCCAATGCGCTTTAGAAAGATAAGAGATACCACTTCTTTACTTCCTCCAAGATGCTGATAGCATATGAATGTTGTGAGACTGTGTGGCCTTTCCAGACCATAATTTACTGTAATGATACCTTATTCTACTCACCTCTACTACTCTTCATATTCCTTCCTTTTTTTCTCCTTCTTCCTTCCTTCTTTTCTTCTTTGGAGACTGGGTCCCATGAAGCCCAAGATTCTAACTCAGCCATTTTAGAAGAAGATGACCTTGGATTTCTGAACTCTAAGACTCCACCTCCCAAGTGCTGGAACTGGGGGTACCCCTGCCTGTTTTTACATGGTGCTGAAGAGCAAACACAGCCTCATGCACCTGCTCTACCCTCCCAACCTTGTCTGTACTATTTAACAACAGCCTGTAATTACTAAAATAATAATGAAAATAATAGAAGACTACGTTCTATGTGCCCTCTTACAAATGTTGACAGAGGTTTCTGTCCCGCTCGGTCCGGTAGCTATTAAGTCCCAAAGAATCATACAGAGGTCTACATTAATTATAAACTGATTGGCCTAAGCTCAGGCTTCTTATTAACTCTTATAACTTATATTAGCCCATAATTCTTGTCTGTGTTAACCATGTGGCTTGGTACCTATTTCAGCAAGGCAGTCACATCTTGTTTGCTCTGTGTCTGGCTTTCTCAGTGTCAGAGTGACGACTGCAGACTGAAACTTCCCTCTTCCCAGAATTCTCATTGTCCCACCTCTACTTCCTGCCTAGTCACCCCGCCTCTACTTCCTGCCTGGCTACTAGCCAACAGCGTTTATTAAAAATACAAGTGGCAGGGTACAGACCACTCTCCCACAACAGACAAATCCTGGGATTATTCATCAAATAAATTATTCAAATACTTCATCTTAGGTTGATCGATATACAAAAGCAACCATGATTTGTTAAGAGCTATTTCTTTTGAAAACTACAATGACTTTGTGAACCACTTTAACTTAAATGCTAATCATCATCATCACCATCAGTTATGTAAGGTATCTTAATCTGATTTGAGCTAACTATCATTTAACTGTGTTGATTTTTCTTTGAAAGAACAAATTAAGAGTATCAGATTTCCAGGTCAGCAGCCAGCAGGCAGACACATAATCCACGCACATTTCCTGTGTGCTTACATTGCTTAGCTCTTCCCTAGATGCTGAAAATCCATTGCCGAGTGTGAGCTGTCCCTACTCTCTTAAACTCGTATTCTACTGGACAGAGAAGCTCTGGAAAGAATGCTGGGCATGGTGCTGGAGAGGTAGCTCGGGTCAGTCAAGTGCCTGCATCTCATGCTCAAGGACCTGAGTTTGATCCTGATCACTCACAGTAAAAAGCCGAGTGTAGTGGCACAAGATTGTAACCTCGGTGCTGGGGACATGGACATGATCTATAAGCCCTCGGTCCCAATGAGACTTTGTCTCAAGAAACAAACAAACAAACAAACACCAAGACCAAAGTAGATGACTTCTGAGCAATGACACCTGATGTTGATAATTTATTTGATGAATAACTCCAGGACCTCCATACACATGAATGTGCAATGTGCACACACTGAATATATAAATAATTGTTTTTATTATTTAAAAAATATAATGCCTATTAGGCACCAGCCTTTGTAGTGAGTCGAGTTTCCTTTGAGGCTAAACTGGGTTCCAGCAGGAGATTCTCTCTGCTCTTGTCAGGCACTCAGAGAAGGGATCAGCTCATAACATGATATGATTGGTTTCATCATTCCTGAAAGCTCCATTAGGTATCTTTTCACAGGGCAGGATAACATGTCAAAGTTCCAGATTTTAAAGTGTCATTCTGGAGTATTAAGTATTTGGTTCTAATGCTGTCTGAGGAACCCTGGACATCATGAGAATATTCTAAGGACTAGTTAAAATTTTAAAGGAGAATCCCACAGGACGATGGGGGGACCTAGCACAGTGCCTGGTATCAGGAGATAGTAAGATAGCAGGGACTCAGAGTCATTGACCATACATAGGATTCTAGCTAAAACGGGGAAGTGAAAAACTTAAAGCTATTTTGAGATTAAACACAAGAAGAAAGGTCCCTTTACACATAAAGAAACAAGGCAGAAGGCCCTTTAAAGCCAGGAGCCATAGCCATATAGGTAGACATCAATCTGACAACTATTATGTTCTTGGCACACAACGCTGTCTCGATTCTGGGATTTAAGATGAATGGACTATAATCTCCAGGTGAACTCTCCCACCCAAAGTAATGCTCAGAAGCAAAAGCTGGGTCTGTCAGAAAAACAAATCCAGGAAGCAGGTTGGTGTCATACCACAAAGCGTCTTCTGCCATGGTGTAGAGTCAGTTCCTCTGCTTGAGCCTTCCTTGACCACAGGCGATGAGTCACGGCTTCCTCCATCCCTGCAGTTTCCTCTTCTTCCCTCCCCTGTAAAGCTTGCCCTGGTCACTTGGCGCTGCTGTCTGCTCTGCTCTTCCCAGATTGCACCCAAAACTCCCCAGCACAAAGCCTGGTGCACAGAAGGCAGTTAATAGATGTGCGTCCACGACCCACTAGATCAAACGAGTAAGAGAGTGAAGGAAATGGCCTTGATCGAAGCCTTTCATTAGGGCCACAGGCCTTGCCCTAGTGCATTGAAAAGGACCCAGGTCAACACTGGGTTGACACAGATCCTTCACTCAACAAAACCCTCTTTCAGCCTCTTCAGTGTGGAACTTGATACGATACAGAAGAACTTTATATCAAGAATTACTCTGGCTTAGTGATCTGAGGTGTGAAGAAAACCATGGAAAATTTGTCTTTTCATTGTAGTGACAACTTACTTGCTTGTTCAAGCTTCTCGGGGGCCAAGTTAAAAGTTATATTTAAGGGAAAATAAAATAGACCCCATAGGAAACAATTGTACAGTCTCTCTCTTCCTCCTTCCCCCTTCCTATTGCTTTCAGATAGAGTCTCACATTGCCCAGGTTGGCCTTAAACTCTTCATCCTCAGGGCATTCATCTTTCCATAGGATCGGACAGCCATGCCAAGGACAACACACACACACACCATGTTACTTCAGGTTCATTAGCAGGTGTCTTTCTGTGACTTCCTTTTTTCTAAAACAAGAAGTATTGAGTCAGCGATTTAGCCAAAGGGAAATCCCTGGACCAGAACTATGAATAACGAAAGCTTACCAGTGTTGGTAAGATCCATTTCCTCTTTAGAGGTCTGAGACCAAAAGTTAGTATCATTCTCAGAAGCCCAAAAGATTTAGGAAAGATTGCTTCTAGAAATCCTGTGGCAGTGAATCCTCCAAACTCAATTTTTGAGACGTCTCAGAGCTCCTTAGTGGACAGATGCAGCTTTGGGTTCATTCAAATAAAAACTAGTCAAGAGGGGGCAGCGGTGAGAGCTTGATGAGTAAAGCCCTTGCCGAGGAAATGTGAGGATCCGAGTTCAGATCCCCAGAGCCCAATAAACATGGGGTGTGTGATCACACATTTGAGGCCAGGGTGTGCTTCCTAACGAGACCCTACTAAAACAAACAAGCAAACCAACCCATCAAATAAATAAAGTCTTAGTAAAGATCACGATAGCATGAGTCAGAGAGACCAAACATCTGCTCCCAACTTCACTCTTAAGGTGACTGGAGGGGTCCAACAACAAAGCCCAGCACGGTACCTGGAACTGAATAAATACTTAATAACATCTGAATTTCTTGAGTGTATGTGTGTGTGTGTGTGTATGTGTGTGTGTGTGTGTGTGTGTTTTCATGTGTATGGATACACATATGTGCACACAGAGGCCTGCGGTTGCCATTTGATATCTCCCTCAGTCATTCTCTACTGAAGCAGGTCTCTCAGCTGCACTCAGAGTTAGCTGATTGGCTAATCTAAGGAGGGAACTGTCTCTGTTTCCCAAATGCTGGGGTTACAGGCATGTACTACCACACCTGGTTTATATATCCTACAGGATACTGGGGATCAAACCCAGGACTTTGTGTACCCTAGGCAGGCACTATGTCAGTGAAGTTGTCTCTTTAGCCTGGAGTCTTTTTTCTGTAGAACTATGTCCTACAAATTTCTCCTCGAAGAGAGGAGAGGGAAAAGGAAAGGGATGGGGGAGGGAAAGCAGGGGGAGCTGGGAGGGAAAAAGGAGGGAGAAGACAAAAAGGAATTTCCCTTTGCTTTCCCTACAGGTCCAGAAATTGAATTCAAGGCTCAGGATGAAGGTCAGATGACCCATTCCACGTTTCCTCTTTCTATTTGCGATTAGGAGATGTTGGTTCATCTCTGAGAGACATTGCCATTTAAACTACCTCCCCTACTCGTTCTGGCCCAAACCACCGCATTCATTGGAAACAAGAAATGTGCTCAGTGGTTCAGGGTGACCCAGTTAAGAGCGGTCCCATTTAAAACTATGAAGTGCGGTTTCTTTTTCAGTGAGGTCATCCTGTTTAATCCCCCTGGACTGAAACAGCCTATAAAACAGTCTCTCTCACTGCTGTTGTCGGCCCAGTTCTTGGTGGACTAAAGGGCTCAACTTTTTAAGAAAACTGTCTTGGAGTGAGAAGGAAGAGGCTGGTGGTGAGGGGGAGGGATAGCTAAAGCCAACAGTAAGATGCCAATCACTTGGGGAACGGACTCAAGGGACGGCAAAGGAAATACTGGAAGCGCTGCCAAGGAGGAAGCGAGAAGACTCCCCATTGACTTCCTCACCGGTCAGTGGTTCTGTTCTTGCTTAGTAACAACTGTGAGCAAGAGAACTTCTAATACATTTGTAACAGAGAATGTGGGTCTGTGCTCCACCATGGAGAAACAAGAGCTCTGAGCACTCCGTGCAGCTCCAGCCTGTTTGCAGAGTGGTCCCAATGCCACCCTCCAAGAAACAAGTACGGAATAAACAGTGTGTTCCTTCTTTAAAACATGCGCTAGAAGGCTCTAGTCAGAAACACTAGATGAAGTGGCAAGGATACCACCAGCGACCTTTCTTGGACCAAGCCCTCTAAACTAGAGAACCACACTCTTGGGTGCCTTTATTTCTTCCACACATCTCCAACAGGACCGTGTAGTCAAAGTGTGGGTTATAAGCATTACATGTCCTTTAGTTCAGACTGAGACAGAATAGGAATTTATGTTCTGATTGGTGAAGTGAAAAATAAGATGCAGAAAAAAAAATAAGATGCAGAAAAAAAATAAGATGCAGAATAATACCACTTGGGCAATAGAATTATTTTTCTATATAATATATTATATATATATAATAGAAAAATAATTGATAGACAAAACAGATATATATTTTTTTTCAATTACAATTTCCTCAGAACTGTTTATCCTTGTGTCAGAGTTATACCTTTCTCCTTCCTTTCTCATCTAAATGCGTAGCCCCGTGATATTCCAATCTTACTTAGCTGCAGCTGAAGAAAGCCACCCCAAAACTTGCACTGAGGGTTGCAGCAGTGGTTCGCAACTTTGAGAACCCCCAAATACACACACACACACACACACACACACACACACACACACCAGGGGGCATTGACAAGTGAATTAGTGGGCAAGGGGTGTCCTGAGGGAAACTGTCAGAATTTTGCACAACACAAAGCGCGTCTTTAAGAGTCCAGACTTCTGATCCATCATGCTGCAATGCCTTCTTTTGGGCCAACCTGTTAGTTAGATATTAATTTCATAGCTAACTCCCAGGGCTATTTATATGTTAATGGATTGACTCTTTAAACCAAAATCTAATCTCTAGTTATGGAACGGCAGGTACACTGCTGGTTGGGAAGATATTTTTGGAAAAGGGAATCTTCTTGGGTTTCCCCAAATACATCAAATGAGTGAGTGAGGAACTTACCTGAACACTCCGATTGCGCTCCTGCTCAGAATACCGGAAGCTTCCCACAGAATCCTGCAGAGCCTTCCGGGTCTGTCACTTGAAATTCCTCTCATTAGGTTGGCCTCTCCCGAGTGAGGCAAGAGAGGGAAACTCTGTGTTCCATCACCTCTCCATTCTTAACAGTGTTGACTGTGCAAACCCAAAGGAATGCTGGCTTCCATGCACTCTCTCCACAGATGGATGTTTCCGGTCTGGAATGCTGAGCGCTAACAACCTTTGCTCTGTCTTTGTGGATGGGACATGCGTGGCTACTCGGCCTGACCGACGGTGGCTGCTTCTGTTTTCCCACTGGAAAATGGCTTGACGATTTTTGTGGAAAACAAGATGGGAACAGCTTCATGAAGAAAAGACACACCCACCCAGAAATGCGGTTTCAGTGCCCAGAACACAGCAAATGCTTTGCCTTCATTTTAAGTGGTCACTGTGCCTTTCCTGGGACCCTTGGGAAGTACCCACTTCTAGAACCCTCTCTAACTGAAAGGAAACTCTCCTCTCGAGTGTGTTCACCGTCTACAAATACCATCTACAAACCCCACGGCCATCACGAAAACAGGCAATGACATTGCTATGGCAGAAAGGGACACCTCTCCTTCAGTGAAGTACAAAGGTCTCTTTGCCATACAAGTGTGCTGCCTTAAAATAATTCGACTGGAATCCCAAAGACTAAGACTAACCCGGATGATCATCTTCGCCAGAGGGAAGGACTTAGCCCAATTGCTTCTTTAACGAGATTTGCCACAGGAAACCTGATGATGAAAGAGTTGGTTAAATTCCCAGCACGAGACCCATGCGACCATCTTCTGCCCTTTCACCCCAAACAGCTGTAGTTATTTACTAGAAACGCAGAGGTGACCAAAACCTCCGAGTGTCATTCAGCTCCAATTCTGGCACCTTTAAGAACTATATCCATGAACTATCTAACAGGAATTCAACAAACACAGATGGGTTTTTTTTTTTCTTTTAACAGGTTTCAATAGTTAATAACAGCAACCCATTCAACTAAAGGTGATTGATAGTAAGAAATTAGGAAAGAGGTCATTACTGTCTCACAGAGCACAACATGTGTAGAAAGATGGGCCCCATGAGGACCAAACAAGCTGGGAGAAAATCCTCCAGAAGGTTCCCACACTACATGTAGTGCTCATGCCTATAATCCCGGCACTCAGGAGGCTGAGACAGGAGGATTGCCGTGAATTCAAGATCAACCTCAGCTACAGAGTAAGTTCAATGGGCTGTAGAGTAAGACCCTCTCTCACAAACAACCAACAAACAAAAACAAACCTTGGCCTATCAATAATTATCTCTCTACCCTCTTTTCTTTCTACCTTAGCCTAGTACTCTTCCCTAACCCCAACCCTGTGCTAACTAAACCCTCTCTCCTTCCTCTAGTCTGCCTTTGAAGCTTTCTTTCCATTTTGCATCTCAGTAGGAGAGCCTTCTTAGGAACTGTGCCTCCTGATATTGTGGGATCCAAAGTTCTTTACAAACTGTACAAAGAGTTAAGCGGGCCCCGTCATGGGAGGATGCCCCTCTGGTGGAGTCAATGGAGGTACTATAAGAACAAAGCCTCGAAGCATACAGGCAGCTTCTGGGGCTCATTCTTGAGGGGAGCAACTCTAGTAGAAATGGGGTTTTGGTGCAGGGATCGTATTAGTAACCTCTCTCATAGAGCAAAGCTTAAGAATCTGAGGATCAATAAGTTAGCAAATAAAAAAAAAAACTTCCAGACTAAAGCTTTGAGGATTTTGTTCTATTTGTTTCTACGAACACAAAAATATCCTTCAGTGTCCTTTCTTGGAGAAAAACACATATATGCCAACAAGGACAGGGTGGCAGAGAAATCAGTTAACTGTAAAGATTCTGGAAACTCGGGCTCTACCACTAATAGCTACAAGTTACTACGTAGCCTAGGATGACCTTGGACTTCCCTAAGATGACATTCTCCCTGGGCAGCTGCTGGGGTGACAGACACGCACCACTGGGCCCAGTTTATTGAACCTAGGAGTTCCTCCCCAGCCTTCTAAGACGTTTGTGTCTATTCGTAAAATAACGAATTGGGGGTGGGAGAAAAAGAGCCTCGGATTTGTGTGCTACCTTTGGAGCAATTTCTCAGTACAAAGATCAATCAAATGTGCATCTTTCGCTCTGGAAACCTGGAGATGGGGGATGGCTGGAGGCAGAGGTCGCCAACCTCGGTAGCGTTATTCACGCTAGTCACCTAGGTGCCGACTATAGACATCTCTAAAGGAATTAGAATATCAAAAGTAAGTTAATTTACCTTATAGTCACAAACAAAATCAGCCTTTCGGGGCATTGAAACACACTCCTGTTAAACTGGGTGTTTTTAGTGTCATTTTAAATGCCAATTCCCGTTCAAAATAATAACCCCAAGGACAATGCAGCAGGCCTGATTGAACTCTTCTTTGAGAATGCTCACAGGAGCGCTGGTGGAGAGCACATTAAACCTAACAGGAAAGCTTCCTCCTTCCCTCGGATGGAAATCAATAAGCTCCTGACCACCCCGCTATCAAAAAGCAGATGCTCAGCAGACGAGCCGCACCTGAGACTTCACATCCTTCCCCATCAGAACTGCTGATGGCAGCTTTTGAATCAGGCTGGATCAATCAGATATAAAAGATGTATCCCGTCTTCTCTAGCACGCATTTCCGCTCTCAAAGGAAAGTGGGCTGTTGTTTGGAAAAGGTGGTTTTAAAAAGAATCGGGGAAGTATGGCATCCAAAGAACCCAGTGGAGATATCTTCTTTCCTGTCTTCTACTTTGTGGTTGATGATACTTAGAAGATTTTAAAAACCTAGGTCTTGAGGCTAGAGAGAAGGCTCAGGGGTTAAGGGCTCTGGCTGCACATGTGGACCAGAGTTCAGATCCCAGGACCCAAGTAAAAAAGCTAGGTGTTTGCAAATACCCCGTAACTCCAGCACCTGCACCCACGTTCTCTCTCTCTCTCTCTCTCTCTCTCTCTCTCTCTCTCTCTCTCTCTCTCTCTCTCTCTCTCACACACACACACACACACACACACACACACATACACACATGCACTCATTCACATATAAAAGTAAAACAATTCTTTAAAAAAAAAGCAATTTAGGCCTGTCACTTAAAGAAGCACTCAGCTATCAAGAAAAAGTCAGTTTTGCTTATATCTTCAATATAATGTGTACAGCATATCAAGCAGAAAGGCTTGGTAAGTACATGAGCAATAAGCAAACATTCCCCTTCTTTCCTGACCGAATCAAATGTACAAGGGGAAAACAAAAAAGAGAAGCAGGTATAATCCCAAAACTGTGTATCAGAGACTATAGACGGGATTGCTGGGAGTTTAGGCTAGCTACAGTGTGAGACCCTAGAGAGAGAGGCGGGGGAGAGAGGAAGAAGGGGAGGGAGGGAGTTTCAGAAGTTTGTTCACAAGACTGTCTTTTTCACTCAGTTATCATTTCCCCATGTCTCAAAGTATTTTAGAGCTATCCACTGATTTCATAGCCTCAGTGAGGTATCAGGAAGGCTGAATAACCACCACTTATCCTTCAGTACAGGAAGAACAAGAGACTTTTTCCAGTTTTCAGATCTTAATAAATGAACCTGATGTCGGAGTCTCTGATTTGACTTTGATCTATTATCCAAATTGCAATGCCTTATTAATTCTATGCAACAAGCCTGTGCCACAGGCTGTGTGGTTTTCCTTAGAGAACTAGATCATGTTCTGTGCACATGTGTGTTGTGTGGGGTGTCTATGTTCACGTGTATGCAGGTTACACATGTCTGTGGAGGTGCTCACAGTGGAGGCCATAGGTCAGCCTCAGGAACATGGGAGTAATCCATTTTGTTGTTGAGACACTCTCTACCTGGCACCTTGGTCTAGTCTTGATGACTAAGCATGGGTCCAACCAGTGAACTTCAGAGATGAGCGTGTCTCCACCTCCCCTCCCCAGTACAGAGATCACAAGCGTGCAATTCCATGACTGACTTTTAAAATAGATGATGGGGGTCAAACTGGGATTCTCACATTTGTGTGGCATTTTACTGGCTGAACCATCTCCTTAGTTTCTAGATTATATTATTTAGATGATAGGTCACCAGTATTAAACACAGAAAAATAGAAATTAATAGCCAATTGGAATCTTTCTCTCCCTCACCCTTCCCTCCTTTCTCTGGATAGTTCTCATTCTCAGGTATACGTTTTACATATATAAACATTATATATAATTATTATACATAATAAACAATAATATTATATATTATTGTTATATACGATGTGCATAATATATTCATTATTTGCACAAACACCTAGTCCCAGAATCACTTAAGGAAAGAATTTCAGTTGTAAAATATATCACACAGATTTAAATATAAAATGAATGAGATTTAATTTAAATGTGCCATTCATACTGCAGTCTCATATCAGGACCCAGTCTGCATGATTCCCTTTGGTTGTGGTCTTTCAGAGTGAGCCAAAACGAGACAGAAGTTTAACTTTGAAGAAAACAGAAACTGGGAGGCGATGAGGGAGGAGAACAATGGTCAGAGTACATACTGTCTTTAAAAAATTATTTTCAGCCAGATGGTTGTGGTGCACACCTTTAATCCCAACACTCGGGAGGCAGAGGCGGATGGATCTCTGTGAGCTTGAGGCCAGCCTGGTCTACAAGAGCTAGTTCCAGGACAGGCTCCAAAGCTACAGAGAAACCCTGTCACACACACACACACACATACACACACACACACACATACACACACACACACACACACACACACACAAATTCAATTTTAAAAAAGGAGAAGAAAAGAAAGAAAATGGGAACTGTCTCAGCAGCTGACATCAGAAGACAAGTCGGAGGCCGCATGTACCTCGGTGGCTCACAAAAGTTAGAAAGCTGCCATCGTTATCCTTCCCATCTTTGCTGCGTGCCTGCTGCACTGAGTCTGATAGGAAGCAGCAGGCCTGGCCTGTCCCCTGGGGAAAACATCTCGGGCAACCCTACCACAGCCACGGTCTGAGTGTGAAAATGAGTGTGTCCTTCACCATGATCTCGTTCCCGCTCAGCTTCTCCTGTGTGACACTTTACAGCAGGGATGGGTCCCATATTCCCAGGCATGGCAGAGCTAGTGCAGACTCTTGAACCTGAATTTGTCCACAGACACTAGGAATAGAGGAAATGCATTGTTTGCCTCCAGGCGTCAGTCACAACTGAGATCTGGCTGCCTTCCTATTCCATTATAGGCAGACATTCGTCTGTCTGTCTGTCTGTCTGTCTCTTTCTCTCTGTGTGCGCACATTCTATATTGTCATTTGTTTTCATCTTCAGTTCTTTAGCTAAAAATTTAAATTTTGTTTTTTTAAAAAAAAATGTATATGTATCGCCCGAGTTAGCTTTCTATTGCTGTGATAGACCATGATCAAAAGTGACTTGGGAAGGAAAGGTTTATTTAGCTTGCAGGTTACAGCCCATCATCAGGGGAAGCCAATGCAGAATCCTGAGCAGGAATCTGGAGGCAGGAGCTGAAGCAGAGATTGTAGAGGAACTCTGCTTGCTGCTCAGCATTGCTTGCTCAGCCAGCTTTCTTATACCACCCAGGATCAACTACCCAGGTGGCTCCACCCATAATGATCTGGGCCCTCCCACATCAATCATTCATCAAGAAAAGGCCCTATCCACTTGCATAGAGGGCAATCTGATGGAGACATTTTCTCAGTTGTGGTTCCTCTTCCCAGATGACTAGCTTGTGTCAGGTTGACAAAACACTAACCATGGGAGGTAGAAATCGAGCCATCTGGGAAGTCAAACAGCACCTAAAGTCTTATGACAAAGCATAGCAAGCAGCCTTCCACGTTACCTGGCTCAGAGGCGGTCACTTTCCACTCTCCAACTGCGTATTCTACTTCTTACTTTACATTCCTAGAGAATTATCTTAGCTGTTACTTCTTGGATTCTCTCCTATGGATTTGACCTGTTGCATTCTTACTAAAGAAGACAGGTGAAATGCCTTACATCAAACCTCTTGCCAGCCACATGCACATTCAACACCTGCACAAACCAACACGCACATGCGTGTGTGTACACACATGGACACACCATTCTTCCAATATTGATTTGTTATTCAATTAACCTTTAGTGTTTAGTTAACATTATCCATGTAAAACAGGCAAAACATAATCTCACTTTGACTTCACTTCCCTTTTTGTAAAACTTATTTTTACTAGCTAATAATGACCCCTATTCTTGTTTTCTGTGTCCCTATCGCTAGCTCATGCCTGGCTGTCTATTAACCAAACACATGAAACAGTGCATAAATACATTCTCTCCTCTTAGATCAGTCAAGCGGGGAGAGATGTCGGCTGGTGCTCAGCACCCTTTCTCCTCTGTAAGTCCCAAGCCCCAGTCTACAAACAATGCTGCCCACTCCGGGTAGGTCTCCCACCTCAATTAACCTCACCTTGAAATTGTTTGTAGATAAGAACAGAGGTTTGTCTCCTGGATGATTCTAGATCCTGTGGAGCTGACAATATTAAAACCATCAAATCTTTCTTCAATTTTTCCCTGCTCTCTACTTGGGAAACTTGTTTTAGTTGAGTTTGGATCTCCTGGATGGATCCTTTAACCCTCTTGTTTTAAGTTTTCTCTCTCAAGAAGATTTCTCCAACTTTATCCTCAAGTACCTTGTGTGTGTGTGTGTGTTTGTCCTTTGCACGATTTATAACACCGTTTGTTCTATTGCTTCTCTGAGTGCTTTTTCTCCTGAGTTTTCTATTTGCTTTGCTGCCCTTTCTATTTCTTGTCTTCTCTTTTTGGCTTTTGTTGTTGTTTTGGTTGCTTGTTTTTAGGCCTTTACTTGGTGTTGTGGTTTGAGTCTGGAATGATCCCTGCTGACTTGTGTTCTGAAGGCATGTTCTCTGGCTGATGTCTCTATTTTGGGGATAGGGAACCTTTAGGAGGTAGGGACTAGCTGGTGGAAGTATATCACTGGGATGGGCATTCGAAAGTTAGATACAACCCTCACCCCCAGTGCAGGCCTCCTCCCTACTTCCTGGTCCACCATGATATGAGAACACATGTTCCTACCACCATGAACTCTGCCATGTTTTCCTTGCCATGGTGGGCCATACTTCCTGAAACCATGAGCCAAAATGTTGTATTATGTTGTATTTTGGTTATAGTAAAACAGATATTAACTAATATATTGATTACACAGTAGAAAGACCTTGAGATCTTTCACTCTGGCACTATTTAAACAAGGGACCTAAGTGTGGAATATTACTTTACACTGTGTGACTATATGTCACTGTGATTGGTTTAATAAATAAGCTGACTGACCTATAGCTAAACAGAATAAGGTTAGGTGGGAGAACCAGGCTAAAAGGACACTGGGAAGAAGGCGAGGAATCCAAGGGTGGCGAGGAGATGCAGAAAGAAGAAATATGAATGTGCCATGCTGAAAGAAGGTACCATCATGTGGCAGAGGGTAGATAAGAAATATGGGTTAATTTAAGTTGTAACAATCAGCCTGAGCTATCAGCTGAGCATTTATAATTGATAAGAAGTCTCTGTTTGGTTATTTGGGAACTGGCTGGTGGGACAGAAAAGTCCACCTACACCCAAGAGTCAATCAAAAGCATTCTGGGTAATTCATATATCTGGGTAGGTTTAAGCAGAGACTCTACCACTCGGGGGAAAGAGGCAGGTGGATCTCTGTGAGTTCAAGGCCAGCCTGGTCTACATGGGCTAGTTCCAGGACAGGCTCCAAAGCCACAGAGAAACCCTGTCTCGAAATGCTCCCCCACAAAAAAGTAGAAGCTCTACTTGTTTCCTGGTTGTCCAGACCTGAATAATCACACAGAAGCTTATATCAGTTATAAACTGGTTAGCCTATTAGCTCAGGCTTATTATTAACTAGCTCTTACAACTTAAATTAACTCATAATTCATATCTATGTTTAGACACATGGCTTGGTACCTTACTCAGTAAGGCAATCTCATCTTGCATCCTCTGTGTCTGATTGGTGATTGCAGACAGAGCCTTTCCTCTTCCCAGCATTCTTCAAGTCTGGTTGTCCCACCTATACTTCCTGTCTGGCTACTGACCAATCAGCATTTTATTAAACCAATACAAGGGACAAATTTTTACAGTGTAAAAGAGCATTTCCCACAGCAGGTAGGCTTTGCTAACTGGTATCTTTTACTCTATGACAAGAAATATTTTTTGGCTAAAACAAATGTCAGAACCTATAGGTCTTTCTTGCTAGGCCAGTCATATTTCCCATAGAATAACTCTTCTATTTCCATCCTGGAAATAGCGTGTATGTGTGCGTGACATGTGTATGTGCATGTGCATGCACAAGCACGCACATACACACTGGTTAAATTTCTAGCACTACAGAAAAACACAGGTGTGGTGGTATAAGTTTGTAATCCCAGCTCCCAGAAAAAAAAGGCAGATAGATAAGGAGTTAAATGTCATTCTTGGATACATAGTGAATATGAAACCAATCTGGGATACAAGAGACTCTACCTCAAAACCAAACAAATAAACAGGGCCCCTAAAATGGCTCAATAGGTAGAGGCACTTGCCATACAAGGTTGACATCCTGAGTTTGACCCCCAAAACCCAAGTAAGGAGTAAGGAGAAAACTGACTCCACAAAATTGTCCTCTGATCTACACATGCCTGCCCCCCACACTATACACAAGAATATACACAGTAACAATGTAACAATTATATATTTATAAGAAGTATATATCATATAAAGTTTTAAAGAGATATTTTAGATGAAATTAAGTGACTGAGACCTCTAAAGCAAGCTCTCAATTCACATTAGTTAGTTTAAAAAAATCATAGTGAAAATAGAAATATTTACTAATTAACAACTAATTAATCCACAGAGAAAGACTTTAGAAGGAAGAGTTAAATTGCACCTGGAAGGTTCTGTGACTGAAATGCCCATTGTTAGGCTCAGGTGAGACTTGACCCAGGTTTGTCTTTTCTCTCGGAGAATTGCTGCCTTTGACTTTTGTGCTGGCTAGTTTTATGTTAACTTCACATAAACTAGAGTCATCAGAGAGGAAGGAGCCCCAACTGAGAAAATGCCTCTAGAAGATTAGGCTGCAGGCGAGCCTGTAGGGATTTTTCTTAGTGATCAATGGGGGGGGGGGGGGGGCAGCCCATTGTGAGTGGGGCCAACCCTGGGCTGGTGGTCCATGGTGTTTTATCACAACAATTGTAACCCTAATTAAGACAGATTTCCATCTGTAGTTTACATCCAGGCTTCTAAAATAACAGGGATGTTGAGATATTGCAGGACATCAAGATGAACAGTTGCTTCATTTGTTGCCAAAGATATTGGCCACTTTGCTCAGAAATCGTCCAGAAAGGGTTCATATCCAAGTAGCATCCTACACAACTTTAAATTTATTCAAAGGCAAAATGAAGGTTGCCTCCTCCCATCAGTATTCCACAGCAATCACTAGCTTTAATTAAGAATTGCATCACATGAGCCTCCGTAATTGGAGAATTCATTTAGTGGGCTATTACAAAGTAAGTAATTTCCTCTTCCTTGAACTACACTCAGCTGCCTAGAACCCTAAACTTTCCAGAAACCTACTTTTGATCATGCTTGACTACAAGCCAGGGAGCAAACCTTGTCTGAGTTTGAAATCAGGAAGACACCGACAGTACATCCAGGAAGCAGATGGACTTTTGTTGTACAAAGTTTACATATCTTCGTCGATTTAAACCGAGCTATAAACAGAGGCAATTGCCGGTTCTTGACTATTTATATAAATTAAAGGATGGCTTAACTTAATTTCTTCCACTTGTACCCTCTGGCAATAAAGATTGCTAAAGAGTTCAGTTCTTTTTTTTTTTCCAAAGACTGCCTACCATCTTCTGATATTTAGCTGCATTTCTTGAGGTGGTTTATCTTGGAGCCTACAATGATCTAATTCAGAAACCCTCACATCTGATGTAACTTCCCCATCTTTATAATCAGTATCTATCTTAAGAAAGACTATCAACAAACTACAAACAAAAGAATAGGCCTGAACAGGATCTCACCAGCAAACCCAGTCTCAAATCAGGACATAATTTAAAGGATTCTGATATTGTGAGCAAAATATACAAAGCAGATGCATTATCTTTGAGCATGGATTATTGGAATAAAATAGCAGCAATGTACCCTGACTACGGCACCCAGAACCAAGCAGAGAGGGGCTCCTGAATGCAAGGAAAATATGTTCAGGATTCTTTACTAGTATTGGCATGTATATATTTGAAAATAGATATATAAATAAATTATATACAATATAAATAAGTCTTTTCTAGAACCCCTCTCGTGTGTGTGCATTAGTAGGCTTGTATGTGCGTGCATGGTGAGGGCTGAGATTAATAATGGTACGTTCTAGCGTTCACCACATATATTTATTTATTTACTTACTTACTTATGTAGAAACAGGATCTCACTATATATCCCTTGCTGATCTAGAACTCCCAATGTAGACTAAGCTGTCTCAGACTTAGAGAAATCCATCTATCTCTGCCTCCCAAATGCTACTATTGAAGGCAGGCACCATCATGCCTGGCCTCTTCGTTTTTTGAGACAGGGTCTCTCATTGTCTTAGCTTGGCTTTCTATTGCTGTGAAGAGATACCATGACCATGACAACTCTTTTAAGGAAAACATTTAATTGGAAGGGCTCGCTTACAGTCTCAGAGGTTCAGTCCATTATTACCATGGCAGGGAGCATGGCGTCGTGAGGCAGACATGATGCTGGCTACATCTTAATCAGAAGGCAACAGGGAGTGGACTATAAACACTGGGAAGCGCTTGAGTATAGAACTCAAAGCCTGCCCTCCCCCATGGTGATACACTGCTTCCAACGAGGCCACACCCACTCCAACAAAGCCACACCTCCTAATAGTGTCACTCCCCTTAAGCTTATGCGGAGCCAGTTACACTCAAACTACCACAACCACACTCACTAAACTTGGAGCTCACTGATTCACTTAGCAGGGCTGGTCCTCCTGTCGCCATGCCCCGGGGTTAGGGCAGGTACTGTACCAACATCTTGTTTGTTTGTTTCATTTGGATTCCGGGCATTGAAATCGGATCCTCTTGTTTGCGCCACAAGCCCTTCATGTTACCCTTGAGCCATCACCCCGGTACTTTAATATTCTGAGGGAGCAGAGACCAGATAGACATGAACAGGGCGGGAAGCAGGATTTTAAGACAACTCTCAAGGTCTTAACCACAATAGACAGGCATCTTCTCCAGGCAGCCAATCAACGCTCCATCAGGGCACTGCTATGAAAGATTGTCACAGCTGTGACCAAGGTCTCCGGCGAGCTGGCCGTTAGTTTTGAAGCTTTTCCTCTGGAAGACTGGTGTAAACAGATGAGCCACTAAAAGAGCTTAAGGTGCATTCTGAAAGGGACAGATTTGAACCATCAGAAGCATGCCATGCAAGAGGGGCCTTTCCAATGCTGGCTTTGCAGGCCAAGATCATCATACTGCAGCAAAGCCTGCAGACACCAAGTAGCTGGAGTCCAGTCCCCAATGACATGAGGACCTTGGTCCCACAAAGGTAAGAAAGCCAGCTCTCCAGCGGCACCAAGATGGAGCCCAGTACTTTGGTTGCAACCTTCTAAGACCAGAGCAGAGAACACAGCCATGCTACGCTTGACTTTCGTTTCACAGAATTGTGTGAATTAATGGTTTGGTTTGGTTTTGTTTTTCTAACCTGGTCTTCATGGTTTTTGTTACATAACAATAGAAAACTAGTGTGAAGCCCTATTTGGGTCTTAGAGGTGTTCAGTTGGAAGCTCCAGCTCACTCCTGCTTGATCCAGGGGCCTGTTTTTCTCTTTCCAAACCGTATATTCTCAAAGAATCTCTGAACAAAGGGAAGGCACCAAAAAGCCCAGTTCTGCATTCTTGGTGGCTACGGTAGCTCCTTCCCTGAAGTTGCCAGCTGCCCAAGTCCCCACCCAAGCAAATATTCCAGCTGGGCACAAACCCAGCTTGTGACAGCCACGTCACCATCTCCTCACCTACAGGCTATATAAGCTCCCTGCTTTAGTTGGGGCACGTGACTTCACCCTGCCTCAATCTTTGGGGCTGGAGAACTCACCCAGAAGTTGCTTTGCCCAAATAATCCTGTTCTTTTACTTTTTCAATTCTGCTTGATCTGGCTTACTGTATTGGCAGAGAAACCTGTTATCAGTACAGTACCCTATCAAGAGGGGGTGTTGGTGGGTTATAGTGTTCAGTGTTTTGGGGAGACAAGGGTTGCATTTTAGCACAGACTGACCTCAAACTCATGGTTGTCCTGAGTGGTGGGATTACAAGCATGCACCATCACCTCTAACCCAAATCCCTATTTGTAGAGATGGTCAACTTAGTTTGAATAAGGGCAGTAATTCATTTTTTTTCCATTGCTAGTCTGTCATTACGTACATGACTATAATAACCATCATCTGTTTCTCCATTGAGCATTTTCGAGTTGGGAAGAGTTGTCAGGGAACTTTGGTTCATTACTAGAAGTGTTTAAGGAAGCAAGGTTCAGGGATCTATCAGCTCAGGACCTCAGCCGTCCAGAGTCATGACATGAGTTCTAAGCCCCGAGAATCCTGCAATGGATTGGTTAGCCTATTTCTCCTACCTGCTTTGAACTTTCTAGCAATCCTATACATGCAAATTACGGACAGAAAACCCAGAGACCATGCAGATAAGAATGTAAGCACACAGAAGAGAAATGAGTGAGTGAAATGACCTCCTCCCTGGCTGCTAAGTCTAAGGTGCTCACATCCAGTACTCAGCAATTTCAGAATTCCTGACAGTTCTCATTACTTTTAATGCCTTCCCTAGAAAAAGTAGCAGAGAAGTGTCTACTAGAGACAAAATATTTCTCACCCAGAGATACAGGAGAGTAACTAACAGTTTCACAGCGCTAACCCGCTTTTGGCACACACGCAAAAAAAAAGAGAGAAGTTAGATTATTACCTAAAAACTCATGGAGTTACAGAGAAGAAATACAAGTATCCATAATTCCCAGCAAGGGCACTCGAAGACAGGCATTTCTCCCCTTAAGCAGACTTGGAACGAACGAACATAGAAACACATTCAATCACAATAAACACCAATGGCAAGTTTCGCTTACACTTAATTTTTTGTGGGTTTTGAGGGGAAGAACCAAATTTTTGTTGTTGTTGTTGTTGCTTGGTTAAATTGGAGTTTTGTTAAAGTCAAGAACCACTGGAGACAAAACAGAAAAGAGGCAAAGGTGAAAATGGCTTGGGTAATGGTCCTGATTGCCTCATTCCAGATACACTTTGCCTCAAAATCCCACTCTCTGTGGATACAAAAAAAGAGCATTGAGTTACCAAATACTAATATCTATAACTGGTATTGATATATGTGTGTATGCATGTCAGTCAAGCAAACTAGGCCTTTGAGGTACCCGAACTAATGAAGAAACTGGCATTAGAGGTGTGATGTGAGAAGAGAGACAAATTTGTCCAGACAGGTTAAAAAAAGGCTTACATAAGAGGATCTTGTATCTCAACAGAGATGCAGGGCATAATACAATTGTCTTTAGAATCCAGCTACAGGGTCTCTGGAGCCCAGGCTGCTGCTGCATATGAGTCTTTCTCTGTAAAGTCAATAATGTTTAGCACTTCTCAAAACTTCCCCTTAACATTAGGATTGCTGTCTTTCAATAACCTGGCACTCCTAGTATTTATAATGGGCTCTTCCATTCATCATATTGGGGCCTTACCTAGAATGTTTGAATCTCCTCTTGGCCCCCTGTGTGGAAGCAACAGAATGCTATTAGTAAGATAACCAGTCTCTGGGAGGGGCTCCCCGACCCCTCTCTGCACTCAGACTGACCTGATAGGAGTGAGCACACCTAAAGCCTGGGGAGTTTCTGGGTTCCCTTGAGGAAACCCGGCTGTTCCTGATAAAGCTTTGAGTATCATGATCCATACGCCGTGACTGACAGATTCTAGGCTTTATAACCCTCTGGGCTGATGCAATGGCTTGAAGACTTTGTGTGTTGTAAAGCCAAACCACAAGTGATTGTAGGAAACACTACAGTTTGACCCACAGAGTCAGGGTGGACCGGTGCTTTATATATCCGTGATTCCAAAGGAATTCCAAGGGAGCAGCGTCTTGGGTATAGAGCATGCGTAAATTTCCCGTCATGTCAGACTCAATTCCAGTCCATAATATTGAGTATCAGAGGGAAGCCAGGAATTGGTAGCATCTGGCCTTCTCTCTCTCTCTCTCTCTCTCTCTCTCTCTCTCTCTCTCTCTCTCTCTCTGTGTGTGTGTGTGTGTGTGTGTATGTGTGTGTGTGTGTGTGTTTTGCATATGTATATATACATAAGCAGCAGTTTCTCACAGGTTAAAAAAACTTCTTCCTCAAAGTGAGAACTTGAAAACACCCACTTGGACTTCTCTTATCCATCTCTCGGAGCCTGATGGTTTTCTGAAGCAAGGATCCTACCAAGCACTAAGGGGAAAGTACAAGTTCCATTTTGAATCTCCTTGCCTACCAACTACGAGATCCTGAATTAATAACATTTTAGCTATTTCACCTGTAAAACAAAAAGTTTATCTCCCCGACAGCATGATCACTTTACAAACAATCTACCTGTTAGGGCTAATAAACCAGAAGACAAGTATCCGCTTGGAATATTTAGCTGACAACTTAGTTATGCACACATATTCAAAATTATGGTTACAACATAAAGTAACACATCGAAAGTGAGGGTGGGGCTCAGTGGTAGAGTGCTTGAGTCTTGCGGGCAAAACCTTGTTACATTCCCAGCCACCGCACAGCGATATTTATAATAAGGATCATTATCAAATACAATTATGTGTCGACTTTAAAACCCTGTATTTTTCCACGTTCACTTTCTCAAGCTATCTTCTCCTCCCCCCCAGTACACCAGTTCGTCATTGCCATGTCCTTCTAAGACAGGGAGCTAATGCTGTTTAGTCCGTGAGCAACACTGACGCTGTAAATGTCACCCCAAGTCACAGTCATCCATTTGTATCACATTTGCTCATTTTTTCATTTCCTGTGGGTCTATATTTGTAATCTCCATAATGCACCACTTACTGAATTGCATTCTTAGGTGACGTCTAAAAGGCTTATTTTTAACAATATCTTGCACTCGCCTTCCAGAGCTAAAATCAAGAACTCCTTTGTCGGTGACACACTATTCTTCCTCCTGTCTTCCTGAGTCAGTTCTGACCTCCATAACCCCCCAAACAGACTCTGACTTAGACCATGTCATCCATACACCTTCCACTGACAGTAATTTTGTTGTTTGGTTGTTCCAAATCCAGCTATTTCAAGAATACAAAGAACACCACATCGTAAGGATGTATCTAAAAGAGTGGCGCTTTTTTTTTTCCTGTGAAATAATTTTTGAGAAATGTTCGCCTTGTATTTAAGAAAGCTCACCTTGTATTTAGGTAAAAGGATATCTATTTAAAGCCAATACTTGAAATTAATTCAGAAATCTCAGATTAGCATGTGTCCTGTTTTTCTTTCATTTTTCCCTGAAACCCCAAATCTCATCACTCTCTGTACAGTTCCATTCAGGCAACATTGCTATTATCCTCCCTGTCAAAGGAAGCAGCAGAATCTAATGTATGTGCTCAACCACTGAGGCCCATCTCCTGAAAGATGCCCACCCTGCTGGTTTACCAGGCACAGAGTAATACCATCCAAGAACAAGGGTCAACTCTTGACACATTTAACAATATGAATTTCTTTTCTTTTGTGTGTGTGAGCGTTTTGCCTACATGTACGGCCATGCACCATATGCAAGCAGTGCTCATGGGAATCAGAATAAGAAAATAGATTCCCTTGTAACTGGAGTTACAGATAGTTGTGAACCATCGAGTAGGTGCTGGGAACTGAACCCAAGTCCTCTGAAAGAGAAACAAGCGTTCTTTCTCAACTGCTGAGCTGTCTCACCAGCCTCTGGTCTCAGAACTCCATACTAGCAGGTTCATTGAATTCAACACACCAACAACTTGGAGGCTGCTTTCTTACTTTAGAGTTCATCCTTCCTGTGGAAGAGGGGAAACAATGGCCTGGGAAGTAGCTGCCAATCTCTGGCACCTCATGCCTTGCATTCATCTCCCCGGTTTTTCCAAAGCACTGTTTTGAATAACTAACTCTCAAGTTGTTCTTCCCAAGACACTAGTTCATTCCCATCAAAGGGGGTCTGTGGACATTTATCGTCATCAGGGAGGACGTGGAAAGAAGGCCGCCCTTCTGTTTGACTCAAGGGAAGAACAAACATCTATAGAAAACTTTATTGTCAAATAGAGGATAAGTGAAGAAGAAATACCCAGCATTCCACCTCAACATTACCACCTTCTAATCCCCAGCAGAATCATACAGGCAAGTTGTTCTTAGAGATGTTCTGTATTACTGTGTAACAGATAAAATTACTGTCTAATACTGACCACATCCAAAAACCTCCTTCACCTACCGTAACTATGGTTAGAAGTGGGAATCACACAGGAACTTTGGATCAAATAATAAACTAAATGCCGTAGCATCACTTTAATAAACTTTACTAAGCAAATAAATGACTCTTCTTTTAAAGCAAGGACAGACTTGGTCATTTAATTATGTTAGTCTTAAAGCTTTAGAAATACGAAGGAATTCTGCCCGGAGGGGGTGGCACACACCTTAATCCCAGCATACAGGAGGCAGAGGCAGGCAGATCTCTGTGAGTTCGAGGCCAGTGAACTCAGAACAGTGAGTTCCAGAACAGGCTCAAAAGCTACACAGAAAAACCCTGTCTCAAACAAAACAAAAACAAAGGGAAAAACCACACGGGTGTACATCTACCCTTTCACCCTGAATGCTACTTTCTTGATTTTACTAAGCTGCCATTCTTTCCTCTAGTAGAAAAAAAATAATAATAATAAAGTTTCCTGGTGTTCATATTAGGAAATTTTGAATACATTTTTTTAAATAGAGAGTTCATACTGAGTTGGTGTTCAAGACGGCCATATCCTCCCCCTTGCAAAACTCTGAAAATAATTCTGATAAAAAGAGCAATCCCGCTTGTGAGCGAGCCAGATGGCTGAGTACTCCTTCATCGAGTCTGTTAGCTTTCCTGTTGCCGCCTTGGAAGAGTCTCCCCAGGAAAACACATGGCCATGGCACTTGGTGGCAGAGTCAGTAAGCTGTTTGGAAACAAGGCCTATCCACCCAACTCCCAGGTCTGCCAAGGAATGGCTTGCTTCGTGTCCTTTGGGATAATTTCCCTGGCAGAGCAACTCTCCTTCTGGATGACTAAATATATCTCTTGTGGTCAACTGAAAGAAAACACTGAGGCTTCTTCATGAAGCATTTAGAGGAAACCTCAGAGCCGACCCACATTCTCTGGATCCACGAAGTGAGTGGAGTCGGGTGTGTCCCGAATGGTTAGAACACTCATCTTTGGAAAAATTCTGCCATTCTACTACATGTTTATTTGTAGAGATGTTCACTAAAGCATAGCAAGAAATGCTGGAGGCCACATGATGAAGGAGGCTTCCTAGAGCAGCAGGAAGTGGTAGTTGGGTGAATAATTTGAAATCTCATACCATCCCACTTCCTCTAAGTAATTGTCATATCCCAAAGCATCCTGGTAGCTAAAGCTCAATCTTGGAACTGAATGGCTGGTACTAGGCTAAATATATATTGCCTAAGATATATATGTGTTTTTCCTTTTTTTTTTTTTAAACAAGCATGGAGGTTTAAGACTTTAATTCCAATGGAAAAACTGAGGCAGAAGGATCAAAAATTCAAAGTCAGCTTGGGCAACTTTGTGAGACCTGGTCGGGGATACAGCAGGGGGGGAAAGCCCTTGCATAGGTTCAGTCCTCAGCACCCCACCCCACAATGAAGGTTTTGATCTTGTCAAATTTAGACTCACTGACAATAGCGTGAGTTGATTAAAATAAACACTAGTGTAAACTAGCGTCTGTTCTTCACATAGGCGTGGCATTCTCCTAACGGAATGAAGCACCCATGGATGTTTTGCAGAGTGAGTCCTAAAAACTCCTTGGAAGAACAATGTAGGTAATGGTGTGTGTGTGTGTGTGTGTGTGTGTGTGTGTGTGTGTTAAAGAAAGGGCTGCTGCTTCTTTCACATGTAGACAAGGATAAATGCCTGAAAAGTACTACTAAGTGGAAGTACTCATTCAGACCAAGCACCGTGTACCACACTGGAACTTCATGACTTGGTTTTACCAAATGCTCCCCTGACTCTGTCCAAGCTCACATTCAGGTACTGCGATTCAATTCATCGCACTTAAACCATAAGGCTCTATGGCGTATTGATGAGCAGAGTTTCCTCCTTCGGTAGATCTTTTGAAAACAGTCTCTTTGTAGTGACTCAGCAATTAATCAAAGCAAAGCTGTGCCTTCTGAGACAACGTTTTCAGAAGTGAATGCTGGTGGTGACCCTTCCCACTGATTCCGAATTCACTGTACCTGCCGCCGTGATTTGTAATTTGTCTCATGCAGTGCCCGAACTAGCTTTGGATCAGTGTGTGCTCAGATTTTGTGTTGTGTGTGAAAACAGACTTTTATAAAAGTGTTTGTTACCCATTGTACCTCTTAGGTATAATCAAAGAGATCCAGTATGTGGTAAGATTGAAACAAAAGGCTAGATTCAAATAAAATCTCAGCTCTTCCTTGGCCTCAGAATTTGACCACTAATGAATTCTATTTATTTGTTTATTTATTTGTTTCTTTGAGACAGGGTCTCCCTACCTAACTCTGGCTGTCCTAGAACTCACTCTGTAGACCAGGCTAGCCTCAAATTCCTAGAGATCTGCCTGCTTCTGCCTCCCAAGTGCTGGGAGATAAGAAATGAGCCTTCCTCAATTTTAACTTCCCTATCTCAGCATACTAAGGAACCAAATTTTTTCCACAGGAGTCTACAAATTTTAAGATTATGTTTTTCAAAGGACATCTTTATCGCAGTCTAGTTCATATGCAATAAAGGCCACTGTTTGAAATGCACAGCTCAGTTGGTTTTAATATCTGTTCAAGGTTGTGTAAAACTCACAACTATCTAATTTTAGAATATTTCATAGCCCTAAAAGAAACCGCACATCCATTAGTAATTGGTCTTCGTGCTCGCCTCCTCCCCTCTCTGGCTACCACGAATCTCCTTTCTGTTTCTA
This sequence comes from Microtus pennsylvanicus, assembly GCF_037038515.1. Taxonomy (NCBI): domain Eukaryota; kingdom Metazoa; phylum Chordata; class Mammalia; order Rodentia; family Cricetidae; genus Microtus; species Microtus pennsylvanicus. The sequence goes on from NC_134580.1 coordinate 95,212,723, forward strand.
TCGATTGGCCTATTCTGAGCCTTTCGCATTAATGGGATCACACACTATGTGGCCTTTTGTGCCTGGCTTCTGTTACTCAGCATAATGTCTTCAAGGTTCATCCACAACACGTATTAGTCAGGGCTTCATTCTTAGTGGCTAGCTTCCCAACATTTAAAAGAAAGGCAGTTTTGACTACTGCACGAAGTCATCAGCTCTCCCCAGGGAGCTGCAGAGTCCTGAAGTCCACCCATTGAGAAGAGACCATTCACCATTAGTAGAACATCGAGCTTACGCTGCTGATCCTTCCAGAATGGTGATCCCATTCACTTTTAATTTTTCGAATTTGTGCACAAAACAGTTGGGAATGCTTCATCTGCCCTGGTTTTCTCTGTCTAGTTTAGTGGACACTGCCATCAACACACACCACAACCCTTCCTGGGTAAAAGGAAATGCTCCCAATGTGATTCCACATGTGATTTATCTCTTTCTCTTTATTGTTTGAAAATTTCATACATGAAAATAATGTTTTAATCAGATCTACCACCATTCCGTCCCTTTTAACTTCTCCTATATCCCCCGTACTGTTTTTCTCCTGGCTTCAAGTATTCTATTTTAAACTCACTCAGTCCACTCAGTGCTGCCAGTATGTGCACGGCTGCAGGCCCACCCACTGGAACATGGATAGGAGAGGGGCTCATGTAGTCTCACTTCTCGCTGAGGAGATGTTGGCAAGTGATGGCTGTGGGGGTAGAGAACCAGGCTTCAGATTCCTCTTTTAGTGGGTGATCTGCTGGGTTGTTACTATAAGGCCTACTGATCATGACTTCTGCCCTCTCTTTCCATAGGTGGAGGAGGAAGGAAACTTTACAAAGCGGTGTTTTACCATGGAAACCATAAATGGTCAGTCTCCATGCCCTTGCCTCTTCATAAAGATTGCCTTTTCCACTTTTAAACATGGCACCGATTCTTCTTCCCTATAGTACACCCTCCAGTTATAAGACTTTAGGCTGATTTCCTTAGAGCCAGATATGATTTTATTTGAGTATAACTTTACATTTCTTACCTAACTTCAGCATACTCTTGGTGCAATAGTACCTAGACAACTGAAGACTATACAGACGGCTCCCTTAAAACACAAACCGTCTGAGTTTGATTCTGTTTCAGTAGATCTGGCATGGAAACCACAAATCTTTTATCATGAGTAAGTACTCTTGGTCGCATGAGTAAGCACTCTTGGGGACTATGAGTAAGCACTTTTGGTCCCATGAGTAAGCACTCTTGGTCCCATGAGCAAGCATTTTTGGTGCAATGAGTAAGCACTCTTGTTCCCACGAGTAAGCATTATTGGTCCCACAATGACATAGGGGTTTCGCTGAGAGCCTCAGAAATACTGTCCTAGTGGCTTCCATTGAGAATCAGTCTCAGACACCATTTCAAAAATGTCCCTCTTAAATATTTATGCGTTCTTATATATTCTTGAACACAGAAGTGCTGCATGAATGATAGTATTGAAGAGGACACAGACTTGACGTTGTTGGATCTCTTTCTGTCTTATGGATGTCAGTTTGAATGAAATGACAGCTGTTGTTGCTGGATCAGGATCATGCAGGGTTCAGAGTGAAAGAGCTGACAAAAGAATAAGCAGAGAGGAAAAGTCAATCTATCAGGTTAGTATTTTGAGAAAATCAATCGGTGGACAGAAGAAATGCTTTCTTTACTATTTCAAATTTAAGGATAAGGATATATAGATATATGTGTGTGTGTGTGTGTGTGTGTGTGTGTGTGTGTGTATATATATATATGTATATATATATACATATATATCCTTAAATATATATATGGTATTTGCATCAAGGAAAAACTTTAAGATTGAGTGAGACCTGGTTGTACAGTAAGGACCATTCTCTCTCTCTCTCTCTCTCTCTCTCTCTCTCTCTCTCTCTCTCTCTTTTTGACCTTGCAGAAAGCATTTTCAGAGTATAGATAGCGTGAGGTCGTATATATATATATATATATATATGTGTGTGTGTGTGTATGTGTGTTCCTATACCAATATTCAGTTCCCTAACTTGAACTGTTTTTTGCTCTTGGCCCTGGGGTCCTTTTACAAATCTTCAGGCCAAATCTCTTTCGCATGTCTTTGGAGTGTGATGAGACAAGAATCCACCCTGACCCTCAGGGCAGTAAGGCCTGGCCTGGCAGTGTGCTCAGGTCATCTGGGAAAACAACTTGACAGGGTCGCTTGTTTTGATTTCACCAGCATATACTTGTGCAACTATTGATGTTGTTCAAAGGAAAAGCAATGTACATGACTGCTAACTACAACCAGCTACCAGAGCCTAGAACATCCCTTGTTCATGCAAAGACTATCTGTATGTTTGTGTGTACTATCAGTTGATGGTCAGGATTCTTAGGGATATTTCTCTCTTAAAAGTTTTCTGTCCTTGAGGAAGAGCAGTAAGATTTCTGTGTTTTACTTTGGACTCTACTCTTGAGCATCTGACACTAAGCTCTGGTTTTTCCTTAGGAGTTTACTCTGTAGTCAAAAGAGCGAATACGTGAGTTCCCAAAGAAGAAGGAATGGAGACAATGTATGAGCCAAATGGTAGCAATGGATTTGAGGCTAGGAATTGGACTAAATATGGTTCAGCATTCAAAAACAAAACATAATCCAAGGGTCAGAGTTAGAAGAGAGACAGGAGCTAACCAAGGTCATAAAAATCTGCTTATGTAACTTTGTGAGGAAATACAAGGCAGGTCAAGGCAAAATCAGAAGAAAACTCAGCCCTTATAGACAACTCAGTTAAATGTGCAGTAACCAAGAGATCTGCCTGACCAAGAATGCCTTGAGATGGATCAGTCTCCAAACATAAGAGGAGTTTCCTATTAAAGAATAAGTTCTGGATGTAGGATATAACTCGATTGGTACCTTGCTTGCCTAGCATGCATTAGGTCCTAGGTTTGATTCCTAACATCCCATAAACCCAGTGTGGTGGTCCATTCTCACAATCCCAGCACTCAGGAGATGAAGGCAAGAGAACCAGACTACCAAATCTTATCCAGGTTCATAGCAAGTTTGAGGATTCTGGGATACCCAAGACCCTGCTCCAAGACATAGACACAAACAAACGAGAATGAATCAGTTCCCAGGCAACCAGTGTCCTGGTCCAAAGCTCCTTTCGCTTATTTGCTGCTGAGATTGACGCCTACTTTTGAACTGGGAAGCAAAGGAAAATGAAAGAGATGAAGGGCAACTAAGAGCACATCCCTCTTTTCAAGCTAGTGATTATAGATTCCAATATAGATGTGGAAATGAGAAAAAAACCACAAACAAACAAACAAAACCCAACCCACTGTGAAGGACGGCAGATAAGCATCATGTCCGAGGAGAAGCTGCCCTGGAATCCTCTGCCTGAGCTTGGGATCCTCCCATGTGCTCACAGTGTCCTTTCCTCCACCTGCCACAGCTTCTGTCTCATTGGTGACTGGCTAGTTCTACATCCAGGCTGCAGCCACCTTGAATGAAATCATGGCAACTTGATCATTTTTTTCGAGACTTTTTTTTTTAAAGATTTATTTATTTATTATGTATACAACATTCCTTCCATGTATGTTTACATGCCAGAAGAGGGCACCAGATCTCATTATAGATGGTTGTGAGCCACCATGTGGTTGCTGGGAATTGAACTCAGGACCTTTGGAAGAGCAGACAATGCTCTTAACCTCTGAGCCATCTCTCCAGCTCCCATTTTCGAGACGTTTTTAAAAAAGAATTTCATATCCGAGTACTGTATCTACATCATTTTTACCCAACCCCTTCCTCCCATGCTGCCCCTCTTAAATACATGACTGCTTCTTTAATTATTATTTTTGTTATACACACACACACACATACGCATACATGCTGAGTCCAGTTAGAGTTGCTCATATATAAATTTAGGGCTGACCACTTGGGACTTGATAATCTATCAGGGCCTCGTCACTGGAGAAACAGGTTCTCCCTCTCTGAGCTGCCACTCACTGCCTGTAGCTCTTTAGCTGAGAGTAGGGTGTAACATCATAAGGGCCTGCTTGTTGGGGTTTCTGTCCTGCCCAGTTCCCACAGCCGGTAAATCACACAGAGGTCTACATAAGTTATAAACTGATTGGCCCGTTAGCTCAGGCTTCTTATTAACTCTTATAACTTATATTAGCCCATTATTCTAGTATATGTTAGCCACATGGCTTGGTACCTTTTTCAGTGGGGCAGGTCATATCTTCCTTCTTCAGTGTCTGGACAGGACTGGGGAGGAATGGGCTTCTTCCTTCCCAGAATTCTCCTGTTCTTTTTGACCCGCCTCTACTTCCTGTCTGGTTGTCCCACCTATACTTCCTGCCTGGCTACTGACCAATCAGAGTTTATTTAAAACATAATTGACAGAATACAGAATTGTCCCACACCAGTAGGGCTTTGTCATATTCCCCCCTTTGACTTGCTACTGTCACCTTGTTCTTGTGCAGGTTTTGTTTAGGCGACCACATTACTAAGATTTAATGGGTGTAACTTCCTGTCCTGTACAGACATTATTTCATTGCAGACATGCTGATCTGCCGGCCCTGAAAATCTTTCTGCCCCTTCTCCTACAATAATCCCTAAACCTTCAGTGTCAGTGCTTTGTAGCCGAGGGATGGACACCCTCAGTCAGTGGTTCTCTACATTTTAACCAGTTCCTGTAACAGTCTCTGCCACTGCAAAAGGAACTTTCTTTGCTGAAGGTTGAGAGCTACAAGGATAGATATGCAGAATACAGTTGGTAATTCTACTGGTTTAGGAGGGTGGTAGTAGTGTGTTCTCCTCCAGGGCCCATGACGTCACCAGCCCACTGTGTCTTGGCTGACTTTACAGTACTGGGTAGGAATACCCTACTATTGAGTAGGCTTTAAGTTCAATGAAGGGCTGGTGGTTGTTCCCAAGATGTAAGTGCCACTATTGCACTCTTGTGGATAGTTTGAGTGTTCGTCACAATTACAGTTCATAGGCTTTAAGATGGGTAGGATTTTTAACAGCTTTTCTCTCTTCACAGCTTGTATTACTCCTTGAGATTCTATAAACAGTAGTCTTCAGTGTAAAGATCTCTCCTGTCCCTTTAAGAGACAACAGCAACAGCTGGTATGGCTGTGGGAGTCGCTTGGGCTATCCTGACCAACAACTAGAAGGGAGGTTTCCCATACCTGACACTGGGCTTCCTGTTAGATAGTCATTGGCTCTCAGGAGGATCATTATCAGTCTGAGAATTATACACACACACACATACACACACACATGCACGCATCATATAAGTATTTTAAATAAGTATAAAATGCTGCTTCCCTGTGGATTTTTCCATTCCCCTTAGAGTTCTTTATCCCTCTGTCTCCCCTATAATGCTTCCCTTTTCATGAAGGGAAGCAGCATTTTATACTTATTTAAAATACTTAGATGATGCATGTGTGTGTGTGTGTGTGTACGTGTGCGCACGTGTGTATGTGTGTGTGTGTGTATAATTCTCAGACTGATAATGATCTGATCCTCCTGTCTATACCTCCCAAGGACCTAGATTACAGGGTGCACTCCAATATCCAGTTCTTTGTGTTTGTTTTTAATTTTTATTTTATGTGCATTGGTGTTTAGCCTGTATGTATGTCTGTGTGGGAGTGTCACGTCTTGGAGTTACAGACAGCTGTGAGCTGCCATGTGGGTGCTGAGAATTGAACCTGGGTCCTTGGAAGAAGAGTTAGTGCTCTTAACCACTGAGCCACCTCTCCAACCCCCCATGTCCAGTTCTTGTTCAGTAATTGTCATACAATATATTTGGAGCACTTCCTTAGAACATTACTGCTTGTTTTATTTAGCCCTGGCTCTTTTTCTTTTTACCCTCCTCTTCATTTATTTATTTGTGTATGTCTGAGTGTGTGCATGTGTGTGTTCACATGTAGGTGGGGCCTACTTGCATACATGTACTTGTGAGAGTACAAAGAAGATTGAGCGTGTCTTTCTTGATCACTCTCCACTTTTTTCATGGAGGCAGAGTCTCTCAATTGAACTCAGAGCTCACTGATCAGCCAGCTTCCCCCAGGGATCCCCTATTTTTGCCACCGAGTGCTGGGACTGCAGGCTGCCCACTTTCTCCGTGGGTTGGGGGATCAGAGCTCCAGCGCGCAGGCTGACACAGCTAACACTTCACCCCTCATCTCCCCAGCCCCAAGTCCCGATTGTTTAGCAAGTGAGAGTTTATTAGAAAAATGAGTATATAAGCTTAAACTGGAAAATAAAATTATATATATCAATATCGCTTTATGTATCATAAAAATAAAGTTTCTGGACTCACACAACAAAACAAGGATGTATCTTAAGGAATCAAGTCTGAAGAAAATATTCATCTCTCGCTTTTAATCGTGTTCTAAGATGTTACTAAACCTGAGGCCGTTCTTACTTACACAGCAAGATAATCTCCTATTCTTCTGGAAAATTTCAAAACATGGCCAGCATGTTTTTTGATCAGCTCTACTTCCTGTGGTGGGGTTTAAACACCACGCCAACTTTCATTAGCTGCTGAGGTTTCCAGACCTCGGGATCACTTGATCATCTTGTAAAACAGATAGCCAGAATATCTTTGCTAAATGTCACATATGCTGATTTTTTTTTACAGAGAATTAAAAAAAAATAGTCACAACCCATCGTAAATGGCTCTAAATCCCAGCACACAGAGTTATCAGCGGTATCCCCAGGGAAGCCTGGGAAGTCCCTCTTGCCTCACGATGATTACAATATTTCACCCTGGAAAATAGTGTTCCCTCTCCCCTCCCAGGTTCCGACTGTCCTTCTGGTATCTAAGTGATAAAAAGCGGGAAAGAATGGATCAAAAATACAATTTTCATTTATTCAAATTGACGATGAGCTGGGATGGAATTAGAAGTTAGTAATTTGTCCAGAATTAGTAGTCCTCCAACATTGCCAATCGTAGAATAAAATAACACAGCATACTCCAACCCTGCTTGACTACAGTGCGATTCTTCAGGGATGCCAGCAGTGCTTTAAGATCTCCGGCAAGAAGAGCAGCCATGGTGCAGAGTACCAGCAGGGCTGGACCACAGAGCTGGCCTCATGTGGCTCACAAACCTCTTTTCAAAACTGCTTTTAAAGTAAATTCTTGGTATTTCATTTTGTTCTTTTAGCTTGCCATTTGACTCCCCTTGAGGGAAAACCAAATCCTGTGTATTCAGATTTTGTTCGTGTTCGTTATTTTCGCCCCGTGTATGATGCGCCTAGCCCCGTTTTACAGATGTGTTAATAGGCACGGGACACGGCAGGATGGTATCTCCTTTGTAAAACAGCAGGAATAACCAACCACTCGTTTAAAAAACGAAGTCCAACTGGCTTCCACTCTTAGACACTCAGAGCACATCTGAGTCAAATCCTCTTCCTCAGAAGCCTTGTGTTACAGTTTCCATGGGAAAACTACAGAAATGCTCAAATGTGGGCATGTTATAATTAGAACCAAACGTGGGCTTTATGGGACCTGTCAGGATGTTTCTAGGAAGCCTGCTCAGTGTCGGCTTCCTGAGACATCCTTTTCCACAACCGTGACTCATTCCTGCTTCTCCTAAGTCACCCCCACTTGTTCTGGGATGGACGGAGTCCCCCATGCTGACCAATGATGATGCTGGTGTCCGGTGGTGAACAAAAGCACCCGCCTAGGTCTTGTGGAAGTGGAGCAAAGGATTTTTTCATGACACATTTGAAGCCAGCAATATGGCGGGCGTGTATTTATCACACATGGAGAGACTCATTTCTTTGGCAACCAAGCCTAGCCCACTCGCTAATCCCCTTAAGCCCTTCCATTCCAACTCCTTTCTTCCTTTCAGGAAAACACAGTACAAATTCTCTGCAAAACAATGAATCTGCTCCTCAGGGGAATGTACAAGTCAGAAAAGCTTTTAAGAAGAGAAAGAGCCAAGGCCTTTGCATAAGCAGGCCCAGCTGCAGAGCCTCCAGAGAGGAGGGTGGAAGACCGCTCCCTGCAGCCCTGGCCCAAACCTCCCAGCTACCGCCTGTCTCCGCTGTCTTCCCACAACCCCAGCCCACACCTCCGGGACTGCACCCCTGTCATTTTCAGGAAACGAGATGTTCAGAGTCCATCCTGGCATTTCTATGAACTCACAGAAATAATTCATTGACTCACAGAACCGAAAGAGATGATCTAGTCACTTTTATTTTTAAAATGATAAAAATGCAGTCAGAACAGTTCCTCTGACCTACCCAGCCAGGCTCACTCAGCTCTGGGGGCAGAGGCAGACTAGGATCCGGATCTCGTTTCCCCTGTTCTATTGCCTTTTATCCTGAGCCTGTAAAAAGGTAACCTCTGGGTAGATTTGCTATTTTCTGCTGAATCCTCCTGTTATTGTTTCCCCGCAATGTTCTTCCGGTTTTGTGATACGTCATGACCACACAGTTGAGCCAAAACTGATCCTAAAGAGGCATGCCTAGTACTTGTTAAAACTAGAGGATGCAAGGCCGTTCCTTGGAGGGATCTTAAATGAGTTTTTTTTTTTAAAAAAAATTAATAAAAAAAAAAAGAATCAGTTGTTTCCCAAATGAGTCTTCTGGTGCAGCCAGTTTGGGGATTAACATCATAAAGCAACACTGGCAGACAAAAAGATCTTTGATGGGCAGGGTACCCCAACAAGAATAGAAGAGACATGCTGGGTACCAGGAATTTTGCCTCCTAGCTGCTTTTTTTAGTGGGTTAACCACCAGACCACACTTCCTCTCTCTGAGAGGCAAGGAATTAAAATCAAAGGTTTACCACTGATTCATGCTGCCTGCTCACTCTGCTTATTGCGACATGCTGTGACCCTCTGCACTAAGGCTTGGAAACAGATGTGGGGAGTGAGCAGCCTGAAGGTCTGCAGGGTGGGGGAGGCGAGAAGGCAGCTGGCCAGGGGAAGAACTTCCTCTGCTGCTCAATTTTCAGCAGGAATGGAAGTTAGTCTAAATTGTTACCATGCAGATCTGGAATCTTTTTTTTTTTTTTTTTTTTTTTTGCAATTGCCTGGCTCCTATTCCAGGCTTGCTTGCTTGCTCATTCTGTAGCAAGAAACCTGAAAACTTGGTAATGCAGGCTCCTGGCCTGACTTTTGCCTCTGCCCTCCTCTGAATGCATATTAGGAAGCAGCAGGTTTAGCCCCTGGCCCTTCCCTCGTGCACACATTAAAGGAAGAACGGAAATGCTAAGCTGCTTGACCAAGGTTCCACTGGTTTCAGTACTGCAGTTGTTTGATTAAAAGTGCAATCAAGCCATCCCCCACCACACTTGCCAGGTTTCTTTTACTATATTCTCATCATTAGGCAGCTGAAAAAAAAAATGTTTGGGCCTACTTTTTCCCATATAAATGAGTGTTTGATGTGCTCTTAGATGTGTGGCTTACTATGTCAAGGTTTATCAGAAATCTGAAGCTTTTGAATGCCATTGATTATAGAAACGTTTTTGTGACTATTTGGCACAGCCAGAGGCTCTTTGAGGGTGGAACTGAGATTGCAGCCTTGGTTTTCACTGCACATTACAAATGTGGTTGTGCTTAACTGCCACAGGATGTAGCAACTGGATTCTAGGTCCGTAGAAACAGAGAGCTGCCCGACTTAGCAAACTAAACAAGATAACCGTGTAAATGTGAATTGCAGACTTTACCAATGATAATATAACTGTCTCATGTAATACTAGAGACCCATATAAAAAGCATTCATTGCTGATCTCAAGTTTAAACCCGCCAGCCCCAGTAAGGTCCTTCCCATTGACACCATGATCTCCAAAATTCTTAACAAAGATCAGTACAACACAATCGCCGCTGTCCACAAGGTTTCAGCATGGCTGCGGGGAGGAAGTGGTCTGTCATACAACAATCCTCTGACTCCGGAATAAGTGCATTCCCAGAGTGTACAAGGATATGTGTAGGATTCAGAGGCAATGAGAAAACAAACAAGGCCACCATGGCCAGGAAGGGTTTCCAGAGTCACTCACGTTTGAGTTCAGTTTTAAGGAATAAGAAATTCTTTATTCAGAAAGCAAAAATCTAAAAGAATATGGTCGGTCCAGCATGGCTAGAGTATCCAACTAGAAGGCAGGGTTTGTGGCCGTGAACAGGTGAGGCTTAAGGGAGTAGCTAGTAAAAGTCATTTTCGTCTACCTTTTTGGTAATGATGGGCTATAGAATAGACATGGATAGACGAAAATACCAACAAATTAAGACCATAAATTTCAGAGGAAATGCCCAGTTAAGGAATGTCTGGAGACTTTAGTCTCAAGGAAAGAACATATCTCTGTAGAAGGAAACCACAGGCATGGAAATTAAAGTTATAGTTAAAAAGAGGAGGGGTCCCAGAGGATATTTGGGGATCATAGTAACAATCTTGGAGAAGATAAATAAAATGTATGGATAGCTAACCAAAGTTATCAGGATAAAAAGAATGAGGACAAACAAGGTTAGTATTAAGATTGAGAGGCATGACATTGCTACACACCCGACAGTTATTTTAAAAAGGAAATTGGTAAATACTACAATAACTTTATGCCAATAAGTTTGATCACATGGGTGAACTAGACTTATTTCTTGAGACACATGTACAATTAAATCTTACTAAAGAAAAGTAGGCAACATGAATAGTCTTCTATGCATCAAAGCACTGACATATTTTAGGTAAAGCATTTTTTCACTAAGGAAACCTTAAGCGAAGATAACCTTACTAGGGAATTCTACCATATACAAAGGGTGGGGGGGGGGAAATACTGATTCTCAACAGAAAATTCCAGAAAATTGAAGAGGGAATACTTTCTTATTCATCCGATGAGGCCAACATTGTCCCATGCTGACATGACATGAGAGACAAGGGCAGAAAGAAAAGACCGTGTGACTGTGTCTCCTCGAGATTGTTTGAGAATTCTCAAGGACTTACATCATCCTCCTAAATTTAATCAAAGCTGTGTTATATTGATGAAGCAATGAACAAACATGTATCGGTATGGATGCTTGCTTTTGACAAAAAAAAAAAGGGGCACTTCAGTGAAGAGATTGTTTTCTGAAAACAGTTGTGTTTTAACACATGAAAATGAAATCACATCAGTCAGTCAGTACATCCAACTGTATAAAGATTTACTAATGTAAAATATAACATAAAAAACCCTTTTATTTTGGGGTTTGGTTTTTTCTTTTTGTTTTTGTTTTTGAGATAGGATCACATGTACCCAGGCTTGGCCTCAAACTTCCTATGTAACTGAGACTGGCCTTGAACTCCTGATCTTCCTGCCTCTGTTTCCCAAGTGCTAGGGTTTTGGAGGTATTTTTTTTCCTCTCTCTGTGTAATTTTCATATTACATCCCAACAGCAATTTCCCCTCCCTCCCTTCCTCCCAGTCTCTCTCCTGCACCTCCCCTCTCCTGCAATCCACACCCCCTCAATCTCACCTCAGAAAAGAGCAGGCCTCCCAAGGAAAATAAGCAAACACGGCATACCATGTTACAACAAGATCAGGCATATGCCATCACAAGGCTGGACGACACAACCCAGTGGGAGGAAAAGGGACCCACAAATAGGCAAAAGAGTCAGAGACAGGCCCTGCTCCCACTGCTAAGCATCCCACAAGAACACCAAGCTTCTCGGCCATAACATACATCCAGAGGACCTAGGTCAGACCTCTACAGGCTCCCTGATCTCTCCAAGCCCCCAGGTGTCCCTGTCAATTGATTCTGTGGGCTATGTTCTCATGGTGTACCTGGCCCCTCTGGCTCCTCTGATCACTTCTCCCCCTCCTCTGAAGAACTCTGCACCTGTTCCCATCAGTTGCTGGATGAAGTTTCTCTGGTCTCTTTGATGAGGATTCTGCAAGGCTACCCCATCCCAGAACACCCTTTAGGCAGAGCATACTGTAGTTTGAAGATTTTGTGGTATGCCAATTCCTCTACTTGAGGCCTTCCCTGATTACAGAAGATGGCTGCTTTAGGCTCCATGTCCCTGTTATTAGGAGTCTTTTCTAGAGTTACTCATAGACTCCATGGAGTTCCCAGTGCACTAGGTTTCCACCTTGTCCCTGAAATACTTCGTCGGTCACTTCTCCCAGTATTTGCCCCTTTCCCTACTTGATACCTTCTATTCCCAACCCCATCTGCCCCTGCCACCCCACAAAATCTACTCTATTTCCCTTCCCCGAGGAAATCCATGTGTTTCCCCTTAAGCCCTCCTTGTCATTTAGCCCCTCTAGGCCTGTGGACCTAGCATGATTATCTTTTACTTTACAGCTAATATCTACTTATGAGTGAGGACACACCATGTTTGCCTTTCCGTGTCTGGGTTATCTCACTCAGGATAAGTTTTTTCAAGTTCCATCCATTTGCCTGCAAATTTCATGATGCCATTATTTTTAACAGCTGAGTAATACTTCATTGTATAAATGTACCACATTTTCTTTATCCATTCTTCAGTGGAGGGACATCTAGGTAGTTTCCAGTTTCTGGCTATTACTAATAAAGCTGCTGTGAACATAATAGAGCAATTGTCCTTGTGGTATGAACTGAAAATCCTTTGGATATATGTCCAAAAGTGGTATAGCTAAGTCTTGAGCTCTAATCGACTCTTAATTTTCTGAGAAACCGCCATATTGATTTCTAAAGTGGCTGTACGAGTTTGCACCCCACCGCCAATGGACGAATGTTCCCCTTACTCCACAACCTTGCCAGCATGAGCTGTCACTTGTGTTTTGATCTTAACCATCCTGACAAGTGTAAGATGGAATCTCAAAGTATCTTTGATTTGCATTTCCCTGATGGCTCAGGATATTGAACGTTTCTTTGAGTGTTTCTCAACCATTTGATTTCTCTATTAAGAATTCTGTTTTCTCCATCTATAGTGATTGAAAATTTTGCTGGGTATAGTAGTCTGGGCTGGCATCTGCTTAAACCCCTTCTAGCTTCTAGAGTCTCCATTGAGAAGTTGGGTTTAATTCTAATAGGTCTGCCTTTATATGCTACTTGGCCTTTTTCTCTTGCAGCTCTAGAGTCTCCATTGAGAAGTTGGGTTTAATTCTAATAGGTGTGCCTTTATATGCTACTTGGCCTTTTTCTCTTGCAGCTTTTCAGATTCTTTCTTTGCTCTGTATGTTTACAGTTTTGATTATTATGTGGTGTAGGGACTTTTTTTCTGGATCAACTATTTGGTATTCTGTAAGCTTTTTATATCTTTTTTTAATTGCTTGTTTGTTCCCTCTGCTTCTTTTTTTAAATTTATTTAAATTGCCTTTTATATCTTTATAGGCATGTCCTTCTTTAGGTTGGGATTTTTCTATAATTTTATTAAATATATTTTCTGGGTTTCTGAACTGTAATTCTTCTCCTTCTTATACTTTTATTATTCTTAGGTTTGGTCTTTTCATAGTGTCTCAGATTTCCTGATATTTTGCATTAGAAATTTTTTAGATTTAATATTTTCTTTGACGGGTGAATCTATTTCTTTTTTCATAGCTTTAATACCCGAGATCTCTTTTATTCTGTTGGTGTAGTTTGTGTCTATAGTTCTTGTTTGCTTACCTAGATTTTCTATTTCTAGAATTTCCTTGATTTGTGTTTATTTATTGTTTCTATTACCATTTTCAAGTCTCAAGCACTTTTCTTCACCTGTTTGTTTGTTTTCCTGATTTCCTAGGCATAGTCTTTAAGAGACATTGATTTCTTCCAAGTTTTTGTTTCTCTTTTCTTCAATTTCTTTAAGGAATTTTTCATTTCCTCTTTGAGGACCTCTATTATATTTATATAGTTTTTATTATATTATATAGTTATAAAGTTGGTTTTAAGGTCATTTTCTTGTTTCAGCTGCATTGAGATATTCATGTCTTGCTGTCACAGGATAGCTAAGCTCTGGTCATGCCATATTGCCATGACTGTTGTTGATTGTGTTCTTACACTGGTGTTTAGGCATTCAGGTTTAGAATGAATGTAGATCTAAATGCTGATCCCTGATTTTGTCTTTGCTGGATGGGTGTGTTGTTCCTGGGTTTCTGCTTCCTCTTTGGTATTCTGGTCTTTGTGTCCCAGATTTCTGGAGGCTGGTTTGACCTACTCTGACCTAGCAGGGAGTCTCTGTCCAAGTTGGGAGCTAAACTCTGGCAGCTAGCTTGACCTTTGGTGCAGCAGAGGGTCTCGGCCCAAGTTGAGTGGTGGGATACAGTGATCAGTGATGAGGAGGGAGTGGGAGTTGGGGGCACTGAATGAGTGGAGGAGGTTCACTGGTGGGCTGCCTATCTGTGGTCTCTGGTCCAGCTGGAGTCTCTGCCAGAGTTCACCTGTTTTTCTGGCTTGCTCGGCCTTGCCCTTGTTCTTCAAATTGTTGAGCTCTGTGCCTATACTTTTAACTGGAGTAGACTGCTCCTGGGCAATGGAAGTCTGCCTGAGCTGGAGACAGAGGCCCAGCGGTGCAGTAGGCAGTGAGGTGGAAGAAGGACAGTGGATGGGTCTTTGGGAACTAAATCTAGGGAGCGGGGCCTTGCAGCTGGTCGGCTGGTCATTCATCTGTTCTTCTGACCCCAAGTGCTGGGGTTACAGGAGTATGCTACCTGGTTGTACAGTTTTCTATGAGAAAAAACAGAAGAATGTTTTTTGGCAGAACAATGCATAAAATGAAAAAAAAATGGCCTAATAAAAATGAAGAACTTTGATCTTTGGAGGGCATTGTTAAAAGGGTACAAAAATGAGTCACTAATTTGAATAAGATATGTGTAATCACATATCTGAGGGATAAATACCTGTGTCCAGAATATATAAAGAACCCTCAAAACTTTAAGATGACAGTGAAGAACCCAATTTCATAACTTGGCAAAAGATTCCATCAGACTTCACCAAAGAAGATGCAGATGGCTGATAAACATGGGAAAAGATCATTACTCATCAACAGATGGAAACATCAAAACATCAGTCACCAGGAAACCCAATCAATCACAACAGAATGACATACCACCATATGGCAACTGGAATGGCTAAGATCTGAAAAGAGTAGCCACCCCAAGGGCTGATCAGGATATAACCCATCTGCAACTCTAACTCTGACGTGGGGACAGAAAGTGAAGAAAACACTCAGCTATACAAGGAAGACTGAGGGGAGCTCATGTAAAGACCTAAGTTCAATCATTACTGCCAACAACGTGTCAAACACCTATCTACTATGCGCCCCAGCCATTCCAGCTAAGGTATCTAACCGGGCAAAATGCCTCTATGAAAGCCTGCACATCAGTTATCAGAACAACTCTATTGCAGTAGCCAAAAGATGAAATCATTCAGTGCTCAGTGTTAGATGAATGAACAAGCTTCTCTGTAACATCTAATGGACAGCATTTCCTTGCCTCCAGCTGCGGAGCCCAGCACTGCCCCCAGAGCCTCTCTGGTCACGGTGGTATTGGTCACTCTCCAGGGTCTAGAACTGCTCATTAGTAAGACTGAGTAATTCAGAGAACAGGCCCGCGGCAGCCGCGCACCCAAAGCTGCGGAGATGTGTGGGAGTCGTGTTTTCCCAGGGACCCCATCTGCCTTGCAGCCTTCACAACTTCCTACTGGTTTCTTTTTCCTCCAGCATGTTTGGACATCGTGCCTGTGTTCTTTTTAATTCTCCTAATTGCAGTGACTCAGTTTGTTTTTCTGTTGCCCACATCCTTTCCCCACAAACTGAGCAGACTAAAAATGTGGTACAGTGGGAAGAAAACCCAGACTCTAGTTCTGGGTTTTGATTTCAGCTTCCTATGCGACTCCAGAGAACTCACTCAAGTCATTTGTTCTGCTTTCCTCGCATTCAAGAGGCTGAGGCAGGAGAATAGCAAGCTGATGCTAACCTGGACTATAAAGCAAGATCCTGTCTTCAAACACAGAAACATTAAAGAAATTAGTGGCTTAGGTTAACTCATTTCTAAAGTATATAGACTTACTATTGGTGGTAAGGTGGATGAGTTGTAATATACATAAGATATTTAGTAAGTATATGTATGTAAAGCATATTAGAAAATTACAGTTATTATTAAAGCTACAATGAAATTAGGAGATTTTAATATTTTTTATTTACTTGCTATTTGATGTGAGAACTCCTTATGTATATGTGTTGCTTTTATTGGTTAAAGAATAAAGAAACTGCTTTGAACCTATAGCAGGGCAGAATAGAGCTAGGCGGGGAAAACTAAACTGAATGCTGGAAGAAAGAAGGCAGAGTCAGGAGACACCATGTAGCTGCCAGAGGGGAAAGATGCACACTGCCAGTTGGAACCTTGCCAGTAGGCCACGAACCTCGTGGTAAAATATAAAATAATAAAAATTGGTTAATTCTAGATGTAAGAGCTAGCTAACAATATGCTTAAGCTATTGGCCAAGCCGTGATTTAAATAATAATAGTTTCTGAGTGATTATTTTGGGGCTGAGCAGCTAGGAAATGAACAAGCAGCCTTCTGCTACAACTATTTGTGTGTGTGTGTGTGTGTGTGTGTGTGTGTGTGTGCGCGCGCGCGCTCATGTGCATGTCCTACAGCATGTGAAAGTCAGAAAACAACTCAAGGGAGTTGGTTTTTTTCTCCTTCCACCATATGAGTTCTGGGGACCACACTCAAGACATCAGGCTTGGTGACAAGCACCATTACCTGTTGAACCATCTTATTGGCCCAGATATTTTAACTCACTTAATGTTAAATAAAAAAGCTAAGCAGACTTAGGTATGATGATATCATAAAACAGGGAAGATACTTTACTATTGGATATCATTATATATTAATACGTTTCCATCTTTTGTCTCAGTGTTTCAAAAGAGGACTCCATTTTCCAGCCTTCTCCATGTTGAGTTAATCCTGTGCTTGATTCTGGCAAGCAAAATGGGCGCACAGGTCAGGTCCCATCCTGGAAAAGCTGCCATTGCCCTGCAGTTCTATTCTCTTGTCATATACAAAGAGTTTAGAAGCATGAATCCTTAGATGGGAGAATGTGCCCATCATCCCAAGCTGGCCATGTGTGACTAAGAAACAGTAGGCATCTGTGGTGTTCACAGAGCTGTCCCCATTGAGTGCTGTAGTATAGCTTATTCTGTCGCAAATAAGGGTCCACCTGGCTCTAAAACTTCCTTCATTTTTTTCCCACTCACTTTCAGTCTTAACCAATACCTTTTCTGGTTCTCTGAGTACAGATATATACCTTCAGAACTAACTTGCTTGTACTTTCCCTTCCAACTGCCCTGTTTTTCCTTAGCTGGAACAGCCACTCTTACTATTTTATGTCTAATAGCCAGTTCCTGTCAAGTCCCAGGTCTACAAAGCAGGTGTTTTGTTTGAAGTTACACGTAGAAACCAACCCAGTCTGTAGCTCCAAGCAGCCAGAAGAATGTAAATGCCTGTGTGTTGCTCATACACATCTGACCATACAATCCAGCTACACAATATAGATCACCATTCTCGTCTTTGCAAAAGCAGTTGTATTTGGAACCTTATCTTGGTTTGTGTTTCTGCTTTTATTGTTTAATGGTCACAGACATCAAAAGAAGTATTTTTTTTCAAGAATTTGAAATGAAGACCTGGGTATAGTCACAACCTCCTAGTTCAAACCACTACCGTTGCTTTGATTTATTTAGACAATCTGTCTTTGCTTCTTCTCCAAAGGATATTAACTTTTGGTTCACTGTATGCCTCTAGAGCTTGGTCAGCATATTAAGTACTCTCCAGGAAATGGAGCTAAGACAGGCTTATGTAATGTAAGCTGGTAGACGCTTTTTATGACATAGTGTTCTTGTATTAGTTACTGTTGTTAAACACCATAACCAAAGCAAAGGAAGCATTTAATTGGGTTAATGGTTCAAGGGTGGGCATCATAATGGCGAAGAAGGCACGGCAGCAGGTG
This sequence comes from Microtus pennsylvanicus, assembly GCF_037038515.1. Taxonomy (NCBI): domain Eukaryota; kingdom Metazoa; phylum Chordata; class Mammalia; order Rodentia; family Cricetidae; genus Microtus; species Microtus pennsylvanicus. The sequence continues at coordinate 95,230,620 of NC_134580.1, forward strand.
ACTGGAGCGGGAAGCTACTGATCATATTTTAATTGCACATAAGAAACAGAAAATATAAACAGGAAGTGGGTGTCGCTATAAGTCCCAAAACCTGCCCCCAATGATTCACTTCCTCCAGCAAGGATGAACCTGCTAAAGGTTCCACAACTTCCCCAAACTTGGGGCCAAGTCTTCAAACACATGAGTGTGTATAGAACGTTCCTCATTCAAACCACCACAGTTATCCTTACGCAGGACAGTGTTCTCTTGAGACTACTATCTTAAGAACAGTCTTGTTCTCTTAATGCTAAAAGAAGCCTATGCCTATTAGCAATCACTGCCCATGACCCCTGACCTCACCTGACTATACAGCTCCTAGTTGTTGCTACCCATTAATACTTGCCCATTTGGGACATGATGTGTTCTTTATGGCTGCTTATTTTCTCTTCACAGATGTCTTTGAGATTCACCAGGCTATCACGTGTAATCAACACTTACTAATTTTCAATTGATAGTTATTGTTCTATTGTATGGTATGTCTCTTTGTTTATCCATTCATCTATCGCTAAATGTTTGAGTTATTTCTACCTTTGGTAATCACGGACAATGATGCTATAAATACCCATGTGCAGGCCCACATCTTCATTTTTCTTGGGCATATAAGTAGTAGAATTATTGGGGGATGTGATGGGTTATTACCTTGTGAGGGAGTACTAAACTGGTTTCCAAGGCAACACCGCTTTACCAGCAATGCAATATTTGTCATTATTCCTTCCTATAGGCATCCTAGGGGGTATGAAGAAGTGTCTCACGAGAGTTCTGTCTTCACTTCTCTGATGTACACACTGGTCATTTGTATCTCTTGTTTGGATAAATAGCTATTCAGAGCTTTTGTTTATTTTCCTTATTATTGAGCTATAAAAGCACTTTACATATTTTAGACAGCAACCCTTTATAAGAGTGGTTTTCTAGGTTTCTTCCATGCCATAGATTTTCTTCTCCTTTCCCTGGTGGTATCCTTTGAAGCACAAAACAATGCATTTCTCTGAGCTCGTTTTGCTATTACTTTCCTTTTGCATTTGTGCTTTGGGTTTCAAATCTAAGAAACAACTGCCTGATACAACATCGTGTTGACTTGTGTCTATGCTACCTTCTCATCATTCCATAGTTTCATGTTTTACATTTAGTTCCTAGGCTGGGAAGGCGATGGTAGAAGTATCTCCATCTGTAGACTACACAATCTTGCACGTAGAAAACTCTATGCATTTAATATATTTATTCTGTTCTCTATCATTCTCGAGGTAGAACAGAACTCCCTGATGCTCACATGTGGGCTCAATGAAGTGACTTCCTTATCAAGGATATATCATGATGGGGGTGGGATACTTTACCCTGGAAAACCGACAGACACTGATTCATTCATACGGCCAAAGCAAGCACTAACAATGAAAAGTCAATGGATGGACATCCTTGCGAGAGCAACGAAAGCAAGGCTTTTACCTCTTTCACCTCCCAGTCTACTTCTGAGACTCACAGAACAAGTCCCAGTAGAGCGACACCTTACAGAGTGTATGTGCAGTTGTCTTCAAGATTGTCATGTATGCCATATACAAGGAAAGTCTGAAACGTGCCACATCAAGAAGAGCCAAAGAAGACACCGCAACCAAGTTTAACATGGAATCCCAGGCTCGGGGTACCTAAAAATCCCTTGCAATCTAGAATTTTCTGTAAATCTGAAACTTTCCATAAATGTTTATTATATATTTTCAGAAGCCTTGCCAGAGGGATTAAGCAGGGCTTTGAACGAAGTCAAAGAGAGCCTTACTTCTCAGGAGAGGACATGCCTCAGAATTCAACTCAAAGTTATCAAGTCTGTTTCAGAGGCATTGAAGAAGCAAGGAGTTTCAACCCAACTACAACTAAACAAATAAAACCACAAAAGAAAACTAAAATTCCTTAGAGCAGAAACATGATATATATACATATATGTATATCAAGTAGAACATACACACAGACACGCACACACATGCACATGCATACACACATGAACACACACACGCACACACATGCACATGCATACACACATGAACACAAACACACACAGAGGCAAGGAAGAACGCCTGAAAGCAGAAAGAATTGGACTGAAGAGGTATTTCTCTGGCAGAATCTAGCACAGTGTCTTTGAAGTGCCACGTAAGAGGGCATCCGTGTGACACGTGACCCTCGTGTTGCCACACAACCGCACTGGCTCCTTTCCCCACATGGAAAGAGGAGTCTACATGTTTATGTGATAAAAGCCCTGCGTTCGAGCTTGCATGACAATGTGCTTTCGGCAAATGTACTGTATGAGTTAGATAAGGTGGACGGCTAATCCAAGTAAGGTCCAAAAGAAGTTTCCTTTCCTTCCAAAGGATCAAGGACAGTGTTTGAGGTCTGCATGTCTTTTTTCTCCCCAAGCCCATGCAGGGTCTCAGGCAGCAGGCCCTGGCATCCTCTAGACTCTCGCTGTCGGTTGCAGCCATCTAAGCAAAGGCGCTGCGCAATGCAGGGGAAGGCAGACCCTTGTCTCAGAAACCCCCAAGTGACACGCGCCACTCTCAAGGAAGTGCCTGACAAGAACCAACCACAGAATCTCAGCTGATCATAGATGGGAACATAGACTCTGGCACCGTGCTGGGGCGGGGGGGGGGATAAAAGGAAGGAACATCTTGAGCAGCTGGCAGAGCTGGGTTTCCACAAACCCACTCACAGAACAAAGAAAACTCCCACCTGCAGACTTTGAGAGGAAAATGTTCTGATTCCGCTAATGCGCACAAAGTTACTTCGCAAGTTATTTTGCAGTGGGATTTGAAGCAAGAACCCTGAAATTGCCTCACGGTGCTCAGAGGCCTCTGAGCAACAGGTGGATAAATGCAAGACCGCAAGCCGAGTGGAAGGCAAATGTTTACCCGCAGCGTTAATTCCTGCCTCTCGCTCTAGGAGCCAACACTAAACTGAACTTGAGAATAGCATCACGCTACTGTCAACACTCCTGTCTCAATCTCTGTTGACTCCTGTTACAACGAGACTGTGAAGCGTGTAGGGACTCTTCATCCTCCTACAGCTCAAGACACTCCATCAAGGCATTAGACAAACCAGGATGTCGGTAAACATTTGCAAAACGTAACAGCCTTAGTGGCAAGGCACCTGATTGGCAGGTTGTGTTTTGGGGTTTGTCTGTGTTTGCTTTGTTTGTTTGACATAGGAAGAGACCTAAGGGATGAGTGACAAAAGTCCTTAATCCCTGTATCCACTCTGATGGAAGGAGAGAGGACACTCGTGGAAAGACTGTGAGTTTATCCCACAGGCTGGAACAGGGACTGGTACACAAAGAGAGAGTTGTCCAACAGTGACTGCCAAGGTTTTGGATTAAACAAGCTAGTTAAATCAAGCTATTTCCACTAGATCTTTGAAGACCTGTCTCCTTACTGTGTTAAGTAACTGCCTTCTTGAAATTAATGTGCAATATCAATTACTTCCCCTCTGGTTGCCTGTGTTACACTAGAGGTCTACTTAGAGTTATATTTGTGTCTTCAAAATTCCTGACTCCGAGTCTTATGTGTATCACGTCAACAGAGCTTCACAGAGCTCAACATACATACACATGTATATATGCACGTACATGTATATATATATGTATTTATATGTTGAGCAATTAGCTACTGGAGTGTGTCACACCTTCTTTTTCTCCTGATTTTCAAGTATAAGTCAATAGGTATAATGTTTCCAGACTATAAATATATTTATACACACTAATTAGGCTCTTCAAAAAGAAACTAGGCCTGGGGTAAGATATGGCTCCACAGTAGGGTGCTTGCCTAGCACCCATGAGAGCCTGGGCTCAATCCTCAGTACCAAAACAACATTAAACAAAAGCAAAGCAAGTAAATGTAATGACAATACTTTATTAGGTCTGCAAATAAGTCTACTGCATAAAAGAAGTCTTTACCTACAACCCACTAGGAATAAAATGGAATTTTCTGGAACCGGTAGGCATCTCTTTAAAAGACCTCAAAGTTAATCCTCCATGGCAGCACAATACAGGTATGGCTCACTGCTAGGGAAGAAGATACTTTCATTGTTGTTGGCTTTATTCAATGTTTTACTTGGTTACCTTGTAGTAAAATAAAATCAGAAAATGAGAACTTTAAGGACAGGAAAAGGACAAAAATCACTGCAATTAATAAAAGTAGGTTTCTAGATAGACACTTTGTGATATAAAATATATAAAGCCTAAAAAAATAATTAATATTAATCAATTATGTATATTTTTCTAAAGATAATTTTCACTGTGGGACTACAACTCCTACCTCTACATCTATCCAAACGTGTTCAAGATTTGTACATAGAACATTTAATATTAACATGTAGGTCATAAGGGAAGCATTGTTTTAGCTTGAGAGCCAAATAAAGATTTTTGTAAATAAGACCAAAAAAAAGACAAGCCTTTAAAAGAAAAGACTGGTACATTTGTTCTCACTAAAAGGCTTAAATTTCTGTTTTCAAAAGACAATCATAAAAAAGAAAGTCTCTGCAAAAACTTAATTACAACATATGTGATTTTACAACATATTTTAAAATAAATACAAAGTGGTAACAAGTCAGTTAAGATCATCTTCAAGCTCTATAGACTCTGAGAAGGATTGCAAAGACTGTTGAGAAGTCCCCGGCCCAGGACTCATATATGACACAAACAAAGTCCAGGGACACAGCTCACATCAAGGCAGTGACCATGCACACCAGTGACACAAACTACAGAAGGCAGTTTGTCAAAGAGAAAGGGAAATCCAACTACTCCATCCTGCAGGAACCTTGGGAAGGGAAGCTTCTTAAAACAACAACAAAACAAGAAGCCTCAAAAGCAAACTAATCAAGACTGCAATGAGAACACTCAGAAAGGACCACGAAATGCAATCAGACATAGAAGCAGAATCTACAACAGGGAAGGAAGGAATGGCAAGGAAATTATAAGATGCAAGTTCATGATGATAGGAGTGACTCACCCTCAGTGCTTGCTAATCTGAAGGCTGTAGGCAGATGTGGCAAGCAAGCGTTCTCACCTGCTGATGGCCATGGGAGTGGGAATCTAGGAAGACACGAAAAAAGCATATCATATACATAGATAAAAATGTCCCCATGAAATCTTTTACTGTATGTATAGTGAATGTACACCCATAACAATGATGGGAGAGGAAGATGGTATATAGCTATTGTGAAAGGCGGTATCTAATAATACTGAAAAACTACCCCCAAGCCAGCACTACCATTTCATCCTGCATCCTAGAAAATGACACCCAACTGTGTCCTGAGTGTAGAAGGATGTTAAGCACAGTACCCTGCCTGGTTGAAAGCAGTATTGATTCTATGAAGGCTTATAAAAATCTTTTTTAAAAACCATTTTATTGGTATATATTCCTTCTGCATACTAGCAGATTTTCATACCTGTGTAGAATGAACGTTGGCCATATTCCCACCATACCTCTTGTCTTTCCCTTTTCCTGCTTTCCTAATGATTGGGAAGTCATCATCCTCTAGAGGCTAGACAGCTTCATTTCTGGCATGGTTTGGATGACATGGTCCATGTAAGCCTCAGGCATTTGAGTATTGGAGCCCCAATTTATGGCTGTTTGGGAAGATTAAGAGGTGTGGCTTTGTTGGATAAGGTGCCTTATGGGGCAGGTTTCAAAGATGTGCCATTCCCAGTGTATTCTTTCTGTCTCCTGCTTGTGGCTTCTTTATTCATTCATTCAGTCAGTCAGTCATTCAGTCATTCAGTCATTCATTCATTTTACCTACCAACTACAGTTTCCCCTCCCTCCTCTCCTCCTGATCCCTCCCCTCACTTTTCTTCTACCCCCATCCTCACCCCATCCATTCCTCCGCTGGTCTCCAATCAGAAGGGGAAAGGCCTCCCATGGGAGTCAACAAAGCATGGCCTATCAAGTTGAGGCAGGGCCACGTTCCTTCCCCTTGCATCAAGGCTGGGCAAAGCATCCCACCATAGAGAACAGGTTCCAAAGAGTCAGCTCATCCATCAGGGACAAGTCCAAGACCCACAAAAGACCAAGCTGTACAACTGTCACCCACATAAAGAGAGCCTAGGTCCGTCCACACTGACTCCCTAGCTGTCTGTCCAGAGTCCATGAGCTCCCACAAGCTCAGGTTAGCTGTCTCTGTGGGTTTCCCCACCATGATCTTGCCCTCCTAGCTCATTTAATCCCTCCTGCTTGTTGCTTTTGAGATATAAACTCTAAGCTGCCGTCAAGCTTTCGCTCTACCATCATGGACTCTAACCTTCTGAAACTCCAAACCCAAACTAAACAAAATAACTAATACAATTTTTATATGTATATCACATATACATCCATGTTTTTAAATAGTCATACAAAATATAGTACCCACAAATGAGAGAAAATGAGAAAAACAGAAAAGCTATTCAAATACATAGTAATTTTAATGACCTTGATTGATACATATTAACATGGATAAAACTAAAATACATAAATTTGGGTGAAGAATTACTAAATGGGGTGGTAGAAATTAAAATGTCTACTAGATCTTTACCACATGTTTAATTACATGAAATATTCCGTAAACAACAAATTACCATTTTGTACAACATTGGCCAAAATAGGTGAATCTGAGAGTTTCCTGAAACAACAAGAATGCACAGGAGCTCCAGCAACTAACAACAAAGTGATCAGTAAACTACTTAGCTCAATTTCTATTGATGGTGTTTTTGTTGCTCGTGGTCACCATTAGGATGTGATGGACTAAAATTGACTCGTTACATGGACGTGGAGATAACTCCTTTGCCTAGCGGTGAAATGGCCACCCTCTTTGGACATGTCATATAGTGCTCTAAAGGAAGGCGGCCATCAGATTGCTCAGGCTTCTATCCAAAGCTCTAGGCCTCCAGTGTGTCCTATGACACTTGGAAAACTCTGCTTCCTCTATGACTGTCAACATGCTCTTTTGTATAATGAAGGGTTAGACCGGAGAAGTTTAGAACATTAATTCCAGCAACTCAGTGACCTACAATTTGATGTGAGGGGAAAAGGGTAAAGCCAAAGTCAAGGACTTTAAGCTCAAAAGCGAAGGAAAGGAAGGAAGGGAGGGAGAAGAAGAGAGAATTTTTGAAAGCAGAAAACACTGCTAATTAAATGAATGAAGTAAATGATTAAATTGAGCTTTTAAGCTTGTCATAAACACAGTGCAATCTATTGATTTCCTGGGTTTTGAAGGGGAGAATCTGGTTAAAAGACTTGAGCAACTAAACTTAAAATATTTGCAAATATCCAGCTTTCAAAAGCCCAGGCTCTTTTTGAAGTCAAACTTTGCCACACGGAAATTAAACACAGCTTCGATTTAACTTCAGTGCGTATCTGTAACAGTGATTGCCCCAAATATTTCTGTTTCTCTCCCCCAATGGCAAAATGCAAAACCTTCAATAGTTCTCTAATTACAGCAAACACAGACAACAATCTCTACAGCTGCTGCGTGCTGGCTGGTGCTCTCCAGTCTCTGGGCTATCTGGAAGAGCCACATTAAAGACGTCTAAGGGGTGGAATCAAATGGGCTCCAGGTGGCTGAGAGGGAGCAAAAGGTTTTGTTTTCATTTCTGCTTTTTCTCCTTCTCCTCCTTCTATTCAGTATTAAATGAAAATGGTTTTCATATGAGATGCTTCCTAGGTTGTATCTGGAGAGCTTGGGAATCTGTCTGAGATCATCCTGTAAATAATATTAAAGGAAGATAGCTTTCAACTTTGAACTAACAGCTGAATATGAGAATAAACCAGAGCAAACCAGTTCTCAAAATTCCGGTGCCGTGGGTAGTTTCTGTTTCTCCTCTTGCCACCAAAGGAAAGGCGATCTAAACTGATCCAAAGGTTTGTGAGATAGGATCCATATCCAAAATGGTATGTTCAGAGCTGGCAAGGTATCTCAGTGTGTGTAGGTGCTTGTGGACAAGACTGACCGAGCATCCTAATTTGATTCCCAGAATCCTCACATGATGGAAGAAGAAAACACACTCCCAAAAGTTGTCCTCTGACCTCCACGTGTGCACTGTGGCACACAGGCACATCCTCCCTCTAAATAAATGAATATGATGTAAATATATGTATCGTTTCGTTAATCATCATTCTCCTACATTTGGATTTACTTCCTCTATCTTTTTGTTGTTTTTATTTTATTATTGTTATTTAGTGATTCACCCCTTGTTCAGTTCTGGATTAGAGAATTAGGTTTTGTTTTTTTTCTCATGTGAATGAATGTATGAATGAATGGATGGATGAATGGATGGATGAATGGATGGCTGGATGGCTGGATGAATGGATGGATGAATGGATGGATGAACGGATGGCTGGATGGATGAATGAATGTATGGATGGATGTACATGCATTGGTAGGTGTATGTAGACAGTACACATGTGCTTAGATAAGCCTGAGGATGATGTCATGAGTCTTCCATGACCCTCCACCTTATCCACTGAGACAGGGTACCAACTGAACCCAGAGTTTGCTAGCCAAACTAGTCAACATGCTACAGGGGACCCCTGATTCAGCCTTCTGAACACTGGAATTATAAGTGGATCACCACGCTCACCCAGCATCTATGAGTGTTTTGGGGATCTGCTGTATGAGAAACTTTTTCTAGGGATGACATGACACACACATTTCTATTCATTTCTACTTACTCCAGAAAGGGAACCCATGACAGACTAAAGTAGTAACCCTAACTTCTGGAATCAATTCTTAGAATTTTGTACAGGATTATGGATACTGGCATGGGAGCAGGGATAACCCAAAGGCAGCGGCATCACCAAAAAGCCCACCTTCAATGGGTGATGATTTGCAAAAGCTGCATCCCTGCTGCAATTTGCACAACTGGCAGACAACTGCACAGGTCTGAGAATCTCCTCACTATGGCCCCGCCCATCAGTCTCCTCCCCTGCAGTCATTCACTGCTTCTTTAACTCTAGAGAATCTTGCAAGTTTCAGCTTTCTAAGACATGTAAAGTTTGTTTGTCCGCTGAGCCTGATGACCGACCCCTCCGCCACTTGTATGGCAAGGGCTTTAATCTTTGTACCATCTTCCCAGCCCAAGGACAAAGGTTTTTGTATTGTTTTTCATGGCAACATAGAAACCTTAGTCTACTACTGATTTCCTTAACATATTCCCAGTCTACCCTCTATATTGATGAGTTCCAAAACTAAGGGTACAAACAACTGACAATTGAAATATTCATAATAAATTCTGTCTGTCTAGGGTCACTACTTTTTAAAGTACACAGTGCAATAACTATTACAACATACTTGTGTTATATTAGCATATAAAACCTATGGTAAAAGATGGTATCAAGTCTGTTGGAGGACTGTGTAGACTAAATGAAAACACCATGCCATTTTTTTTAAATAAGGAACTCAAATATCCAGATTTTGGTACCTGCAAAGGATCTTAGAAGCAGACCCTCACAGGTACTGAAGTACAGCTATTTTTAGATGATACATTTTTCTGGTGAAGTCTAAATTTTTCTGTACATATTTCCTCCTAACAAAACTGGAAAATGGCATAAGAGGTCCTTCTGTATTTGTGTTGCTTTTGTTGGTTATTAAAGAAACTGCTTTGGCTTAGTTGATAGGGGAGATCTCAGATAGGCGGGGAAGATAGAACAGAATTCTGGGAAGAAGGGAAGTGTGGCAGATGCCATGAAGCTCCGGCCTGAGATGGGCGTAGGTTAGAATCTTGCTGGTAAGCCACAGTCACGTGGTGATACACAGATTTAATAGAAATGGGTTAATCAAGTTGTGAGAGTTAGCCAATAAGAGGCTAGAGCTAATAGGCCAGGCAGTAATTTAATTAATACAATTTCTGTGAGGTTATTTCGGGTGTAAGCTAGAGGGACGGAACAAAGGGGCCCCAAGTTCCTACTACAGGAAAATGATGTTGGCTTTGTTGTAGAAGGCTTTCTCTCGAGCCACCAACCAGCTCCCAAATCATGACACAGAGATTTACTATTGGTTATGAATGCTCGGCCTTATCTTAGCTTGTCCCACTAGCTCCTATAACTTAATTTAACCTGTTTCTCTTCATCTATGTTTTGCCTTGGGGCTTTTTATCTTTCTTCCATTCTCTAAGTCCTACTTTCCCGCTCCGCCCATGTCTGGTTGGCTGGCAGCTGCCTGGCTTGTCTCCCTCATTCTTTCCTATCTCCCATCCTAGATTCTCCTCCTACTTATTCTCTCTGCCCACCAGCCGCACCTCTCCTACTGCCTAGCTATTGGCCATTTCAGCCTTTTTATTAAACCGATCAGGTGCCTTAAGCAAAATAAAACAAATGCAGACATCCTTAGGTAGTTAAATGCAGCATAACAGATGTAACATGTCTTTACATAAAGTAATATTTCATAACACTCTGTAGCTGAACATTTCTGATTCCTACAAAAGTACTACTTAGCAGCATTTCTTCCTTCTTTAATCCAAGGTGCCACTGCAATTTTTAATAGTCAATTTGTTCTGCTACACATAGCAAGAGCCTAAAACGTTTGTGCTCACTGTTCTTTAATATGCTTGTTTTAGCCCCTCCGGCACACTTGTCTTTATGATACAATTGTTCTTTTAGGAAGGGTTTGTGGGCAGAGTATGCACCTGAGTAGATGTTTATTTCACCCTCGCCTCACCCTTCAGTAGCCACTCACCTAGGAATACAATCATAGGTTGTCAGTTATTTCTCCCTCAGGGTTCTATGGATGTTTGTTTTGTTGCCTTCTAAAACCCATGGTTACAGAGGGGATGTCTACTGCAATTTAATCTTCTTGGTAATTTTCCTTTGAGATTAAGTAGTCATGAAGATTTTTCACTTTATCCTTAATATTCCAAAGTTCCTTCTGGGGTAAATTTACTTTATTTAGGCTACTTAGAGTTTGAAATGCATTTTATACCTAAGGAATCATGTCTTACTTCAACCTGAGAAAATTCTCAGTCAATTTTCCTTTAAATATGAATCTCATCATCCCCAAATCTTGTGTCCATTTATTTTTAAGGTGTGACTTTAGCTAAACGCTCTTGAAAATCTAAGGGCCAGATAATAGGTAGAAATTTTATTTCTAAGAAATGGTCTCCAAACTGACAAGGACTATTGGTTGTCTAGAAAAAAAAAATGACCTTTTAGTGATCCACAGCAAGATCTATCACTGTAAAATTACAGGGCTAAGGAGACATTCCTAAAATGTGCTTTCCGTGGTAGGACTTGCAAACGTGGGAAACACAGAACGTTTGGTAGAAAAAAGTCTTTTGTTTTCAAAAGATAAGTTTGTAGACTACTGCAGAAAATCACAACCAGTCAACATGCATTGAACAGGTGATTGTGTATGCCCAGCTCCAGGTGATACACCTACAACCTGTCACCATGCAGAGGACAGGTGACTGTGTATGCCCAGCTCCAGGTGATACACCTACAACCAGTCACCATGCAGAGGACAGGTGACTGTGTATGCCCAGCTCCAGATGATATTCCTACAACCAGTCACCATGCAGAGGACAGGTGACTGTGTATGCCCAGCTCCAGGTGATACTCCTACAACCTGTCACCATGCAGAGGACAGGTGACTGTGTATGCCCAGCTCCAGATGATACACCTACAACCTGTCACCATGCAGAGGACAGGTGACTGTGTATGCTCAGCTCCAGGTGATACTCCTACAACCTGTCACCATGCAGAGGACAGGTGACTGTGTATGCTCAGCTCCAGGTGATATTCCTACAACCTGTCACCATGCAGAGGACAGGTGACTGTGTATGCTCAGCTCCAGGTGATACACCTACAACCTGTCACCATGCAGAGGACAGGTGACTGTGTATGCCCAGCTCCAGATGATACACCTACAACCTGTCACCATGCAGAGGACAGGTGACTGTGTATGCTCAGCTCCAGGTGATACTCCTACAACCTGTCACCATGCAGAGGACAGGTGACTGTGTATGCTCAGCTCCAGGTGATACTCCTACAACCTGTCACCATGCAGAGGACAGGTGACTGTGTATGCTCAGCTCCAGGTGATACTCCTACAACCTGTCACCATGCAGAGGACAGGTGACTGTGTATGCTCAGCTCCAGGTGATACTCCTACAACCTGTCACCATGCAGAGGACAGGTGACTGTGTATGCTCAGCTCCAGGTGATACTCCTACAACCTGTCACCATGCAGAGGACAGGTGACTGTGTATGCTCAGCTCCAGGTGATACACCTACAACCTGTCACCATGCAGAGGACAGGTGACTGTGTATGCCCAGCTCCAGGTGATACTCCTACAACCTGTCACCATGCAGAGGACAGGTGACTGTGTATGCTCAGCTCCAGGTGATACTCCTACAACCTGTCACCATGCAGAGGACAGGTGACTGTGTATGCTCAGCTCCAGGTGATACTCCTACAACCTGTCACCATGCAGAGGACAGGTGACTGTGTATGCTCAGCTCCAGGTGATACTCCTACAACCTGTCAACATGCAGAGGACAGGTGACTGTGTATGCCCAGCTCCAGGTGATACTCCTACAACCTGTCACCATGCAGAGGACAGGTGACTGTGTATGCTCAGCTCCAGGTGATACTCCTACAACCTGTCACCATGCAGAGGACAGGTGACTGTGTATGCTCAGCTCCAGGTGATACTCCTACAACCTGTCACCATGCAGAGGACAGGTGACTGTGTATGCCCAGCTCCAGATGATATTCCTACAACCTGTCACCATGCAGAGGACAGGTGACTGTGTAAGCCCAGCTCCAGGTGATACTCCTACAACCTGTCACCATGCAGAGGACAGGTGACTGTGTATGCTCAGCTCCAGGTGATACTCCTACAACCTGTCACCATGCAGAGGACAGGTAACTGTGTAAGCCCAGCTCCAGGTGATACTCCTACAACCTGTCACCATGCAAAGGACAGGTGACTGTGTATGCTCAGCTCCAGGTGATACTCCTACAACCTGTCACCATGCAGAGGACAGGTGACTGTGTAAGCCCAGCTCCAGGTGATACTCCTACAACCTGTCACCATGAAGAGGACAGGTGACTGTGTATGCTCAGCTCCAGGTGATACTCCTACAACCTGTCACCATGCAGAGGACAGGTGACTGTGTATGCTCAGCTCCAGGTGATACACCTACAACCTGTCACCATGCAGAGGACAGGTGACTGTGTAAGCCCAGCTCCAGGTGATACTCCTACAACCTGTCACCATGCAGAGGACAGGTGACTGTGTATGCTCAGGTCCAGGTGATACTCCTACAACCTGTCACCATGCAGAGGACAGGTGACTGTGTATGCCCAGCTCCAGGTGATACTCCTACAACCTGTCACCATGCAGAGGACAGGTGACTGTGTATGCTCAGCTCCAGGTGATACTCCTACAACCTGTCACCATGCAGAGGACAGGTGACTGTGTATGCTCAGCTCCAGGTGATACTCCTACAACCTGTCACCATGCAGAGGACAGGTGACTGTGTATGCTCAGCTCCAGGTGATACTCCTACAACCTGTCACCATGCAGAGGACAGGTGACTGTGTATGCTCAGCTCCAGGTGATACTCCTACAATACAACCTGTCACCATGCAGAGGACAGGTGACTGTGTATGCTCAGCTCCAGGTGATACACCTACAACCTGTCACCATGCAGAGGACAGGTGACTGTGTATGCTCAGCTCCAGGTGATACTCCTACAACCTGTCACCATGCAGAGGACAGGTGACTGTGTATGCCCAGCTCCAGGTGATACTCCTACAACCTGTCACCATGCAGAGGACAGGTGACTGTGTATGCTCAGCTCCAGGTGATACTCCTACAACCTGTCACCATGCAGAGGACAGGTGACTGTGTAAGCCCAGCTCCAGGTGATACTCCTACAACCTGTCACCATGCAGAGGACAGGTGACTGTGTATGCTCAGAGGACAGGCGACTGTGTATGCTCAGCTCCAGGTGATACTCCTACAACCTGTCACCATGCAGAGGACAGGTGACTGTGTATGCTCAGAGGACAGGCGACTGTGTATGCTCAGCTCCAGGTGATACTCCTACAACCTGTCACCATGCAGAGGACAGGTGACTGTGTATGCTCAGCTCCAGGTGATACTCCTACAACCAGTCACCATGCAGAGGACAGGCGACTGTGTATGCCCAGCTCCAGGTGATACTCCTACAACCTGTCACCATGCAGAGGACAGGCGACTGTGTATGCTCAGCTCCAGGTGATATTCCTACAACCTGTCACCATGCAGAGGACAGGTGACTGTGTAAGCCCAGCTCCAGGTGATACTCCTACAACCTGTCACCATGCAGAGGACAGGTGACTGTGTATGCCCAGCTCCAGGTGATACTCCTACAACCTGTCACCATGCAGAGGACAGGTGACTGTGTATGCTCAGCTCCAGGTGATACTCCTACAACCTGTCACCATGCAGAGGACAGGTGACTGTGTATGCCCAGCTCCAGGTGATACTCCTACAACCTGTCACCATGCAGAGAACAGGTGACTGTGTATGCCCATCTCCAGGTGATACTCCTACAACCTGTCACCATGCAGAGGACAGGTGACTGTGTATGCTCAGCTCCAGGTGATATTCCTACAACCTGTCACCATGCAGAGGACAGGTGACTGTGTATGTCCAGCTCCAGGTGATACTCCTACAACCTGTCACCATGCAGAGGACAGGTGACTGTGTATGCTCAGGTCCAGGTGATATTCCTACAACCAGTCACCATGCAGAGGACAGGTGACTGTGTATGCCCAGCTCCAGGTGATACACCTACAACCTGTCACCATGCAGAGGACAGGTGACTGTGTATGCCCAGCTCCAGGTGATACTCCTACAACCTGTCACCATGCAGAGGACAGGTGACTGTGTATGCTCAGGTCCAGGTGATACTCCTACAACCTGTCACCATGCAGAGAACAGGTGACTGTGTATGCCCATCTCCAGGTGATACTCTTACAACCTGTCACCATGCAGAGGACAGGTGACTGTGTATGCCTGGCCCCAACTGATACACTTGACCTAAGACTTAGGAGTCACAACAGAATATTGGGCAGGAAGACTATAAAAGACAGGGGGAACGGAAGTTTACTGTGAAATTTTGTTTCCTATAAATGTCAGAGAAACTATACTCACCAAGCCTCACCAACAGAGCTGCTTAAGCAAGACCAGAACAAGAATGGCGCCATAGACAAGCTAATGTGGAATAGGGAAATCTCACGGGGCCTCAATCCTCAACAAAGAACCACAGAAAACTAAGGAATGCTAAGAACAGGAAAAACAGCCCTCCCCCAAGGAAAGATTCGTTCTCCAATGCCAAGTTGTCAGTCCTGAAATCCAACACACACACACTCACACACACACACACACACGAAAACAAAGAAAAAGAGGCCATGAATTTGAGGTAAAATGAGAGGGGTACATGAAAAGGGTTGGAGAAGGAAAGGGAGGGAAGGGGAAAAGTGATATAGCTATATTTTAATTTTAACACTTATAAAATAAAAATTTTAATATTTATAAAATAAAAATATTTATAAAAAGGTAAGTTTGCAGCCCCAATGGAATAGAAATAATTTCGTTTCAAGCTAGTGTCAGATTCAGGACTAAACCCAAATTTTCTTTTACTTCAACACAGTATTCTTAATGCTATCCCACAATGCTTTCCAATAATATTAGAAATATTTTGGCCAGTATACAAACACCAATCCTCAGATGGTTTTCTGATCCAACAATGGGGAGCTTAGATTATTAAGGGGTGGTGGAGACCTTCTGAACACAACTGGAATAATAAGGGTTAACTAGTGTGCCAGGCCCTGTGGCACATTGGTCCTCCGTTTTTGAGTCACGAAGCAGCCTCAGAAGAATAATTAAGGAAAAAAGTACTGTGAACTCAAAGGCCCGTTCAGTTGAGGAGATGAACATTTGCTCACAGTATAAGTAAACCCACACAGGCTGTCTGTGGGCGGTTACAAAAAAGAAGGTTTTAGTTTTAACCAATTTCTTAAGAATTGTGTCGAACCTAATTGGTGGAAACTGATTTCACCAGGATAGCCTTTTCTGCACTTTTAGAACTTGTTAGCGTCTCTAATTGTAAATGCCATAGAAGCATTTACTGAGATTGTCAGTGTTGGGGCAGGGTAGAAGAAAGCTTGGGGCTTGTGGAGAAAGGGATGTACTTAAATGAGCATTAAGAAATGAAATTAGGCAGGTAATCGAGGAAGAAGAAATAACAGAATGGATGTACAATGACTGAAGAGGAAGTAGAAGGCTTGCGGGCCATTTGGGTTTAATTACAAGTCTCCTTTTAGCTGCTCACGGTGCTTAGGAGACACAGACAAAAGAGCTGCCGCTAAAGGCAAGAGGGGATGATGACCAGAACCTGGGCCACCAACCCAGCTGGAAAGACAGCTGAAAGAGGTGAGATAGTCTGATGGGCGTAGCCAGGGAAGATGAACTGTCAAGGCCTGTAACTTCTAGAACTGACAAGGATAGGCTAACAAAGCAAAACTGGTGGTCCCAGAGGGTAGAGAAACCAAAGAGAAAGGAAGGCCACCTCAGAAGGAGCTGCCAATAGTGCCAGTGACACGATCCCAAGGAATCTAGAAACCATGAGTCTCAGCCAAGGCCCTGTCCACATTCCCAGATCTATAAAAGTGGGGAATCTCGACTAGAGCCATGAAGCAGCAGCAACACACACCCCAGCAGCTTTCAAGCTAGAAGCTCAGGGACTGCAGACTAAAATAGCACCTTGGCAACCAGGGAAGAGGATAACAGCGTGCACAGGCTCTTCTGTAGTGAATCAAGGATCAGGCCTGTGCTCAAATTAAGTTCTAGTAGAACATATCACGGATCAGAAACTAAGACAGAAACCACCCTTAAAGACGAGTGCCCACAATGGGGCCTGGTAGTAAATGCTGAACTCAATTGGGGGACCCTCAGGGTTCATTCCTGGCACATTAAGCCCCGGATCCTTTTACAGTCCCATCATACACCCTAAGGAATAAAAATCATCTCAGGACTGGAGGTGAAGCGCAGTTAGTGGATTGCTTAGCATGCACAAACTCTAAGGTTCAATCTTCAGCACTACAACTGGCAAAATAACTTACGCTTGTAATCCCAGCACTGGGAAGGTGGAGACAAGAGGAGGAGAAGTTCAAGACCAGTCTGGCCTCAGGAGATCCTATCTACAAACAAACAAAGGAACAAATAAATATTCTCCTGACACATATATATTTCCAGGCTTAGCTTTTAGCTCACGTTAAACAAAGCGAGGCCTCAGCGTGCAGCTTCAGTTTCCGTAGCTCTGTGGTTCCCAAAGAAGGGAAAAGTTTGTCCCCTTTGTGACATTTGTCAAAGTCTGGAGACAGGATTGTCAAGAATCGTTTGGGAGAAAATCGATCATTGGTGAGTAAAGACTAGAGAGGCAAAGGCCAGCCCCCAACAACAAAGCATAGCCCACCCAGAAGGGGAATCTCCTGTGTCCTGGGGAACTCTGAGGAGGAATGCATACAGCAAAGCCTTGCACCAACAATCAAGAAGGAGCCCTGCTGGCACTTTAAGCATTTACTTCCGCAGTCGGCATTCCAGCAACCCTCTAGCACTTCTGCGTGCCAAACATATCACTCAGTCTAAGAGGTTAAGAACCTCAGCCCCATAATTTATCAGAAACTCAAGAAGTCAGCCAGGTATGATGCCACAGGCCTCTAATCCCAGCACTTGAGAGGCAGATGCAAGAGGATCACCACAAGTTTAAGGCCCGGTTGAGATACACCTATTAAAATTTTTTTTCAAGAAGTTTTAGTCTTAACTACTATTGTTTTCTTCTTTGTTCCTTGATGATTATTTTTTTAGTGTTTGCAGAGGTAACAAGAGAATACATCCAGAAGTGTTCATTTCAGCATGCCCTGGAAAGAAAGGGCCAAGCATAACAGTGCAGGTGGTAGATCCAGCCAGTCTCAGGAATGAGCCTCACGAATGGTCCACACAAGACATCAACCAGAAGGGTCCTAAGTATTCTGGAAGGAGGGCACTGCTGCCTGAAACTCATTTTGAAGTGCACCACAGAGCAACGAGCACCCATAGGAGATGAAAAGCCAGCACTTGATTTATAAGGCAAAAGGGAACTACCATTATTATTATTATGGGTGAAATCTCGGTAGTGAGTTTATTGTGAAAATCTTCCCTTTTTCCTTCATGTATCAAACTTCAGATAAAATGTGAACAAAATGAAGCTTAGCTCTCCGCTCATTCATTGTTGAGAAATGGAGATTTTGAAACTAAGCACCATATACTCAGTAGACGTGTAGAGCCAGCCTTGGGAACCTGCAGCCTCGGGGTCAGCAGCTGCAGCAGCAAGAACTGGGACCTGTGGCACACAGCCTGGGAGCAAGGGCGCTGCTTGAGGTCTTGTCAGAATCACACAGGTCCAGAGCCGAGACACCCTCAGCCCAAAGCGGTTCACACGCACGCAGGAACTTGAGCAGCCCTGAAGTGGCAGAAGCAGCAATGGTTTTGTAGAATCACATTCTAGTTTCCGTTCATTCACAAATCTTAAAAACATTTATTGGTGAGCATGGTGACACACGCCTTTAATCCCAGCTCTGGGGAAGCAGGGTCAGGAGGTGATTTCAAGGTCAGCCTGGCCTATGAAATGAGTTCCAGGACAATCAGGGATACACAGAGACCCAAAAAATACATAAAGATACATAGAGATCTCAAAAAAACAATTATATATACTCATATGTGTGTGTGTTCAATTATATATTATACACATTTCAATATACTGTCTCAAATTTTGGGTGATAAAATGTGGACAAAAGGCAACCTAACTGTCCATCCATTCATTGTTCAGCAAAGGAGATTTTGAGGCTAAACCTCATGTGCTCAATAGATGTGCATAACCAGCCTTAGAAACCTCAGGGTCAGCAACAACAACAGCAGCAATAATACACACACACACACACACACACACACACACACACACACACACACACACACACACATAATGCTGGTGGTATTCCTGGCACTGTTGTGAGTGATAGGAATAGGATAATGTTTAAGACATATATCCTTATGTAAATTCCAGCACAAGAGAATCCATAAGAAAACAAAATATCATTGGCTTCTCAGTCAGCCGCCACTGTCAGTTATATTCAGAGAGTCCAGTTTGATCACATGCTCGTTCAGTCCCAGTCCAGCTGGATTTGGCGAGCTCCCATTAGAACAGGCACACTGTCTCAGTGGGTGGACCAACTCCTCGCGGTCCTGACTTTCTTGCTCATCTTCTCCCTCCTTCTGCTCTTCAACTGGACTTTGGGAGCTCAGTCTGTTGCTCTGATGAGGGTCTCTGTCTCTATCTCCATCTGTCGCCAGTCGAAGATTTTATGGTGATATTTGAGATAATCATCAGTGTGATAGTGGGGCAAGGCCAGTTCAGGCACCCTCTCCTCTGCTGCCCAAGGACCTAGCTGGGGACTTCCCCGTGGACACCTGGGATCCCCTCTAGAGCCAAGTCTCTTGCCAACTGTTTTTACTGCATGTCCTGGCTTTTTGGGACCCTAGTCTATTTGGGTGCAAAGCTTCCTAGGCCTGGATGGAGGGGGGAGGGCCTTGGACTTCCCACTGGTCAGGAGCTATGGAGGAAATCAGTAAATTTGTAGGAAAGTCTCATGGGGTTTCAAGCAAACCAAAGAGGGAAAATAGTACTAGGGGAGACCACAGCAGGGAACCAAGTATGGGAAAGCTTTGAAGTAGAGAACAGGATACTGGAGCCCATGGGTGGCTTGGCACTTGTGGAGGGCTGGCTGCGCAAAAGAAAGGCTCTTCATAATCCTTAGCGTCTATGATCGCTTTTTTAATTTTTAATGCTTATTCATTTTAAAGTTAGTACACAAAGCCATGGGACACATTGCTAATACTGTTCGCTGAATTAGTGTAATACTTCACTATTGTTTTATATTCCCTACTTCCTCCCCCAGCCTCCTATGTCACCCTTGCTAATCCCTACCCCCTCCACCAATTACCAGCATCCTAAGAATAATACAGAACTCATGTTTAATGAAGTAAATCACATAACCATGTTTTTAACACGGTACTAAAATGACTTCATGTTCAGTAGCTACCCTCGGCGTTTGAGTTAGTTCATCATTCTGGCATTTTCTTGTCTTGACACTGCTCATCTTAGAAAACGAAGCAAAAAATAATTGCTAAATATCAACTAATGGCAAAGGCTTAGAAAGCACTTATATCTGGGACCCATCCCTTTACCGTCCCCTCATTTTTCATTTATTGCTTGATTAGAAAGAATCCCATCTACTAAGGGTTATCAAGCTGGGCTAAGAAGATGGCTCATAGGGTCCAGTAGTGAGCATCTATAATCCCAGCCATGGATGACTTGGGGTAGATGGAGGCAGATAGATAACCAGGGCATTGCTAATCAGCCAGTCTAGCCAAGGGAGTGAGTTGTGGAGTTGGTGAGAGACCCTGTCTCAAAAAATCAAGATGGAAAGCAATAGAGGAAGACACCCAAAATTTGCTTCTAGCCTCTGTAGGTATGCACATGAGTGTGTAATTCTGCACACACAGCTGCATGCATACCCATATACACAAAGGACCAGCTGAGATCCTGGTAGCAGAGACTTGGAATCCAGTTTTGGTATTTGGGTGGTGGGCTAAAAGAACATCTAAACCTAGACTCATCCAACACAAGGTTGGAAATTCTTGCAGCTATTTATGCATCAAACAAGAGCAAAACGGAAAACATGCCACACATCTCTCTGGTGAAATCCTGTTGAGTAGCAATAGCCTGGGTTGAAAACCCACAGAGTCTTACTTTGCCCTTAATCCACAGACCTTGGAAGCATCAAACAGCTGAATAGATGATAATGGGAATACTGCCAGCCTCATCTCCAGCCATTGTGATCCAGGGACATTTAAATGAATTCAGTCACCCGTGTTCACACACTCTTATGCAATCCTGAAGACATGGAGTGCTGTTTTCTCTGCCTAGAATGCTCTTCCGCCCACAGCTCTCTTCTTCTGGATGAATTCTGCTCATCTTTCAGGTCTTTGAGTTTCCTCCTGTAGCGTCTTGAACTTCTATGAGGCCCATTCCACACTGTACTGAGGCAGTTTGTTTACTCATCTGCAGCCCCATCACCTACTAAGAAACATAAGGCAACTCCTTAGCTCAGAACTGCATCTATAGTCTCAGCTACAAAATACCTGCTCATTTCTGCAATGAATGGGTGGGGCTTCCCTTTGTCCCTCTATTAACTAGATAAATTCTACATCTTTAACTCCTTGTAATTCTCAACAAATATTCTAACTTTCTGAACAACAAAAAAAAAAAGTTCCGAATTAAGAATTTGTGCCAGGCATGGTGGTAAACATCTATATCATCTCAGCACTCAAGAAGTTGAGGCAGGGGCATCATGAGTTCAAGGTCCCCAGTATGGGTTACATAGAAAGACTCTGACTCCAAAAATAACTAACTCCATGACAAAAATCAAAACAAAAAACAAACAAACAAAAGTCCTCAGAATTTTTTCAGAAATCCCTAGGCCAAGAACCATATAATTTTCAAAAAATGCAATAGTTTTTTTTTTTTTGAAATCCAGAAATTCATGACTTCTGTGACAGCTGAAATAAATCTATCGCCTTAGTCATCACTATTCTCCTAAACTGGTTTGAAGGAACTTGTTTTGCTTTTTGTTTTAAACAGGAACAGATTGCTCAGGGCTGGGAGGGCATGCAAATCAGCAAGTCCTTCCTCCTTCGTGTGGCAAGGCCTCCCTCTCTCCTCAGTCCCGCCTTTTGGCTAACCTCCAAGCTAAAATCACCTTTTTCTTCATCTTATATGGAATCACGAGCATTCCTGTACAGCCAGCCTGTGGAGGTCAGCATGGAGGGAGGGGGATGTTGAGATCCACTCACAGTGAGGATAGAAAAACTGGACCCAGGCAGTGAGCATCGAAAGGAGGAGAGGAAGTTGAGTTGCCCAACAGCTCTTCAGCTGCTAGTGTTGGGACAATATTCCACCCAGACCAGAGATGCTGCTGCGATCTGTGCCAAAATTCCTTCATTTTCTGACACAGGGAGAATCTGGTTTGATTGTTTTGTTTGTTTGTTTACTGAGCTCTTGTAGAGGGACAGGCACTACATAGTTAGCTTTATATGAACCATCTTATAGAATAATTATCCCCAGAACCAGGTGGGCTGGGCGGGGTGGTGCAAGCCATTAATTCCAGCACTCTGGAGGCAGAGGCAGGCTGATCTCTTTGAGTTTAAGGTTAGTCTGGTTTACAGACCTAGTTCCAGGACAGCCAGGGCCATTACACAGAGAAACCCTGTTTCTAAAAAACAGAGGAAGAAGAAGAAGAAGAAGAAGAAGAAGAAGAAGAAGAAGAAGAAGAAGAAGAAGAAGAAGAAGAAGAAGAGGAGGAGGAGGAGGAGGAGGAGGAGGAGGAGGAGGAGGAGGAGGAGGAGGAGGAGGAGGAGGAGGAGGAGGAGGAGGAGGAGGAGGGAAAACCTTGCACAAGGAAGCAAGCGAGAACCACAGAACTCATAAGTAACAGAGCCTAGAGCCAAATACAACTTTCAAAGATTTAAAACCTAAGACCACTTTTCCTCTGAACTTGGAAATCTATACCTTGGAATAACCACAAGAATATGTCTCACCTCTTGGAGGCAGTCCAAAGTATAAAAGCCTTCCGGCACAGCCCATACCAGCACCACAACCATTCCACAGGAGATCAAGACCTAGACAGACTTCCATCTCCTGCTACAGGAATATACTAAGACTCATCTGACAGTGTTTTAATGAAGGTTAACTGTTGGTCGGCACTCACCTGGCTCTAGCATCTAAGAGCCTTTGGATGCATTGCTTCCTAAGCTTAAAGATGCTTCTAGTGACTCTATGCCCAGTGAAACTGAAATTCTTCTCATTATGTTTTTCCTTTAAGTTCCAGCTCTGGATGCTCTTCTGTAATATCCAAGGCCCCTAGAATTTCCCTTAGCCTTTCAAGTCTGTATTTACTACCATCTATCCAGGGTCACTATAACCATTTAACTTCCTACCGCAGTGTGAGTCGCCAGAGGACAGGGATGGCAGAGTGGCCAATTCATTTTGTCTTTCTTGTCCAGAAGCTTGGCACCAGAAGTTGGCCACTCCTGAAGCATTGGTTGAATTGATCTAGCAGAGGCAGAGATCACAACTGTAAAAACAGCTATGAAGCAACCGGCTAAGACTTCAGTTAGAAAGGTTCAAGATGAGGTGCGAGCAAGCCAGGGGCTCTGCTGAGAAAAAACTGTATGGGAAGGTGCACGGTGAAATGATGGGTGGGTGGGCAAAAATTTCAGAATGAGCAGAGCTTTAGCTGGTTTTGCAAACAACATGAATATGTACTGGCTTATGTGCTGAGTGCACACTTTAAATGAAGGCTGTTGTCAAGAGGCTTTAAAGCCTGGAGTACAGTTCTGAACAGGCTGCTCCCATGGGCATTTACATAAAACATTACATGCAGGATTTTTGGAAGAGTTGAGATTGAGTGGTCCAAAGGGGGCAAAAATCTTCCAGATTGGGGAGGGAGAAGCCCCTTTAGATGCTAGGTCTCCTTCTGTCAAGAATAAGGAAGGAAGTACTTTGCACAGGTTTTGCACATCAATATATTCCTGAGCCAATGCTTTTAAGTTGTCTAATGGGCCAGGGAAACGGGGGAAGTTGATATTGAATAAGCAGCCTCTCCTCCTACCGCCGAGGAGCCTTGGAGTGGGAGCTCAACCTTGAGACAGCCTAGGACCATTCAGAGAGTTTTGGAGAAGCCCTGGTGCCCTCGGTCATATCATAGATGGATGAGGGTCCTTTGGAAAAAAACTGAGATATCACCATGTGAAGGGATTGAGGAGGAGATCCCAACATCAAGCTCAGAGATCCTGACCCAGCGAAGAGAAGCTGATGGGGTTACTGTGACAATGAACCTGGATCTTGATCCTGGCTAGGTCCAAATACCTGCCTCTTATAAAAGGCTCCAAGTTATTCTCAAGCGCGTTGGCCATGGATCACTCTGGGGGAAAATCCTGGGGTGAGACTGGCCTCAGCTACTTGCACTGTGAATGCCAGGGAGACAGTTCACGTGTGAGAGCCACTATTCAGTAATGGATTGTGGTTACATAACTGCAGACTCTAATCTATTCTTATTCCCAAGGACAGCAACGAAAATATCCTTCTGAGAAGAGCCATGCACTAGGCAAAAAGTGCAGTATGAAAAGTTTTGTAACATTACAGTGTCACAGATTGCTTATCCATTAACTTGTGTCAGGCCTCGCTGAACAAATGCACACATTGGCCAGAATACTTACGGATGTGAAGGGAGCCTTATCAGTTTCAAAAGAAAAGCCATCTTTAGGAGAAGAGATAAATTCTTTAAAATGAGCCAGTGTGTGCAAATGCGCTCCTCCATGATGGCCGGTGAGCTTCCGTTCTCCAAGTCAGAAGAGGAAAGCTTCTTTCCAAGGTTGCTAAAAATGTTTCTTTAGCAGTGCTTATGTAATTAGCAATGGCGCTGGACATTTACAGCATTCTCTAAATTAATAAATCGCAGAATCAATATTAGATTTCAATTAAGTGGAACATATATATGTCTGTAATTCCCCCCAAATAATAAAGACATCATTTTGTTCCATATTTGTTTTCTCAAAGGGTGGTGATAGTCCACAATATATTCATGGGCTGCTAAATATTTGGTACTTGATCAATAGAGCTCCATAGTGGATAATTATCTCAGGAACTCCAGGCAGAGGTCAGCCCCTCTTAGAAATGGCATGTCAATCCTTTGAGGGTCCTCTCCATGGCTAAGGAAAAGAAGAATCTAGAAAAGCAAAAAGAAATACTGCCACAAGTACATGGTACTGCACAGCAGCCCTTTTTCAATACAGATACATACGGATGGGTTTATGGCTTCACCATTTGTTTTTATAATTAAAATTCTCCTGCAGTAATCACACCGGAAATGGCCATCTAACTTTATCCATGTCTGCTCAGCAACAGACCTTTGTCTGTCACTTAAATGCCGATGTCTGCCACTTAAGCTCCTCTGGGCAGAGCATACATAGTCTGTTATGGGTGCATTCTCCTACCAAGAAGGTTTATGGGTTTGGAATTTGATATGAAATTCGAGAGCTGCAAATTGCTAGATTGGAGCTAACTGGTAGAACCAGGGGGTTTCAGCTGGCTTCTGTCTTACTAAGCCTTTGTCTCATCATACTGCCAAGGAGTTGTGTCTTTCATTCTGTTGCCATGATCAAAAGCACGCTGACCAAAAGCAACCTGGGAAGGAAACGGTTTATTTGCCTTACATTTCCAGGTCACAATCCTTTACTGAGGGAATTCAGGACAGGAAGTCCAACAGGTGCGTGAAGTAGACCCCATGGTGCAATGCGACTGGTTGGCTCATTCTCTGGCTTGCTGTCTCCTGGACTATACTTAGCTATCTTTCTTACGTAGACAGCTCAGGACCACCTGCCTAGGGATGGTGCCTTTCAAAGTGGGCCAGGTCCTACTGCAGTGATTAAAAATTAAAACAACCACTGATAATTAAAGCAAACCAAACTAATCTAGAGAATTCCTCAATCAAGGCTTTCCCCTTAAGTGGCTCTCGGCTGCATCAAGTTAAGTTAAGGCTGGCCAGGACGGGAATGTCTTGATGAGTCATGTGCTCATTAGGTAAATTACATAGAAATAATTTTATTGTAATCGAATAGATTCAAGGACCACTCCTGGGTTCCTGTGACTTGTTTCCAATGTTCCATCTGCCCTGTTACAGAGGGTCTGCCACTCTGCCTTCTTGTCTGTGACTACCAAGTTCACTGTGGAGCATACTCTTCTATGAAGTGAAAAGAAGGGGAGTTTGTAGATGTTTTTAGATTAAATCCATCACAAGAAAATAAAAAGCAGAAGACTACATTGTGGTGGCTCGAATGGTTGGAACCAGTTACAACCAGTATCACAAGTTCAGGAAGCTTAAAATCGAAATGTCTGTCTGGGGAGAGAGAGAAGACAAACGGCCTCCTGTAGGAGTTTAAGCAACCCTTCTGTCCATAATCCATTTTCTTTCACAAATGTTCAGTCTGTCTCTGGTCTTTTAGACAATACATCAAAGCATCGTCTCACACAAGCACCGCTTAGAGGTTTGGCCAGGGAGATCGCATCCCTAAATTGCTGACTATGACACCCGTGAGATGTTTTTCTACACGTTTCTCACACTCTTCGACCCTCCTAGCCCCTTAATGAGACAAATGGAGGGAGGATCTTCCTCAGTCAGCCTTTCTTACCTACATTCTCTCTCTGTGTAAGAGCTTCTTAGTAACTGACTACCTCCTTCAAGTTCGCTGCTGTTTCCAGCAACTACTGGTCAGTGTTTCGACACTTATGTTAAAGAAGGTGATGAGAAAATGGAGAAAAGAAAAAATTTTCCTTAATGTGAAGTTCTTAACGTCTTTTGTCAGTGGAGTCAAAATATTAAGAACACCTAGGAAGAATGAATTTTCCTGGCCTTGTCAGCATAAGGAATGGGCCGTTAGGGAATTCTGGAGAACAGTCTCCCAGAAATGAAATACGGAATGCAGAAATGAAGTTCAGAGGCTGCGCAAATGGCTGCAGATCCCCTCTCCTTATTTGAGCAGAGTTGGAACAGTTGGTTGCCTGGGGTTGACTGGAGCTCAGCTGCTGCAATTGGCTGAGACGCAGACACTTCTTACAAGGCGTGGCCTCCTTAGGCTTGCAGTTAGTATGGGTCCTGAGTTAGGTGGAAGTTCATTATTCAAGGAAGCCAGCTCGTGCAGAAGCAGCATCCTCAGGCACACTGAGTTTCATTTCATAGGAGGAAGACAGAAAAGGAATAAAGGGAGGATTGAACCCTTCTTCCTTGTACTTTTCCTTCTCCCTTTTGCTAAACTGATTCAGGTTCTTTCTCCGAAGTCGGGGTTGTTGGGAAGACAGATGAGAGGTGGGATGAGGCAGTAAATTCCGACGTAGCTAGCACAGTCATAAAAACAGTCCAATACTGTCTTACAACATTGACGCTTAAGAGCTCCTCTGCAAATTCTTAGAAAGAGCTCCATTGCCCAGGACACCTCATCTCAGATTCCCTTGACGTGAGTCACGCATACTCCTCCGGGTCAGCCTTCCTAAGCAAACCAGCCTGTCTTATGCCTGTTGGATTTCTTTAACAGGAGCCCCCTGGGGTCTGCACTGAATCCTGATTTCTTAACAAATGCAGTGAGTGCTCCCTGTGAGCACCTTCGCTGGGCTTGAGATCAGGTGCAAGCTTCTCCTTCTTCCCCCCTAGCACAACTCCAGAGAAGCCCTCTTTAAAACCTTTGCCCCAAACCAGGCACGGCAGTATATGCCTGGAATCCCTGCACTCAGAGGCTACAGCAAGAGGACCACAAATCCCAAGCCCCAAGATCATTTAAACAAGACCCAAATGAAAAAACCAAAAATGCTTCCTCCATCCCACTTGTTAAGAACTCTCCATGTAGGAATTGCTTAAGACTCATGCAATTTGTCCTGAGACAGTTAACCTTTGAAATGTTGCATTTTGATCTGGAACCTTCAGTTAATAACATACTAACTCTGTGGATCTCAGAAAAATGCTACATCAAGGAAGCAAGAAACAATCTATGCTGTTTAAGTTTTCGTTTTAACTGAACTCAATGACTGTAAGAAACTAAACGAGGACAGAAGCAACACTGCCCACAAGTGCGACAGATATGAGTATCTGTATATGAGAATTGTCCTGGACTTGAATAACATGTCCTACAAGCCTTGCATTTAAACAAAGCTCTAGAAGAAAGGGATGGGCCAGAGAGAAGACTCAACCATGGAAAAAGACCAGTATGTCTTAAAAGCAAGCATGGTATTTACAATGGGTCTCAGAATGATCTCTGCATGTCTACCACTGTTGTCTTAGTTCAACCACTAACAACACGTACCTTAATTAATGCAATGGCCTATTAGCTAGTGTGTGTAGGTCCATTCCTCCTCTCTGCTCCCTTCCCCACGTTATTAACCATCTCCATGTACTTCCATCTTGGTTCAACAGCTGTTGCTTCCCTGCTTTAGCTATTCAAAAAAAACTGCCCTCAAATCTCTATAAGGTATTGTCTCTCTTCCATAAACCATCCCCTCCATCAGACTCTTCGAGTCCCGTTTCCCCTTCTCCCGGTATGCTTGCAGATTTATCTACATCTACTGCCATCTCCTCCTTGTGTACTCTCTTGGTTTACAAAAAAAGCCTACAATACTAAACATCACACGCCCTAGACCCTGATAGCGATGTTTTGGGAGGGAAAAAAACTCCATCAGTCAGGTGCAATCACTCAAAGAGCAGAAGTGGGAATGCGGAAGACATTATCACCCAACGACTCTCTTCCTACAAGCAGAGAATATTGTACAGATGCGGCTATTTCTGCCTCCCAGCTCACAGTTGCCAGCTCTGTGGGTGTTGAGTGGCATAGTTCCAGGAATAGCAGAAACTTTATGATAGCAGCTTCCTGACCTCCGCTCCTCAATCGCTGAACTATGTTCTTTTTAAATTAATGGGTCTAGTGAACCCATGATTCCTACCTCCCGCAATGGCAAAAAGCTCCCATAATAGGTGGCATTTCTCTGACTCACTCCAGAGAATGATGCTCCAGCCAGCCCATTCTGGCCTTGCCAAGAATTGCATAGGCATGGAATTCCTGATAGCTAATCTTTTCCTGTTTGAAATGTTTAGAAATAACCTCTTTTCCCTATTCAAAAGCTTCTTTGCTACACCTTCTAATGCCAAATCACTTTAAAGACCTCGGCTTAAATGCCCATTCATCTAGGAAATTTTAGTCATCTGAAGATGGGCCAAAAAGGAGATGGTATTGCAGAAGACTTGATTTTCTCTGTTCCGCTTTAGAGCACCCTGCATATGCTACCATCCTCATAGATATCAGAGTGTGAGCTTTTTCTCGTGTTTCTCTTTCTTCCTTACAAGCCATCCTACTGCTGCTCCAAGAGACAATTCACAGTAGGCATTGTTGTGTCTCTACCTAATAAATCTTCACTATATGTTACATTAATAAATGACTAATGGGAATAGTATGGATAGACTTTCAAACTGAAGTGAGCAATACCGTCTTTAGTGAACCTCTTCTGTTTAGACACAGCTTGTCATTGAGTCAGAGGGGCATGTTTCTCTTTTTGTTTGGGTGTTTGTTTTGAGACAGTGCTTTTCTGTGTAGCCCTAGCTGTCCTAGGACTCACTGTGTACACTAGGCTGGCCTCGAGTGCTGGGATTAAAGGCAGATGTCACCAAAACCCCGGGCTCTTGTTTCTTTTTATACCTTCTTATTAAGAAAAATCTCAGATATGCCCTATAACTGACGAGATACATACTGGAATTTCCATAGCTTTCCTTTCTGAAAAAAGCACAGGAAATATATGATTACAGGGATATTTTCCCCAGATTTACCACAATGACCAGAAACTTAACCAGAAGTAGAGAAGTGCACTCCTCTGGTCACCCCATAAAACAATGTTACCATATACTAGGAGCAATGCCAGGATGGTATTTAATCTGTATTCTTAGGAGAAAACTAAAATTGAATTTTAAAACATAGGCTGTATGAAGGTGTAAATCACAAACAATCCCACACCGGTTTGGAATTATGATTAATAGAATGGTTATTTATTTAAAGGAGAAAAACTTACAGATCACCGTCCCAGACAGCAGCCCTCTGCACAATCAGGAAAGGAGCCTAGTCGCCGGAAGCGGAAGCAGAGCCGGAAGCCAGAGAGCAAGCAAGGGCAGTTGCTGCTTTTTTAAAGAAAGAGAGACCACACCCCAATGGGCTGGTATCTCAGCAGCTATTGGCTGAAGGAGCGGAAGGAGCTCCAGCAACAGGCTGTATATTGATTTAATAGACATAGTTAGTAGTAACATGTAATATACACAAAATAACCCGTATCTAATTGGGTATGTTGCATAAATAGTCAAATGACTTAAATTTTGACCTGCTTAGTGCATATATAACATTATCTCCAACAATTTAGGAGCACACTTTTTATAATGCACAAGGAACATCTGTTAAACCAGTCATATGCTAGGACTCAAAGAAGGTGTCAACAGATTTCAAAAGTTGAAATCACACTGAATAAAGTCTTTAATCACATGAAAATTAACCAAATCAATGACAGAAAAGTAACTAGGCTATTGCCAAGTAATTGTAAGGTAAGCAATCTATTTCTAAGAAAGAGTTCCCAGTGTAAATTAGAAAATGCCATGAATGAATAGGAACAAAATCATCACATATTGTGAGCATCAAAGGTATATAAGCAAAACAAGCTAAAATGGACAAATGGGATTTGTCAAACTAAAAAGTCTCTTATTAAAAGTGACGAGACAGTCTTCAGGACTGAAGGAAATATTTGCAAATATTACACTTGAAATGAGATTAACATTTCAAATGTATAAAGAATTGAAACAACTCAAGAAAACAAATAACCTGATCTTTAAAACTAACACAGGACCTGAACAACATTGCTTAAGATGCCATTTCATAGTATTAGAATGATTATTACCAATAGGCTAAAAGTGCAAGTGCTGATGAGAATATAAGGAAAAAAGAAGCCCTTATTCAATATTGGTGGTAATGGAATTTAGTGAAGTCTTTATGGAAACTAAATGACATTTCCTCAAAAAACTAACAGTAGTGTTGAGGAAGTGAATCAGCAGGTAAGGAGCTTATTGTCCAAGCAAGAAGACTTGAGTTCAAATACTCCGACCCCACGTAAATGCCAGGCAGGCCTAGTGGCCTGCAATTCTAGCCTTGGAAAGAGGAGACAAGGGAACCACAGGACAAGCTAGCTAGTGAGACTAGGATCAGCAAGCTCTAGGCTTGATGGAGAGACTCTGACTCAAACAAGAACATGCAGGTCTCAAGTTGCAAAGCAAAGAAAGGATATGAATATGGGAAAGAAACTTGAGGGAGGGGGAATAAAAGGGTGAGGGTAGGTAAGACAGGGTGAGAGTTACAGTAATCAAAATCTCATATATATATATGCATATATATATTCGATGTGTATTGTATGTATAAAATTGTCATTGAACAAATATAATAAAGATTTTTGTTAGCCGGGCGGTGGTGGCGCATGCCTTTAATCCTAGCACTCGGGAGGCAGAGGCAGGCAGAACTCTGTAAGTTCGAGGCCAGCCTGGGCTACAAGAGCTAGTTCCAGGACAGGAACCAAAAAGCTACGGAGAAACCCTGTCTCGAAAAATCCAAAAAAAAAAAAAATACAGATTTTTGTTTTTAAAATTCCATTTGATAATTTATTGAGGCATTATTATGAAGCAATTTATTTTGGATTAAAGAAAACCCTCTATATCATTATCAGTCCGATAAAATAGGTGCTACTCGCACCGTTATACAGCTGCACACTGTAAGATCCAAGTATTCTCTTCTACTGCATTTGCCAATGTTAGGGGAGCCAAATTAGAACAATCACAACCAGACACAAGGATAATCAGCACATTTGCTTTTAACTGAATCTCAGGAATTCAATGTGAGTAGTATTGAGGAATGATTAAGCAACTTTTCTATTTTCACTTGTATTTCTGCCTGGGACGTATGCTTCTGTGCAAAGGAGAACTCTCGGTAGCTTTATTATGTTTCACACACTTATATTTGGTTAAGAATGCTATTAGCTAGGGGATGGTAGAAATTGCTCAGTGGCTAAGATCATCGGACTGCTCTTCCAGAGGGCAGGGGTTAGATTTCCAATTCCCACATAGTAGTTCAGAACTGCCTGTAGCTACAATCCTAGGGTGTCTGGAAGGCTTTCCTGGCCAATGCACAATGCCTGCATGTGGCACACAGATGTACATGCAGTCAAAATGCCCATACATATTAAGTAAAAATAAGCATTTTTTAAAGAATGACATTATTAGCTTAAGTTTCCTACATGTAATTATTAACTCCATTATTTTATAACAAGATCCCAACTCTAGTGGGTGTGGTTTAGCAAGCTTTAATAAAGATTTTTTTTTAAATAAAAGAATAAAGTGAAGGGTTTATAGAAGCTTCAGTTTGCAACAGCCACACTGGTGACTCACTGTGTAACAGTTTCCTCAGAGATTGAACTATCTATATCCCAGGGAAATTTCTTAAGAAGGAAACTAAATAACTCAAAATAGCTTCAGGAAGTCCCTAAAACTGACCAGATTCACAAACTTCTTCCTGCCACAGTAAGCAGTCCCCATCAGATGGAAGAAAACTGAGCTGCAAAGACTGCCAGCCAAGCTCAAGATGGCTGAGACCAGACAAAGTGCTTGGAAGAAGCAGAAACCAGCCGAGCTCTCTGGAGGAGGATTAGAGCACCCGAGATACCTGGGAAGGACCCTCTCCGGCCTCTTGTGCTGCTTGCAGCTCCGGTGCACTCCAGGGTCCCTGCTTTGTGACAAATTGATAGCCATCATCATGCTAATTGACAAAATCTCAAAGGGTTCCCATTTAGATTAGGAACAAAACAAGGGCATCCACTCTTCCCATTCCTATTCAATAGGTTGTTTGAAGGAGATGCACATATGGAAGGACGTCAAAACATCACTATTTGCAGTTGATATGTGTTACGCCCAGATCCATGATGTCCCCCAAAAACCAAAAAGGAGACAGAGTCCCGTATGTAAAAGCAAAGGGCCTTTATTTTATGTAAGTTTGCAAACTCGATCTCTCCGCATGTCCAACTTATTAGAATAATCGGAGAGCCCCGAGCTCAGTTAGAGTTGGGTTTTAATAGTAGTAAATGTAGGGGTGAGGGGTTTCTAAGGTTCAGGACCCCTAATTGGCTGACATTTGTCTAGGGGTGTCCTGGTGAGTGTGCTGGCGGGTGATCCTAAAGGGTTGGAACGTTAGGCATTTCCTTTGGATGGTCTGTTCTTGGGTGATGCTCGGGTAATCTCAGTTTGAGGTTCTTCCTGCAACCAGGTATTGCCTCAGGGTAAACTACTGAGACTCAGGCCTCCATTAAGTTTATCATGGCTGAGTCCTATACTGGCAGGTGATAATGGTTGGAAGTTAAGAGCTTCCTTTGGGTGGTCTGTTTCTGTTTAGCTTATCATGGCTGGCTTCTATAATATGTTTCTATACATAAGACATCCTAATGGTCACCAGAAAATTCCAGAGGTGGGGAACACTTCTCAAGTGGTAAAATTACCATATAAAATCACTAACAACCTTCTTATACACCAATGTACTCATATACAGTGAGAAAGAGATCAGGTGAATAACACAAATCACAATAGCCTCAAGAAAAAAAAATAGATACATTGTAATAAACCTAACCAAGGAAGTGAAATAATAATTCTACAATTTAAACTTCAAGACACTAAAGAGAACAATTAAAGAAGTCATATAGATGACAGAGAGGCTCTCCGTCCTCATGGATTCACTGGATTAATATTGAGAAGATGGTCACCCTACCTACAGTAATCTTTAGAGTCAGCGAAATCCCAATAAAATGCCAAAGATAGAAATGACCTCATACAGTCCGAACAATCCTGAACAATAAGAATACCGCCGAAGGCCTCATCATACTCAACTTCAAGCTGAATGGCAGAGTCATAGTAACAAAAACAGCATGGTACTGACACAAAAATCAGTGTAGAACAGAAGACCCAGATAGAAATTCATACAACCACTGCCACATGATTTTGAACAAAAAAACACATAGGAAAAAAGACAACTTTTCCGACTGATGTTGCTGCGAAAACTGGACATATACACATGTGGATGAATGAAGTTGGGTCTTTGTCCTTCATCCTGCATAGAAATCAACTCCAAGTGGATCAAAGACCTCAGTGTCAGACGTGAAACTACTAGAAGACAAGGGAGGGAGGGAGTACGCTTCAGGACACAGACATCTGTAAGGGTTTTCTGAGTATGACTTCGGTCACTGAGGAAATAAGGCCAACCAAAGCAACGGCGACCTTGTCACACCCAAAGCCTTCTGTGCTGTGAAGGAAAATGCTAGTGAGCCGAGGGGACAGCCTAGGAAAAGGCAGGAAAGACTTGCCAGCTGGAATATTTAACCGCGGATATTGAACAGAAAGTTACAAAAACAAGAAACACAAATCACACACACACACACACACCAAATATATGAACATATATATTAATATTCAACACCCTTAACCATCAGGGAAATGCAATTTAAACTACTTTGAGATTTCATCTCTAGCCAAGATAGCTATCATCAAGAAAACAAATGGCGGAAGTGCATGAAGAAAGGGGAACTTCCATGTACTCTTGGGTGTGAATGTGAACTGGTACCGCCTCCGTGGAAATCAGTGTAAAGGTTCCTGAAAAGCTAAAAATAGAACTGCCATATGACCCAGCTAGCCTACTTCTGGGCCTATATCCAAGGTGCCTGAGTAGCCTTCATCGGTGCATGCTGCAAAGGTGTGCCCAGCACATACGCTACATGATCAGGTCAATACAACTGGCAGCGTGCTGTGAGAAAGACCTTGCAGTCACTACACATTTGATTCTGAATTAAAATCTGGTTATTACAATTTTGTGTATTCAAAAAACCTTTACTGTTGCCATTTTTCATTTTCATTTTCCTTTCTTTTCTCTCTCTCTTTTTTTTTTTTGCAACTTCCATATTTAGTCATGCAATCCAATCGGGGTCATGAACTATAGTTTAAGAAGCTGGGGGCCAGAACAAATGTCTATGTTCTAGGCATGAAGGAAGTTCTTAGTCATGTAAAAGCCTAAAGACAATATGATAGGTGTCCTGAAGGAAAGGCTGAGTGAGCTGTATTCCGAAAAGGAAGAAACATTTGGGCAGACTGAGGCTGGAGGCTGAGGCAGGAGAAAAGGTGGTGAAGGTCTTAGGACTTTAGTGGAAACAGTAAGGGTATTAATAGAGGGTAGGGGAGGCTGTTTAATCCAAGCTACTCAGTAGGCGACAATTGATGTCATTCTGTAGATATTCTGGACACTGGCCCTGGTCATACGCATTACTCCTTACGTCTATATGAGCATGCAGACTTCTCTAAGGGAGCAAACTTAGGGAGAAGAAACCCAGAGCAAAGCCACAGAAGGATCTCAGTGAATAGGAAATTCAGGAATCTGAGAGGAAAAGAAAGCACTGAGATGTAGGTAGGAAAGGTTGAAAACATGAACATCACCTAGACAGAATCAGGGCTTTAGGAACATTAAACCCAGAAGCAATAGTTTCTTAGGACGCATTCTTTAGTGACTTACCCACGTGTCTTATGTGCCCCCAAATCCCTTTACAACGACAAAAACTGAATTCATTCTCCAGTGACTACTTAAATGGCAGAGAGAAAAAGAGGAAGATTGAAAAGACCAAAAGGGAAGTTGGGGTGTGGGGGGGAGGCGGTGGCAGAAGAAATGAAAACAATTCAACTTGGGCTTAGGAAAGAGTGCTTCCAGAGAAGGGCAAAAGTAGATGGATGCCAGATTGCCAGTGGTCCAGGGGCAAGCAAAGCAGAAAGCAGGCAGTGGACACAGAGCTGTCTCACAGGAAGAGTCAAGAGATTCCAAAGCATAGAAAAAACAGCAACTAATTCTTGTTTTTTACTTTTATTATGTTTACCATGATGGAGTACTATCTGAGATAGAATTCTGTGGTTTTCTTTCTGATATTAAAAGTATTCCATCAGTTCTGTCCTTACTCAAAAGTCTTTTGGGCTATGTGTTATTTGTTTTGCCTAGATTCTTAAGCCCTTGGAAGAAACCAGATGAAGAATTCAGTCAATTGATTTCTAAAAGAAAAATAAATATATCTGTGCAAGCACAGAATTAGGGGAGAGGAGAAAGAGAGGCAGGAGAAAGATACTACATTACAGAGGTAGGGAGGGAATGAGGAAGGGAGGGGGGATGGGGGATAAGGATCTTTGTGACACAGGACCCACGTGGGTTCAACAAAGCCTCCTCTATGTTATGGAGTATTAAACAGTACCAGGTCAGGATGGCCCATGACCAAGAAGGCAATTGTCAATGTTCCTCAGATACATCAAGTCTTCCTGTGTAACACAAATAACAAAAACCCAGAAACAGATGTTGGGATTTAACCTGAAGATCAGAAAAGCAAAGCAGCCAGCCACTGGCTCTTACCTCTACCTCAGACCAAAATGCCTCTACAAATCCTCAGAATGAGACTGAGCTGAAACCTGTCTCCTCCCGTTTTATAGTTCTCTCTAGTGCCGGGATTAAAAGTGTGCACCACCACTGCCCAGCCTCTGTGGCTAACTGGTATGGCTGCTGGGATTAAAGGTGTGTGCCACCACTGCCTGGCCTGTGTGGCTGACTAGTCTGGCTGCTTTGCACTGACCTTCAGGCAAGCTTTATTTATTAAAACACAAATAATATACTACTATATTCCTGCTGCATGTGACCCATCAGGAGAAAAGGCAAACCCTAAAAAGCATATGAATTGGTTGTTTCTGACCACACAGGCAGAATGGGTCTTAAAGTCAAAAAGTTGAATCATCAGAAAGGGAGAAAGCTCTGTCATCAACTAAGTTTGTGGTCTGACATCTACTGAAGTAGACATGTAGGCGAGAAGAGGGGGCCATTCAGCCTATGTGGTAGAGATAAAGAAACACTGTGCACATCGGTCATAATGTGAACCTTAACCCTAAAGATATTCAAGGCATGTGCCTGACAGAGAGAAGAAGGCAGAGTGGAAGGGTTAAAAATGAAGGAAACTATCCTGAGGCTACCCTGATTTTTAAGAGGGATTTGGGGCCAATTTGCTGAAAAGAAGAATAGGAAAGATCAGCACAGCAACCTTGTGCATTGTTTACAAAGATAAACCAGTGTATACAGAGGTGGTCAGCTAAGAGCAGCTATTTTCAAGAACATGTAGTCTGCAGGGTTGAGGACCAGGGGGTGTGTATGCATTTGCACACAGGGTTATGTGCAGGCTTGTGTTCTGCCTGATTTAACAAGGGAAAGAGGTTGCTTGGGCATCCTGAAGAACAACAAAACAAAAGAAAAATCTAAAAAAAAAAACAAATCAGCAGGGAAAATACTTATGAAAGCATTTCCACTTCAGGCAAGCCAGACAACACTACAATGCATACAGCCAGTACATGGTCACCTATACAAAGAAGAAGAGAAGCTGCCAAGCTGAAGTGTTCTGTGAAAACAGTCAGCAAACAAAAGGTGAAGGATGGAGGTGAAGCCATTAGCTGCTCACCGTGCTGATCTTTGTCAGATGGGCTGAAATCAAGTGGGGTAGAGAAACTGAAGAGTACAAGGGAGCCACAAAACACATCGCATTATCAGCTCTGTTTTGCTCTAATTTCTTCTCTGGGAAGGTGGCTTAAGGAAACAGTATTGGAATAAACAAATAAATCATAGATTTGTGCTAGAGGATGCTCAGTATTATGATCTCTGAAATTTAAAGCCATCTTAAATGTATAGCAATGAAGACTTCTTGAGGAACCAATAATGTTCACATGATAGGCTACTCTATGTTGTCTTTTAGAAGTCTGTAATGGGAGAATCTCATTTTTTTTTAAAAAAAAAAAGTCCAGTTAAAAGGGTATAAAGGGTATAGCATTTGACATAATTTTTAAAAATTTTTTGACATAAATTTTATAAAGCTAAGTAGGAAGTAAAATACTAGACTGAAACTCATCAGAAACATTGGCTGTGTTTATCTCTGAGGTGGTAAGATAATGACCTGATTTCTTTGTTCTGCTTTTCCATGTTTTCTAAATTATATTCACTAAAGATATGTTGCTTATATAATCAGTTCCCTTTAAAAATAAGTAACTGATGCATGACAGATTCACAAGCATTGAAAGACTTTGAAGTAGGAGAAACACAAGTGACCAGGAGACAAATGTCAGACTTGAGCACCGTTCTGCATGGTCTTGTTGACAGAACCATGGGCAGACATGTCACCCAGACTCAGACATCGAGTGTTTTTTCATTGGTGACGGCTTCCCTGTGTAAGATAAAGACAGCTGAAGCGTTGCTCTAATGTTGTCACAGGTACAGCTAAGACATGACTGACAGATTGCTCTGAAGATATTATGATATCTGGCATCTTTCCTTGTCACTTTTATAGCCTTTGGGAAATGCATGTGTTTGTTGGAGGGGTGTGCTTGTGTGTTTGTGTGCGCACTGATGCCTGTACAGAGGCCTATCTGCAGAGGCCAAAAGTCAACATTGGTTATTGGGAGGCAGGGGTCTGTTTTTGTTTTTGTTTTTGTTTTCTCTCACTAGATTCATAGGCTCACCAACTAGTCCAGGCTAGATAACCAGTAAGTTCCAGGAATCTGTCTATTTCTTCCTCTCCAGCACTGGCATATCGGGATTTAAGTAGACACTACCAACCTGCTTTTTTTTTTTAATGTGGGTACTAGATACCAAACGCAGTTCCTCATGTTTACACAGTAAGCATTTACAGACTGGGCTATAGTCCCAGTCCCTCCTAGAAAATTCTTGATATAATGCATCTGGATCCCAAGCTACCAAAACCTCAAACAGCTGTATTTCCTTACGATGTACCATAATTGGTATCTTTCATACGAATGTATACCATTGAATATTTGGACATTCTTAACCAAGTGTTTTCATGAGGTTGTTTGTTTAGCTTTTTTAAAAAAAAATCTTATAATTCTATTATTAAAATAGCTATGTAATGTAAGGGCCTTAGTCGTCTGAAATATTCAATTAACCAGAGATTCCCTCCTTCACTGTCCAGCCATACTAAATGAAGAAGACTTTACACAAATCCATCATTTCTTAATTAATTTAGTAGTTGCTCGTTACACGTGAACATAAAACTAATTGTGTTTATCCTCATTTGCAAAAGTCTTACTCTTGGGCTGAATGCATGCAGCCAAAAAGAAAAGAAAAATCTATGCTTACTGGTTGGTCTCCTTCCAATTCATGAGACTGAGACGGCCTACGTGGAGTAGGCTCTTCACACTGTCTAACGGGCCAGGTATATTTCCCGAGGCCACTCATTATTCTATTCTCCTGGACAACAATTCTGTATTTTCTCCATTCTAATGAATCTCCCAACACTCCCTCCCCCATCTCTGCTCTCATCAGTTGACCTTGCTTGCTAGTTCCCTGAAGAAAGAAAAAATAAATCAGAAGAGAACTTCCATGAGTTCCCACTTCTGCCTCAACCTCCACCGGCCCACCGGCATCTGGGCTCATAGAGGATGCTGCCTTCTATCCTGCTACCAAGAACAAACTTCCTGGGTTCCTGTCTGTATCTCAATTCTACTTGTATTCACTAGATCCCAGGATCTTTCAAACACTCAAAACATTGCTCCTTTCTCTCTCTGGAGTCATCTTTTTCTCTGCGATCTTTCCATCCGCATGCAAACACGGCTTATATTTCACACTTGTTGACCTCCAGCTACAAGTTCTATTTATTTATTTACTTACTTGCTTGCTTGCTTGCTTCTTACTTACTTACTTACTTACTTACTTTCATCACTATCTTGAAACTAGGTCCTATTTTGTAGCCTAGACAGGCTGGAATTTTCTATGTATTCTAGGTTGGCTTAGAACTTTGATCTTCCTGTCTTCAACCTCCAGACTGCACTACTACAGGTTAGTGTCACCATCCCTAGCTACCCTTCTCCTTAGAACAGTTCCTCTGAAGAGTTCTGCAAAATCTGCTCTCTCCTTCTCTCCAAAGCCCCCTGCA
Source organism: Microtus pennsylvanicus (assembly GCF_037038515.1). Classification (NCBI taxonomy): domain Eukaryota; kingdom Metazoa; phylum Chordata; class Mammalia; order Rodentia; family Cricetidae; genus Microtus; species Microtus pennsylvanicus. The sequence goes on from NC_134580.1 coordinate 95,270,414, forward strand.
TCAATGTTTGCCTCTCCCGGTGTCAAAACCGCTCTACACCAGCGATGTCCACATCACTATAGCTAGCGGTCTACTCGTCAGTGATGTTTAATACAGTTTTCCCTTGTTTTTAAAAACCCACCCAGTCCACTTTATGAAGTCCATGTATTCTTGGGTTTTGGCTGTCCCCTGGAGCATAGGAAGTCTACTAGGGGTCACGTCCTTGAAGAAAGCTAACTCTCCCTCCCCAGTGCAATCACCTGCCACTTAACTCCTCAGCCAGGGATGGGATTTCACGCCCACCTTCCTTACACAGGTTGTGTGCAGGATGCCATGACCACTGTGAGTCTGTATGTGCAGCTGCCCTGGTGTGTACAAAGAGCATTGTTTTGTTGTAGGCATGAACTGCCTCTGGCTCTTAACATCTTCCTACTCCCTCTTATGCAATGGCCCCTGAGTTCTGAGAGCAGGGAGCATGATAGAGATATGCCATTTTGGACTTATTCTCTGCACATTGAAAGTAGAGGGTCCCTGTTTATCACCATTTACTGTAGAAAGAATCTTCTCTGGTGAAGATTAAGAGATGTACTAATGGCCAGGTCGTGCACCTATAATCCCAGAGGCAGGCAGATCTCTGTGAGTTCAGGACCAGCATGGTTTACGATGTGAGCTCCAGGAGAGACAAAGGTACACAGAGAAACCTTGTCTCGCAAAAGAAGAGAGAGGGCTACTAATCTATTGGCATACTGACAAGTCATTGGGAGTTCGTTTAATACCAGGTTCATTTAGCAGAATAGCGGTCGTAGATTCTCTTCCAAGGCCTATGACCTATATAGCTACAGTTGCTTGGTACAGAACAGCAGGTATGGGCTCCATATTGAGGTCTAGGCTTTCAATCAAATCATAAGGTAGTTAGTTGCCTTTATGACATTTGTGCCACTATTACACCAGTGTGCCTATCTTGTCAAGGTGATCATTATCGTGGCTCACAGGGTTTACATCTTGTTAAGATGCCATGAGTCCCATTAATAAGGGGGGGGGCTTAATTTGCAGAGACATTGTTTCAAATAACCCATCTCTTCTCTGGAGAAAACTTTAAACCTTACCTTTGTAATTTCAGTACAGAACGCAAAGGTTCCTGGCTTTACAAGGGACAGGGCCTCTCAAAGCCATGTCGAGGATTACCTAAAGCAATAGTTTGTAAGCAAATGGCCTTGATAAGGGCATCAGAGTTGACTGACAAATTTTCCTCTGTCTCTATCATCATACTACAGATGCCAAGGATCCTGGATTTGAGACACGGATAAATAAACATCCAAGTGATTCCAATGAGCGTACCATCACTGCCTGCATCACTGGAGGCTCCTTTCACCCTGTGTCACTGGAGACAGAATGCTCTTCAGGGAGCCATGGGATTCTGCCACTGCCCAACTCCCATCAATACTCGCCAAGGATCTACTAAGATCCTAAGACCTGCACTGGGTATCTCCTTGACAGAAATGAGTTAAGCAGACACGGTGTGGTCTGTCTGTTCCTGAGCTCAAAATCTAAAGGTCTGAGGAGAAAAAGGACATATATTGAGCAAATGAACACCCAAATTCTGTATACCCCTGGAGCTGTGAAGAAAATAGTAGAGCATTTAAGAAAGCATAACTAATGTTTCAAATATTGGAGTGCTAAAATTGTCGGAGAATGTTGTTCCATCTGGGACTTAAACAGCAGGTGCCATCTAGGAATATGGGTAATCAAGGGGAAGAGTAACTATGCACACCCTGCAGTAATAAGGAGGTGCATTTCCCTGAAGCTCCAGCTTCCAGCCCCACTGCAGCGCATGCCTCCAGTAGCTGGGAGAGAAGTGGTCCGAATCAGAAGGGAGGTTGAAGCACGGTTAATAAAAACTCAGAGAAGGAAATTGGCAGTCAACCTGAGGTCAGAAAAGCAAAATAGATTTAAAGAAGAAAGAAAAAAGCAAAATAACCAGCCACTGGCTCTTACCTTGACCTCAGTCTGAAATTGTTGATCCTGCCTCCAGGAATCTCAGAATGAGACTGTGTCTGTGAGCTTTCTCCTCCTGTTTTATATTCCTCTCTAGGATTGGGATTAAGGGCATCTGTCACCCAGTTTCTATGGCAAACTAGTGTGGCTGCTGGGATTAGGGTATTTGTTACCACTGCCTGGTCTGTAAGGCTGATGAGTGGAGCTGTTTTACTCTCTGATCTTCAGGCAAGCTTTACTTATCAAAATACAAGTGAAATGCCACTACAGGAGGCCATGGATTGGTACAGACCATTAAAAACCTCCAGACATGGATATTTATTTATTACCTATTTTTAGTCTGGGCTATCTATCTGACTGTCTGTCTGTCTATCTATCTGTCTGTCCGTCCATCCATCTGTCTGTCATCCATCCATCCGTCCGTCTGTCTCTCATTCATCCATCCATCCATCCATCCGTCTGTCTGTCTGTGTGTATGCACATATGTTCACATGCTTGCCTGCATCTTTGTGTCTGTGTGTGTATTGTGCATGCTGTATATAAGAATGTGCAAGTGTGCATGCCTATGTATGTTCATAAAGAGGTCAGAAAAGAATACAGAGTATCTTACTCTATAATTCTCCAATTAACTCCCCTAAGAATGAGGCCTTTCACTGAATCTGGGCTAGAATCACTGGTCAGTAAGTCCATGGGATCCATCTGTCTCCCACCTGCAGTGATGGGGCTACAGGGGCTTGTGGCCAAGCTGATCCTTTATGGTGATCCTGAGAGTCTGGACCTCAGGTCCCTTGTGACATGCCTGACGTTTACATGGGTACTGGGGATTTGAACTCAGGTCTTCATTCTTGGGAAGCAAGTGCCCTTATCTACTGAATCATCTCTCCACTCCTTAATCTGGGAGTTCTCTTTATCATACTTTACATAGTTTGATGTCCAACAGTGGTCCTCAATCTTGGTTGTACACTAGAATCTCTAAATGAACTTTAAAAAAAATATATTGCTATCTTGGCTACAATTGTAGAAATTGGCTTAATTGGCTCATGGTATATTCTGCATATGAGAATTTTCTAAAACTTCCAAATCATTCTAACATGTAAACAATTTTACAAGCCACTATTCAGAGGAAGAAAAAAAGAAATCTAAATGGGTCAACCAAGATAGCCCATGGAGGAATAACATAATCTGTGTGTTTTGTTTGCCTTTATTGGAAAGCAAAGAACAGCTGGTAAAAAATTTAACTTAAGTTGATAGCATCCTAGCCACTAAAGATGCCTCCCTGCCTGCCTCTCTCACACACAGATGATGCTTCTTGACACTCGGTCTGCTTTTATGAGACCATTCTTCACATCCGAGTCTCTGTGGGACCTGCTGAGGGAAAAGACACAAATGTGGGCTAAGAAAAATATTGTTTGCCTCTGAAAATTTGAAAATAACTTAGAAAGGTAAAGCTAACATTCACAAAATAATAGAATGTATATGTTTTAATTACTAGAGAAGAGAACTCAAGTTCAAGAGATGGAGGGAAATCTTCACTGAGCCTGGGTTAGTGGACTGAAACAAGAGGAAAGAGGTCTTAAGTAATTTAGGAAAAGGGGTCCTGGTGAGAACCAGGTGTGGGGGACAGAGAGCGGAATCTCTGGCTCAGTGATTGCTGCTCTTCTGCAAGAGCAACTTGGGTTCCCAACCCCACACCAGGCTACTCGAGCCCACCTGTAGCTCCAGCTCCAGGGGATCAGACACACTCTTCTGGACTCCATTGACATAAAAAAAATACATGTGCACACACACTAAGACACATACACACAGGTAAATAATAAAACAAAAATAATGTAAAATACACACCCAGGAATGACAAGAGAGGGAGGGGGGAGGCTTGTTCTGTAGTTTTACCCTTTTAGGATATGGTGGAAACTTTCAGAAGCAGGCTTGTTGGAGGCCTTCAGGTAATTGGGGTATGATGAGCACTGGGGAATTTCAACCTCTTCCTCTTATTTCTTCTTATTCGCTCCCCAAGTATAAAATGAGTACTTCCATTATGCTGTGACACCGTGCTGTCCTGTCTCACCACAGACCCAAAGGCAATGGGGGCCATTGATCATGAACTAAAACCTTCAAAACTCTGATCCGGAGAAGAACCTTTCTCCTTTCAAGTTGATTTCTAAGGCATTTGTTCCAGGAACAAAAACCAGAGTAACATAGAAAACCCACGTATCCACCAGGGTGAGAGCTGAGAGTAGCAATAACCTCTCTGCTAGAGGCTGGTCATTAACGAGTTTTCATTACCACATCTTGTTTTCAAAGAAATCTCCTTCTCAGACATCTCCTTTCATACTGAAGAAGACCCGTTCTCTTTTTCCACTTCCTTCTGTCCCCGAAGTAGCTAGTTGTTGATTTCCAAATACTTTTGTGTCAATAACCAGGCTTTGTCATTTTTAGGTTCCCCCGGCGTAGGTAAGTTGTCTCTTGTGTTTGGTCTCTCAGGCACAAGCTATCACAGCCATGCTCTATGATGTGTTTACTAAGTAAAGCACCATGGGAAACATGGTGCACACATTATCAGATGTCATAGTCACAGCATTCAGTTCGGAAACTATGGCCTTCAAACTCATTGAAAGTGAGTGATTTTTCCCCAAGTTTCTACCATGAATGAAGGAGCTTACAAGTCTGCCTTGTTCCAAAGTCCAATATAAGTACAGCCTTTCACAAATGACTTCACAGAGAAGAAGTGAAAACTTTTCATGTTACTCAGCTATACCTAAGACTTCAGGATCAGTGTGCATCAGAGCCAACTGTGACCTTTTTTCTTTAACTATAGAAGACTGGGACTGTAGAAATAGATACATTAATATATTTTACACACACACACACACATATATATATGTTATAGAACCTTGGAGATCCTGGATGAGAACCTCCAGAAAAGGACCTAGAAATCTACAGCAGCTATCTACAACCCAGTAGGTAGCTATACCACGAGCTTTGGATGAAGAACAATGGTCCTATTCAGTGGCCAAAGCTGGAAGCACGTGTCCCGCCTAAATGCCGCTTCCCATGCTGACATGCTGGTCTGCACAAGACTCCTCACTTTGAATTATATGAGCGTTTTCCTGCTTACTTGGCTAAAACAACCACAATAAATAAAGTGTGGTGATGATAAGTTGAAGGGCATTGGAAAGATACTATACCTTGAAGGAATTTCTGTAAGTCCTAAGTACAGGCAACTTACATAAATGTCATCACTTGAAGACAGTAATTTCTTAAGAACTGTTATATCCCCACAAATGTATTAAGTTATGTCACACAAACCCTGTCGTCTGTGGTTAACAAATGTGTTTCTTTAAGGCTGTTTCAGATTAGCTGGCCTTTTCCCTATCTAGTAACTGAATTCTTATTTTTTAATAAATATTACTAGAGGACTTGTACCACCTTGGCAGAAAATGTGGTGATAGACAGATCTGGGCATTATCAGATAATGAAGATCTTATTGATCACAGTTTCAAATACTTTCTCGACTTGTTTTTGGTTAGCATAAAGTTTCAGAATAACCATGATGGGCAGAGAGAACCAGAAATAAACCTTGTAGGATCTTTGGTAGTGGGGTGGGCTAGAAATCTGGGTCTATCTCTTTCAGCTAGTTAACAATTAGTATTCATGTTATTCAGAAGTTTGCTCTGAATTATGATTACAACTAATTTTTCTTTCCTTTGGGGTAAAGGACTGTCATTCAAAAGCTGTGCCTGAAGGAAGACCTTAAAGGAAACTCGGCATTCTTTCTTCTCCCCGAAGGAGTGAAGTCCTAGGGAGAAGGCAAAGGCATATAAAGCTGCAGACACTTTGGGAAGCTATCAAGTGTGTGGCTCATTTGAAGCTCTGTGTTAACACAGTGTTTTGAGTTGCTTGATATTTCCCCAAATACAAAGGCAAGCAAGGAGGGAAAGCATAATTGGAAAGTCAACTTGTTCCACAGATAAAAACTTATCTATCAGCAGATCTTATACAACAATTCATAAATTCCTGGGCTTCCACCAGTAGGCAAGGTCATAGCAATTAAAAAACAGTTTGGAACACACGCACTCAATCGAGGAAACAAAATTAAGGCCATATGTAGTGAGCCGGACAGGATCGCCATTACAAGATGGCGCCGACACCCTGTCTTGTTTGTTACAAACAACTCCATATTTGGCTATTCCACTGAGAGCTGCGCTTCCCAGCTTCCCGCATGCGTGGTGGATGTAGATTCTTGAGCCTATCCCGATGCGGTCTGGTGTCAGCTGTTGGTGGCAGCCAATCACAGGGCGACCCGTGTGCCAATTCCCTATTTAAGCGGCTGCCTAAGTGCACCCCCTTCCCTTCGCTTCCTGCTCCCCTTCGCTTCCTGCTGCCTCTCCCCTGTGCTCCCTGCCCCTTTGCTCCCTGTCCCTCGTTTTCCTGCCCCCTCGTTCCTTGCCCCCCATCAATCAAGGGCACTCCAGTAAAGCGTGTTCTGAGTGGAATCCTGGTGTGGTGGTCGTTCTTCCGTCACCGGTCAAGAAGTCCGCCGCAACTGGTGCCGAAATCCCGGGAACTTCGGTCGCCAGGCGAAGGGCCAAAGAGGATTCTGAACCCAACACGCGGAGTGGCGACGTCGGTAAGTTTCTCCCAGTATGCTGATTTCAGTCTCCCCAAGTATGCTGTTTGTGGGAGTGGGTTCTTGGGTGTTTGGTCTCGTGTTCGTGGCGTTTGTGGTACTAGCCTGCTTTCTCTGGTTGCACTGCCTTAAGTCTGGCTGCAACCTCAGAGCAGGGAACAGCGTGGACGTTCCGAGAGAGGGGCGAAAGGCCCGAATTAAACACAAGAACGGTTTTTCAGATTCAAAGGGAGGAAACTTGGAAAGGCCTGAAAGAAAAAAGGTAAAAGAAAAGGATCCTGATACAATCCTCTCTAAAAGAGAGGCTAATGAGAAGAGGGGAGGTCCCCTCTATCCAGTGCTCGAGGAATTTGCGGGCCTGGATCGGTCTGAGGAGGAGTTAGATCCTCAGGAGGAGAAAAAACTGGAGAAAGCCGCCTCTGGCAATCTTAATGTGTCATCCTATGATAGGCTTGGTAGAGATCTAGCCGCTAAACAAGATATGCTAAGGAAGGGAATTATATTCCTCTGGTTCGAGTTACCAAGGCCTCCAGATTTTGTAGAATGTGAACAGCTGCGGCTCTAAGATGCAAAGCTGCAAACACAGGACCTGCCTTGAGGACCCACTAGGCTAGAATGCTAGGCCACTCCCAGCGTGGGCCTCAGGGCATAGAAGTGCAGCACGACCGTGGTAAGGCTCACCAGCTTAAAAGGTTGGGCCCAGCCGCTCTGCTCAGCCACACATCCAAGCAAGGCTGAGCGGCTGAGCGCATGTTCTTGTGGTTAAACAACTTGAATTTAGGCCCAAAAGGAATATTGCTAAGTTTTGAGGTAGATATTTGCCTAATTTTAAAAAATAGACAGAATGAGGGGTCTCTCTATGCTGGGGAGACTCTCACTCGGGTCTAGAGATGGCGCGGGCCCCCGCATGGCTCGCGGGAGACCATCCTTGCTGAGGTCGCGCACGTGGCCTTGGTTGGCAGGGAGGAATTCAACCCCGAGTACCAGGAAAAAAAATTTTTAAAAAAAGAGACCACAGCCCAGTGGTCCAAAAGGGTCATAAATTCCAAAAAATCCACAGATGGTTGCCTTGGGACCACTCCCAAGGTCGTAATCTGTTAGTTCCTAAAACACAGCAAGCTGATAATCACAAGGAGGAAACTCACTGTTTCTTGGGATTGTTATCAAAATTGCAGTCTGGTTTTGTCTTCAGCTAGTTCCTGATGCAAGGTCGCTGTACACGCTAGTCCTGGATTTTTGGTTCTTCTCTTCCTGCTGGGAGAATCTGGTTTGTTCAGGTTTTTCAATACTATGTATGATCCAAAGGTGACTGTCGGTTTACACTTCCAACAATGGAGTTTTTCTTTAACCACATTTTCTTAAGCATAAATTGTTAGCAGTAATTTTTAATCTTGGTAATTTTTACAAGGATAAGGTAAAATCTCAGAGTTTTGGTTTGCATTTCTCTGAGGGCTAAAGGTTGTTATGTTTGAGCATTTTTTTAAGTGTCTCAGTCATTTTTAAGTTCATCTGAGAGTTTTCAGTTTAGGTCTGTAACAAATTTTTTTGGATTAAATTTTTAATAACTTATTTCCTGAGTTCTTCATATATTTTTGGAATGGGTTTATAATAAGTAAAGATCTTTTCCCACTATATAGCCTTGTTATACAAAAGGTTCTCAATTCAGGAGATGTAATTTATGGTTTCTCCAAATGTTTGTGCCACTGAGGCTGTGTTTGAGATGTGGCAAAGTGTGCTTCAAAAATTTTTCTCTGTGAGGTTCAACATAATTTTTATATTCTAAGGCCTTTGGCTCATTTAAACTTAAGTTTTGTACATAAAGATGGATATAAATCTATTTTCATTTTTCTACATGTTGGGGCCTGGTCTTGGCACCAGATAAGATCCAACAGACTACTGCTATAAAATTTCTGGGGGCAGTTATATCCCCTTTGACGGTGACCCCTCAAAAGATTTCCATTCGCACCCATCATTTGAGGACACTTAATGATTTTCAACAATTATTAGGGGATATTAATTGGATTAGGGGGTATTTAAACATCCCCCGGGCAAAGTTGTTGCCCTTGTTTTCTATTTTGAAAGGTGATCCAAATGTTAATTCGAACAGAACTTTGACCCCCTTGGCTAAAAAGGCTTTAAAACAGGTGGAGAAAGCAATGACTAAGGCACAATTGTGCCGAGTCGATCCTGATTTGCCCATATTCTTATGCATCTTAAAAACTGCACATTACCCTACTGGGGTGCTATGGCAAGATGGCCCCTTATGGTGGATCCATGGTAATTCTTCAGGTACCAAAACCATTCAATATTATCCCGAGTTGGTTGCTTCTCAAGCGGTATTGGGGATAAAACATTCTTTAACATCTTTTGCAACCATGCCAGATAAATTGATTATTCCCTATACCAAGGGACAGTTGGAGACATTGGCAGCTACAGTAAATGAATGGGCTGTTTTGGTTTGCGCTTTTCCTAACCTTATTGATAATCATTATCCAAGACATCCCCTATTAAATTTTGTAGAAAGGAACTTAGTGTATTTTCCTAAGGTTACCTTTAAAAAGCCCATTAATATGGCCTTGACTGTTTTTACTGATGGCTCCAAAACTGGCAAAGGTGCCATAGTAATTCAAGGTAGGGATCCCATTTTGCTTGACTTTCGACCTGATTCCCCACAAGTCACGGTATGTATGACCGTGCTGGAAGTTTTTAAAAGATTTTCAGAACCCTTCAATTTATTTTCAGATTCTAAATATGTGGTGAATGCTGTTGCCTCATTGGAGGTGGCTGCCTTTGTTAGAAATTCAAGTACAGTTTCCAATATTTTGTGTCAAATTCAAGCATGCATTTTACAAAGAGATAATCCCTTTTTCATTGGACATATTCGGGCTCATACTTTGCTTCCAGGACCCATGTCTGAAGCCAATGATTTGGCTGACTGCCTTACCAGGTCCATAGCTTTGGTAGTCTCAGACCCTGTAGAATTAGCACGAGATTTTCATAAAAAAAAAATTCATATTTCCAGACAGATAGCCAGAGAAATAGTTAAAGCCTGTTCTTCATGTGTGACCTTTTTATACCCCCCTAATGTTGGGGTCAACCCTAGAGGGCTGCAACCTAACGCGTTGTGGCAAATGGATGTTACCCATCTGCCTGATTTTGGCAAATTAAAATATTTACATGTATCAGTGGATACCTTTTCGGGCATTATTCATGCCACGCCCCTAGCGGGAGAAAAGGTAACTCATGTAAAAACACATTGCCTGGAGGCCTGGGCCGCCTGGGGAAAACCCCTACGCCTGAAGACAGACAATGGCCCGGCATATACCTCCCATGGATTTCGTGCCTTTTGTGCACAGCTCCAAGTGACCCACATTACGGGTCTTCCATACAATCCACAAGGACAAGGTATTGTGGAGAGAGCCAACAGAAATATTAAAGAAATTCTACAAAAACAAAAAGGGGGAATAGCTGAATCCGCTTCCCCCAGGGAAAGAATCTCCCTTGCTCTCTTCACACTCAATTTTTTAAACCTGAATGAGTCGGGTACTGCAGCAGCTGAAAAGCATGCAGCAGGCCCTATGGAACAAAAGGAATATGTGAAGTGGAAAGATGTATTGGATAACAAATGGTATGGACCGGATCTTGTGTTGGCAAGATCCAGGGGAGCTGTATGTGTTTTTCCACAGGGCCAAGAGGCTCCGCTTTGGGTTCCGAGCCGGCTGACACGCATGATCAAGGAAGTTCCTAAGGATGAGGCTGAGTCTCTGGAGAAAGTTCCTGCAGACATCCCTGATGACGTGGATCCAGTGGAAGGCGGAGCACTGAAGGGGAATCCTGTCAGCCTTCCCAAAGGCGATGCCTGTTCGGCATGATGCCACAGTTCTCCCCAGATTCTTACCTTTTAGGAGTAGCACGTAACTTTACAGAGAAAGGGTCCCTGTGCTTTCAGTTGCGTGGGCATGTTTTTTTGGCAAGCTGCCTGGGTGGCTGTGTGTTGTGCCTGTGGTTGGTTTGCTGCCTTCGAGCCCAGACCAATAGGGATAAGGCTATATTGGGATAAAGTTATAATCTCTCAGGCATTAGCTACTCTGGAGTGTGGCTCCTTCCCCCAGATATGGTTGTTAGCACTAAGAGACGCTTAGAGCTTCCATCCTGCACAGCCTTTGCACCCCCGGGGTTCCTCGAATACCCATTGCACAGGGGAAGGTGTGTCCATGGAAAATATTTTCCATCCTCGATCGACCAACACATCATGAGGTGGGGGTCAGATTGGATGACGTTAGTCCTGCGCTCATTGCTTACAAACAATAAGGGGGAACTGTAGTGAGCCGGACAGGATCGCCATTACAAGATGGCGCCGACACCCTGTCTTGTTTGTTACAAACAACTCCATATTTGGCTATTCCACTGAGAGCTGCGCTTCCCAGCTTCCCGCATGCGTGGTGGATGTAGATTCTTGAGCCTATCCCGATGCGGTCTGGTGTCAGCTGTTGGTGGCAGCCAATCACAGGGCGACCCGTGTGCCAATTCCCTATTTAAGCGGCTGCCTAAGTGCACCCCCTTCCCTTCGCTTCCTGCTCCCCTTCGCTTCCTGCTGCCTCTCCCCTGTGCTCCCTGCCCCTTTGCTCCCTGTCCCTCGTTTTCCTGCCCCCTCGTTCCTTGCCCCCCATCAATCAAGGGCACTCCAGTAAAGCGTGTTCTGAGTGGAATCCTGGTGTGGTGGTCGTTCTTCCGTCACCGGTCAAGAAGTCCGCCGCAGCCATAAATTGACTTGCTTGCCAGGTCCCTCATATTCACTTGTTACAAATGGTTTAATATAGATAGGGAGGGCAATCTACCTAACAGCCCCATGATTCCCTAGGAAGTGGCAATTACCAGTAGCTATTAAAACCGGGAGAAAGTAGAGGAGAGTAATTAACGGCACAATCTCTGTTGGTCTGTGAAAGTGCAGGTCACAATAGATTTGGTTCTGCTTTTGTGTACATGTGTGCGTGTGTGTGTGTGTGTGTGTGTGTAGTTTGTCTTATATAATTAGAATTGTACAGCATTCGATGAGGTAAATCATTGAGACTGATTCTTCTGTCTATCTCACCTAGTAGGAATAACACAAAGGCATCAACCAAACAATATGTCCTTAGCGAAGGAAAACCTAAGACAGTAGTAAAGCATCAGAAACAGTAAACGTGCTTATCTCCGTATGGAGAGCAACTTTATGATAATAGTTTTGAAACCATGGTTTACTGGTAGCTGTTACGGAAGTGCCATCACTATACAGACCTGGTACCCGAAGTCCTCAGAGCATCTCCTCACCAAACCCTCCTCTTCTTGGATGTGAATCTTTGCTGTGTGAGCAGAACTAATGGGCTTGCGAAGCTGAAGAACACAGAAGCCTGAACGGCACAAAACATCTTTAAAGTAAACTGCCCACCTTATCTCTTGTCTCCATGTTTGTAGAATCACAAAACATTCTAAATGAAAGTGCCCTCAAATATTACTTAGCATGCAACTGTCTTACAAGAAGGGACGTGTGGCCAAAAAGACTGAAGGGGCTAATTTGAGGCCACAGTCCTGATTCGTGGCTAAGCTCTGAGTTACCTAGAGGTGCCCCTTAGAAAGGGGTAGGGGATTTCCTCTCACATTCTACCAACTGGAACGGGAAAATTCTTTGAGGTTAACAACTCACTTTTTTTTAGTGAAGGTGCTAAACCTATCGTCAGTGCCTTAGAGGCCAACATCTAGATGATACTCTGCAAGCATGAATGGGGAGTTTGTTTGAAACTACCTGGGGGAAGTAAGCAGCTGTCCACAGGAATGTTGGAGATTGCCGAAACCGCTACTGCCTCTGAAGGTTTACGTTTCCGGATCCTACCTCACCTTCGCTCTGACCTGAAGCGGGTTTTCTGGTGTCTCTGAGCCTCGGCTTACTTCTGGTACCAGGATAAGAGCAGCTAGCCTCCAGGACTGTTGTAAAATTAAATATCAGCTCATTAAATAAATCATAAGAAAAAGTAAACAAAATGTCCAGGGGTTTGCATTCAGTTCTCTTTTCCTTTGGATTCAGCACACGCATGCGCACGCGCACACACACAGACACACGCACACACAGACACAGAGACAGACAGACAGACACACACACACCAGAAACTTCCAGTAAAACCAGAGTGGTTTTTAAGGCCTCCCAGCCTAAACTGTCTCATTCATAAAATGGAAGAAGATGGGACGTGGTTAAATGCCCAGGGAGTGCTCCGAGGAATGTGTCCGGTGAAAGGAGAGCACTCCTCTCTTACAACCTGCAGGACCTGCAGAGCCAACATTGCCTTTCATTATTGTCTTGTACTCATCTCTCCTTTCCAAGTATCTGCTACCCGTTTTTTCAGTCTTCAACTTGTATATTTTTCCAACAAACCGAGGCGTTTCCGATCTTTGCTGTGTGCTTGGTGCCTTGTTACGGTGTGACAAAGCCCTGCTCCCCGTCAAGGTGGCCTCTCTCCTATTCCATCTTCCTGGCAGCATTTGTTTACCTCCTCCTTTTTCACCACACACTGTCAGCTAGGTTTTTTTTTATTATTATTATACTGGGTTTCCTATGCTAGAACACAGACTTTTCATGAGCAAAGACTCTATTCTTTATTTGACTTTTAAAGCAAACTCTACCAGTCTAGCAGGGTATTTTGATTACAACAAGCCCATGGAGAGAGGTAAACTCCACCCCTTAATATAAAGTGCTCTGGTTCTGAAGAGTGGACATGCCACCGTAGCTGTTTGGAAAAACAATCTGTCACAAGACTCTAAAACAGTAACATATAAAGCTTTTTGGAATTTTAGATAGGAAGAGCTATTTCATTCTACAGTCTTTAAAAGATGACCAGACACTGAGCAGCCATTTGTCTTACAAGCTGAGAAGGAAAGGAGGGAGTGTGGTGAGCCCGAGTCTAGCATGCCCCGCACCAGGGAGCCTCAGTTCTAACACCCCTTTCCAGTGAGCCCGAGTCCAGCACCTCCCCAGGAGCTGCGCTTCAGTAGAACAAGCCATCTGCTACCAGTGTAACAACACGTAACTGTACCTTTGGAGTCTGGTAGGAGCATCCTTAGATGCTCTTTAGAAGGTTAGATATATGTCACCGGCATCACAAAGCTAGATTCCCTGTTTGATGTTTCTACCCGAAAGCTGGCCTTTTCCTTAGCTCAGATAACAATCGATTTAGGATGTTCTATGTGGCTGCAGGAGGGTATGAAGTTGAGTTCTCTAGAGAAACCAAAACAGTAAATACATGTCTACACCGGGAGATGTGGGGGAGAGAGGGAGATTGGTTTACTGTGAGGAACAGGTTCCAATGATGCCCGAGCTTAAGAAGGTCCAAGATCTGCCCTCAGGAGTCTGAAACCCTAAGTGGGTTAGCCCCAGTCCTCCAGTTCTGAAACTAAGAAAGCAAGAGAGCCAGTCGTTCAAGTCTGAGTCCGAAGACAGAAGAAAGGCCAGTATCTCAGGTTGCAAGGGCCAAACAGAGAGAATTCTCTTTCCCGTAGGCTTTTATTCAACTCAGGCTGTCAGTGAATTGTAAGAGTCCCATTCATCCTGAGAAAAACAACCCATTGTACCAGTCAATTGACTCAGATACTAACATCACTAGAAGTAAACTTTAAGCACGTAATCACTTCTGCCAGTGGCATCCACTTGTTTGCAGTCTCCAAACAGTAGCTGCGTGCTAAAACATGTAAGAGAAGAGAGGCGCCAATAGATAGTAATCAATATCTCAATCCATTACATAGCAGTAAAGAAAAACCCCTTAGGGTGGCTAGTTTACCGGCAACACAAATTCATCTCCCATAGTTCTGGAGGCTAGGGAGTCCAAAACACAGCAGCATGGTTGGTGTCTGGCCTGTTCCTCACAGATGAAGCTTCTGTGTCCACATACAGCAGAAGGTTGGGTGCAAAAGGCAAGACAACCCTCCCTGTCCTCCGTTATAAGGACACCGATCCCATTAATCCCATTATGATCTCATAACCTAATCATTTCCAGAAAGGCCCCACCCACCTCTTCACATTATCACATGGAACAGTGGGTCCCAAAGTACAAATGTTGAGGGAGCCTCGAGTTCAGAAGAGAGCAATAATAGCCTCTTTAGAAGATGGAGGAGCAGTCAAGAATGTTTCAAACCGACTGGGTTGTAACAGAGAGTGCATCATTAAAAGCACAAAGGATATTACGTCTTTCAAAAATACCGATGACTTCTGCACGTGGCCTTTGGTTGCTACATCTTTAGGCTATGCTGAGAAACAAACACTCTCCTAAGGACTCAACAGAGAGGGAGACAAGTGGGCCCCTCCTGCCTGAGGTGGGTTCCTCCAGTTGGAACCTTACTCTGGAACTCCTAGGGAGCCTGGCTGAGACCCCCCCACACTTCATCCACCCTATCCCAACCCCTAATCCCCTCTCTCCTTCCCAGGAGGCAGGCCAATAGCATCTCTGCCTCTCTTTGCATACTTCCAGTGTTGACCTGCTTGGTTTTCATAACGTTGCCCCTGAAGGCATTTCTGTGTGTTTTCAATCCTAGTTTGAACTTAGGATCAGGAGAACCCAAATTCACGCAGTTGTATAAAGTTCCAGATTAAAAGAGACCACGGAATTATAAAAAACATAAGTAGCTGTGTCCTTATGTGGAAGTGGGAGTGCAAGAGAGAACACTGTTTAGTCAACCCATGAAATTGGAATATGCATAAAATTACGCAAAAGAAAATTAATGGAGGCCGGGCGATGGTGGCGCACACCTTTAATCCCAGCACTCGGGAGGCAGAGGCACGCGGATCTCTGTGAGTTCAAGGCCAGCCTGGTCTACAAAGGAAGTTCCAGGACAGGCTCCAAAGCTACAGAGAAACCCTGTCTCGAAAAAAAAAAGAAAGAAAGAAAATCAATGGACATTCTCCTGAAGTTGATAATGTGTGCTTTGCTGATCGAGAAAGCTATGTTCTTAGGAAGTGCAGCTGAATAGTGTAGGACTAAGGCCCTACAATGCTTGTAATTCACTATCAAGAGTTCAGATAGCATTGTCTAGGGAAAGACAGGATAGCATGTTTAAAACAGTGACTTAGAAAAAAATGCTCTGTACTCTGTGTGCTTGAAACCTGTTTTTAAACAAAAAGCAGAAAGAAAGAAAGAAAGAAAGAAAGAAAGAAAGAAAGAAAGAAAGAAAGAAAGAAAGAAAGAAAGTAAGTTTGGGGAGTAGCCTTAGCAGTCACTGAACTGCAGAACTGCAGAAATGAATTGAGTTTCCTTCCTGTACGACTTCCTGCTGTCTTTCTGGGGATGCTCACCAAGTACTAGGCCACTCCAAGTTTCTTCAAATGAGAAATCTTGAGAACCAGACTTCCAAATCACACATTGGACTAGAGCCCAGAGATGTAGACTGAGGCAGGAGACCCAGGATTCTGATTCCACCCTGCCATAATGCCAGAACGCATTCATGCATCCCCACGAGAAAGCAGGCTGGTGTAAGCCATCCTGGAACATACTCCTTGCTCGCTGACAGTGGTGGTGTGCGACACCAGCTAGGAAACTCTGCGAAGGCAGGTGATGGAGGGGAAAACAGTCTTCTGCCTCTGAAAAGACTGGAAAACAGTGCGTCTCCCCCAAGTGTTCTGTAAATCTAAAACTCCCCATTCTTTCCCATCAACCCTCTCTTTTGCCAAGGGTTTCTGAGAGATTTATTTGGAATGCCTTGCTGCAGCGTAGTCATAAATCCTCAGGATCTATAAAATTAACAACAGGACACCTTTTTATCAGCAAATGTTTACATCCATCTTACCCAGAAAACATCTTAAACAGCTACCAGTAGGAATGCATATGGTAGCCAGTTTTTCTCCTCACGTGTCTTAAAAACCATGGTTCGTTGTTAAAGTGCAAACATAAGACAGCACTGGATGAAGTACTCAGTATTTGTGGGAAAGGTTTAAGGAAATTACATCTTAAAAATTGAATCCCCATTTTCAAGTGGGAGGGTGAAGAAGCTCAAGTGATAGTAAGATTTGCACTCTTCACTAGCAATGGGGAAGCAGCGGCAGCAGGAAAGTGTGGTGAGTTACCGATGTCTATAGCAGTGCTCAGAGTAAAAAAAAAAAAAACAAGAAAATACACTTTAAAATACTGAAAATAAGTCAAATCACACTTCTTAACTTTGTTCAAGATTCATAAATGCAAAAGGCTAGAAACAGCCCAAACATCCTTGAGTAACATTGGTAGATCCACAATCCTGGAAGATTCCTCCAGGAAATCAAATAAACAAATGAACAACAACAAAAATAGGTATCTGGACAGGTTGTCCAGTGGCTGAAAACACCCGGAGCTCTTGCAGAGGACACAGGCTTTGTTCCCAGCACCCACAGCACAGCTCAGAACCTTCTGAACTCCAGTTCCAGGGGACCCAATGGCCTCTTCTGGCCCCCAAAGGTACCTGGCATATACATAGTGTGCACATGTGTAGGCATAATACTCATACACATAAAATAGCAACAAATAAATACATTTTAAAATGCTGTTTTAATATTTTTAAAGAAATAAGCTCTTGCTGCACACAGTTTTCAGGGAACTATGTTAGGTGACAAAAACCAGTCTGGTCTCATATTCAGGATTCCACAGATATAGCATTATTAAAATTTAAAAATATTTTTAAATTAATAAATTTTATTTAAATAATTTGATCATGTTCTTCAGTTTCCCCTATCCTCCCAGATCCTCCTCCCTTTCCTACCCACCCAATCTTCTGTTCTCTTTCTCTTCCTCTTTCTTTCTCACTCTCAAAAAATTAAAAAACAAAAAATGAAAATAAAAACCAAGAAGAAACCTAATAAGCAAATAATTATCTAAACAAAACAAAATACACACACGCACACACACACACACATACTATAGCATGGTAGATACACCCACTGACAGTCACTGGAGAAACCTGACTTCCCCTTTCCTAGCACACATCAATTGCAAACAGCTCCTTAGTCAGGGGAGACTTTGCGTCTCAGTACTGGGAATTTGTCTGGTTTGAACCTGTGCAGGTCTCGTGTGTGCGGTCACGGTCTCTGAGAGTTCATATGTGTATCCAGCCTGTGGTGTCAGGGAGACACAGTTTTCCTGGAGTCATCTATCACTTCTGGCCTTCATGATCTTTCCACTTCCTCTTCTGAATAGAGCCCTGCCTGAGCTTTGAGGGGAAAGGCTTAATATAGACATCTCATTCAGGGCTGAATGCTCCGATGTCTCTCGTTCTTTGAACATTTCCAGTCGTGGATGTCTGTGTTAATTACCTCCTACTTCAAGACGTCATTTCTTGGCTGAAGTTTGAGCAATGCTCTCTGATCTATGGGTATAGTAATATGTCTTTAGGAGCCATTTCGTTGCCACGTTCTTTTAGCAGAATCAGAACAGTAGGCTTCCCCGAGGGCCCATGTCCTTCTTGTCTCAGGTTCTTGGTCACTTTAGCGGTGTCAGGTATAGTTAGACTTTCCTTTGGGACTGCCATCCCCCAAATAATGACACAGAAAATTATTATTAATTATGAAAGCTTGGTCTTTAGCTTAGGCTTATTCCCAACTAGCTCTTACAACTTAAATTAACCTGCTTCTATTAACCGATGTTCTGCCACATGGCTCATTTTCTTTCCTCCATAATGTATGTCTGACTCCCTCTGTGTCTCTTTGGTGCCTCCTGCACATCTAGATGCTCCCCGAGTTCTTCTCTCTCTGTCTGGAAGTCCTGCCTAGCCTCTCCTGCTTGGTTATTGGTCATACAGTCTTTTATTAAACCAACCACAGCAATACATCTTCACACGGTGTAAACAAATATCCCGCAACAGTCAGGTAGAGTGGGCCTCAAATCTCATCAAAAAGTGGTCGATCAGTTCCACAACATTTGTACCGCTCTTGCATCAGTATTTCTAACAAGCAGGCTGTTGCTGTAGGTCGAAGGGTTTGTAGCTGGGTGATATTGATAGTTACTTTTCTCCTCCGATAGCGTGCAAAGTACCTTCCAGCACCATGAATGTTAGTCGACAAGAGTAAAGATTCTAGTTAGGCGAAATCAACTTGATTTTTCCATGTTCAGTGAAACTAGTGGTTGACATGAGACAGGACGGTGAAAATGGGGGTAGTGGGGAAGTACATCATGAAAATTGGAATTTTATATCTATGCAGCTTGACTATGATGGTGGCCATATGTAGTTATATATTATAAAATTACATATACTTAAATATCTATACATACAAAGAAGTACATGTGAAACTCTGGAAGAAAAAAGACTACAAACAGAATCCATATCAACTTCCTCGTTGCCATGCTGTGCTGTAGTCACACAAGGCAGAGAAACGAAATGGGAAGTGTGAGCACTCTGTACCACTCCCTCCAACTATATCTGAAGTTATCGCAAGTTTTTAAATTTTCTCAAAATAAAAAGTTCATGCATTCATACTTTAAGTATTCCCTAATGTGTTGAGATTCGCCTTTCTCACATAATAGATGTTTATTATTTTAATGATACTTGAGAAAACAAAGTCTTTATCTTGGCAACCAATGGCTGCCTTTCAGTGTCTGTGACAGAGTCAATGGAAAGATATTTGGGGCAGAAAACTGTCTTGATAATGTTCACAACTCATGACAGTGGTAGTCATGTGCTCCCCCTAAATTATCTTTCGTCAGTAGACTGAAAATAAAAGTTGGTTCTTATTCAAGTTGCCCTTGTCCAACTTGTTACCTTTATGTGCATTTATCTAAACTATGCTGCTAAATGAGGTAAATAGAAACTGCCCAAACATGAGAAATAAGGTAGCTAGATTGAAAAGTGCAGAAGTTTCTGTCCCCCATGCCACTCCTAAGTAATCACATAAAGGCTTACTATTAATTATAAATGCTTGGCCAATAGCTCAAGCTTATTATTAGCTAACTCTTACACTTTAAATTAATCCATATTTCTTATCTATGCTTTGTCATATGGCTTGGTGTCTTTCCTCAGTATGGCAGACCCATCTTGCTTCTCTCTGCATCTGCTTGCAAACTCCTCTGACTCCACCCTTCTTCTTTCCAATTATTCTCTCGGCCCTGAAAATTCTGCCTAGGCTTCAGCCAATCAACAATGAGAGCAATACATATTTAAAGGGCACAAAGAATGCTTCATAGTACTTCCCTCTTTTTGTCTAACTAAAAAGGAATGCTTTAATTTTAAAATTGTAAAATTATATACAACGAAACAGTTATCAAGTAAAATTATAGTTGCACTATCTAGTCTATTTGTATTTGGCAAAATTAGAGAAAATACTCTTTTATTTACATTATTTTTGTGAATACAGGTTTTTATACCTAACTCACTTTTTATTATAACTAAGGAAATCTTTAACTATGACTATCTAGTCTTCAATCCCATCAAAGACTCCAGAAAAGTGAAATGTTACCTAATGACAGGAATATCTGGCTGTCTGGAGACAGTCACCCAAAGTTCTTCAGTAATGTTGGTGTATTCATCTTTAGCCTACAAACCTTGTTTATCTAACAGACTTTTCTGAGCAGCAGGAAATTTTGAAGGACTGTTCTATCTTGACTTGGCAAAGTTTGGCAGTTTTTAGTGTGTGTGTGTGTCCTGCTGATCCAGTTTGGACAATATGCTGTTAGCAATTGAGGCAAGAATAGTTTTTATTTTTGTCCTAATGGCTAGCTTTTGCCATAAAGAAAGCAAACCCTATACAGTGTTTTTTTTTTTTTTTTGATGCCCGTCATCTTCTCTGAACTAAATTGGTGTTTCCAGGAGCAGATTTGCCTGGGTGTCAAGAAGAATCTTATGTTAGTAAAACATTTTAAATGCCATAGTCTGCATGTCTTTAAAGTGTTTGAAACCATCTATCTATCTAAATATATCTGTATAACCTTGAAAACTTATATAATATGACTATACATTTGATTATTATAGATGACTAACTACTACTAATAATTTCCTAATTATGTATTACAATTTTTTGTTTTTTCAAGACATAATTTATCTGTAGCTTTAGAGCCTATCCTAGAACTAGTTCTTGTAGACCATGCTGGCCTCAAACTGCCAGAGATCTTCCTGCCTCTAGCCCCCAAGTGCAGGGATTAAAGGCATGTGCCACCACCACCTGGCTATACATTACATTTTAAAAAGAGTTGCATAAGCACAATGCCTCAAACAAGAGTAGAAACATACATATAGTATAGCAAAAATAACTTTAAATTTGTATCAATAAACCAAAATTCATACTAATGCAAAATATTTAAAACTAGTAATCACTGTTTTATTTTAAAAGTAGAGTCAATAATCTATCCTTTTGTCCTATCATTTCTCTATCACCCATTTTTCTTTTCAGAACAAGATCATTGAATCTAGTCTCTTTTGTTTAGCTTTTTTTCTTGACCGTTACCAATAATAACTTATAACAAAATCATTATTAAATGATAATAAATATCTATAACTCATCTTTTGGGAATGTGGGCATTGTTCTCTAGACTACTTCCCATTGTTTGGGGGCACTAGTATCATTGAACCCTGAGAAAATTTAAGGTAATTGCTAAATCTTGGCTGGAGTAGTCTGTGAGATTAGATCATCTCAGTCAGTCAACATGAAGCTGTTCTAGATGTAGAACTCTGAGGAAACTGCAAGAGAAGCATTCTGGGATGCTGGTTCACCTAGACCATATGTTTCCAATGCTGTCTTGTCTCCTTGTTCTGAAAATACATAAAATTTTAAAGGTAACATATATATCATATTGATACAAGTATAGACAAGTTTGTCAAAAATGATGTTTTATGTTTGAGTAGGTAAAATATACTTTACATGTGTTGTAGGTTTTATAAGGTTAATTTCTTTATGTTTGTATTTTCAGGGGGTCATCCTTGATCAAAACTGGAATAACAATCTGGAATGAACCCATATCCTCTCCTTTCCTGTAGAAATAAAAGCATACCCTCTCCTCCAAAGCAACATACCTTTTGACTTCCATTTTGAAGTCAAGATATTTTTTAATATATACATTGGTTAATCTAGCAACTTTCATAATCCAGTGACTCTTAGCACCAAAAAAATTTAAAAACAAAACAATACATAAAGGATCCAAACACTCTGTGTGTTTCCCATCTTTATGTGACTCGTTCTTTTTATTATTATTACTTTGCTCTTCCTTTAAAAACTTTTCTCTATTATTTTTTTTTCGGTCTTTCGAGACAGGGTTTCTCTGTCCTGGAACTAGCTCTTGTAGACCAGGCTGGTCTCGAACTCACAGAGATCTGCCTGCCTCTGCCTCCTGAGTGCTGGGATTAAAGGCATGCGCCACCTTTAAACTTATTTTTTCTTTGACTATCTATACCCATTTTTTTTTCTTTAAGCTTATACACATTGTTAAACACATTGTAACCTGTTTAGTATTTTTCCATCTGAACTGGCTTTATTACATATCTGTAACCTTTTCTGTCTGCATGAGCAAAACCTTAAACCTGCTACATAGCTTAGCTCATAGCACATTTGTAGCTTGAGCATGCAGGCAGCTGCTGGGAGATTTGTCTCTGTACCATGGCCAGCATTGAATGACATGAGACTAGGAAATCACATTTGGCTCTATTTTTGTCTATTTAGAACCTTTCTCAGGTCTTATGTAGACATATGGAGCTGGACGTTGGGCATCATTTGTAGGCAGACTTTTCTTTACCACCTACTAGTTCCTAAATAACTGACACTGATCATTGTATCAGCCAATAGCTCAGGCTTATTACTAGCTAACTCTTAGATTTAAATTAACCATATTTCTTAGCTACACTTTGCCATGTGTCTTTTCTCAGCATAGCATGCCCATCTTGCTTCTCTCTGCATCTGCTGGTGACTCCTCTGGCTCCGCCCTTCTTTTTCCCATCTTTTTCAGTTTGGCTATTCAGCCTAACTTTATCCTGTTCAGCTATTGGCCAGTCAGCTTCTTTATTAAACCAATCACAGTAATTCTCAGACAGTGTAAGGAATCGTTCACATTTCCCCCTTTTTGTCTAATTAAAAAGGAAGGTTTTTCTTCCTTTCTACACTTCCTCCTAGTCGTTGTGAGGGAGTCAAAGCCTTTTTCTCTATTAACAATCAATCAACAAATATTTGCAGCATTTTCATCGATCTTTCAGCCATTAATAGATTCTTAAAGTGGACCTCAGATTCTCCAATCCTTTATGGGCATGAGAGATTTAGTTGGAGAAAGACAAAACCACACAGTAATGGAGTTCCCACTCTGCTTCCAGACTGCAACTGTGGCTTTTAAAAATCAATTTGTGGTTCTGAACAAATGGTCTAGACTAGGATAGGGACACAGAACAGAGGTAACTGGAAGGGTACCAGCAATTAGAATGTCCCACTTAATGTTAGAATGCTATTTGGATATATTAGCTCTCTTTTAAACTAAAAAAGAAAAAAAAAGGTATGTTGAACTGTGAAATAAAAATTCATCATTACTTGTGATTCTCATTCAAATGACTGAAAATTTTCTGTAATTAGCACATTTAGTAAAATTGCCCTGATGGCACATGATCTATTCAGGGTGTTGAATTTATTAATTGCTTTGCATACCTCTCAGTAATTCAACAAGCTAGAAATGTATTCACAAGGTTGCATTTATTTATCCCAAACCCCTTGAATTCCAAAACCAAATATTTAGCACTTAATATAGTAGGGCTATACAGAAACTCTCTATATTGTCTGTTCAATGCTTAAATCTAACTTTTTTCTATAACAGTTTATTAATTATAAAACACGATTGCAAAATAATTAAAAGGGTCTTGCCTGTAATCCCACCATTCAAAAGTTTGAGTGGGAAGACAATAAGTCCAAGGCTTAACAGGACTACATATTAAGACTCTGTCTCAAAAAAATAACTTAATTCATGAGAGTAATATAATAAACTGCCTTGCAGGAAGCCAGAGCAAAGATTACATATAGACATCAATCATTTCGTTAATGTCCTAGAATCTTCCCCTTTCAAGAAAGTCTAACAAAAGCCTACACCCTCTACCCCTCCCTCAACACAACCCCAACTAAGTCTGCTCATTCACTCCTGGGATAAATGTCTGATGGAAAGAGAAAGCGATGACAGGAGAAAGACGTCCTGAGGTTGTCATTTAGAGAAAGTAGGCAAACCAAGATGGCTCTCCCTTAAGAGGGGAATATGATGCAGTGGGCAAGCTGAGATGGTTCATTCCAGAAGAGAAGAACCTCCATAGTGATCACTAGGTATAGTGTCTTCCACAGTGATCGCTAGGTATAGTGCCTTCTTGCCTTTGGTAGTCAAGAAATAGTCATGTCCAGTGGAATAAGGAAGAAAAAGTATTCCGTACTAGTGTGGGGAACATTTTGTATCAGAAAGAGGGCAGACAAGACTGGCAGATGGCTCTGTGGCCCGAGGCCAGGTCAGGAAACACTAGCGCTGCCAGACAGAGATGAATGCGTGGGAACGACAGCAGTTCCAAAGCACCCACCCCCGAAGGATCTCCTCCATCTGAGCCGAGGAAGGAATTGGAGGAGATAGATGTTCCCACAGGTCATGGGCAGGGGGGGCAGAATAATCAATTCGCTACAGTGGGACATCCCAGCTCTATCTCATGACTGGGATGGCCCGAGGGAAATACCTGTTATGTAAGGAGTCACTGACATGATTCACCAAATCACACAGTTATTAAAATGCTGCCTCCTTTGTCATAAAAATCCTCACTAATTTTTTTTTAAGTCAATGTACTTTCGGCAAGTCAGATGATCAAGTCACTCCAGAGTGTCAAAACTATACGACAGCCGGGGTCTAGCATCCTTCCTCACAATGCTAGAGAGGCTTTTCAGGGCAGCAAACATTTGGAAAGCAAGTCCTGGGACTTCTGCCTCACCTGTACACCTGCTTTGTGGCCCCTGGCAAGGGGGTTCTTCAAAGGTCTGATAACCACGATGTGGGATAATACCCAAAAAGGAACAGCCCCTATAGCTCTGTCCCCCTGCTACACTTTCTGGGCTGCATAAATATAAAGAAATGTCACAGAAGACAGCTGAGAAGGCAAGATGCCAATATATAATAATATAATAATAAAAACATGTTTCATTAGAGTGATTCAAATGGGACTTCTCAGAAATGTCAGTTAATTGTATTTCCCCCCCCCCCCCAAAAAAAAAAAGCCTAGAAGGATAATTTCCTTTCCTTTCACGGTTCAGGTAGAGGAAACAGTATCTGGGGGTTTCCAGAAGATCCTTCGCAGTTCAAGGGTGCGGGGACAAGACGGGGGATTCCTGGGAAGATTCAGTAGCGACTCCCTATATTCGCTATGGCAGATTGTGTGGGAGTATTAATAACCTTTCCACATAGAGGAAGCAATGCCAAGACCTGGTTGCTTGTCTCTATGCTATTTCTCTGACTTGACAGCTCATGCCAAAGTCTTAGGACAACACCAGCCTCCCTTCTGAGGTTTCCTGCGGTGCCCAAAAGATGGGCTATATGGTTTCCAACCATCCTAGTCCTGTTGCCTCTAAATGAACCCAGCTCACCTACGCAAGTGCTGGGAGCAACAGGAAATGCCCTCGGGCCACGGGCACCCGCCTCTGGAATTTGTCTAGACTGTTTCCCTTAGCGAGATTAAGAAATTTGCCCAAGGTCAACGCCAGAAACTGGCAAAACTGGGATTTGCATCTGGCTGTGCCAACTGCATAGCCTGTGCATAGATGATGGACTTGCTACCAGGTTCCCAAAGGCCACTTTTAGGGGGAAAAAAAATAAGAATGCCAGTTCGGTTAGATGGGTGTCCTGGTCCAAGCCAAGAAGGGCTGTAGCCAAGAGGTTGAGTTGAGAACATACAAATCCTCTCCGGCTAGCAGGTGAGCTTGCGCATTAAGAATTGCGAGGCCGCCCTCCAGAACGCATCTTCCAAATGCTGCAGGCCTCCAGCTGCCGAAGGTCTGCACTCAAACCAGTTCCATGTCCACTGCAGTTGCCTGGAAATTAAGGAGTAATAAAACAGATTTCCTGTTTTCTAGCAATTCAAGCTTAAGGCCCTGGGGGGCAGGGGATGCAGATATGGGAAAGGAAACTGAAATCCTAGCGCATGTTTTTCTGACCAGAATAAGGTAAACACCATGAGAGACAATTCTGGACCTGTGGAAGGAACTAAAATGGTATTTTCTAAAGTCCCTAAAGCTTTGTGCCCAAAATTAATATAAGATCATGGCAATAATAACTCATACAATGGTTGTTTTACCTCAGTATGACTTGTCTGGAAAAAGTCATGACTTGCTACTCCCATAAGTCCCTCTTCCTTCTATTTTTGAAAATTCTTCTCCATTGGTTTTCGTTGAATTTTTTTTTTCTTCCACTGAGTATTCTTGACATGTTAAGACTTAGCTCAGATCTTTTTTGAGAACAGCATAATTGGCAGGAATGTGATCAAGGGCCCTATTCACTCAGAATGTACACATGATCTACGTGGCCAAGTTGTGTTGGTTCCAGAGTCATACAGACGCATCTTGAAGACACACACACACACACACACACACACACACACACACACACACACACAGAGGAGAGAGAGAGAGAGAGAGAGAGAGAGAGAGGTTCTGCCCAGACTGTTACACTAAGAGAGTAAGCTTGTGCCAGCGCATCTGATCTGTTCTAGCCCTTTCTTTGTCATGTCTTCCAGAGCTAGCTTTGGAGCAGCCCATAGGGTCTGATATTCAGCAGACAGCACTGTCTGGCTGCTCTGATTCAAGCTTTGCCGTTTTGCACAGTCTGTATGCTGTCTGCTCATCACCTGATAGCCAGGGAAGGAGTCCCACTCTTTGACTATTATGTTTCTGAAACAAAATAGAACTAGCTTGGCAACCACAACAGGCATCTATATTGCTTTTTAAGGGTCACTTCAAGATAAGTTGGCTTGATCCTTTGTGTCTGAAACTCACTGAAGTCACATCCAAACAGAAAATAGGAGGTTTTAGTCTCTATTTCATGAAATGAGAAGGTGCCACACATTTTATCTACTCCCTTTTTCATGAGAATAGGTGTCAAAGTACTCCCTAAAATTTCAAAAATTTCAAACTAAAAAAAAAAAATCCTGCACCCTCACATTCCTCCCTTCAAGTGGCATGGCTCATTCGGGAACTCTGTTATTCAAAAGAATATGGGTCACTGTTGTCGAACCATAAATCTAAACTGGGTGGTGGAGGCAGAAGCAGGAGGATCTCTGAGTTCAAGGCCAGCCTGGTCTACAAAGTGAGTTTCAGGGCAGCCAGGTATACACAGAGAAACCCTGTCTCAAAAACAAAAATAAAATAACAACAAAAAAAAGATTCATTCTAGTCTAAAGCACACAGGATTTCTTAGTAATTTTAAGACTGAATTTGTTTGTCTTAAATACATATATACATACGTACATAGGTACATACATATGTACATGTATGAGTTTTCCAAGCAGATAAAGTTAGGCATTAAACGATGCTGCAGCAGGAGGACCATGGCATCCAAGATGAGTGGAGGAGACGGTGAAGCTGTGAAGGGTGAGATGCAGCAATAAATGATAGTCACGCAGATACCCTTGATCTTATTAAGAGCGTTCCTCGTGCCTTTTAAACACTTGGATAATTCTATGATCATATTACCATAGACCGGGTTAATCATTTTGACTCTTTCCTTGGAAACTGTAAAAAACAGTAAGCATGGAACAATACACTTAGAATATGGACTTACAAAATGAGGACATAGAGACTAAATCAGGTCTACCTATGACAGCATACTTCATACCAGCCTCTTGTGGAACCATGGCCCGAGTAGAACAGAACTGGCCATTTGTCCAGGTGTGACAAAGCAAATTATTGTTCTCAAGTTGGCTTCAAAGAAACTTTAATGGCCAATTTTAAGTAATGTCCAGAGAAGCATTCACTAGAGTACTCAAAAGCAATTGAACAAGTTAATATATACTAAGAGAAAGTGTGTGGTCAGGAAAAGGTTGGTCGATTTTTAAAAAGAGTTCTCATTAATACAAAGTTGAGAACTTGCAGTCCAGTCTTAAAAAGAGTCTTCAGAAGAATCCCCTCTTTTTTGAGGGAATAAAACATAAAATAAAATCTTTTTTTTTTCTATTCAGGCCTTTACTTGTTAGAATGAGGCACATCCAAACTAAAGTGTGTAATCTGTTTAGCTCAATGTCTACAAATTTCAATATGTATTAAAAGCAAAAATAACTTCACAGAAACATCCTGAATAAGATCTGCCCATGTTCTGGCTATTATGGACACATGTGACGATCCATCAAGAGTCTGTTGGTCTAAGTGGATGGGTTGTCTTTCTAGCTGTCAGTGTGAGAAGGAGGTCTGTGAGTCTCCACTGTCATATTTTGTCATAGCCCTTTCATGGGGGAGGGGAGGGGACACACAAGCTCTACTGAGACACACTGAACATAAACCAAAGCTCATGTTCCCCACCGTCCAGAATGAAAGGGTGAGAGAGGAGCTGGAAGCAACTTGTCTGGAGGCCTCCCCCACAAATGCTGCCCTCCTAGAAGAATACGGCAAGAACTGTTTCCTTGCAGGGGAAATTCTATCAGGGAAATATCTTCAGAACTTCACAGTTGCGGCACAGAGGCTAGAAAGGGCAACAAAGGAACTGAAAGTCTTCCTCTCCACACACTGAAAAGAAAGAGAAAGGAAAACACCTCATGTAAGCAGTTTGCCTGGTGCCTCCGTGCTTCTCTGAAGAAGTGTGAGTCAGAAGGTGTAAACAGGGAGGGGAAGCTTCAAGGTAGGACGGGCTGCACAGAGGCCCATTGCATTTGGGGTACCAAACAGTAAGTTCCCATTGGTGTGACCACTTGAGACTCTAGTTCACCAAACTCTTCCTTAATACTTATGGGTGTGTCATTTCCTATTTGGGTGCCCAGGGTAGCCCC
This sequence comes from Microtus pennsylvanicus, assembly GCF_037038515.1. Classification (NCBI taxonomy): domain Eukaryota; kingdom Metazoa; phylum Chordata; class Mammalia; order Rodentia; family Cricetidae; genus Microtus; species Microtus pennsylvanicus. The sequence continues at coordinate 95,298,945 of NC_134580.1, forward strand.
TTATTGAAGAAAATAAATGAGAAGATTAAAAATCAGAAAATCCAGAGGGTATTAGAAAGTTTCTGAAGACATTCATATAAGGCCATACCTGTTTCATTGTCTTCTTTCTTCTTTTAACCTTTGTACTTAGTAAAGGCAAGAGAAAGTTTTCAAAGACAAAAGAATGTGGAGACCATTTGATTCTGTGTCTTCCTCTAGGACAAGAAACAATAGGCTTAGACTTAGCAAGAGTAATTGGAGCTAGCCAGAGAAAACCAGCCCATAGTGGTAGAACTACAGACCAAGAATGTCTAAGAAATGGGACTCTATCCTAAAAGGCTGCAGTGATAATAGATTACGGCACAATGAAGATAGCTGGACCACTAGTCCTCTCGTAACTGTCTCTCAGCATAGATTGCATCCTATATCCAGGCACCCTACATCCAAAGAGCCAGTCCCCCTGCCGTAGCTGTCATGCCCAGAAGTGCTCTCTTTCTATCACTCTCTCTGTTCAAAACATGCCTAAAGGCTGGAGACGTCGTTCAGTCACTAAAGCTGCTTCCTGCCAGGCCTGAAGTTCTGCGTTTGATCTCAGAGACCCACACACTGAGAGGCTCACTTCTACTCACATGTTGAGGCATAGGTGCATTTCCATGTATATTTGCTTACATGCACATGTTCACACACATACATACAAATGAACTAATAGATATATTTTAAATTTCCTAATTAAATTTTAAAATGCATGCATAGGAAATTGAGAAAAATGCAAGCAGTTTGGACTACTAAAAGTAAAATATTGTATCTTCTTTCTTGCAGGTGGAATCTCATAAAGCAAAAAAAGACATATTTGTGCCAACATACCACTAACTAAACATACAGTCATGCATACACGCAGACATATAATTATTCTAAACAATGGTTTCTTAATTTAAAAAAATAATGTATAAAATTATCCAGGTGTGGTGGTATGCACCTTTAATCCCAGAACCCAGGAAGCAGAGGCAGGCATATTGCTAAAAGTTTGAGGCTAGCCTGGTCTACATAGTGAGTTCCAAGACAGCCAGAGCTACATAGTGAGACTCTATCTCAAAACACAAACAAACAAAAACATGTAAAAACATTCTAAGTGTCTCTTTCCACACAAAATAGTAACCGCTCTTACAGAGAGATATGATCTCCCATTAGATTATCCATACACCTAGATGCTGAGATGTGGTGTGGAAGGTCCTTATAAATATGTGTTGCTTTCATTGGTTAATGAATAAAGAAACTGCCTTGGTCTGTTGATAAGGCAGAACTTAGGTAGGCAGGGAAAACTAAATGGCATGCTGGGAGAAAGGAGGCAGAATTAAGAAGAAGCCATGGAGCTGCAGGAGACAGATGCTAGGAATTTTACCTGGTAAGCCACTGCCACATGGCAATATATAAATTAATAGAAATGGGTTAAATTAATATAAGAGTTAGCCAATAAGAAGTTAAAGCTAATGGGCCAAACAGTGTTTCAATTAGTACAGTTTCTGTGTGATTATTTCGGTTCTGGGCAGCCGGGACAAACAAGAAGCTCCTTCCCTTGAAACAGAGATGTTTAGATGTCCATGATTCTTCCTATCAAGCATCAACATTTCTGTAAGAACTAGCTAACTCTAGTATGCCTCGCTACAGATAGTAAACGTGTCTCTTCCAGAGGTAAGAGTAAGAAACAAATAGATCAGAAGGCCTTTAGGAATGAGAAGGAGGAGAGAAAAGAAAAGAGATATAAACTGCTTATACGGCACTATTTCTCATGAAATGATTTATCATTGAAAAGTTTGTCAAAGCACAAAACATTTCTTCTACCCCTCCCTCTTCACAATGACCACTTTCCAGCTTTCTCAAATTCTTACATATTTTATTTATAAGTATGAGTGTTTTGCCTGCATGTAGGTCTGTGCACCATGTCCATGCTCGGTGGCCATGGAGGTCAGAAGAAGGTATGAGATCTCCCTGGACTGGAGTTACAGATGGTTGTGAGTCACTCTGTGGGTACTGGGAACAGAAGCAAGTCCTCTGCGAGGACAGTAGGTGACTGTTACTGCTGAGCCATTGCTCTAGTCCCCTATTCTCTCTTCAGCCATTGATCATCTTTTTAATCAATCCATGGAAGTTCTTTTCTACATCTCTTCCCTGTATGCAAACTACTTCAGAAATTACATGCAAATTCAAAATAGAATATTAAATATGAGGTAGGCTCAGTGGTGCAGTGTTTGCCTAGCATGCATGATACTTTGATTTCAATTCCTAACCCCTAACAGGGGAAGGGGAAACAGTCATAAACACCTGTAATCCAAGCCCACAGGAGACTGACATAACAGGACCAAGAGTCTAAGAACAGCCTGGACTACACAAGAAGAGTCTGCATCAAAAATAAGTAAGTGAGCACTTCTTAGAAGCATCATTTGATATTTCTCTGCCTGAAATTCAGACAGGAAGCTTTAAAGCCAATGCTCTGTCAGGGTTTAAATTTAGACTAAGAGGTATCTGCAAACCTTGCCATTCTGTCTAAAACTTCATTCCAAGTACTTAGGAAGGTTTTATTTACTATGTTTCTACACATATGGGGGCTAGGGGAGAGGGGTATGTACCACCTACATACAAAGAGACCGGAGGATGAAATCAGGTAGTCTAGTCAGTGTTCTATCACTGTGAAGAGAAACCATAACCACAACAACTCTTACAAAGGAAAGCATTTAATTGGAGCTTGCTTACAGTTACAGAGGTTAGTCCATTAGCATCATGGTGGGGAGCACAGTAGTGAGCAGGCAGATGAGCCAGAGAAGGAGCTATAACAGTTCCACATCCCGATCCACAGGCAGACGCGGGGCTTGGAATGGGCTTTTGGAACCTCAAAGTCCTCCCACCCACACCCCTGTGACACACTTTCTCCAGCCAGGCCACTTCTACTAATCCCTCTCAAGGAGTGCCACTCCCCTATGACTAAGCATTCAAATAGGAGCCTTTGGGGGCCATGTTTGTTTATCTAACCACAGTGTTTGCTCTAACCCTCTCTATGCACTTCCCTATAGAGAGGGTCTCTCCCTGAAGCTGGCTTTGAGTCTCCTATTTCTGCTTCTTTACCTTGCTGCTTGGATTATAGGCATGCACAATCACGCCCTTTTTACATGGATCCTGGGGATATGAATTGAGGTTTTCAGGATTTCACAGCAAGCTCTCTTATCTACTGAGTCATCTCCCGGGTGGAGAATATCCATCTCCCCATAATTGAGGAAGAGAGAACTCTCCCCCTAACACAAAAGAGCTGACTTCTATTTTTGTTTTCTATCACAGTAGATCAGGGACCAATGCTAAGGCCAGTTCCTAAAAGAAAGATACGGTGCTGGACTAAACTGTGCTTCCCTAATCTTTATCTGTGGAAACCCTTACCCGGTGTGACTATTTAGAGACAGAACTTATCAGGAAGTGGCAGAGGCTAAAAGATATTATAAGGGCAGGGTCTTCAGTTGATAGAACTGGTGTCCTAAGATCAGGGGCTGAGCATGCACCTCGGAAGTAGAATATTTACTTAGCATGTGTAAAACCCTGGATTGATTCCCAGCATCAAGAGACAATGAGAGATGGAGGAGACAGGAAGGAAGGTGGGGGGGGTGGAAGAACAGCTCACTCCCCCTCACATTGCTACTTCAGGTGCACAACAAGAACTCTGTGTGCACACAAAGAGATAGAAGTTATACCTCAGAATGATTTGGGACACCTCGATTTTGGACTCCTGGCCCCCAGAACAATGAGAGACAAATTCTATTCTTTAAGCCCTCCACTGGTGTTTCGTTATGACAGATCTTGCTGACGGGAACAGGAGCAGGAGATGGGTGAGAGCCACAAGTCCCTGTGAGATCAGACCAGTAGCTAAGTTTTGAAGAGCTGGAATATTCTATGTACCAATGTACACAGAAACACGGGTATAATTATTGGGAGCTCTGAGGTTTAAGCCAGGGGATGAGCTAGGACACGGCTTAGAGCAGGACTTAAAGCCCCGCTCTAACTAAACATGCAAACTTTGGCATTTTTTATTATTATTATTTTTCTCGTTTGTAAGATATGGATAAAGGAAGAAACTATTCATTCCGAAGAGTGATAAAGCATATAAAAAGTTCATAGAATGCAAGGGAAGGTTGGAGCAGAAAAGTCGAGCTTGCCACTGGCGGCTCACACGGGCAGTGCCAGAGCCAGGACACAGAATGAATCTTGAGCCCAATGGTGAGGGTTCGAGAATGCCTCACTACCAGAAACCCACAACATTATAAACTGACTGCTCTGTTCTAAGAAGCCCTTTGATATGGATGCATGAACAGTCATCGTGGCAGAAAACAGATGGCTCACTCAAAGTGTGTGAAAGACAGAGGAATGACGGCTAAGGAAAGCCAACAGAAGATGGAAAATATCCCTACACTCACACGAAAAAGAGGCTACCAGCAACAGCAGTCGGAAACACGGGACGGGAGGAAGGGCTGAGTCCTAGGAGAACCCGCACTATGGCCAGGGCCCCCAACAGGAGTCACTGACAGCCAAGGTCTGGAGGGAAGGGCAGTGAGAATACTTTATCCATCTCACTTTCCTGCTTCCCTCTGACTTCCTGCCAGGACTGCCTATTAGCCAGACCAAAGCAAAAGCCAGAGACGGGGCACTCTGCTGATGGACTCTGGAGCAGTTATCGCCACAAAGCCCAGAGGGAAGAAGGGTGGTGTATAAGTCTTTGGGGACACACAGAGGGCACAATGAAACTGACCAAGGATAAAAGGCGTGTGGCCTAGAAGAGAGGGGGAGGTCTTAGGGGGCCAGATTTTAGAATTGAACCTGGGTCTTGGGTGGGGGAAGGGGTGCATCTTTTTCAAGTCAGCTACAGACTCACTAAACAAAAAGCAAGCTAAGAATTCCTTTGCTTTCAGGGTCTTAGAGATACCTCCCTAGATCCTCGTTTTCTGATTCTACTCCTCACGTGTCTTCCTGCCTGGGAAGACTCCAGGCTGCTCCTTCCCCCTTCATCTTGGTGGGCTTAAGTTACTTCTAGAAGTCTGCATTTCAAGTGAGCTGTAATGAACATACTCAACTATACCTAGGGATACGTTTGGCTAAAATGTTTTAAGGTCTATTGCATATATAAATATAATTCAGAGAAAGGGAAAATAAACCAGCCAAGCCTGAAATCTGTTTCATCTTTAACCTGAGTAGGAAATGCTCCACTTTGTTTTCTGCTATAGTCGTTGAAGAGTAATGAGACTTTGATCGTTTTCATCTTGGGATGTATTGCAAAGATGTTGACTTTGGGATCTAGTCCTCTTGCCTCCACCCCACCGGATATGGTCTCATAAGTCTTGTTGACATTAATGAATAGTTTTGTGCACACAGCACAAGGGTAAGAGAAAAAACTGAGGGGTCGAAGTGGTCGTTTCTTTCCTAGAAGCCATGGACAATAAACTCTGCCCACCAAAGCAATCAGCGGCATAACAATGGGTGTCGTTACTCTTTCTTCATCCTATAGGGAGAGATTGCCAATTCACTTAATTAATAGAATCTTTTTGTGTATCACATTCAAAAGAGTCTTCCCCCTTTCAAGGAGAAATCTAACAGCACAGTAAATATATGCATTTCTGGCTGCATGTCAAGTCGTATTTATTAACTAAGTGCTAGGGTGGAGGAGGGTTTTCTGGCCAACAGGATTCATAGGACACAGCGGTCGAAAGCACATCCAGGAAAGAACCATTCCTGCGACAAGTACAATCGCTGCCTGTAACTCCAATGGAGTCGGTGCTGTCTGCACTGACCGCACAAACCACAGACTAGCTGCAGAACTTGAGGCACCTGAGATTAAACACAGCCTTCCAGTATATGAAGTGCTGGAACCAATCCCCAGAGCCACTTGAGTTGAGAGAAAATAGCAGCTGGTCAGATGGAGGCCATTTCCGACTCTTCCCCACCATTTTGGGCACAGGGACCTTCCTGGAGCTGAACTCTTTCATATCCTGCTGTTGGCAAGGAGTAGCCTATTCACCAATGAGTCTACTTCACACACCCTTTGCAAAACAACATTTTTGGAAGAAATCCAATGACCTATGAAACCAACACAGGGAATATGCCAGGTAATTAAGACACAGGCAGGTTTTCTTTAGTGCCTCTCTGCCCCTGCCCACACTCCCTCCTACCTCTCTCTGCTTCCAAAGTCAGAAATCCTCCTCCTCTTCTCCCCCCCCACCCCAGCACAGCAGTCCTCCCTCCCCCTCCACTCCTTGCTGAGTGTGTGAGGACTAGGAGATTGGAATCAAAGGGTTCACGTCAGGTGACAAAGCTGGCGCGTGTTAAACACTTAGCATTATGCAGCCAGCCCTTCAGAGTGCTCCAAATCCATCAGTCATCATGGAAAAATGAGAAGCTTTACTGGGTTCCTGCCTCTCCAAACAGATCTTCTCAGCGTCTTAATGCACTCCATAATTCAGCATTTGAGAACAGAGCCTCAGACCGGCAAGACTGTCTCTGCAGCACACCGGCAGGCAACTTGGAAAAGACAAGAGAGGAACAAGTCAAAACAATCAGCAATTTCATTAAGGGGATAAGATTAATCTTGAATGATGCCCAAGTCTGACTCACGTTGTCAATTATATATGATCTCCGTGGAGCAGGCCATTTTCCCGGCTCCCTGGAACATCTGTACATTTCAATGGGCTGAGCTTTTTACCCTCTCCCCACTGCCCTCTGGCTGTGTTTGTTGTGGATTATGTCATTTCTGGGGTGATGCAATGAGGAGAAGATGCTTTCTACCTGTGCTTTGTGCGTGATGGGGTCCAGCGATGACGGAAACGGGCTAAAGGGCCCAGGACCTTGGATTTCAACACCCTAATTTGCTAGGTGACCTTAGGCCTATTACTTCCCTTCTCTGCATCCGCTATAAAATGGATGTGGAGCAACTACGCTTGCCTCTGTCATCACTGGATCTGCAACTGACTGTAACTGCCACTCACACAGGTCCTGGTGCTTGAACCAAGTACCTGGGAGGTTTGGGCTAAGATTCCTAAGAAGTACACAATGGGCATTAGCTCCAACAGCAAAGCATTGCCTTTGGGATTCATCTTTGCATTTAGCTATGGGAAGCTGTGTTTAAAGGGGGACTCACAGCTGGTGATGCACGCCTATTATCAATATACTTCGGGATGTAGAAGTAGTAGGCCAGTCTCAGCTGAACAATAAGTTCAAGAATTTGGGCTCCGTGAAACTCTGTCTCAACAAACCAATAAAACAAAAAGAAAAAAAATTGTAAAATAAAAAAAGAAATGTACATTTTTATCTACCAGTGTCAAGTAGAGCAAAAGGAATGAAAGTGAAACACATACAAAAAGTCACATTTTATTTTATTTTAGTTTTTACCCCAAGATATAGTTCACAAGATCAATTAAAAATATATTATAAAGCCACTAGAAGAAAATGGGTTAATATTTTTATAACTTATAACTTTCCGATGGATGCCATAAAATGCAGTTGCTCCAGAAGGAAGCCTGATGAAATTCACTGCAGAACACTGGGAAACTTCCTTGAAAAAGCAGATACACATAAAACAAACATATCAAAAAAACTGGAGGCAATGTTTGCACTTGACATGCGAGAAAAGACAAATGCCTCTAACCTATGACATGCTTTTTAAAAATCAATACAAAAATATGAATACAAAATGAAGCACAAGCATAAGAAAAACAAAAGAAACAAAAGACTGGCCAACATAAGGGAAGAACCACAGCCTTGCTCACAGTGGACACAAAGGAAGATATAACCCATTGTAATACCTTTCTGATTGCCTTCAACACTGAAATCTCAAGGTCCAAATCAGGAGCAGAAAGAGAGAGAGCACGAGCATGGAACTCAGGACCGCGAGGGGTACACCCACACATTGAGACAATGGGGATGTTCTATTGGGAACTCACCAAGGCCAGCTGGCCTGGGTCTGGAAAAGCCTGGGATAAAACCGGACTATCTGAACATAGCGGACAATGAGGACTAAATGAGGACTACTGAGAACTCAAGAACAATGGCAATGGGTTTCTGATCCTACTGCACGCACTGGCTTTGTGGGAGCCTAGGCAGTTTGGATGCTCAACTTACTAGACCTGGATGGAGGTGGGGGTTCCTTGGACTTCCCACAGGACAGGGAACCCTGATTGCTTTTCGGGCTGGGGGGAGACTTAATTGGGGGAGGGGGAGGGAAATGGGAGGCGGTGGCGGGGAAGAGACAGAAATCTTTAATAAATAAATAAATTAAAAAAAAAAAGAACTGTAAAAAAAAAAAAAAGAACAGGGGAAAAAACTAGTAGTGGAGGTCCCGGTGTTCCCTGGGACTTGATGCACCCAAGCATGTATGCGCAGCCCAGAAAGAAAGGCTGACAGACAGAAGGAAGGTGTTTTAGTTACTTGTCTTGTTGCTGGGACAAAAGAACTGACAAATTCATCTTAAGGAAGGAAAAATTTTTTGCACTCAGAGTTCAAGGGTATGATCAATCCTGGCCAGGAAGGTGTGACCAAAGGAGTTTAAAGTACCTGGCCACACAGTATCTACGTTCAGGAAGCAGAGAGGGCTGGCACTCAATTCCTTTCTCCTCTGTGTTCAGTCTAGGGCCTCAGCCCACAGAGTTGCGCTGCCCACATTTAGGGTGAGTCTTTCCACCTCCATTAACCAAATCTACAAACTTTCCCACAGGCATGCCCCCGTATTTGTTTCCAATTCTAAATCCCATCCAGCTGTCAATCAAGACTTAGCACGACATCTCCGCTCCTTGTCAACCTGACACCCAAACATTTCACTTTGAAGCCACAACCGTGCACCCCTTGTAAACACTAACCATCACCTAGGGTGTCAGGAATGACCTGCTGTGACGGAAGGCTCCCGTGGGAACAAGACGCTCTGCAAGGGTTCTGTGCAGCGAAGTTTCCAAGACTTTCCAAGGACCCACGAAAGTAACTAAAATCTTTGCTGTAGAAAAGTCCTTGTGGCTTGCTGGGGCGGGACTATCTCAGAAGGCATATTCTGTGAGAGCCGGGGAGGAGTAAGTGTCCCTTTGGGGAGAACCATAAAAGACTTGGCTGAGAGATCTCCTGCAACAGAGACTAGAAAAGCCACCTCTACTTCTCTGAACAAACCCACAGACCGACCCCGTGCAAGAAAAACCCTGAATGAGGCTTTCATCATTTAAAAGGAATAGGTCTCCAATCACATGACCCCTTTTAGGGGAGACCTTACCCTTTTCTACTTTGGTTACTTGTTTGTTTTTGTTTACATTTTGTTTTATTTGAGACACTGTTTGACTCTAGCCCAAGCTGGCCTGGAATCTGTAGCTATCCTCCTGCCTCATCCTCCTTAGATGCTGGGATTATGAGCATAAAGTACCCTGTTTCAATAAGACTTTTTCTTTTCCACTTTGCCTCCTGCCCCTCCCTCTGTCCTGAAGGTTCTTGGGACCAATGTGGGCCCAGGAGGGCGGAAATGCAAAGTTAAGAGGGAAACAGAAGTTACTCACCCTTTGTCCCTGAAGGTTTCTGAATTAAGCCAGACCTAACCTCTGGCTATAAACAAGATAAGAAGATCTCTAGATTTTTATCAAGAAAAGGGTGAGAGTTTTAACACCCAGACAGGTTTGAAGAAACAGCAGGAACTGCCTGAGGGGTCCTTGACAAGAGGAATGCAGAGTGCTTTGGGAGGGCTGGATCCGAAAAGGAAAAAGGCTACTTTCCCCATCTCCTCTGGTTTCATCTATTTAATATACAATTTAGCCACATGCTAACACTCCTCAAAGGGTCAGCAGAAGTTGTGCGATGAACTTACAAGATACAGGATTAGGATGCCACACAGAAAGGCTTTTTCTATATTCACCCCGACTTTGAGCATCCTAACATTACTCCATATTGAAGGCGGTTTAAATACGGAGCTGATACATCTTGTAGCCAAATGAATTTTCCTGGGGCATTTATAACATCTTTCCCAGGATCCTCTCCTTCAACTTTGACACAGTCAACTACTGCCTACTTGGCCTAATTGGCTACTACTAAGTAGTGTTCTCTGGCTGTCTAGTTGTCCTTACAAGGCACTAGCACCTCTTGGCATCTATCCCTGTGGTATGCTAAAAAAAAAAAAAAAATCTCTGACAACCCTTGAGAGGGAGGTCCCAGACAGCCTGTGCTATGGCTATCCAGTCCTTACCTAACCAGGGGCATTGTGGTACATTCCTTAAGCCTTGACAACCGTTGTTAGGGCTCCTGGCACATTTATGAAGTACATACATCCCAGGACATTTCTTAAGCCTTGACTGACAGTCGCTGTCAGGGCTCCTAAAACATATGTCACAGCGCAGAAGGGGGTCCTGCTATGAACACATCCAGGTCTGGAGAGTTCAATGGCTGTCACCAAGATGCCTATTCATCTACCTGTCACTGTCAGTCAATAGCCAGTGTTTTGATTGATTATTATTACAGTGCCGTGAAGTAGCCCGAGGAAAGAAAAATGTCCCTGAGTGGTTCTTTCGCCTCAAAACTATTTGGTTGCTAGGCTGTAGTATCTCTATGTCAAGACAGTTGTGAGGATGGTCTGTATCCTCACGAAGGCCTGTGGGTGTGGTAAGGTACTCTGTTGCCTTCTAGAGTGAACTGCTTACCTCATGGCTCTGCTGAAGAGAAGGAAAAGGTTTAAAACAAAAGCCAAGCTCTGAGGCCTCTGTCTCAGGCAACTGTCTCCTGCCTTTGAGTGATAGCGGCCATACAAAGAAAGCCTCTACGACTACGCGGTTGTACCCCACTTTCCACTGAGAAAATCCTTGTTGTTCTCATTGCCTTAACTTCTCCAAAAGCTGTGGGGAAAGAGAGAGCTACATTCTCCAGGCTGGGGAGAAATGACCAAAGAACTTTCCATTTGCTCCCTGAAGAAAAGGGAGGCCCGCACCACCATCCAGCCATGCTCCTATGAGATATTTTGGGCCTGCACCTCATAGATCAATGTTACCAGTATTTTACCCCAAACGGAGTCCCCCTTCCTCCAGAATCATCCAATAACATCACCAAGGGTCTGCTGAGTAGTGACGCCACAAGCAGAATTCAGAGGTATACTCACAAATCACCTCTCACCCTGGTGGGGTCAGGAGGTTATAGACACAGTATAAGAGACATAAAAATGAAGGGATGGAGAAGCTAAACGCGGAGCAACGTTCATGTATTTTCTGGAAATTGATGGAGATTTTTCCGGAGTTTGGATACCACCTCTTTTTCCTTTTCTGGTTCTTTTTATTGCCAGCTGCCCCGGAGGAGTCCTTTGTGCAGGAGGATAGAATTACAGTGACTCTGCAGGTTGTCTGGAGGTCACTAAGATGGTGGCCACCTGAGCTCTGATCAGTTTCTGGGTCGCCCACCCAAACTCCTGGCCTTCAGATACCCTGTCCTCCAAGATCAACACGATAAGGACAGGGTACCAGAACCTTGCCTAGCCCTCTCCACAGACAGCCCCTTCTCCCGTGCACTTTCCAGGTCAACTTCCTAGCAGCTGTCATCCAGGCTTGAGCTAAGCAGCAAGATTACAGCCATCAAAGCACCGGCGATAAAGAGCCAGTTAGGACCACCTGGGAGCAAGCCAAGGAGGCTGAGAAAAGCAAAATGTGGGTCCTAACCTCATGCATTCGCCTAAATGACAGCCTGAATGGTCAGAAACAAGGATGACACAGGTCACCAAGTCGGGGCCAAGCAGCAGGAGGAATAAAGATGAAGGAAAGGGCAGTTCAGTAAGTTGACTACTTAAAAAACAAGATGGGGGAGGGGAGCTGAAACAAGTAACTTCTACTTCCAGCAGAGGAAAAAAAAAAAGCAAGCTCCTTTTCTGGTAGAATCTCACAGTGTCTAGGACCTTCATCCGCTGGGTCATGCGGTAGGGCTTTTGAAAGTTGAGAAATGACGGACAGGAAAATTAACCTGGCTTTTGGAATGTGCCTGGGAAGATAACTCTCTGGCCAGTTACCACAGGACTGCCAGGAAAGGAAGTTGCACAAGACTGAAATGTAACAATTAATTAACAATGCAAAAAGAGCCGTATCTGCAAAGGAAGGACAGGAAGCTCTCACAAGCCTATAAATTATTCCTGCTTGTTGAGTGCTAAAAGCCCAAGTTCTAGATGTATATAAATAATATATCCCTGTAAATAATTGAAAACACAAGGAAAATTACATAAGCAGAAGCCAGGTCTAAATTTAGCAAGGCCAGTGGCTTTTAGAACCCTTACACACACGTTATGCTTCTCCCTAAGCCCCAGCACCTTGGCTAGGGGTGGGGAGGTGGGGATGGGGGTAAGATCATAAGGAGAAATATTTCCTCCTATCATAGAGAATTGACAATAGTGTTTCCTTTCTCTGGTTTTTTAGTTTCCATATCATTTTTTTAAGGTATGACTAAATGAGCTGTGACATTCCTTCCAGGCTTGGCTTTCTGTTTTTGTACAAATACTAACACCTTGTAGCATCCCAAACCTCCCTCCGTTATTTATGGTAGGATCAATCCTTCAGCAGCACTTCCTGCAGCAGCTTGGGAATCTTGGTTTGCTGGTGTGTGAGCTAAGAAGGGGCTATCTGCCGCCAACTGAGAACTCTGTGGCTACAACCTTCCTTCATGAATTAGCTAATTGTTGTTCTCTCCTTGGGAAATGAGCTTGTTGTCTGTTTCCTTCAGAGGACGACTTCACATGGTGCCAAGAGGACCGGTATAAATTAAATAAATGGGCTTCATTTTCTTAGTTGTACAAAGTAAACGGGGGAACAGGACTCCAGGCTGGTCTTTCCTCTAGCGTTGGCTACATTCTATCTTAGGGACAACTTATCAGGTTGCCTCCTGATTAATGAGAAGAGGAAAAGTTAGCTGCAGTAGGAGTTTGGCATGGCTTCCTTTATTGGTGATTGTTTAGATACAGAGATAATGACTTAATCACAACAGCTGTTATTTAGTATCTAGGAAGCAGGTGATAAGCACACATTATCTCTGGCCTTCTAACCACCCCGGTAGGAGATAGTATCAAGAAACTGAGTCTCAAAGGTTAAGTAACTTGTTCGTGACCACAGAAGAGACGGAAATAAGAACCCCAAACCCAATGTTCAAACCATCACAGTGGTTCTGACTTTCCTCCCACTGCAGTAATACAGCTGCTCCCCAAGCTGCAATATTTTAAGTTTATGTGAAGATGTTCTTTCAGAATATTGGACCCTTCTCTCTTATTGTCCTGAGTTTATACTTGTCTTCATGTAGAATGACAGCTTGAATGTTTATATTCCCTCCAAAATTCAGATTGAAACTTAATCTCCAGTGGAACACACTAAAAGGTAAGGCCTTGCTTGAGGAGTTGACTAGGTCCAGAAGGAGCCTCCATCCTGAATGAAATGAAGGTCCTCAGAATGAGGATCAAGAGAACACGGAGCTTCTGCTCTGGCATCTTGCAACAAGTGAAGCCACAATGTTCAAGGAAACACTTTGGAAGCAGAAACCAGAGACCAAATATATCTTGATTTTAAAATGTACAGCCTCTTAGTTAGGTTTCTATTCCTGAGAAGAGACACCATGACCATGGCAACTCTTATAAGGAAAACATTTAACTGGGGTGGGGGAGGGACAGGCTCACTTACAGTTTCAGAGGTTCAGTCCATTATCATCATGACAGGGAGCATGACGGCATATAGGCAGATGTGCAGATGTGGTGCTGGAGAAGTAGCTGAGAGCTCCACATATGGCAGGCAACAGGAAGTGGTCTGTCTCACTGGGAAGTATCTTGAGCATACAAGAGACAGCAAAGCCTGCCCCCACAGTGACACACTTCCTCCAACAAGGCCATACCTACTCCACCAAAACCATGTCTCCCAATAACGCCACTCACATGAACGTATGAGGGCCCAATTATGTTGAAACTACCACGACTTCCAACTGTGAGAAATTACTATTTATAAATTTATAGATAGAAACAGCTATCTATAAATTTCTCAGCCTCAGATATTTGTATATGAGAACAAATGGACTACGACACCTAGTATTACCACAGTTCTACTCAACCACAGTTTCAGATGTCTCTGCCATTATCAAAGAAGTTCCATCTTATAGTACCAGACAGCTGTTATAACAAAAAGAAAAGGAATACACGCTGAGCTATAAATCTCACATTTTATCCCCATTTATATTTCTCAGCATTTTTATATGACCATTATCCATGTACATGTATAACTCTTAGAAACCAGATATAGATATGAAACTTCATTGTTTAATAAAATAAACAATGGTCTTTGGAACATGGAAAAATGCTTGTTGAAGGTTTCTCTTAGAAATCAGTTCTGTTATCCCAAATATAAAAAATTTATTCTAGCCTGGGATGAATAGTAAATCAAAGGGACTTCAAAAATTAGGTGTGATTCAAGTGAGAGTAAGCATTTAAACCCATGAACTGGACTGGACGGTGGTGGCGCATGCCTTTAATCCCAGCATTCAGGAGGCAGAGGTAGGAGGATCTATGTGAGTTCGAGGCCAGCCTGGTCTACAAGAACTTGTTCTAGAACAGGCTCCAAAGCTACAGAGAAACCCTGCTTTGAAAAAAAAATTTTAAAAAGAGAAATGCAAAATAAACCTATGAACCCAGAACCATGGGAAAGGCTGAATGGCTATTTCAGTGTTTGGAGTTTGCTTTTAGCATAGAATAACTTTGTAGAATTGAACAAAGCATTCGGCTCCCCCGAAATTGTTTAAATTCCAGGCAATGAAACAGGATGAGGTGTGTTTAGTGAATGATATTAAAAGAAATAATTCCTAAACAGCAACGGCGCTGCACTCATATCAAAACATTCACCCTGCTGGCCATCATCACTGTGATTTCCTGATCTATGGCCTCTTTGTCTCCAGCTCCACACTCTGATTGCAACTGTCACTGAGTCACACAGCCTGCGCTAGGCGTGACGCCAATGTGGTGACAACAACTGCCTGTGGGACAGAAAACGTTAGTTTTCAGGGTCCTAGCAAATGGCTCAGTCAGGCTCCTGGTCCTAGGGCATGAAGTTCGGCTGTCATTCATAAGATGAAAAATAAATATCTACTTAACTGAACAAACCAGCAATCTGCAAAATGCACACAAGCACAGAATGGTATAGCCAAGACAGACTGAGAAGACCCTAACTGTAGCAGGCAGATACGAACACAGTTGAATTTCTCAAAAGCACAATGCCCAGGCACTCGACCCCTGTACAATCTTGTTTTTATTTTCCAGGGTTACAGTAGGACTTGCTGAATTTTGAATCCCTGATGTCCAGGCCATGGCATATGTACAAATAACATTTACTTAGCTGAAGTGGAAAAATGAAGCCACCTAGAGACAGTACCCGTCACCTAGCTCAATTCACTCCTCAAGCGATTCATGGCTAGGCAGCAGGGCACCGAGAAAGTTCATACTCCTTTGGTCTTTGCAACTGAGCTAAATCACTCCATTTTCAACTAATTATTTTATCTCTGTAGAAACTAAGCCTTCAAAAGAAAGAACAAAGCCAGGCATAGTAGCACGTGCCTTTAGTTCCAGCAATCCGGGGGACAGAGCAGGCTGAGTTTGAGTCTAGCCTCATCTACATAGTGAGTTCCAGCACGCCCAGAGCTACATAGTAAGACCCTGTCTAAATAAATAAACAACAAGCAAAATATTACCAAACAATATCAAACTCTACTAATGTAAAAACATAAATATGTATGTCACCAGGGTGTGCTAGCTACTGTGGCAACTGTGCACTACGCCATTTTTTTCTCATGGTTCTGTATTGCTCTTTTTGGTTTGGATCTAAAAAAAAAAAAAGCTAGTACATTAAAATCATTCAAACCCCTCGAAAAACATACACCTCTCTTTGAAATAAACTGCTTTCTGATTGATCATTGTTTCATTTAAGTAGCTCAACTCAATAAATATTTATTAAATTGCATAAACAGGTAATTATGGGATAAAAAACAATAACAACAGCTTCAATGTGATTAATATTTCTTTGTCTCCACTCTTAGGCTAATGATGTGCATATATTAGCTCCCTTGATTATCACAACAGAATTATGTGATCTCCCCGCACAGACTAGGAAGGTTAGAGAGGTTAAGGAATGCACTTGTCTAAGAAGTGGCCGAGCTGAAGTCCAACCCAGAGCTCTTAGATGCTAAGTCTTAGTTACCACACACAGACAGAATCAAAATGTGGATAGTCAGTGTGGTTTGGGGGACCTGAAATTACCTGGACAGTCCTACTGGAGACTGAGACTGACCAGGCTAAGAGCCCCACTTTCGTGAGGCCACCAATGACTGTGCAAGCCAAGTCGACCTTGGCAAACCCCAGGAAGTAGGACTCGGTTTGAGAGTCTGATCTCTTTAGTCATCTCCGCACTTCCTCCCTCTAGAACATTCTTCTCCCCACTCAGCCAGTATTTCCGCTTTTGTTTTGTAGTTGGGGTGTTTGCCACAACACCCTGCTCCCCATAGATTTCTTGGCTATATTAGGAACTTGTTTTCTTCCTCTTAGCCTGAGTCAAAGCTGGAATTTTTCAGAAGCTAGTCTATTAAGAAATGAAGGGTCAGGGACTGCAGAGACGCCCCAGTAAGCAAAGGTAAGCAAATGCTTGCCAGGTAATTATGAGGGCAAGCCTTTGATCTCTGGCACCCTAGGAAAAGAGCTGGGCATTATATACCTGCAATCCTAGCATGGGGGGGGGGGGAGTTGAAGGCAAGAGGATCTCTGGGGTTTGCTGCTCTGCCACTAGCCGAATCCATGAACTCCAGGCTCAGAGAAACACCCTGTTTTAAAATGTAAGGGTGGGGGAGTTTGAGGAAGACAGCTGACAGTGGCCTCTGTCCTCCACATACAGGCTCCCCTACAAATAGAATCCGTGGGAACACCAGGTGGGTGTGGCGACCTGACTATAATCTAGCTTCAAAAGATGGAGACAGCTGGTTAGCCAGATTATTCTATCATTGAGTTCTGGGTTTGTGGAGACTCTTCTTCAACGGGAGAAGCAATGGCAGATGATTTCAGACGTCATCCTTGGGCCTTCCCATGCTTAGTCACACTCACATGCACACACGCACCCACTCACAAAAGAAAAAAATAAATAAGTAAAATTAGATGATTAATATCGCAGAGAAGCGAGTAACTCAATATTAAGGGAAAGCGATCAGAGCCATCCTTGCCCGACACAATAAGCATTGCACGAGTTTCAGTTGTTAGAGCTGTTTCCTGAGAAAGCATAAAAATCTAGGCCTTCAACACACTTCCTGTAGTAATATGGGGCGGCGGCGGGGTTGAGTCCCCAACACCCCAAGGCGCCTGCCCTGCCCGGCTAGCTTTACCCGAAATAATTACACAGACACTGTATTCTTTTAAACACTGCTTGACCCATCTCTATCTAGCCTCTTCTAGGCTAACTCTCGCACCTGGACTAGCCCATTTCTTATCATCTGTGTAGCACCGGTCTTACCGGGAAGATTCTAGCCTAAGTCCATCTTGGGTCGGAGCTTCAGAGCTTCATCGCGTGTGTCTGTCCAGGAGCCGGGAGCATGGTGGACGTCTGCTCCCGAGAAGAGCGCTGTGGAGTCTGAGCTCACTTCCTCTTCCTCCCAGCGTTCTGTTCTGTCTACTCCTCCCACCTATCTTCTAACCAATGAGATGGGCCAAGGCAGTTCCTTTATTGCTTAGCCAATGAAATCAACAGATTGACATATGACACTCCCACATCACTTCCCCTTTTTCTGTTTAAACAAAAAAGAAAGGCTTTAACTTCAACCTAGCAAAATTACATATAACAAAACAGTTATCAAGTAAAAGTTACATCAGAAACATTTATACATATAACAAAATTGACCTTAAATCTCTATCAATGCAAATTATTCATACCTATATCATTTCCCCCTTTAAATGTAAAAGAACATTTATAAATAATATTTTGGGAACATGGGCGCAGTTTTTTCTCTCCAAACTGCTTCCTGCTGAATGGGGGCGCTGTTAATCAGATCATTTAGGGTGTAACCTGTGTGCCAGGTTTATCTCAGTTGGCAGTTGAGTGACGTAATTTTTTGAGGACGTTCACAGGAACATTTCAGGAGGTCGTGGTCTATCATACCAAATCGGGATAGAAGAAATCCAAAGGGTCTGGTCCTCTGTGAAAACAAAAGAAGACTCTCTCCAAAGCATCATATCCTTAGACCCAAATTCTGATATCATACCCTCATGATATCCGTTCTGGTTCCACTGGGCAGCCCATATAATGAAATGTCTCTCTGTACTTAGCTCCTTCACAGTCAAAAATTTTAAAGAAAACACAATAATACAAAGAATCCAGACTCTCTGTGAATTTTTCATCTTTACGCGGCTTATTTTTACTCTATCACTTTACTTTATTCTGTCTATTTAAAGACTTTACCTTTTTTTTTTAAAACCATTAACTTTATTCTCTATATTCTTTTTCTTCTCTCTCCCAAGCCTACGTACATTCATCCAACAGTGTGACTCGTTTAGTGGTCTGAATCTGTCCTATTGTGAATCTGCAATTTTTTACTATCCAGGAGCACTTTTGATTTGCGCCTTTAAATCACTAGGCGCTTAAGAATCTAAGCTGTGACATTCCTAGGTTAACTTTTTGCTTTTTGAGCATATATCTTTGACCTGGAATAACCCTGTAGACCAGGCTGTCTTTGAACTCTCAGAGATCCGCCTGTCTCTGCCTCCCAGGCATTGGGATTAAAGGCGTGTGCTACCACACCTTGAACTCACAGAGATCTGTGTGTCTCTGCCTTCTAGGCACTGGGATTAAAGGCGTGTGCTACCACGCCTTGAAGTCACAGAGGTTTACTTTAAGAATTTTAACTTTTAGTCTTTATATATTTTTAACAACTTTAAACCATTTAGAAATTTTCTCTGTCTTTGAATCTCTCTTTACTGTATATCTCTCTTTTTTTGACCACAAGAGCCTTTAATTTACCAAGCAATATCAGTAGGACTAAAGGCGTGGCTTTGCCAGCTAGATCCAGTCCATTCCTTAGCTTTTCAGCCTCATGGCTGAGGTACTGGCTGCAAGGTCCCTGCCAGCCAGCGAGCTACAACAGACAACACTCAAATCCTCTCTCGGTAGCCAGCCCTCCTGCCTCAAACAGTCAGAGTTTGCCCTGGCAGGATGGCCCAAAAGCTGGCATTTTTAAACGGCACAGCTTTTTTCCTGCTATGGCTTAAAACCGAAAAGCACGCGTTCAGCTTTTCGTCAACACCGTTTAAGTGTTTCGTGGCAGGACCTCTTAATGAGCTGCAGGCTTTGCAGCTAAAGCCGAGTCAGGAAGCCTCTTGGGGCTACCAGGTAGGAGCGGCACTCAGCACTTTAATTCTGAGACTGAGCATGCAGCACAGAAATTCTTTTCATCCAAGTTACATCAAAATCTGACATGCAGAGCACTGTGCAGTCTGAAAACACGTCTCTGTATGGCGGCAGGAATCCGCCATGCTCTTCCGCCTGCCTAAGCCTGATTCTGCCTTCTTCCCAGGAGCAGGCGGGGAGCTCTGAGTCATCGTCACGGTCTCAGAGCACTCTCCTTCCGATCCCAAGCGGGAACACAAACATAAAGCCAGAGTTTTCACTGGCGGCACGGCCCCAGGAAGCCACGCTTTGAAATGACACAGCGTTTTTTCTGCTGCTGTTGCCGAATCAGGAAATCTCTCTACAGCACGCCACCAACAAACAGCAAAAATCTGTGTTAAACTCTCTCTCCCTTATTTTTAAGCCTTCTCAGGTTTTTTAAGTGGGTTTAGTTAGCCACACGTCTGGGCGTCATTTGTAGTAATATGGGGCGGCGGCGGGGTTGAGTCCCCAACACCCCAAGGCGCCTGCCCTGCCCGGCTAGCTTTACCCGAAATAATTACACAGACACTGTATTCTTTTAAACACTGCTTGACCCATCTCTATCTAGCCTCTTCTAGGCTAACTCTCGCACCTGGACTAGCCCATTTCTTATCATCTGTGTAGCACCGGTCTTACCGGGAAGATTCTAGCCTAAGTCCATCTTGGGTCGGAGCTTCAGAGCTTCATCGCGTGTGTCTGTCCAGGAGCCGGGAGCATGGTGGACGTCTGCTCCCGAGAAGAGCGCTGTGGAGTCTGAGCTCACTTCCTCTTCCTCCCAGCGTTCTGTTCTGTCTACTCCTCCCACCTATCTTCTAACCAATGAGATGGGCCAAGGCAGTTCCTTTATTGCTTAGCCAATGAAATCAACAGATTGACATATGACACTCCCACATCAACTTCCTAAAATGCAGTGTATGAGCACTCCTACGGAGTCAGTCTGTATCTTTATTGGTCCTGTGATCTCGGGCAACAACTGTGTACAGTGGGAGCGTCCAAGAAAAAAAAAGAGAATCTCTTTAGACTCTCTCAGGTCAATGCATGGCATGCTCATGGTGCTCTTTGAAGCATGGTATGGTGATCTGAATGCAACTGGCCCCCATCATCTCATAGGGAGTGGCACCATTAGGAGGTGTGGCTTTGTTGGAGCGGGTATGACCCTGCTGAAGGAAGTATGTCACTGTGGGGGCCGGCTTTTAAGTTTCTTGGGCTCAGGATGCTGCCCAGTGTCTCAGTTGACTTCCTGTTGCCGGCAAGATGTAGGATTCTCAGCTATTCCTCCAACACCACATCTGCCTGCATGCCACTGTGCTCCTGCCATGATGATAATAGACTGAACCACTGAAACTGTAAGCGAGTCACCTCAATTAAATGTTTTCTTTATAAGAGTTGCTGTGGTCATGATGTCTCTTCACAGCAAGAGAAACCCTAACTAAGACATATGGTGTCATCATGGGAACAAACACCAGTGCTGTATCAGTCGCTTCTGAACCCGTACATTGCTCTGAGCAAGCAGAACTACAGGTGAACAGAGATTTACCTTGGGGCTGGAACAGCAGGAGCAACCCCTAGAAAAGGATGTAAAATGCTTTTCCAGTGCTCACCTGCCGGCTGCCCTCTGCCTTCAGGGCACTTGCTGTGAGAATGGCCCCAGAGAAAGCAGACCGAAATCTCATTCCCGAATGAACTGTCTTTCTTTGGAAGGAATACTATTTGTGTATTAAGGCAATTTCTATAAAGAGATGATAGATAAGAAGTAAGTAGCAAGAACTGTCCAGAAGAAAAGAGAGGGAATGATGTGATTAGAGAATGAAGAATACTTTTTATAATGATATCAGTGGGGGCGGGGGGGGGGAACTACCTCATTGAATAACATAAGATAATAATCAAAGTCTGTTTCCAATGACCTGAAGGACTGACAATGTCCTTTAAAAACAGGACTGTAGGAAGATTGAACAAGAAGCTGTTGATGGGTGGCAGTTCCCTCCATCCCTTTCTTCCATCTTGTTCTTTCCGTGGTGCATAGGATCAAACCTAGGGCCTTGCACTGGCTAAGCAAACAGCAGTACATTGCTAAGCTACACATATCAATGGTTAGTTAAGAAAAGCCAACACTTTTTGGACTTAAAAGATCATGCTTTAAGCAAAATCGATGTTGTCTTTACTGAGCTCGTATGAGGTATAATCTCTTCTATTATGGATCTTTCCAGAAATAATTAGGATATCTTGGGTGGGGCTTGATAATTTCACCTTCAGCAGTTTCTTTGTTTTTTTTTTTTAACATTTATTTGTTTATTTATTTATTTTGCGTACAATATTCTGTCTGTGTGCATGCCTGAAGAGGGCACCAGACCTCATTACAGATGGTTGTGAGCCACCATGTGGTTGCTGGGAATTGAACTCAGGACCTTTGGAAGACGAGGCAATGCTCTTAACCACTGAGCCATCTCTCCAGCCCCAGCAGTTTCTTTGTTTAATTCTGATGCACCCCCAATCCAGCACTGTTGGCACAGTTTAGTGACTTCCTACCAGTGTAATATATACACATACATACATACATTCATACATACATGGCATATTTGTGTTTTCACCATTATAAATCATGATACACAATCCACCTTCATAATAATAATTAATATTCACTGAATATGTTCTATGTGCTAGCTGGAACTAAATGTTTATGTGGTCAGGACAACTTGTTACTGAGATAAAATCTTATGTAAGGGTTCTGATGCCCATTTCCAGCCTGTTATGCCAGATTAGCTCTGAGGCCATTCCATACTTTGACGATGGAAAAATACTGATGGCTATATTGCGTGGAGACTAACACTCGGCTATCAACTCAGTAAGCACCCTCAAACGGCAGCATATTCAAGAGACTGAGGGAAGATAAAGCCTTGTGTCCTGGCTCCAGCAGCGATCTTAGCTGCTATTGTTTCTAAAAGTAGCACTCCTGAGTGGCTGCTTCCAGGAATGTCTACCCAGACTGAGCGGCAGAGACGGTTGGCTGTCTCTGGGAACTGGGCACATTTCATAAGCTGTCTCTTCCAGGACCCAAGGCGTAGCTGTAGTCAAGGGAACACAGTAGTGTGGAATTGCTGGGCTCAATATTTTCTTTTCCTTTTTTCAGATAAAATCAGATAGCAGATAGAAAAATGCTCTGATATGGTGGGGGTCAGGGGAGAATCATAATGACCTAAATAAATTGCCAAGTTATGAGGAAGTTCATGGGAGCCTGGGAGATGTGATTAGGCACAGAAGCCTTATCCAGTGAAAGGGAAAGATGTCTTCCGGAGTGCTTTGAGAAAGATGCCTTCTGTGGTGGTTTGAGGAAGAATGCCCCCTATACGCTCATGTTTGAATACTTGGTCCCCAGTTAGTAGAACCGTTTGGGAACGATGAGGAGATACAGCCTTGTTGGAGGAGGTGTGGCTGTCACTGGAGGTGGGCTTCCTGTAACATCCCCAGTTATCTCTCTGCCTCATAGTTGTGTCTCAAGACCTGAGCTCTCAGCTTCTGCTCCAGCACCATCCTTGCCTGCCCGCTGCCATGACTGTCATAGTCTAACCCTTGGGAACTGCGAGCCCAAAGTAAACGCTTTCTTTTATAAGCTGTTCCAGTCAGGGTGTTTTCGTCAGAGGAATTGAGAAGTAACTAAGACATCGCCTTATCTTTCTTTTCTTCAACTTCTGTTGTAAGCAGGGGAGAACTGCAGCTTGTATTAATGACACAGTTATAATACCTTAACCAAGAGGTGGGGCGGAGAGTCACTTGGAGGCATGGTGTCCACCTATGTAAAGTCAATGGAAGGGAGGGGCCAAAGCTTACAGTACTGATGTTCAGAGACCACACCACTGTATTTGGTCTAGAAAGTGAATGGCAGCCCTTATTCTCCTGGCCTTGAAGCACTGTATAACCACTTGTTATGAGAAAGAATACTCAAGACACCGGGGCGAGATTTCTATTACATGGCTTCTGAAAACCTTTGGAGAACACGGCAGAGTGAGGACTACCAGCAATTTCAGTACATATTATTCAGTCTCTACCATTTTACAAATAAGTCAGTTAAGGCACCAAGAAGCTGAGTGAATCTCTGAAAGTCATTTAGCTAGAAAATGGAAAGCCTGATGTCTGAGTGTTAACCAAGAGTTGATTTCCTATATGGCCTCGTTTTCTCTTTTCCTTCTAGCCCTTCTAAACAACTAAGAACTTGTGATCACTACTTGTAAACATTCCTTCTTTGAGGCAAAGTGCTAGGTGGGGCATAATACTTACTAACTTAGGTGTGCTTCCTCTAGGTGAGGTATAGTAATCACTTACTATGGTGTGCTTCCTCTAGGTTGGGTATAATAATCACTTACTAAGGTGTGCTTCCTCCAGGTGGGGTATAGTAATCACTAACTAAGGTGTGCTTTCTCTAGGTGGGACATAATAATTACTAAGGTGTGTTTCCTCCTCACACATCCAGTGCGCCTCTCACAGGATGTAAATAAATACCCTCACCCTCCCAAGCGCCCACTGAAGGTTTCTGCTGTGGCTCTCAAGGCTGTGACTATCAGATCAGTCAGCCACTCTTCGTGTGGATCTTAGAGAAATTGATGTTGGGAGTCAGTTGGCATGTGGAAACACAGTGAAGGGGCAAGGGACAATTTTAGTAAGGAAGGTTAGGGACTATGGCAAAGATACAAAGAAAAAAGAGAAGAGGAAGAAGCAGCAGCAGCTCTCTAACCCTGAGGATGCAACTCCCTGCTAGCACCTCAGACTAAGAGTGTGTGAGGTGTTGGCTTGAGTGCCCACCACTGTCCAGGGTTGGGCAGGGGTGGAGGAGGAGGCAAATACTGGTTTAATCTAAGAAGCGGTAGGAACAGGATAAGAAATTCTGCTGTTGGTTTTCCTGAAACCAGGTGTGCGACCCAGTGACTGTGCATGGATGTCTGCTGAATAAAAACACATGTGCCTGGCCCTCAGGACACCTGGGAACCAGCTCTGGCTTTCTTGCTGGCCTGGGGGTACCCGCCTTCCTGAGCCTCTTTCATCATTGGTTACATGAAGGTCATGGACTAAGTGATGTCTTTGGCAAGTCTAGATAGTTATGCTTGCAGGGAAACTGCCCCATTCAACTTTGTCAACCATGTCATTATGGTGGGGCCAAACAAATTACCGCTACATCGGTCAAGTCTGACTGACCAGGGACAGTATGCGTCCAGGCAGAAGCATTCCTAAACTGAACCAATAAGAGATATTTTCAAGGAGTTTCGGAACCGGTGCTAGAAAGGGTCTGTTGGCCTCTTTCTCTATGTCTTAAGCTGAGAGCGGACAGACCTGCAACTAATTAGTAGTTTACCTTCAGCAATTTAACCTGAGTGGTAAACACAGCCCGGAAGGAAGGAGGGAGGGAGCGAGGGCACAGTCATTGGTAAAGTAGTGAGACAGAATCACTTTCAGATCTGTGATCCCAGTTGACGCTGACAACTGAACATCTCTGGCCTTTATGTAACACGATCCCGTGGAATCCTTATGTGAATATTAAACTCCTCATTCAGAAAATTCTATCAGCCACTTGGCCAATAAATGATATACTAATTGAGATGAAAATAGTTGTGCCCAATATGGTCACACATGTTCTTCATGCTCAAAGAGTTGATTTTAAAAACTGTTGGTTTTAAAGGCTTACGGGGTGGCCAGACAGAATTATTCCACATCACAGAAAACAATCAAACTGAAAAAGAGAATGTCTGCCAAAAGGAGAGTTCCTAGAATGGGGACCACAACTATAGATTAAGTTAGGACATCGGGACCTTAAACGACGCATTCTCCTACCTGAATATGTAAGGTAGACAGAAACAGGCAGTGTGGCTGCCATCTCCACAGTCCTGGGGAAGCTGGAAAGAGGCATCTGTCCCTATTTAAATCTGGATACGTGGCTTCATGTGTTTCCTCTAAACCTTCCTCTTTATTTTTAAAAAGGAATTAAAATATCTGTTAGCTCGACCCCTTCAGTTTGAGCTCGAGATGAATACCGCCCTCATGGTATCTCTGTCCCAGCATGAAACAAAGGGCTCCATCGTCACAAAAGGTCTTGGTAAGAAGTGAAAGGGCAGCAAAGAATCGACGCTTTAGAAAGCGTTAAGCCAAATCATAGCAAGTAACTTCATAGTACGTTTATAATTTACCTTCATGCTTACGAGTCACGCTCCCAAGGTTTATTTACCTTCATACATACAGGGTTTTTTTACTGTGTAGTAGAAGAACTTTGCATTCTCAGCCAGTGAGCTTACTACATATTTTAACAACTCCTATAAAAGCAGTGCCAGAATGGAATTAGAGGCCTATTTCATTGGGACTCTGAGATAAAGGCCTTTGTGTAAAGAAGTGTGGGGAAACCTTTGATGTCATGCAGCGGCTCTGAATTTTCCTCCTGATGGGTAAGGAAGAGACCGAGTCCCGCTTGCCTGCCACACTGCACTATCTGATGGATGAGAACCACAGCCTCCTGCTGCTGGCTCATTTGTCTTTGTGTACATCTGCGATGTGACTGGCATCTGTCACTGATCAGACAAGAAGACCCTCCTAATGGGCCCTCTGAAGAAGCACAGATGAGCCTTGTGTCCTAATTTGAAGCATGCAGCAAAGAAAAGATGGCCCTGTGACTCCAGCGGTCTGAAGAGGCTGGAAGAATCTCAGGGGCTACACAGAGCTACATCCCTTGAAATTTAGGGCAAAAAACTCTTAGGAGTTTTTATTTGCTCTTCATTGCATTCATTTTCTAAAACTTTTACTTTAGAGGGTTTTTTTTTTATAATTAAAACAACATATTACTAGAGCAATGTATGCATAGCATATGCGTTTGTACCTTGATTTTATTTACTTATTTTAAGGTTACCAATGGGAATATAGGTGATTTTTTTTTAATGTTCTTGGGATAGGCGGAATCAGACTGTGTTAATAATGTTAGATTTGCCCAGACTCAGAGAACATCAATCCACGTGCTACAGTGGTTTCATGTGACATGGTGGCATTCAGACAAACTTGCTGCAGGAGAGGTAGCCGAGCATCCTACATCTTGACTTGCAGGTAACAGGAAGTTGTTTGTCTCACTGGGTGTGACTTGAGCATATATGAGACCTCAAAGCCCACTTCCACAGTGACACACTTCCACCACACCTACTCCAAGAAGGTCACAGTTCCTAAGAGTGCCACTTCCTTTAGGGGCCATTTTTTTTCAAACCACCACAGCTTGCTTATGCAAGCAAGTAAACCCCTCACCTGAGTTCTGAGGTTCCACATCTACTAAAAAGATTTATGAGGCTTCATGATATAACACATGCAGGACTGAACAGAATGTGTGGTACACAATTTTAAATCGTATATAAATTTCAGTTACTACCCCTAAACAATTAAAAACATTTCCCATATAAATAGTGTAGGTTATCCTTAATAGATATGCATGAGGAAATATTCAAATCTGGAAAGTAAGCTTTGTTAAGGTAAGAAATACTCTAGTCTAATTCGAGGGTAATAATTATTCTTTAGATGCTTTCAGTAGAATGACACTTCTCCTTTATGCTATTGTTATCTCAACATCTGCTGTGTTTCATTTTAATCCATGGCTTTATAAAGAGACCTCCAAATAATATCATTCACAGAATACTTATCCAAAGAATTCTGAGGCCAAAGAGAGAAAACTCTGGCAAGAAACTGCACTCAAATACATCGGCTTAAGCAATTTTACTATTTCTATTTTACGTTATTATGTTTTTAATGAATGTTCTGAATTTAGGCCAGAGAGGAAGGAGTTGAAAGGAAAGAAAATAGAAAAATGGATAGAAAAAAGAAGCGCTGTGTGTCCCCTAGACTTTGTTCGGAAGATTCCACACTATCAGAGAGAGAGACTATGTACCTCTGTCTCTCAGAAAATGGGATTCCAACCTTGCTTTCGCTGACGTCTTGAGCCAGATAATTTGCTGCAGTGAGGGGCTATCCTTCGGAGTGTCCCCGGACACCTCCTACTAGATGCCAGTGACATTCCCTCCCACTCAGCCCCTGAGCTGTGACAACTAAAAGTATTTCCAGACATCACCAAATGTCCTCTGGATGCGTGGTGGGGGGAGTGCAGAGGGAACTTGCTCCCAGCTGAGGGCCATTTGGACAAAATGATCCCCTGCTAGCTTTTCTATTGCGCATAAGTGGGGTCCAGTGAACTAGAGAGTCCCTGAAAACCCAATTCTGAATTGTATGATGGCTTTCTAATTATTTAGGAACTTTGTATTATACCTTTCTTTCAAAGAGTTCGGATCCCTTAGAGTCTCTGAGAACTGGAGTACGGTGACGTGAGATGTTCCAAGGCCGAAGAAGGACTTCTGCAGACGAGTGTGTGCAAGCAAAAGGACAAATCCTTCACCTGAGTTCTTAGTTTCTAAGGGCAGGGGAGGCTAAGGCCAACTTGAAAGTGTAGCACATTTGATTAGGCATGAATGCGCAGGGGTTCAGTTGCTGGTATCAGAGTTGGGAAGGAATTCTCCCCATTTCTTTCTTTACTCTCAGCATTTACTTTCTCCTGTCTGCTTGCCTCCTCTACCCTCACTGTTTTCTTTTCTCTATCTGTGACCTCTTTATAGTTTCCCTCCTCTCTGATCCTGTTTTAGTTATACTCTGGCCACGAAGACGGAGCACTGTGGTCCTGAAACCAGATGGCTCGACTTCGAATCAGAGCTCTGCTGCTTTCTCGTTGTGAAACCAACTGGAGCTTCTTTAAACATCCATCTGCTTTCATTTCCTTCCTACTGAACTGGGGATGACACCAAGAGCACCTCTCTGTGGTGGGACAAACTTGAACATCTAAGGAGCAAGTGGGACCAAACCAGGACATCTAACATTAGTGTACTCTCTGTGGCAAGACGAACATCGAACATCTATGGAGAAAGGGGAACTGCACCAGGGCAGGAGGTGAGCATGCATGTTAGCTATTATATTTTCTCCTTTCCACTATTATAGAACATGAGTCACGATTATAGAGTTTAGCAACACCCACCTGTTTGTTTCTGTAAAGGTCTGTCCTGTCCCTTTAAGAGACAAGCCCCGCCCACTCTCCTCCCTTCTACAAACTAGCAGATCTGCCCTTCTGTTTCCAGCCGGTCTCTCTTGGGAAGAGATGGCTGCTGCCCTGGCTCCTCCCCCCCCTCCTTTCCCCTCCATAGCCCACTGAATAAACTATACCCAAATCTTCTCTCTGCATGGTATGCCCATCTGTCTGTCTCTCACCCCCTACCCCCCCCACCTGGGACCCACTGCCCCTCGTGGCCCGATGCTCACTGCCGCCCCTTGGGGAGAGAGTGCCATTTTTACCATTACAGTATCTCTTTGGAGAGTTATTTTCGTTCCTGCTTTGGGAAAGAAGACATCGGGGTACCTGCTTCTAGGAGTTGATTTAACAGCTTTATGCTGGGGCAACAAATGGACCTGTAATGGCTCTTTTGGATTTCTTCCTGAGAATAAACAAGAGTTATTGTGGTGCTACTACAATGCACCGTGCATTCTGTGTGTCCAGAGCAAAAAATGAAATCACACTAAATACTAGAAAGAAATCCTGGAAAAGCCTTTCTAAATGATACCCTCATTTGTCTATTATTTTTCTCAGTAGAAAAAAAAATGACCTTCTACTAGTATATAATAAATGAGCGTTTCCATAGGGAGCACATGCGTGTTTCAGTTGTAGATCACTTATCTAACACGGATGGAGCCCAGAACTCAATCCCCAGCCCCACAAAATCATCATCAGAAAAGATTAAAATAAGTGATGTCACTATGGTTACTCATTATTGTTATTCCCAGATCTGCAAAGTCCCCCAAAAACCAACAAGGAGACCGAGTCCCATATGTAAAAGCAAAGAGCCTTTATTTTATACAAGTTTGCAAACTCGGTCTCTCTGTGTGTCCAGCGTATTGGAATAAGTGGAGAGCCCCAAGCTCAGATAGAATTGGGTCTTTATAGTAGTAAAGGTGGGACTGAGGGATTTCTAAGGCTCAGGACTCCTGATTGGCTGACATTCGTCTAGGGTGTCCTGGTGAGTGTGTGCTAGCAGGTGATCCTATCTACAAGGGGTTGGAATGTTAGGAATTTCCTTTGGATGGTCTGTTCTTGGGCGGTACCTGGGTAATTTCAGTTTGTGGTCCTTCCTGCAACCAGATATTACCTCAGGGTAAACTACTGAGACTCAAGCCTCCATTAAGCTTATCTTGGCTAGGTCCTACACTAGCAGGTGATAATGGTTGGAAGTTAAGAACTTCCTTTGGGTGGTCTGTTCCTATCAAGCTTATCATGGCTGGCTCCTACAATTATAAGCTAAGGATACAGAACAGGAAACCAAGACAAAGAAATAAATGAGAAACAGGTAAATCATGATGCCCCTTGAAGAAGAAATGTCAATGACATTAAAACTAGTGATTAGAAAAGTATAAAACAAAAATCAAAAACAAAAAAAAAAAAACACTCAAAGCCGCAATAGAGTATTTGGGCAGGGTGGCACATTAATAAAGACTAAGAGAGATCAATATCCTTTATGTGAATGACAGAAAATGGTACTGCTTTTCAATACTAATAAGAAAATAATTGGTTTAAAAAAAACATGCTTTAAAGGGAGAGGCAAGTAGTTCTATCTTTAATTAAAATGTTTATTCTCAAGTCAGTTGTGGTATTTATATTCAGGATGCTGAGGTAGACATGAGCTACATAGCAAGAGCCTATCACATAGAAGGAAGGAAGGAAGGAAGGAAAGAAAGAAAGAAAGAAAGAAAGAAAGAAAGAAAGAAAGAAAGAAAAAGAAGGGAGGGGAAAAAAGAAGGGAAGAAGGAAGAAAAGCAGAAAAAAGAAAATGTTCTTCCTTTTGAATTTAGGAATGCCACTTATGTAAATTTTTTCTGAGAGAAATGTTTGTTTTTATAAGTATACTTTTAAGGCAAATAAACAAAATTTTTTGAAAGTGCTGTTTCTCACAGGAAAAGACAAACCTACTAGTAAGGAATGGTTGATATAGAAATAGAACAATAAATAGATGCCAGTACCTGCACTAGGCTTTTTCTGTTGGGTCACCAACCAGCTCCCAAATCAGACACAGAGACTTATTTTAATTTTAAATGTTCTGCCTGGGTTAGGCTTGTTTCTGGATAGCTCTTTTTAACTTAAATTAACCTGTTTCTCTTTGTCTACCTTTTGCCTCAGGGCTTATTGCCTTTCCTACCTTTGTATATCTTACTTTCACTGCTTCTCCGTGTCTGTCTGTCTGCCTGGTATCTGCCTGACTTCTCGCCTGGAGCCTGTCCCTTTTCTCTCCTCCTTCCTCTCTCATTCTTTTTTCTTCTCCTCTTGAGCCTAGAATTCTCTTCCTGTTTATTCTCTCTGCCCAGTAGCCCTGCCTATCCCTCTCCTGTGTGGCTATTGGAATTCAGCTTTTATTAGACCAATCAGGTGCCTTAGGCAGACAAGGTGAAATGGATGCAACCCATCTTTACATAATTAAACACACATTCTTACGTCACTAAATAAGTGCAGCAAAAACAAAGGCAACACATCTTTACACAGTTAAAATAATATTCTACAACAGGTAGCTTGCTGTGTAAACACATTACAAACTACCGTATAACTGTCGAGAAGAATAAATACTGCTATAAAGCACACACATGGCATGGTACACTAGCGCTATAAGCAAACCCATGGCTACTGCGTGCACATTTGAATATCTAGGGAAGGATCTCAGTTCATATCTTCTCAACTACTAACCATAGTCCCTGGGAGACATGTAGACTTGGTGTGTCCTCTGCCTCGGCAGTGACTTCTGGCAGAGGTCCTAGTGTTCACAAGGAATGTTTGGTTTAATTTTTTTAAGTTTAATTTTAAAAGCAATGTAGTATCATTTTCTTTGCTCTCTGGGATTCCTGAGGAGGGGGTGGGTGTCTTGGTTTCTTTTTCTCTTTCTGTGATAAATCATCCTGACAAAAGCAGCTTAAGGGAGAAAGGTTCCTTTCTGCTCACAGCTCCAGCATCTCGTCTATCACGGCCAGAGAGCCCTAGCAGCTGCAGCGTGAGGCACCGGGTTCCATCACATCTATAGTCTGCAAGTATGAACCGGTGAATACTTGTGCCTAGCTCATTTTCCTGTTTTGTTTAGTTCAGGATTCCAGCCCAAGGCATTGTGGGCAGGCCTTCTCATTTCAATATCCTAATCGGGATAATCCCTTTCAGACAGGTCCAGCGGTTAATCAAACCTAGATAATCCATCACTTACCCTCTAAGTGATTCCCGGTCTTAGCAGTTCCTGCTGACTGTCACAGGATGGAAAGCTCCAAGTCCATGATATCTGAGTTTAGGCCATTGTGATTTTGCCATTTGATATTATTTTGTGCTCTTTTTGAATGATTATTTAGAATTATACTTGAGGTCTCCGGCTCACATGCACTTCCCTCAGATTTCTAGCTCACCACATGCGATTTCCATCTACTAACATTGTTGAGAGTGCACTCTAGACATATATAAAAATATATTTTAGGATGTAAGTTTCCTGGTCTCTTTCTTTCTGTTATTTTGGGGTGGGGGTTGAAAGCAGGGGAAACAGAGTGTCAGTCTGACCTCAAATGTACCTGTACTTGAGCCTGAACCTGGATTTTGCTATGGAACCAAGGCTGGTTAAAAACAGATGTAGTATGGAGCTGAGGGCTGCTTCCCCCTGCCTGGCTCCTGGCTGCTGGCTACCTTTACCCAAAATAATTACATGGAAGCTGTATTCTTTTAAACACTGCTTGACCCATTAACTTCTAGCCTCTTACTGGCTAATTCTCACATCTTGATTAACCCATTTCTAATAATCTGTGTAGCACCACGAGATGGTGGCTTACCAGGAAGGATCTTAACCTGCATCCATCTTGGGGAGGAGAGCTATAGCGTCTTCCTCACTTCCCTTCTTCCCAGCATTCTGTTCTATTTACTCTGCCTACCTAATTTTCTGACCTATCAAAAGGTCAAGGCAGTTTCTTTATTAACCAATGAAAGTAACACATAGACAGATGACCCTCCTCCATCAAACAAATAGCAATCCTCCTGCCTCAGCCTTCAAATATGGGTCACTATGAGTAGTTTAAAAGAATACACATTAGAAACTTTTAGAACTTTTTTTTTGGGGGGGTTGGCTTTTCCAGACGAGGTTTTCCTCTAGCTTTGGAGCCTGTCCTGGAACTAGCTCTTGTAGACCAGGCTGGCCTCGAACTCACAGAGATCTGTCTGTCACTGCCTCCCGAGTGCTGGGATTAAAGGCATGCGCCACCACTGCCCAACTTAGAACATTTTTTACATAATAAAATTAGACCCCAAGAAGATACAGGTAGTGTAGAAATTTTACATTCACTCAGAAGAAAAGAGAAAAGGACGATGCAGCGCAAAGGCCCTGGGATGGATGCAGAAGTGGTCAGGCAGGTGGCCTGACTGAGAAGTAATACCAAGGACAACTGCTGACAATTAGGATCTAGGAATCAAAGCAGACCATATTTAATTATGTAAAAGGTTACTTCCTAACTAGATTAGCAGATTGCTGTCCTAATCCAAAAACACCGATATGACAAACAACTGCCAGAAAATACAACTAAAAAAAAAAATTCAAGCTAGCTAGGTCCACATTTAGGGGTCATGGTGTGGTACCAGAGAGGTATTAGCCACTATCACACTTCATCCCCTTACGGCAGGCTGAGAGCAGAAGGTAGGGGAGGGTAGGATAATATTCTCACACCCAGTGGTGTGGTCTTGGTGTCTAAAAGTGCGGGAGAAAAAGAGAACAACCACATACTTGTCAGATCTCTAGGCACCAGCTGGCCCTGGGGAAGCTGAGTACACAGACATCAGTCAGCACTTTCCTGTTCATGGTCTCCGTGGATACGCGGACAGAGTCAAGTTCAAGGCTGTCTTTTTCACTTCCTTGTTCTTATTTATGTTTCACAATAGTGCTTCATGGTAACCTACTGTTAATTCTTTCTTTAGTGATGTGAAGCCTGTTGCTCCCATGATACCTCACTCCTAGCTCTTCACTCACAGTCTTGACCAGTCCATGCCTTCACTACATTGCAAGTTTTCTGAAGTCCTGGACAGTGTTTATTTCATCTATAGTATGAAGCTGGTGAATATCTGACGTGAATATCTCAACAAAGGAACTTTCTTGACAAGGAGATCTTCTGTGAGTTTATAAAGATAAATCAACCCTTCGAGGGTCAAACCAAAATACTGCTTGCTAATAAAGTCCAGGTGACTCAGATATTCAAGAAGAGGTCTTCACCGATGAATACTTCAGTATTATAAAGTAAGATATGTATTAAGAGTGAAGGTGAAAAAATAATTAAAAAAAATATATCGAGCCAAGACATGGGGGTTGCTACAACTAAATGAACTATTGCAGATACTTTTTTAAAGCAAATGACATTTTAGAGATATGAAAAGTAAAAGAAAAGCGGGGGCCAGCAAGACGGCTCAGCACGCAGGTGGACTTGCATGGTGGACTGCGTTTGATCCTTGGAAGCCACAGAAATGTGGAAAGAGAACCAACTCCTTCGTGCTGTCTTCGGATCGCCACACATGTGCGGTGGCTTGCATGTGTTCAGACTCAAACACACCTAAGCTCATGCTGTAATAATGAACGCTATTGCCTTGTTCTGGTTCAGACTCCATAAATGTGGATGAAGTGTGTCAGATGCTACTGACACCTCTTCACTTGAGTGCACAGGAATTCCCCAAATACAAAGGCAGAGTTTTCCCACCGACGGTAGTGAATTATACATCATGATAACCTCTGACAACAGCCCATCCAGGTCTCACTTTCTAAGTTCTTATCACAACAAACTGATCCATCTGAATATTGAACTTTCAGAGAAGCAGGAGAAGGACGGACGACTAAATACAGATTCTAAACAGACGGCGTTAAGAATAGTTCCATGGCCCCAAACAAGTGTAGCTACACCGTGCTAAGATGTGGACACATATTTGTAGAAAGCAATTTTATTTGCCTAAATCAATTCTAAATGATTCCGTAGAAACAGCTAGGAGATTTAGATACATAAGCAGAGCTAGGCAGGTAAAAAAGAGACTGTTCAAAGGATTTGGCAGGGCTTGGCAAGGGACCCAGAAGGAAGTCTGGGACAAGGCAACAAAGGAAGGAAACTTGAAATAAACAAAGATTGGCTAAAGCCCAGCAGGCAAATAGGGTGTGAAGTGTTGGAGGGCCTTTGATAAGGAACTTTAGGGCCAAGGTGGCTCTCCAGTGTGAAGGAAAGCCGGGTCTGCCTGGACTTTCAGGCTGAGGAGAATAAAGACAGTTCTCTATGATGAGGAGGTGACTAGACAAATGTCACTAGAATTGGAGACGTCACCTTGTAACAATCACTTTTCTATTTGTATAAGGTATATTTTTTTTTATTTTTACTTTTTCTTTTGGAGACAGGGTCTGGCTGTCCTGGAACTTGCTATGTAGACTACGTTGGCCTCAAACTCACAGAGATCCACCTGCCTCCTGGGATTCAAGTCATGCACCACCACACCCAGCTTGTATGAGTATTTTTGTTAAATAAAAGTATAGCATCATACAATAACAAAATAGATTTCCAAAATGGACACATTTGGGAATGTTACTAAAAACTGGTTCCAACGGAAGAAAGTCCTAAGAGTTAGCTTATTTCTCGCTAGGCATTCAGTCAGACAGCATCTTGTATTGACTAAATGTTTGCCTTGAGTTTGCACATCCGCCTAAGATTGTGGGGCTCCTCGGGGGCTTAAAGAGGCCCTGTGGATCCTACCACACACTGCATTTGCGGTCACACTCTTCAGCTTCAAGACCCATGAGTACTGTGTCAATTCCTAACCTCGCATACATGCATCATCTTCCTCTCTCTCTCTCTCTTTCTCTTTCTTTCTTTCTTTTTTTTTTTTTTAAAACACAGTCTTAGTCTGTAGCTCATGTCCAGGCTCTTCACCACTGAGAAGTGTGCTACCCGACTGTCTCATAGAGACTGTTACAATAGCTTGTTTTTCTGGTCTTTAGTCTTACAATATTAACTATGGAAACATGAGAAATGGAGAGAAAGGACATGCAAAATGGCTCAGTGGGTAAAGGACCTTGCTTCCAAGCCTGATGATCTGAGTTCAAGCCCCGAGACCCACGTGGTGGAGGAGAGAACTCCCATGAGTCGTCTAACCTCCAGACTCATGCTTCCCCCAGCAAACACACAAATAAACATTTAAAAGAAAACATTTAGATAGTACAAAATTCTATTTCAAAGAAATAACATTTTTTTCTCAAATACTAATATTTCCTTCCTAGCTTTTCTTCCACCTCTATCAATTAAACATCTACATCATGGTTTCAAATTACAACTGCACATATATACACACCCACTCTATCCACCAGATAAAGAGCGTGTAAGGGAAGAGTCATCAAGACTTTTTTCGTTGGCAATTGTAACAACATGTAGAATTGTAAGAAACTCTAAATGAGTCGTTAGAAGTACTGAGCTTTACACAAACCCAACAAGGAGACCAGATTAAATTCTAACACAATAGTACAGAGGGATCTGGAGGGAAAAAAGACTGGCCTTTGTTTGTTGGGAAATCGGGTAAATTTTAGAGAAAGGAAGGAAGAAGGGATGATATTAACTCTATTTTATAATGTTGGGTGGGAGGAAACCTGACAAAAACTCCATAAGGAAGGGCTTATTTATTTCAGCTCATAGTTCCTACAGAATGTCCTGATGGAGAAGGCATGGCAGCAAGAATTTGAAGTGGCGGGTCACATAGCATCTACAGCCAGGAAACAGGATGACTTCTGTGCTCAGCAAGCTTTCTCCTCTGTATGCAGCCCAGATCCCCTGTCCACGGAATGGTACCATCCACACTGAGGTTAGACGTTCCCACATCAAAGGCCCCAACCTAGAAAATCCCTCACAGCCATCCCCAGAGGTCTGTTGCCTACTCTACCATCAGTGGGAGGCAGCCCTAAAACTGCAGAGAACCAGGTAAACAGCGTCCCACCCAGAGGTGAAGCAAGATAAAGTGCTGGGGGGTGGGGTGGGGTCTAAGGCAGACTACAAATAAGAGGTCAAAGGGCAGCAATGGCAAAGACTTTTCTGCTTGTAGGGACCAGGAAAGGAGCCAGATCAGTGACTCAATTGCCTTGTGTGTGTGTATTCTCAGAGTCTAACAATTGTGAGACACATGTTTTCAGTGAGTGCTAGCAAAGGGTACTACTATCCACAGATTAATTTTTGCACTATTGATTCATAAACATCAATGTGCAAATGAGTTCTCTGGGGAATATTGTTAAGTGAAGATTCTAACTCAGGAAGGATGGGGTGGAGGCGAGGAGCTGACATTTCTAACAGACTTCATATGATGCTTTGCAAGGATGGACGCTTGAAGTATTTTTATAAAACAAATAAATCAGTGAATTTATGTTCCCCAGCAGAGAGATACCTCCTGTGAACTTATCAAAGACCTTAATTATGAAATTATCCTCTCTTTCACCTTTAGTGGGTGGAAATAAATAGACAATTGGATATCAAAAGAGGAAATCCAGTGTCCCTGTGTAGGTCGGTAATAATACGATTGAAGGCATAATCATTGTGAATGTCCATTTTAATAACAAAGTAAGTCCCTATATTATTTATAGCAACACATCTATACTCTAAAGTGTCCAAAAGAGCTTCCTGTGCCAATACAAATGTTCTGTATTGACTGTGCACTAAGTATATGTATCTGTTGAGCTCTTGAAATATCCCTA
The DNA here is from genome assembly GCF_037038515.1 of Microtus pennsylvanicus. Taxonomy (NCBI): domain Eukaryota; kingdom Metazoa; phylum Chordata; class Mammalia; order Rodentia; family Cricetidae; genus Microtus; species Microtus pennsylvanicus. The sequence goes on from NC_134580.1 coordinate 95,336,155, forward strand.
GTACTCCCAGGAATAAATAGCCAGACATGGCTTCCAGCCACCATGATTGTCAATGCTGCCAGCGTCACACAAAGACGCCAGATATCCAGATGCTTTTACCTTCTGAGGGAAGTATGTACGCTTACTACTAAGGCTCTAATTTAACTACTAATTTATAAAAGAGACCTCAGAAGTCTCTGGGGCCTACCATGAGAGCTGACGGCAGAAGGAGTTTCTTTCCCATACAAGGCAACTGATAACAACCAGGGAATTTAATCCCCTTTTCAGCTAAAGCTAGCATTCTCCTGCTAAACCATCATCTAAAAGAACAATGACTCAAAATAGAAGCATATTCCAGCTAGTAGCCTATGTTTGAAATAGTCTATAAAATACTGAAACACATAGATGAGAGAGAGAGAGAGAGAGAGAGAGAGAGAGGTGTTTTTTGAAACACACGATTTCACTTCCAGCTCCAACTACACCTTTACTACTATAGACACCCCTGACAAGTATCTTAACCTCCCTGATTTTCAATCCCAGTCTCTGTAGTAATACTTACTGGGCAAGGACATAGGAGCTTAGGTCACTAAAATCCCATGCAAAGGTTAATTATTACTCACTAAAGGGAAAGCCGTTGCTATAAAACAAAAATCTGAGAACTACCTAGACTCTTTCCTTCTACTATTAATAAATCCGTATTGCATGCACAGAGCCTTAGGACTCTCTTGTGATGCATATCCAACCCTTCATGACTGCTGTAAGGGAACATAACCTTTACAGAATGGGAATGCCGCAGCCATCTGGGAGGATGGCGGTAGAGCGGAGTGCTTTATTTAGTAGCACAGGGTCTGCTAAGCATCCTCCCTGCTAAGATTACACGGAACATAAAGGAAATCGCAGACTGCTCATTTCCCTTGTACTCATCCGAAGCTTGTGGAAACTTCCTGTAAAAGGCAGTTACAGCATTAAAAGTAAACTGATTTCACACATACCGGATACCAGCAGACTAACAATTGCAGTCCTTAGGGACAAAAAGAAAATAGCACACTTGCCTTTCATTCTTTACATTAGTTTGGAAAAACACGGAAGCTCAGTGAAGAAGAGAGGCCCACACTAGAGGCAAGTAAACTGTTTAGAAATGTATTGATTATACCACAGAAGGGGGAAAGGAAGAGGGAGGGAGGGGAGAGGGAGACAGAACAAGGGGGGAGGGAAGGAGGGGGGAGGGAGAGAAAAGGAGGGATTGGGAAAGAGGAACAGAAGGGGGAGGAAGAGGGAGGTAGGGGGGAGAAAGGGAAGAAAGAGAGAGAGAGAGAGAGAGAGAGAGAGAGAGAGAGAGAGAGAGAGAGAGAGAGAGAAAATCATGATACAAAGCCTATTGCAACATGAAAATAGTCCTTTAGGACCTGGTTTCAAATGGCCAACTCTGCCGACTGACAACCGCAAAGGAACAGTGCTAAAGTAGGGGAATTTTGGAAAGGGAAGGGAACTTGTCCTTTAAGTACTAAGAGACCCTCACGTGTTGGCATGGCTCTCTCCTCTTGGACTTGCCAAGTGTACAAATACCTGCTGAGAGTCAGGAGCACCAGACAGGGGCTGTGCGAAATGCTGAACCACCACATATTCGAGTGCAGTAGGAAGTGCGAGGGACTTCTGGGTTTAGCCCAGACTCAGGCTACACAACTGCACTTATATATGTGGATTAGACCTTGGCACAACCTTCTGCCTCGAAAAGTCTATTAGTAAAATGAATACACACACACACACACACACACACACACACACACACACACACACACGAAACTAGCCTAGTTTTTAGGTCCCATAAAGTTTAACCGGGAAAACAAATATATATTTATAAAAAAGATAACTAGCAAAAAATAAAGGTCATTAATGCATCAACATATCAACATGATATATAAATAGTAAAGACAAGAAGGAAAGAACCTCAGAAGACGAAATCCACGTTCCTTGGAAAGCGGGTTACTATAAAGTACAGTGCGGGAACACTGATGAGGGCAGAGGACTGGGTGCCATTTACCACCTGGCCACCTCTGCTAGCTGCACTTTTCACTGCTGGGACAGTGAAGAAAGAAGCCAAACTTGAAGGAGCAGGCTCTACCAATCATGCTGAGGAGGACACTTGAGGCGAGTGGTCACACTGCATCTATGAGCAAGCAGAAAGTGATGGGGATTGCTGCTCAGTTTGCTTCCTCCTTTTTTTTTTATTGATAAAAGAAGAATAAAGAAAAAAAAACAAATTTCCACCTCCTCCCAGCCTCCCCTTTCCCTCTCCCTCCTCCCACTCTTCTCCCCCTCCTCCCACCCCTCTCCCCTTCCCCCCACTCCTCTCCCCATGCTTCCTCCTTTTTATTCAGTGCAGGTCCTCCAGCCTGTGAGATGGTGCTACCCACAGTTACAGTGGGGCTTTCTGCCTCAGTTTACCTAACCTAGAAAACCCCTCACAGGCATGTCTCTTAGGTAATACTAGATCCTTTCAAGTTGCCTAGAAAACCCCTTACAGGCATGTCTCTTAGGTAATACTAGATCCTCTCAAGTTGCCAAGCAGCGTGTTAATCTGCCTGAAACGTCGAACCCACTGGTGACTTTGCGTTTCTGAAATGATCCGGTCCTGGCCTTACTTGACAATCATGTTTTTGCTCTTCTCTCTTTGACCCTTGGCACTACTCATAATTATTCTAGTTTCCTTCCTGTTGTTACGAAAAATAAAAAGCAACTTAGGAAGGAAAGGGTTCCTTCCACTCATAACATCTAGGTTACGGCCACTCTCTTTTAACTGGCTGGGGTTAAGTGGGTGTGGCTAACTTTAAGAAGCTGAGGACAAAGTACAGAGAGCTAGCCACCTTTGGGAACCAGCAATTATGGCCATCCTCCTTCCACAGTTTCCCTTCCCCTCCACCAGGGAAAAACAATCAAGCTACTACAAACCTCCCCTCCCTTGAACAATCTGAACCTAGCCTTTGAATCCTTGGTTAGGCCGGGCGGTGGTGGCACGCGCCTTTAATCCCAGCACTTGGGAGGCAGAGGCAGGCAGATCTTTGTGAGTTCGAGACCAGCCTGGTCTACAAGGAGCTAGTTCCAGGACAGGTTCCAAAGCTACAGAGAAACCCTGGCTAGTAGCAACTGCACAGAGCTGGAACCGAAGGTGTGACCGTGATGTCCTTAGCTTGTGGCAGACATGTGAGGCTGTCCCTTTGGTGCTGGCGAGAGCAATGGTTTTAGTTAGGGATGTGTTAGGAGACAGGATGACAAGGTGCTTGTAAAGAAAGGGGAGGAAAGCTGTGAAGGACCTGCCTATTTCTGAAAAAGGAAAGTTATCGGCCCTATTACAAAGCAGCCTCACTACTGCTAGGGCTGGGGATGGAGTCAGAGGGAACATACCTGCTTAGTTCACGTAGATTCTGGGCTTGATCCTCAGCACTTTGGTAAAGAAGTACAAAAAGGAGTGTTCACAGAAGACTGGGGGAAATACCTTTATAGTGGAAGATTTCAATATAAAATATAGTGAAGGAAATATACTTATCCGCATCATCAGTCTCTTAAGTATTTCATTTTGAAGTAACTTTCAGATACCATATTATTTAAACTGTACTACTGTAATATACATATATGAAAAATAAGAATTTAATAAACATAGCCATGAAGGGCAATCTTTAAAACAATCTTTATTCTCATCAAATCCTTAGGTAGTATTCAACATTCCCCAATCATCTGTTTTAAAAGACTTGCCAAATCAGGATTCAAATAAAGTCTCATATATTGCCTTTGAGTGGCGGCTCTCTCTCTCTTTTTTTGCCATAAACCTTTCCCTAAGAGAGAAACACCAGTAGGCTATCCTTTGTCCAAGAGTCTTCTTGGGCCTTACATACATTGTTTAGTAAGATCAGAACTAGAACAAGCCCATCTCTGCTGTTCAGACACCACGGTTCTAGGTAGAGGCCTGGTTTTTCAACTCAGGGGTAGGGGCTGCAGTACCCACAGCCTGGTTTTCTTTTCTTTTTCTTAAGATTTATTTACTTACTGTGTATATAGTATTCTACCTGCATGCATGCCTGAAGGCCAGAAGAACACACCAGATCTCATTACAGATGGTTGTGAGCCACCATGTGGTTGCTGGGAATTGAACTCAGGACCTTTAGAAAAGCAGGCATTGCTCTTAACCACTGAGCCATCTCTCCAGCCCCACAGCCGGTTTTCAAAGATGGTCCAATGGGGCAAGTCTGTGTACTTGCAGGCAGAACCTCCAGAGAGATGGACTGAGTAACATGGTTGGTATCCATCTTAGAGACTAGTGTTTGAGGAAAAGCCACAGGACAACAGGCTGTAAATGCAACCAGGCAGATGAGGAGGACGTCCACTAAGTTCCCCCTGAAGGGCTGCTCGTTCCTTTGGCAGCCAGGCCTGAGGACCAGGCCCTGCATCAGACTTCCCCCGGAAAGGTTCTACCAAAGCGCCCACTTTGCCCACCAAAACCGACAGCAGTTCCGAGGCAGGTGGAACTGCTCCCAGACCTGCTCAGGAGCAAACTTTGCACAGAGGCATCCCATGTCCTTGAGCGTGGGCTGAAGCAGAAAGAGTTACAGCAAAGTCTTTCTGCCCTACATCACCACACACATCAGCACCACTGTGGGTCAGGCTGCCTGCCCCTCTCAGACACACACACGCACGTACGCACACACACACACACACACGCACGCACGCGCACACACACACATACATAACACAAAATACATAAAACATATATCACATATATAATATTAAAATATATTTTATTATAGGTTGGACCTAGACCAGGGAGACACCCACACACATATGCATATAACAACTACTGGTAAGAAGTGGGAACTACAAATATCCTCTTAAAATGGACACAGACAAACCCTAACTAAAAGGAGTTGATGGCTTGACCACCCACTGCGTCTTGTCCAAAGGGCACAGAATAAACTGAGGTGCGGCACTTCAGGCTGTTGACCACATTTTGAGTCTTTCAGTTAGGCTCTCTCTGTGGAAGCGGAGAGCACATAGCTTGGTGTGTGCTAAACAAAGCCAGTTTTCTCATCTTCCCCCAGAGCGGGTTCTGAGTATCTCTGTGCTTGCTGCACAGGAGCCTCAGACAGCTGCACCTCCTCAGAAGGGAAAGCAGCCCTGCAAATGGCCACCTTTGCCCTGCATTGTAACTCTGATGGTTATCACTGCTGATGGCCTAAGGAGGGCCAGGCCATGTGTCTTCTGGGGCACACGGGGAAGAAGATGGATGGTTGTCTGTGAATGACTGGACAATACCGAGCGCCTCACATCTGACTTCACATGCCGGCACTCTGCCGTGGGCTTTACAGCTTAGTTTCACAGAATCACAGTGAGAGCTGGATAAGCAATCAACTTCGACTGTCTTCTCAGTTCTTCTTTGCTTGTTTTGTTTTTCAAGGCAGGGTTTCTCTCTCTCTCTCTCTCTCTCTCTCTCTCTCTCTCTCTCTCTCTCTGTGTGTGTGTGTGTGTGTGTGTGTGTGTGTGTGTGTGTAGTCCTGGATGGCCTTGAACTCACAGAGATCCGCCTGCTTCTGCCTCCAGAGTGCTGGGATTAAAGGTGTGTGCCACAACTTGTTCTAAATTCTTTACGTGTGTTGCAATCCCAGTAACCCACGTAGAGCTCCGTGAAATAGGTGCTGTTAGCCCCACAGCAACAGGCAGTTTAAGTGACTTAAGAACAGTCTTTGAGAGATTAGACTTGACTCGAGCCTCCCTCCAGCCTCGGTATTGAGGACTTAGCCCAGGGCCTCAGGTATCCCTCACCCCCACCCAGGTACTCTACACCAGCCTAGATGGTTGGCTTCTTTTAAATTTAAATTTTGAGAGTCTTGCTAAATCAACCAGACTGGCAGACCTTGAACTTGCAATTCTCCTGCTTCATTTCCTCCCCCTCCCCCCTTTGGGGAATTGCCAGCCAGACCCAGACTGATTTAAACTTAAGTGGGCAAAGCTAGTTAGTGAGAATACTTGGAGGGCAGACTAGTACCAACACTCCCGCGGTCAGGTTCTTCACATCACAATCAAGTTCAAAATGGTAGGGGTAGAGATCTCAGCGCAGGCTCCACGCACTTCTCTTTCCCATCCGCACCGCTGCTCCTTCCTCGCTCGGAAGATGAACAGTCCTGCAGACGTGGCCGGAAGGCAGTTATATAAAGGAGCCTCACAGATCCACGGTACGGGCTTTTGGTGCACGGCTGGCTGGGTTAGTGCTCTCATTCTTTCCTCAAACATACCTTAGGCACTCCTATGTGCACAATACTGTTAGCACACCGGTGTGTACTCATCCGGAGAGCAGCAATTCTGAGGCTTCCTGGAAACCCTTGGCAGGAGAGTGTCGGTTTCCTTGGGAGGCCCTCTCTCTTTCTTCTTCTCTGGAATTGTTCTATCCCTCAAGGTGGCTGGAGCCGCAAGTTTCCTTCCCTGGAGGTCAAGTAAACTTGAGAACAAAGTGAGAAGCCTCGAGCAGAACCGCCTGGAGGGACGCGACAGGAACTTGGGAGCGCTTGGGATTCAGTCTCCCAGGCCATCTAGTATTTAGGCTGACTTCGTAGATAGAGAAGAGATAATAGAATTTATAGAGCCAGGAGTTCCTAGCCCTTCAGTCACAAAGATCCCAGGCTCCAGTCCTCAATCCTAGAAGGCTCCTACGAAAAAAAAGACCTTTTGGGATGACTGCCTACATTGTCCTCTGACAATGCAAACGTGACAGCTGCCTATCCAACAATCGTTCCGCCTCCGTTCGGCGGAGTTCGTGCCACACAGGCATCTCCTGCGCTATAGTTATGCAACCTCACTCGCAGCGGGAGTTATTTCCTGTGCTGCTGGATGCGCCAGATTCATGTAACCCGCCTACCCCGGGCTTCAATGGAAGCCGTTCTCCATTAACAAGCACTCGGGCTTTCAGAGATGAATGCCTTGCATTGCATGCTGTTTGCGCAGCGAGAATTGCGCCGCGAGGTATTGAAATCAACTCTTTCTACACACACACACACACACACACACACACACACACACTCATAGTCTTTCTTTCTCTCTGTGCAAGCAGCAAGGGGACTGCAGCAATGCAACTAGAGGGACAGCAGGAGGAGCTCGCTTTGCAGTCCCGGCCCGTAACCCCCACTAACTAGAGATGAACTCATGCCAGTTCCATTCTTTGCAAGGAAAACACAACACACGCGCGCGCGTGCACGCGCACTGAGCAGAACGGAGTGGCCTTCGGATTTCTTCCCCGAACACCAGGCGAAATGCCGCCTGCTTCCACAGACAACCTGGATATTCCAGGCCGAGTAACGGGGAGTTGCGCGTCGCAACAATGCCAGTCCCGGAGCAGCTCAGCTCGGAGCTCCCACCCCCGCCCCCTTTCGCGGCGTGCCAAGAGTTTGGAGCGCGCGCACGCACACGCGCGCGGTGCAGCAGTATATCCCTCCGCCGCCCTCCTCGCCCCGCTCCCTCTGCCCGACGATTTGGGAAGCGAGGGGAGGAGGGAACTACTTTTTGGAAACTTGTTATGCTGCCCACGATCTCGAGCTGCAGTGATTCGCCTGCGGGCCGTGGCTTTTAGGTCTCTTCCCTCCCACCCCACCACCTCGCCGGAGGCCCCGCGCCGCCCGCTCGCAGCCGCGCCCCACGTCCGCCTTCCCGCCGGCTCCCGCGCGAGCCCCCGCCGCCCCAGAAGTCGCGAGGGACTATTTCGCCTGCCTCTCCCGCGGGCGCCCCCGGTTCGCGCGGCGGAAGGAGCGGGCGGCGTGAGAGCTTCCGCCGCCCCCCTCGCGGCTCCCCTCTCGCGGGCGTGAGGAGCGGGCCCGCGGAGCTGTGCTGGTCTCGGCCCTGCTCGCCGCCTCTCGGCGCTGTGCCCTCGGGCTTGGACGGCCGCTTCGCGCCCTGCCCGCCACCCCCAGCTGGAGCGCGTCTGAGGGGAGCCCCTGAGGGCCGACCGGGCGCGCCGCGCGGGCAGCCGGCGGCCAGGCGGGAGATGGTGCGCGGCACCTCGGCGGGACCGCGCCGCTGCCTGCAGCCAGCGCTCGGCTGCCCCCCGCCGGCCCCCGTCGCCCTTCTGTCGTCGCGCCCCTGAGAGAGCAAGCAGCACCGCCTCAGCCGCCGGCCGCGTCCCTTTCCAGCGCCCGCAGCCGCCCGCGCCGTCTCGGCGTCGCACCCGGCCTCGGCGCAGCGAACCGCTGGGGTCGCCACGGCCGCGCTCGCTGCCGCCGCCCCCCTGCGGGGGTGGCCGGGCTGCCCGGCTCGCGGGGCGCCGCTCCGGGTGAGGCGTCCACCATGGTGAGGCCCCCGAGCCGCTGCCCGCGCGCCCCGCCGGCCGCCGCCGCCGCCTGCCGCCCCTCGGTGCCGCCGCTGCCGCTGCTTCCCCGCCTGCTGTTGCTCCTCCATCTCCTGTGCGGATCACGGTGAGGGAAAAATGAGCGAGGAGACGGCGACTTCTGACAACGAGTAAGCGAGCCCTGGCTTGGGTGAACCCCGCGGGCAGCCCCCTCCCCCAGCCCGTCCGGCCCGGGAGGTGATAGATGCCCGATGTGTCGGGCCGGGCTCTTTAGTGGCAGCACCCCCTTTCCAGCTTTGCGTTCCCCTCCCTGCTTGGGGGGGAAAGGCTCTCGAGTGCCGAGCTGAGGCGTTGTAGCCATCGGACGTCCCCGAGTCATGTGGGTGGCTCAAAGTGGAGTAGAAACTTCCCTTTGCCTGCCCTTCGCTCCGGCACCCCCCCCACCCCATACCTTGACCATCCAGCCATCCTCCCTTCTCAGCTCTTTCGCTCGGAAACTAATGTGTGGGCGCACCTCCTGCCGCAAACTGCTCTTGAATCCTAATTCGATGACTCAATGACTCTTAAATGCCGATTAAGCCTTCGCCCCCTGCCCCACTTTTTAAACTTCTGACCTATACTATTCTAGTTTAAAAAAAATGGTTAAGGAAACATTTTAAGAATTAAAGAGGATTAAGGACACCTGGAGTGTGGGCGATGTTGAGCTTTTTTTTTTTTTTAACCTTTGCGAATATTGAACCCGTCTTCATCAAGAACAATTGAGAATTTTGAGTGCTAGTGTCTGGCTTTCGTCTGCGATAAAGCCCCGTTTACATTGCCGAACGCGTTGGTGACTTCATCTCGAGCATTCCATGACTTTACGTTTTTTTGCTTATTTGGACTGTCCTTATGTTTTCGAAACGAAGCGCTGTGCCTTTTAAATATTTTGCTTTAACCTAGCAGCCACTTGGAGGAATAATGGTGCGGCAAGATTTTCCTGTTGAGCAGAGAGTTAATTTGGGGCAGAATATTGGCGTCTGTTGTTCTTGTTGTAATTGAGTTCAAGTTTTGTTTGTTTCTGGAGGGTTATGAAGAGTTAAATGAGGATGCATTCCTTTAAATAAAGTACATTCCTCAAGTCAGACCTCCTCGAGAAGGCTTTAGAGGCCATTGCCGAAGCCCGCTCAACGTAAACTAGCTAGAAAAATGCCAAGCTGCGTTCTCTCCCCCTCTTCGAAAAGCACAGACTGAGGAGCGGGTGTGGAAGGCGGTGGATTGCTGCAGTCAGTACAGTCTAGAAGCAGAAGTGGCCGCCATGTTCTCTCTTTTTGTGAATCGCCCTCATTTGCATAGCACACTTCATTCATAAAAAAAAATAATTAAACATCCATCACCTTGGACAACTTGAAAGGGTTTCCTAAGAAAAACATTCGAAGCTTGTTTCTCTTTATGTAGATATTTGAGTTCAGGAAGTGAGGAGATTAGAAGTTTTAGATTAAATTTTAGAACAGACGCACACACAAACAACTACCCCAGTTCTCAGAATGTTGACACAGTTATGTGGGAAATATCAGTTCGGGGAGGTGCTGGGATCACGTGACCGCCTCCATTCATAAAATACCTGGCTGTCCATTCACAGTGCAGTACACTGTCACTGCCTTCCGCAGACTAGACCTATTTTGAGCGAGATCAAGACGCCTGTCTGAGATAGTACTGGGTTAGGAGAAAAACTGCGGAAATGCTGAAGGGAATGACGGGAACTTTTATTAGTATCTTGGAAGAAAGCAGCTGTGATAAAATCTTCAGATCTATTTTAGAGATGGGGAAAGATGTCTTACCAGTTTAGTAGTTTAGGGAGTAGTATTATTGCCTTGCTGCGAATGAAGAAGAAATGATGGGATGTGGACTAGTGCAGACATGTAATAGATTGTTTCAAAACGGGCCTTTTTTGGGTACTATAGTAAGTTGAAAGGGCAAGTGTGTGAGAGAGATCTCAGTGGGTGGAACCTTTGTTACACTAAAATGAAAAATATTTCTGATGGTTTTAATCCTCAAGATATTGATGTTTTGTAAGTAAAATATATTCAGCAATGATATTGATGTTTTGAAATAACAATTTGGAAATTATTCATCCAGATTTTTAAATTTGTTTTCAGAAATAACATCCTGCCTTATTAATACATTGCTCCCCAGGAACTTTGTTATATTAGTTTGGGTAGGAAAAGAGTAATCTATTTTAGCATGTATAATCCACTAAAAGGTTCTTCATAGGGCAAAAAAAAAAATTTTTTTATGTTAGAAAATGGTAATCATTGCTGGTAGACCTGACATTGTTTACTTGTGCCTTAGCTCAACCACAAAGTGGTTTTCTTGGAATGTTGATTTTAATCTGATCATTTGTATATCTCATCTTTAATGTAGGAGGTGAAGTTTTGAAATGGAAATTCATTAATTGTAATCATACATTATGAAGAAGCAAGAAATAAAGCAACGCCCACAAGGACTTAGGTGTTTAGTTTATGGGCCTGTATTATTTTTTCCTTTTTTCTTTAAACCATAGTTCATAGGGATTTAATTACAGTGGAATTTAAGACTTTATTTTTCTTTGTTTTTAACCTTTTAAAGAAGGTGAAAATTACCAATTCCTTGAAGTGTTTTAACCTTTTAAAATTGGTAGTCATTGTGCTGAAGTATAATAATGCCTTTTAGAATGCTCTTCTGAAAAACATTATTTGAATTTAGACTTTTTTTAAACAGAGAGATAGCTAACTGAAGTGGTTTCATATCTAATCAAGAGTTAGTGGGAGATTTGCTAAGTAAAAGGCTTCATGTTAACAGTGACAGGTCAGATGAGGAAATGAATGGGATGGGTGGGAGACTGTTTCACATTCCTGTTTAAAAAATAAGGTGGCTCATCTGCTGAAGGCACTTTGCACCATTTAGCCTAGTGATCTGAGTTCTGGCACTTACACGGTGGAGCCTGCTCCCAGAAGTTGTCCTTTGACCTATATGCCACCTGTGTGCCCAATGCAGTCACACTAATAAATGTAATAAAAGAATTTTTTAATCTGAGTTTTCAAAAGGCAGTAAATGTACTCTAGGGTAAACTGCTTTAAGCCTCGAGTAAAAGAACTGCCACACATGATTTTATTTTCAAAGAATATTTCATTTTACAGAAATTGATACCTAGATATATGTTTTTCATTTGCAAAAACCAATAGTCCAGTAGATAAAGATGTACCATATTGTATATAATGAATTAGCCTTTTAAATAAATTTTGAACATTTAAGGACATGTGATGTAATAGCTAAGGGCCTTTGTAACTTGTGTTGAGTGACTACCATACTACATGCCCTTTGCCAGTTGGGCCAAACTACTTGGAGGGAGGAGTGAAGTAGTTGAAAAACCAAGAATTTTGTTTATTGTGCTTAAATAAGCCAGAACCACCTGCCATGTCAGTATACTAGGCTTTTTAATACCAAGTTGGGATATAATTACTATAAGTAATTTTAGAGGAGGTTAATTAGAATTGAGGTAAGTCTGGGTTAGAACCATTTCTCCTACCAATGTACCTCACAGTAGGAGCATGTGAGTATATGAATTTTTCATTTGTTGTGTGTGTATCTACATATATACATTATATATGTGTACATTATATACATATATTTAGAAAGTATTCTAGAACCGGATGGAAAGAAACATGGGGAAGCTGTGTGTCAGTTATTCAGGGAATGTATGTTTATGTAGATATTATGGACACATAATGTAAAATTTGCTTGGAGTTCAATTGAGCTCAATACTAGCTTACATGTTTCAACTTTATTCCTCCTATTTGATGCAAAGCTTTCTGGTCTTGGGTTGTCTGTTTTAACCTATATGCTATCATGCTCAAAATAATTTTTCAAAAAAGAAACTCGTGGAAACAGTTTCACTCCAGGAGACTCAATTGTGCCATGCTCTCCAACATTCTGTCCTGTGTTGTGTACTAGATCCATACTTAAGTTAGATTTTTAAGTTATGATGTAATCATTTACTCATTTCCATGTCTGTTATCGCCCCTTACTTCATAATGCTCATTATACACTTTTAGTGTGTGTATTTGTGTGTGTGTGTGATTTTATACATTTGGGGTCATTTAATTTAATTAGAAAATAGACTGAGTGATTATGGGAAAATTATTGTTATCTTTTAAAGATTTACCCTTTTATTTCCCAAGGCCAAAATTGACTTCCTTTTTGACATGTTAGATTTCCTCAAGTTCTAGAAATAATAGTTAGGACCTAAAACTATCCTAGATACTTCTGGAGTAATCATTGTGTTGGCCTCTGAGCTATTCACTCTATCAACAAAAAGGTAGTCATTTATCTATCAGTTTCAAAGATTTGAAAGTTTCTTCCTTTTGAGGCTTCTACATGGTGCCAAATAATGAGAAACTGGTTAGGAATAAAGAAGTTCATTGATGGGAAAGGGTAGAAATTATAGGCACCCTAATTGTGTGCTGCTGCTGGTGACTGAGAAGAATCCAAGGAGAAAGACTGACAGACAACCTTGCTCTGATTAGGGTGACTTAAACATGCCTAATAGGTCTCACTAATTGTTGGGAACGTTCATACAGATAGGTCTGCATTTTTTCCCCAACCTTCTAGAAGAGTTACATTTGGATTAAAACTGACAATTTGCAAAATAGTTTACCCACCCATGCAAAAACAAAAACCAGTTCAGAGATGAGTAATTTATTTGCTGTGCTACCATGAAATAACAAGGACTATAATATTTCATTATGTAATTGCGTGCATACTCCTTTACCTGTGAGTTTGATGATATTCATATATTGGATTTTTCACTTCCTGCCAAGCACTGTGAAAAATTCATTGTTTAAGAATTATGTAACATGTTTATATACACACTCACAGACACACACTCTGACCGAAGTGGAGTTTCATAGTGGATACTTATGACAGGTTAATATATGTAAGTAGTTTGCTATGTTTTAATTGTCTTTCTTGAAGGTCACATTTAGTGGCTACTGTATGTCCAATGTATGATATATTTTGATGTTTACCAATCTAATATTGTTGGAATGTGTTTGTTTTGGGTTTTCCTTTTTTGAACAATATTAAGTTTGACCTTGAATTTTTTTCTTCATCAGTATCTGCTGTTTTTTTCTTGAGATAGTCAATTTTTAACTTCTTATTAAATTACCATACACAAAAGAAAAAATATGAGATTACTTAGGCTTTGAAATGTCTGTCCGTTTGTCTTTGAGAATTATGTCAGTTTTAAAGCAGAGAGTGAAATTTTGTTCAGACTGTCTTAATGTGCTGGGTGGTAAAGTAGAAATGGTTTGTTTAGAAAAAATCAAAAAAATATGGTTTAGGGTATCTACAATTTTTTTTAAAATACTGCATTATAAATAGACTTAAAGTGATAGTTCAAAAGTTATTTGCATATCTGTTTAACTTTAACTGTTTTATGCACTGTAGTATAACACAAAGAACATTAAACTTGAAATTGGGAGACATTTTTCTTGTGACTAGTTCTCTGGTCAAGGGTGAGTGATAGCCTCTCTGGGTCACAGTTGGTAACAGTTTGTGATTGAAGGAGTTTAAACTAAGCATTATGGGCCCTTTTTATGCGAATAGTGTATGATTTGTTCTAATGATATCATTTTGTAGACACACTACTTAACTTGATTTTGCTAATTTTATTATATTATTTTTGACATGTTTAAGTAATTGCTGCCTGAGCATGGTAAAGTAAAAATGAATTTTGAATAAAAAGATAAAAATAATTTTTTACAACTGATCTGTACATCAGAAAATTTTAAGCTGGGCTTACTAATCATTTTGTTGTCATTGGGAGATGAGGTCCCACTATATAGTTCAGCTTCTTAAATTCAACGAATTTAAATAATCTCCTACATTCAGCTAGTTGGGGATTATAAGGAGGTTAAGCATCCTACCCCTTTAACAGATTAGTTGGAAAGGTGAACAAAAAGCTACTGGGCTTCAGTGCCAACTTGAAGAGTTCCATAAGGAACACATTAACATTATGCTAGTCTCTAAGCTTTGCTTAATGACTAAGAACACACTAGAAAGTCATTCTCACTTGGTTGTTTATCAAAACATGTTAATCTGACACATTTATTTAGTTTCAGAAGTTAACACGGGTAAAGTGTTGTATTATTCTCTGGCATTTGGATATTCTATGACCAGATTGGTGTATGTAACTATACCCTTAACAGTCTAGAACTAGTCTTTAGGTCTATGAAATTTATGTCTATGATAATTGGAATGAAAACAATTTTTTTTTTTTTTGAGAGAGGCTATGTCTCATATAGCCCTGGTTGGCCCTCCAATTCACAGAGATCTGCCTGCCTTTGCATCTAACAAGCAAAATAATACTAATGTATCATGAACATTTTCATTCATGTTCTGGGCAAAGATCAAGGAAAGAGTGGGCAAATAAATACAGAACTGGTATTGGGAAGGACTAGTTCTGTATCATTTTTCCTTCATTAAACAACAACAACAACTCACCTGTCTGTAGAAAGTATTTTTCTAGGGCCTGTTAAAACTTCTTTGAGGGGGGCTGGAGAGATGGCTCAGAGGTTAAGAGCATTGCGTGCTCTTCCAAAGGACCCGAGTTCAATTCCCAGCAACCACATGGTGGCTTACAACCATCTGTAATGAGGTCTGGTGTCCTCTTCTAGCCTGCAGGTATATATGCAAACAGAATATTGTATCCATAATAAGTAAATATTTAAAAAAAACCCATTTGAATACATTGTGGAGGTACTGGTAGGTTTGATGCTATTCCCTATTTAGGTGGGAAGGGCCATCTTCCTGGCAGTTTATATCACTGTAAAGGGATGAGAAGTTTACTTTCGTGGGAGAAGTGAGCCTTTTCCGTTTCAGTTATTTCAAGAGGTAAACACTTGCTTTGCAAGCTGCGATCCAGCTAAGATTTCTTACTGGTGAGAAAGATTTGCTAGCCAGAAGTTCACCCTTCTTGGTTTAATCTGTTAGAACTTCAGTTGAACTAACCAAGAATTTGTCAGCTTATGAGTAAGCTGTCAATTTTGGTCATGAGAACTAGCAAAAAATTAATATATCATTAGTCCTGATATATAGCCTGCTATTCTGTGGTAATTTTAATTTGCTAATTCAGAAATAACTTCCTTGGATATATAAGTATATACTTGGTTTAGGAATTAATTTTAAGTTTATTGATAAATTAAGGTGTTGAATGAGCATAAATCTAGAACTTAAAATCAGGCTTGTTTGATTAACAACATCAACAACAACAAAACCCTAGGTTAGAAGTCGAGAATATGTAACAAATAACATTTAATCAATGCATTAAACCAAAATACTGGTCAACTTTGCGTTTTAAAAAGAAAGAGAGTGAATGAAACAGGCTAACCTTTAACTACCCTTTGTTTTCCTTAGCAGTTTTTTTTCTAAGTCTTGATACTTCACAAAGGAGCAATCCGCTTTAGTGACCAAAACAATTTACTGATGAGACACACATACTGTATTGCTTTGAGTCTGAACAACCTATATAATGTGTGCTGTCTGTTCTCCAGTGCATATCAAAGGAAAAGGATAGTTGGGTTTGTAATTACTGATTACCTTCCTTCAGTTCGTCCCATTCTTGTATTACTCTGCCTTAAATACATTTAGCTAATCAGGAAGTGTAAGGAAACCAGTCCTAGCAAGTTGGTGACCTGCAGGTGGATCTCTTAAGTTTGAGGCCAATGTGGTATACATAGTGGGTTCCTGTCTTACAAAGGTAAAATGGATACTTTTAATTGACTTTGGTTTATGGGTAGGAGCAATTAATGTTGAAGAAAGATTTATTTTTTAAAAAAGCAAATGTAAAATCTTCAGACCTTTCATACACATAAGCTTCATGTGTATATAATTTTGTTTTTCTAGTGTAAATATAGTTATTAATGTAGATTTTAATAAGAGGTCAAAAAGCAACAGAACTACTATTCGCTCATACTTGATAATACACTTAATATAACGACTATTTTATATGCTTATGTTAATAGTTCTTTCTTACACTGTAATATACCATCATATTGTACCCAAAACTTACATAGCTATTTTCTCCTTAATGAATGGTAGATTCCCAGCTCTTTACTATTACAAATAACATTGTATGGTTGGTATACAGCTGGAATCCTAGTATTCAGAAGGCGGAGGCGAGAGGATTTTAAGTTGGCACAGCTCTGGCTGCATAGTAAATTCCAGGGCAGCGTCTCTCTGCCTTTCTCTGTCCCCGTCCCTTCCATGGCACAGGCGTGTGTATGTGAACGTGCGCTTTTGTGTGTGTGTGTGTGTGTGTGTGTGATGTGTGTGGAGGCCAGAAAAGGATGATGTTTAGTGTTCTGCTCTAGCACTCTTCAAACTATTCCTCTTATTTTCTCATTGAACCCATTGAAGCTGTCAGCCAGCAAGCAAGCTCCAGAGATGCTCTCTGTCCTCCATAGTCCTGGGATTATAGATAATGTGGCTACAGTGGCTTTTATGCAGTGCTAGGAATTTGAACTCAGATCCTCACGTTTGCAGAGCAAGCACTCTGATTCCTCAGTCCCTTAGTTTATTTTCCCAGCACAATATTTTTATTGATTATTTGGGAATTTCACATAATGCATCCTGATCACACTCACTTCCCAGTCTTCCCATGTCCATCCATCCTGTTACCCTTGTGACCTCCAACAGAAAGAAGAAGAAAAGAGAAAAAAAATATGCCAAGTCTAATTTGTGTTGTCCTCATTGGAGTCTGGTCAGACTCCCAGTGGCCAGTCCCTTAAAGAAAGCTGAGTCCTTCCCCACCCTCACTCCCGCCAGAAACCATCAAAGTTTGTGAAAGGGTGGTAATTGTCAAAGAACTTAAGTTTCTTTTAATGATAATATTTTTTCTGTTGATTGTTTTTTGAGTGAAATTAGTCTCCAAATGTCTTAGATTCATTTTGTATTTTTAGTACCATATGATTCTAAATACTCAATTAAATTATCACTAGTATTTGAGGGATTGTTAGTTTATATAGGAGCCAGCCATGATAAGCTAAATATGAACAGATGACCCAAAGGAAGTTCTTTACTTCCAACCATTATCACCTGCCAGTGTAGGACTCAGTCATTCATAAGTTTAATGGAGGCCCTAGTCTCAGTAGTTTACCCTGAAGCAATACCTGGTTGCAGGAAGAACCTCAAACTGAGATTACCCGAGCACCACCCAAGAACAGACCATCCAAAGGAAATGCCTAACGTTCCAACCCTTGTAGATAGGATCACCCGCCAGTACACTCACCAGGACACCCCTAGACAAATGTCAGCCAATTGGGGTCCTGAGCCTTAGAAACCCCTTACCCCCACATTTACTACTGCTGAGCTTGGGGCTCTCCATTTATTCCAATACGGAGAGACTGAGTTTGCAAACCTGCATAAAATAAAGGCTCTTTGCTTTAACAAAGGGGACTCGATCTCCTTGTTGGCTTTTGGGGAACTTCACCGATTTGGGCATAACAGTATACAGAACTGGGGCTATAGCTCAGTGGTACAGTGCTTGAGGAAGACACAGATTTTGGCTTCATAGCAGCTACTTGTTCTAATAGATGCCATGGCTGTTAACTTTGCCCTTTTATAAAAGTGAGAAAACTGAGGCTTGGGGAAGTTTAGTCCCATAGTTGGTGAAAAAGGTCTCTGTGCTGGCAAAGCTGATGGCCTTAGGACAGAGGCAGGAGACTTTGGAATGTAGTGTGATTTCCTACTATTTTTAATATCATAGTTTTACTAGCCATTTCTGAATTGAACAGAGATCTGTAGCATTTCCAGTCTTTCATCACAGAAAAATACATTGATAACTGTATCATATTATTTATTTATTTATTTATTTGTTATTACTATTTTTTTTTTGATTTTTCGAGACAGGGTTTCTCCATAGCTTTTGGTTCCTGTCCTGGAACTAGCTCTTGTAGTCCAGGCTGGCCTTGAACTCACAGAGATCCGCCTGCCTCTGCCTCCCGAGTGCTGGGGTTAAAGGCATGTGCCACCACCGCCCGGCATATTATTTTTCAATTTATTGAAAATTCTGCATTTTACTAAGAAAGCTTGAAGAATAGCTTTTCTAAAATGTAGAAGTGTTACTGAGAAGTAGGTAATTTTAGTTGTTTTGCAAAAAGGCATTAAACTAAGGTTAGTCCTTTTTAGTATGTGTTGAATGTTGATGTTTATAGATTATTTGTATTTCATCTTAGTCAAAAGTTAACCAGTGATTGCTTATATTTGTTTGTGTGCTCATATAAATCTTTAGTCTATAGTAGACCAGCATAGTACACTTGCTACTTTAAGTGTCTTTACCATAGACTTTTGATACATATTGTCAGTTACTAATGATTAAACTGTCCATGTCTTGGAACGTATTTTGGAGATTCTTGACACGTAAAACAGAAAAGCTGATAAGGCAATTAATGTCAAAACACATTTGTGGCATGATGATCTAGCAAAAGGACAATTTGTTTTGTTTTTTCTTTTAATTATTATGTACACAACATTCTGCTTCCATGTATGCTCGCACGCCAGAGGAGGGCGCCAGATCTCATTACAGATGGTTGTGAGCCACCATGTGGTTGCTGGGAATTGAACTCAGGACCTCTGGAAGGGCAGCCAGTGCTCTTAACCACTGAGCCATCTCTCCAGCCTGCAAAAGGACAATTTGATTGGTAAGAAGGAAAAACCCTCTTGTGCCATTGGTTTGCCCTGGGATAGTTACTATTTATTGTGGGGTGTTTTGATTGGACTGTGACTCTCCAGACTGTCAATAAAATTTACCTTGAATTGGGGCAGAGCCAGCAACTAGCTGACCAGAATAAATCATAGAGAAGCCAGGAATTTGGAGAGAGAAGACCCATGGGAAGAAAAGGGCGGGGCTAGGGTTTGAACTTCCTTTTGGTTCTGGGACAAGGAAAGAGTCTCTTGCCATTCTAGCAGGTTTTCACCACATCTGACTTCTGAGTCTTTGTAGGTAAATAAAACCTACATATTGTGGTTCTGGGACCGGGGAAGCCCACTAGGCCTTGTGCTGTGGTGTTGCAGAAAATAATTAAAATATTAGTAGATGGATGTGCAATCACTAAGTTGACAGAAAAACATCAACTGTTAAGTTTGGCTTCTGCTTGGGGAAACAAAAAAGGGGTTACTTAACATGAGAAGTGATTTTTTTTTTTTATTGGTTGGGTCTCCTGTTGTCCAGATACTTGAATTTCTCCTGTAGCAGGGAATGACTTTGAACAACTGATCCTTCCCTCTCTGTCTTCTGAATGTTGGGATTATATAGATATGAGACATCACTCTTGGAGAGGTTCTAAATTTTTTTTTTTTTTTTTTTTGGATTTTCGAGACAGGGTTTCTCTGTAGCTTTTTGGTTCCTGTCCTGGAACTAGCTCTTGTAGATCAGGCTGGCCTCGAACTCACAGAGATCCTCCTGCCTCTGCCTCCCGAGTGCTGGGACTAAAGGCGTGCGCCACCACCGCCCGGCTGAGAGGTTCTAACTTTTACAAATATTTTATTCTAAAGTAAGCCCCAGTAAATGTTATCACTTTGATTAGTAGCTAACATGGATCAAATCAGAAGTTTTAGTATGTGAGACATGCATTGTCTTGTTTTATTCTTTACCAAAGCAGGTTATACTTAACCCTCAGTCCGTGTTAGGTGTTCAAAACTGGATTAATCATTTCTTGTTTCATACTGTTATTATTGGCACTTGTATAGACTTCTGCAGTCCTATTTTTTAAATATTTGATTAATAACTGTCTAGAATATGATCACCACCTAGCATATTTAAACATTTTTAACATGCTGTTTTAAATTCATTGGTATTGCCATGTAATACTTCTTTTGTTAACACACTGTGTTTTCTTTCCTAGGGCTATTTGAGTTGTTTCCAAATATTTACTGTCATGAATGTTTTTGTTCCTGGTACATATTTGCTAAGTGTTCTCTTGGGATAAATGTAGGAATATATTTGGATTATAAAGTTAGAGTGACTTTTGAAGTCTGAATCAATGCTCCCTCTAAAAACAACAAAAACTACCAAATTGTTCCTCCCCATAGTTCCAGTTTATTCTACTACTCTTTTGCTGTCTTGAATATCAGATAATGAATTTCAGTAAAATGTCCTAGAGTATTTACATGTGCCAGATACTGAATTGAGTTAGTGAATTAATTTACATATTTAATGAATTTGTTTACTGCAACAACCCTATGGTGTAGGTATAGTAAAGTCCATTTTATAGAAGAGAAAATTGAAGCCTGGTCAGGTAAGGCTGATAAATGATAGTTGGGATTTAGACTTGGTTAGGTCAGCAAGCAGACTCTGGTTCCCTTCCTGTTACATTTTCCCTTTCTCCAAATTACTGAAGTTATGTTTCCTAATCTCTTTGTCTTTTCACTTGCTTCCACTCATCTCTTGGCCTTTATGTATTCATGATAGTGAGTGCTGGTGGTTCATTATGTTCATATAGTAGTAAGCATTGTCTGATATGTAATCTTTTGAAAACATACTTTTAGAATTGCAGTTTCCCAAAATGATATAATGAGTAAGATTGCTCTGATGATTTCTAGCTCAGTGGTTTTAATTGTTTTGTAATTTGACTTAGTCTCCTGTTCATTACATCATTAGTTTCAAGATTTGTTTTACTTTGCCTTTTTTAATTATAAAGTTGTGAAACAGTTGAATAAGACTTACATTCTACTATATAATTTTATTTGCAGTTAATTACTTTCATGGACTATTTAGGTAACTGAAAAATCTGAAATGATTTACACACATATGCATTGTTCTATAGTTAGAAATTATAAAAGCCAACTTGGAGTCGACTTGAAATGCACTAACCCCCAGACAAGCTGTCTACACACCTGCAGCTGGACTGCTTCGTTAACATTCTTGGTTTTCCTTTGAGGTTGAAGACGGTTGTCTGTATGATATTCTGGGTGCACAGTCGATAATTGCAAATTGTATTGCATTGCTGTTTGTTTGCTTTGTCTCTCTCCTCTTTCTTCCCTTTTTAATTTTAATTTTTTATTTGTATGCCTGTGTATGTGTGCTCACTGAGGTTCAGAAGGAGGTGGATCTCCTCTAGCTGGAGTAACAGGTGAGCTGCCTATTGACATGGGTGCTGGGAGCCAAACTCCAATCCTCTCCAAGAGCAGCAAGTAATCTTAATCACTGAACCGTCTCTTCAGCACCAGATTCTTGTTTGTTAATTTGTTATTTAAGTAATTATTTCAAAATGATAAATGATGGTGTTAGAAGAATTTACTTTATTACTAAATGGCAAGATGCTCGAATCCAGTAATAAATGATTATCTCTATGCTGTGTATGATAATCTAAATGTCAGTAACATTAAAGTATTCAGGTCATATAAAAAAAAGTTTAGGTCTTCTTCAGTAAGGAAGTGTCCTTCAATTAAAAGCCATTATGTAAGTTCTCCATATCTTAGAGCTCACTAAATATTTCAGCACAGGATACCCAAAGAGCTTAATCATTCATGGACATTGGAATGGTGGGCTGGCATGGTTGTATCAGGCAGACAGATGGAAATGATGATGCTGTAGCACTTATTAGTCAGATTCAGTTCATCTTCCACATTGTTTACTGCTTCTAGGGTTGGCACAGTCATTATTGTGGATACTGAATGTGGTAACACAGCAAACATTTATTGAGCATTGTAAAATACTGGTGGAAGTAGAGGTGCTAATGTTTTTGACGTATACTGTGTTCCAGGTGTAAGTATTGGGGGTATGGAAGAATAGAGCCTGGGTCATTCTCTCAGACAATTCTTTTCAGTTATTAGAAATAAATACTAGCTCTTTGTACTGTAGAACTTGGATAATGATTTAACTCTGGGGGCAGTATATGTTTCCCCAAGATGAGAAAAAGTGTTGAAATAAAATCATTTATAAGAGACATTTTTTCATGTGCACTCACCTTTACATTTCTGAAGTCTTATGATTTATGTAGCTACAGTCTTTGCTGACTGATTTATCTTGAAGTTCATACGGCAGGATAAATGTTATCTTGCTTAAAGGTTAAAGACTTAGTGTTGGTTATAGCTTAGAACAAAAGATCAAATGAGTA
This sequence comes from Microtus pennsylvanicus, assembly GCF_037038515.1. NCBI lineage: Eukaryota > Metazoa > Chordata > Mammalia > Rodentia > Cricetidae > Microtus > Microtus pennsylvanicus. Next base: position 95,358,586 of record NC_134580.1, read on the forward strand.
CTGTGGAAGTAGTCTTTTTGCACCTTTATATTTTATATGTTGTGGGTGAAACAGTATGAGTAATAGCTCAGGTATTTTACACACACACACACACACACACACACACACACACACACACACACACACACACACACACACACACTCTGGTACTTGTCTGGTACTCCTTCACTAGAAAGAGCTTTGAAGTGAATAATTTGTAATTGTTGATATATGACAATAGTAGCCCAGTTGGGCCAGCATTTAATGTAAAAGTAGGAGATGTGCTGCTCTAAAAGTTATGCTCCAGAAAGCTCCATCGATTGGAAGACAAAAGGTTATTTGAGGTGAAGAACAGGTTTGGCGTTGCAAACTCCTAATCATTGGCCATGAACAGTCTGAACTGTTTCCATTCAGATGGGTAAAAGGTGAAGGTAGAAACATTGAAGAGATGAGGTAAATATACTCGTCTGCCGTTCTCTTGTCCATCTACGTATTCTTGAGAGTTGATTTTTTTGTTTGTTCTTATTTTTATTTTCTGAGACAGAGTTTCTCTCTAGTTTTGGAGCCTGTCCTGGAACTAGCTCTTTTTTTGTTTTTTTGAGACAGGATTTCTTTGTAGTTTTTGGAGGCTGTCCTGGAACTAGCTCTTGTAGATCAGGCTGACCTCGAACTCACAGAGATCTGCATGCCTCTGCCTCCTGAGTACTGGGTTTAAAGGTGTGCCCACCACCGCCCAGCCTCGGGGGTTGATTTTTGTCTTAGAGGACAGAGCTGTTGGAAGATAGTTGGCATTTATTGGCCATTATAGCTACTCATATTGCTGTTTTGCTTCATAAAAGTCATATATTTTTGTATCTTATGTTCAGTGACAAAGCTGATACTTAAAAAACATTTTTTTTCTCTCTTTAAATTTGGAATCCAAATACTCTTTGATCCCCTTGGCTTAGGCCTAGAATTCTAAGTTGACAGTGCAGTTTGTTCCCATAGACTTTAAGGTGTATTTGGGTAACCGCAGAGACCAAGTGTCTGCTTCTTGCAGCATCAGAATCTCAAAGTAGTTCTGTAAAGTTGGGGGAAAACTATCTTTTTTGAAATATATTAGACCTTAAAAAGTAGGGATCAGTTTACAAAGAATATACACAAACCTTAAGTCAGTATCCCAAAATCTTGCATAGTCGAATGAAACAGTTAACATATAGATAATATTGTCCATGTTTCCTAATTCAGGATGTAGTCCATGCTTGTATACTTAGTCTCCTGTGATCTGAAATAGCTCTTTAATTTCTCTTTATATTTTGACACTGGCTGAAGAGTACTGGGCAGGTATTTGCAGAATGTTCCTTAACTCAAGGTGTGCATTTTGGCAACAGTACCATGTTAGAGAGTTGTAGTGGTGCATTTAGTCAGGAGGTTGGTGAGCCCAACTGAAAATTTGTCTATGATGCTTGCCATGTTTCTTAACTGTTTTTTAAAAATGTTCCTTAACATTTTTTCTAATAAGCAGCTTCTGAGTAGATTTCTGTGGCGTAGAAATACTGTTTTCTTGCACATATCTATCCACTACCTTATCATTTGTTGGTAATTCTTATCTGCACGATTTACAGTGATGTTTGCACATGATTTTTCTATGACCATGGTTTCTCTCACTTTCAGTAAGTTGGTATTTGGTAGAAGGGTGTCTCTTCTCATATACATACTTATATTAGTATGACTTTTGGCCCACTGTCAGTATTTTTATGCTTTTTTTCCTGGACTTGGCTACTGGAAGCACCAGCGTGTTGACCCTTTGACAGCTGTTCATTTTGGGGGACCTCCGTTGTGGTATCACAGATGTACTGGGCTCGGTGCACACTTTGCTTGTCCTCGCTTTGGAGTCACCATTTTTCTTAGGTGCACCGGTTCTTTTTATTGGAGATTTATTTGTATTTAAAAACTTTCCCGGGGTCTGGAGAGACGGCTCAGTGATTAAGAGCATTGCCTGCTCTTCCAAAGGTCCTGAGTTCAACTCCTGGCAACCACATGGTGGCTCACAACCATCTGTAATGAGGTCTGGTGCCCTCTTCTGGCCTGCAGACATACACACAGACTATTTATTGTATACATAATAAGTAAATAAATATTTAAAAAAAAACCTTTCCAGCTGTGCTCATTAGCTTTGGAGTAAGGTCCGTAGTATTATTTAGCTTACACTACAGATGGAGAAAGCCAAGCTGAAGTTAAAAGAATTCCTCATAAAATCCAGATAAAGTATTAAGATTTGGGATATGAACTTAGACCTCCTCTGTTCAAAGATAGGGTTTGTTCTATTTAACTAACCACTTAGATATTGTATTCCTTCCTTTCATTTACCTACTTTTCTGTCTTTTCATTTCCTTCCTTCCTTTCTGTTTTTTTGGGTACAGTCTTGCTGTCCGACCATGGCTATCTTGGAACTAACTACATAGACCAGACTGATGTTGAACTCATAAGAGATCTATCTGCGTTCACTTCCCAAGTGCTGAGATGAAAGACCTGCTCCACCACTCCCAGCTTCACATTTACTTTATTATTAATTTTGCTTTTCACCTTTTCTGGACACAATCTAATTAAAATATATTTGCTAATAATACAGCTTTTTCATATCAGAAAATAGCCATTGCAATTTTATACATATTTACATGCTTGCTATAAGTAAGGCATTAGTAGTTTTTTGGACTGTGCATGTACATGTTGGAGACACTGCTGTAAATTTTTTATTTACTATGCCATTTTCCTATTAAGTAAGTGTTTTTGTACAGGTGGGTGGTGTGATGATTGTTACTATTTTATTTTCTATGCTCTTAGGTAGCTTAGGATCTTTATGTAATGTGTAAATACAATACACTGCTAGACTTACTTTCATTTTTGCATTTACCTATGCCCTAATTAGTGTCCTGTCCTTTCATAGGTGTTATAATATAGCCTTGTTAAATATTTGTAAGCGGTTTTTTGTTTGTTGCTTAATTCTCACTGTTTATCCAATACTCTTTTAAATTTTAGTGATTTGTCAAAGATAGGACATTTCAGTAAAAGGTGCATTTAAATTTATTTTTACACCATCTGCTGTGAAGTACTAGCTCTGTTGTCAGACTTTCTGACTATCCCTTTTAAGGTTGAGTTTCTGTTTAAATATTTATTTATTTAGTTATATGGCTTGCACTTTTGTTTTATTCTTTCTCAGCTTTTACTTGATTCAAAGAATAGTGGAGTTTATCATTAAATAATCTTTTCTCAGAATAACTTTTATGAGGCATTCTTCTGGCTAACATCTACAAAACTTTTTTGTTGTCACTTTTTGTAGTAGTAGGCTGAAGCTTGCTGAGCTTTTTTGAGCACAATTGCTGATACTTTATAGTCTGTCTGCACACACAAGAAAGTATGCATAACATCTTTATTTGTGCTTCTATATTAAAAGAAGGAAATACATTATGCTTCTGGTAATAAATCATACAGAAAAATGCTTGATAGTAATTTTAAAATGAAATCCTGTATGAAGAGCGGTAAAGTACAACTGTATGGTTAAATTTAATCACTAGTAGTAAAACAGATCTGGAAATAAAAGTTCATCTTTGTAATTAGAGAACTCTTAGGGAATTTTCATCTTGTGTATATCACAGTTAGAGTAACATGTAAATGTATGCACCATCTATTTGTTTTTCACTATCTTAGTGAATCTTAATAAACCCAGTCTCCCAAGATCTTCAGTTGGTCAGAGCAGTTTTGATTCAAAGTAGCAATAATCAAGTCCAGCCCAGAGGAACCAGTCACAAAGTATGTGTCTTCACATAGATAGCACCGGAATGTTAGCTTTCTGTTGAAATTATTACTGGTGGTAGTAATTCATCATCACAAGTATAAATACTAACAAGTTCCTAGTGTAGAGTAACCTCTAAGTAACACATGCTAAACATACCAGGTAATTTACAGGTCCTCGCTGTTTCACAGAAGTGAGGAAATTTGGACTGGAAAAGGATTTTTATTAAATAGGACTGTCATAGTTAGGGTTTCTATGCCTATGATGAAACATTATGACCATAAATAACTTGGGGAGAAAAGAGTTTGTTTTGATTACATTTTCATTTTAAAGTACATCATTAAAGGAAGTCAGGGCAGGAATTCAAGGCAGAGCCAGGAACCTGGAGGCAGGAACTGATGCAGAGGTCATGGAGAAGTGGCTTACTCTCGATGGCTTGTTCATCTTGCTTTACTATAGCACCCAGAACCCTCTGGCAAGGGGTACCATCACACACAGTGAGCTGGGCCCTCACAAATCAATCAAGAAATTGTCTGACAGACTTGCCTGCAGACCAGTCCTGTAGCAGCACTTTTTTTTTTTTCAATTTAGATGCCTTCTTCCCAGATGACCATATTTGGTGCCAAGTTGACCTAAAAACTAGCTAGTTCAAAGACCATATTATTTAAATAAATGACTATACTAAAGCTTGGGATTATAAGATACTTAGCTCAAACTATTATGGTTGTATTGTGTCTGCCTCTGTAGAAAGTTTGTCTTCATTACTGTCAGTTCAGTGTCCCCGCTGAAAAATGGCACCTCTCCCTCCCCAATAAAAGTGGTCACTTTTCTTTGGGGTCTTTCACCTTAAACTGCCTAGCCAATTTCTACCTTCTGTTTTCATGAATATGTTATCTGTGATGACCCTAAAATAATTTATTTTGGGGAAATCATCATCTCCTTTGTTTTTAGGGATAGATCATAGATACTAGTAGTCAGCCCTGGAAAATATGGTACCTATTCTTACATCCCTGCCATAGATCCATGATTCAGTCTTTTGTAAAAGTACTATTTCGGTGCTCCTGGTAGCTAGGTAGGATCTTGGCAAGAAGTAGAGTTCTCAAGTAGCAGGGAGTGAGATGCTTTTGTGTTTTGAAGTTTTTTTAAACAGAAAAATGCAAAGATAATAAAACGTTTATATCCTTATTACCCAGGGACTCACTATCCCCATCTTTGACCCAGCTTTTAATCTAAATGTCTTACTGTCTTTGTGGTAGTGATTACAACTGACTTGGGCTGTCAAGTCTATCTTTTCCAGAGACATGGAAGTGATGACAATTACATGATTTCCTCTTGAGGGGTTATTTAGGATTTGGGGTTAGCAATGTGTCTACCCAGTTAGTCTGTGTGTAGACCTGCAAACTCCATTTCCCTCGCATAATCCAAAATGACTGTTGGCAAAACCAAATGATTTAGAATAATCCAATGCTAACTTTTTGTCTTAAAAGTAAAGGATGCATTTGGATTGTGAATTTGTAACAGAAGTGGTGGTTTCCACTGGTAATGAAGCTACTCTGGGAGGCAGAGGAATGGACAGAGCTTATTTTGACAGCCAGGGAACCACTGGAACTCTGAACAGACACAGCACATTCTCATGTTTGAGAAACTCCTGTGTGTTCTTATAGGACAGACTTATGACACTAGTTTCATCATTCATGCATTACATGTTCAAAAATGGATGATCAGAACATTCTTGGACTGAGAATTTAGTATTATAAAAAGTAAAATTCACCTCTGGTCACTTTAAAAGGTGTGGGCTGTATCAGTTTCCTCCTAGGTCACCTTGAAAATTTCAGACAGGGTCTTGTCTGGTCATACAAAAAAAAAAAACCCTTTTGAAGTAGATTTACAGTCATCTATGGATCTGAAACTATTTTTTCCTGGAAGGTTAAATAAATGATTGTCTTGGAAAGTACTGGCCATAGCCTTCTAAGAAACTATATTGACTTTAATTTAGGGAGTGTAATAGAGAACCGATGATGTCCCAAAGAGAATGTGGTGAATTGTTTTAGAATGTGCCTACTCTATCATCTAACATCTTTATCTCAAGTGTTACTAGTTATTCTTTCCTGACACACACATAACAGTTATGGTAAGTCTAATCCATCAGTGTGATATTCAGAAAATAGATTAGATGAGGACAAGTTGTAGGAACTGGTCAGGTGGGGCTTTGAGGAAACTTAGTGAACTAGCTCCAAATAATAGGAGTCTCATGATGCTTTTCACTTGGTAAGCATGAATCCCACTCTGTTCCTGGGCGTAAAAGTAGAATGAGCAGGTGAAAGTTTAAGGGAAAAGAGCAGACTTTTGTTCTATGTTTAGAGACAAAAGCTAAGTTCCTAATGTGGTTTGTCTGAGGGTGGAATGGATTGTCTTAGGAACTCGGAAGTCACCATATTTTCCAAGTGAGAGAGAAAATTGATCATCTGATTTTTTTTCCCCCCAAAATGAAGTACTGTGTTTTATGTCAAGTTGGTCTAGTTCTTTGAGGTTTCTTATAATTTGCTTAGGGTCCAGGCTTTTAGCCTTCTATACTTAATGTGCTGCTCTGTTTCTTCAGTTTTTCACTCTCTGAAAAAATGTATGCTTGTATAAAAATGTAACGATGCTTAGCTTTAGAGAAATACTCCGCAGCTTGAGATTTATAAATGGAGAAAAAAATAATTGACCTTCATTAGTTATTTCTGACAAAGCAGTATGCATGTTTGGTTTGTGCCATAGAAATTGCCCACAGGCTTTTTTGTTTGTTTTTTATTTTGGAGGTGGGGAATGAGTTCGCGTGTGCTGTAGAGGTTACAGTGTCCAGTGTCTTTTTTGACCACTTTCCACTTTATCACTGAGACAGGGTCTCTTGCTGAACCCCAAACTCACCCCTTCAGCTAGTCAGGTTAGCTAGGCAGCCAGTTTGTTCCAGGGATCCTGTCACTACCTCTGAAGTGTTGTGATTACAGATGTGCCCCAACGTCTGCCTGGCATTCACATGGGTACCTGGGATCCAAATTCTATTCCTCTTGTTTGCAGGCTTGTGCAGCAAACATTTAGCCATTGATGAGGCAGCAAGTATCAGTTCTTCTTGTCGTTCAGGGGCAGGAGAAACAGAGCTTGTGCTTAGCATATGTAGGCCCAGGGTTCAAACTCACATGATTTTTTTTTTGTTTTTTGTTTTTGTGCATGCTTTTTCTGTGGATAGAAAAACTTTCACTTATTTTAAGAAATCAACTTGGCATTTTTTAAATTGTCATAATCTGGTGGGCATCAGCGTTACTGTATCCATAATGCTTTACAACGTATTCACACAATCTATAAATACAACTAAGGAATGCACTAAAAAATCCTTATGCAGATGTAGAAGCCGTGATTAGTATCCTTGATTCATTCCAGTTTTGTTTGATATAAAAACTGCTGACCTAAATAGATAAATAGTAATAGAATGGTTTGAGTTCATAGGTCTTGAAGGTACTCAGAATGAGTTATCTGTGTCTGTTGGTTGGTAGCTTTGGAAAATGTGTTCTGTATGCCTTTAGTGTAATCTTTGACTTATAAAGACCCCCGAAATGAAATGTTGATAGACTAAGTGAATGTTTTTTCCCCCAGTGATGGCTTTTTTTTTTTTCACATGCCTTTCTCTTTCTGTGTAAGAACCATGGTTTGACAATATTCAAGTGCTTCACTGTCAAGGGAATCAATGAGGCTGATGAGGCTGATTTGAAGCCAGCATTGATCCTTGTTACAAAAATTCTAGTAGCATCTAGTATATTCTGTGAACTTGGTGAGTAGCTGAACATTAAGAGGTTAATGAGACGTTCAAGGCAACTGTGAGAGTGATAAACACATGGAGATGAATGTCTGTGGTACAATCACATGTTTTTGAGGTGGTGATGTTTGGGGGCCTGATTATGGAATTTTTTTTTTCTATAGGTGCTATGTGCTTATACTTAACACTAGTAAAACTGTAGATAATAGAGAGTATCCACCCCTTCCAAAAGATTACTTCCTTAAATAAAGCCTCCTTTCTAGGCGCATCTAATTAAGGCACAGAGCAGAACCAAGAGGTCAGGGATTTAAATTCTTGCTCCAGCTCTTATACAAAATGCGTAATTCTCAGAATTAAACATGTCTTAAACCCAGTTTCTCAAGCATAGTAGGTTACTGAAATCTTCAGTGCTGAATGGACAGTTTAATATTTTTAGAGCTTGGATTATTTTGTTTTATTTATTTTTTCCTGTTGTAAAAGAAGAAAATAAAAGTAACTTCTGTGTCTTTTGACTGCCATGACATGTTGTGACTCTTCCTTAGGAACAAGGAACTATCTCAAACTGAGATCATGATGTTTCTGGCTGTTTCAAAGCCTACCTCCTCACCCTTACTGTGTCAGCTTGTATACACTTTGCCCCATAATAACACTTAGTCACAGATTTACTTGTAGTCTCTTGCTGATGAGCCTCTAGTAAGTTCCTTCCCTTCCTTCTTTATTAATTTGCAATTACCATAGCTTTATGCATAGTCTTGAGTATATCTGTTTTTCTTGAATTAATTTTTAGATGTAAAATTTCTGGTTCTGAGGGGTATATGTGTATATAGGTTTTAAATGATTTCTTTGGGAGTGGGTGGGGAGGTGGTGTTGCCAAACTATACTGAATGTAGGACACATAAGATGTGTAGAAGAATAGATTGTACTGATCAACCATTATTTTTTAGTAGTTCAGTAGGTGAAAAAGTCACCTTAATTGTAACTAATTTCTACTAGGGTGATTTTTTTTTTTAAGTGAGGTGGAACACCAGTGACAATTCTTCCTGTAAATTGTCTTTCTCTGCTTGTCCTCTGATACTGTTTTTGTTTGTTTTTTCTTTTGAGAAAGTCTGTGTATCTCAGGCTAGCTTCAAACTCACACTGTAGCTGGTGCTGACCTTCAGCTGATCCTTCAGCTTCCAACTTCTGAGTTACGAAAATTTCTAATAATACATCATTTTAATTTTAGCTTCGAGTTAAGCCCTTTCTTCAGAAAGCTTGCTTTTTACTTTAACACTATTGAGCAGCTATTCTGTTTTCCACAGAGCTGATATTCCTTATTGCAGTCTCAGCTAAATACCTGAATACATTTATGTATTTTCTAGACTACATTTCTTTATCTATTTTTTGTTGTTTTATTTTTAAATGTATTGTTACTTTGATCCTTGGCATGAGAAATGTATTTAAACGTTTGGGTGGCATTTATGAGTCAGTGATATAAAAAACATATCAATTACTGTGATGCATGTATATTACGGACTGTATATTGAAGAACCTCACTGTTTCATCTGGACCACAGTATTTTAAATACTGCATCTTTATTTTGCTCCTGCTGCCTGATAGACAGGTTCTGCTGCCCCTCTTTTTGAAACTATATATGTTGCATGTACAGTAAAAACTCTCAAGGAAAAGGTACTCTCCTATTAAAATTAAAACGTACTTGTTTAGTGCTTATTCTCTACCAGACACTCTGAGTTTAAAAAGGGTCTGTGAGTTTTCACAAATTAATCAGTGCACTGTTGTACTATTAACTCAGCCCAGACAGCTGTCCCAAGACAGCTGCTGGAGTAGAGTATCCCTTTCTCCCTGCCTTACCAGAATGTACCTGCTTGTCCCTCTCTCTTAGAGGTCCTTCTGGAATCTTGTTTCCTGCTGTAGAACATAGATGTAAGAGGTGTAACAGAACATAGCAGTGATGCACGGCAGTATATTACAGTGCTGTCTGGGACAGGCCACATGGGTGATAAGTACAGTGGAGGTGATTATGCCATTAAGTCTTTGTTTAGAATAACTTTACTGTGGAGGTTAGAGTCGCTTGAAAAATGTATGGAAGTACAACTTAGAGAGTGGAGCTTCAGAAGCACCCTGAGCAGCAGAGTATGCCTTTTTGCCATTTGATTTTCTGACCCATCTTTACAGTTATTATCCTGATTTTATATTTCTCAGCTGTGTTTCATTCACTTGGCTCCCTCCCCATTTTTTACTTTAATCTGCAAGACAGGTTTTCTTTTTTAAGTGTAAGTTTTACATTTCCCTACTCAAAAGATGTTTTTCTTAGTAAAGAGCAGCCTTATTTTGACCATGTGTTGTGCACTGGACTGTCTGTCTTATAGTATTATTTTCTCACCTGAGATATTTTCTTGCCTCATGGTCTTTGTCTAAGATAATCTATCAGGAGAATCCTTTCCTCCTTTGGCTCCTTGGATACAGAGCACCTGGTTCCTGGAAACACTGTAGTCTCTAAGCTTGGGGTTGTTTTTTTTTCTTTTCTGAATGACACAGATTGAGAAATTTCCATATTGAATGGCTTTTGCCTGGCCTATAAGAATGTAGCTGCTTGTACCTCTCTGTATTTAGAGGTCCTTCTGGAATCTTGTGTTTCCCTGCCATAGAAACCTAAAAAAGTTAACCTAAAAAGGGCTGTTCCTGAGACTGGAGAGATGACTCAGTGGTTAAGGGTATTGGCCACTCTTCCAGAGGATCCAGGTTCATTTCCCAGCACTCATATGGCAACTCACAGCTGTCTAATTCCAGTTCCAGGGGATCTGACACCTTCACACCAATGCATATAAAATAAATTTTAAAAATAAATTGTAAGAAAATGGGGGATGTTTCACCCTAGTAGCTGCTTTAGGAACGGAGGTTGAGTTATTAGTACAACAACAACATTGCATATTGAAATTTTCTCCTAGGACAAAACCCACAAAATATTTTACTGTCTTCATAGAGACTGATAGATACTACATGTTAATAAACTGAGAGGAAGGTTGGGACTTTTCATATTTCTCTTTGACTTTTTCAGTTATTACATCTTGAACATCTACTATTCCATATGATACTGTGTGAGATGCAGTTGAAAGGCCACTTTACATGAATCATTGGCCATGTTAATAGGAGAGGAACAAAAATATTTAAGTTAATAAATTAGATTATCTCAGTCATAGGTATTAGAATGGCAAGGAGGTATCTTTTTTTTTGGAGGACACATTAGCTGATACTGAAGAAGCAAACTTTCAATTAATTACATATTTTGGGGGTAATCAAGTGGAGACACTAGGGTGGAAGAAAGTTGTGTGGTGTGGTAGAATGGTCTATATTCTGTCAATTATATTTTAAATAAAGGCTGATTGGCCAGTAGCCAGGCAAGAAGTATAGGTGGGACAGCCAAACAGGGAGTAGAGGCAGGTCAATGAGAACAGGAGTATTCTGGGAAGAAGGAAGCTCTTTCTGCAGTTGTGAGCCCACCTCAGAAGAAGCAAGATGTGAGACTGCCTTGCTGAAAAAGGTACTGAGCCATGTGGCTAGCATAGACAAGAATAATGGGCTAATGTAAGTTGTAAGAGTTAATAAGAAGCCTGAGCTAATGGGCCAATCAGTTTATAGTTAATGGAGACAGACCTCTGTGATTTCTTTGGGACTTAATGACTGCAGGAACCGGGCAGGATGGAAACCTCAGACAACAGTTGTGGTTGAAACACAATGAGGGAGCATTGGGAGTAAGAAGGTAGACCCTCTTAATGAGTTTGCTGGGGTCTTTAAGTTTTGGATTCAATATTGAATGATTAAATATTCAATACTGAAATGACAAAAAGTCATTAGAACTAAATTTAGCTAAGTCATTAGGAGAGAGTGATAAGCTTTTTGTTTATATTGCTTACAGATTTTGAAGTGTGCTACATTTATGTAGTTTTTATTCTGTAGTTTTAGAAAAGGTAATTGAGCTGGACATGATGTGGCTGAGTCAGGTTACTGCTTCTTAGGTAGCTTGGCTCCTTAGTGAGTTCCAGATCATCTGGGCTACAATATCAGACCTGGTCTTAAAAAACAAAACAAAACCTATAGCCAGGTTCATGCCAACATAAAAATGGCTGAAGCATATATAACCGTACTGTGCTAAGGAATCATTACCTTAAGACAAACTGGAAAGTGGAATTCAACTGGTCCACATTTAAGTGAACCATCATTTAAAAAGCCAGGAGCTTTCACATAAGCAAGGTGTCCAGTTTCTCTAAATAGATGGAAACCTTCCCAAAACTGTGCCTCTGTTCCTGCAAGGCCGCAGTTGGAGTGAAATACTCATTAGATGGTTGGAGCCCCCAGCCCTCAAGTGTTATCCAACTCAGGTTTTTTTGTTCATGTTAAGACCTGTGACACTGTTACAGGTGTGTAGGCCACTGAGAAAATTCACATGTTTTTTTTTTATAGCTACTGGTTCTTTTTAAAAAGCAGACTCTAAAGTGGTTTGGATTAACCAAAAGATAGCAGAATCTGGACTTTATGTCCCTGTTACTGAAGAAATGAGCGCTCCACATTTATAGTGCCAGTTTATTACTGCTTCTGCATCCAAATTATTCTTAAACATAGGATTCACTTCTGAATTTTAAACAAAACCATTATCTTGACCTTAATTATATTTTAAATTATCCACTTCTGTTATATGTCATACTCCTATCACTGACTTTCACTTTTCAAAGGAGTATTTCTCACAAAAGTTGGCCTGACTCACAGTCTTTTTCACAGGTTTCTGATTTACTTCCAGAGCGCCCATTAAATACATAGAATAATTGCATTAGAGTAAAGTACCTCAAGACATTATTCTCCTTACATTATTAAAGTTCGCTATATTGTTAGTACTCTGAGGACAGGAGCTGTGTCTTATTTATCTTGGGTACTTGGTACTCAATGCCGTGTTTTGTGTGTGCATAGGTGTGTTGAGAGACTGGAGGGCAACATTCAGTGATCGAGACAGAGTCTCTTGCAGAACAGGGAGCTCACTCCGACTGAGCTATAGTGGCTGGCCATCAAGCCCCCGTGAGCTTCCTATTTCTGCTTCTCCACTCCTGGGTGCACTGGTGCACACTGCTGTGCCCACCCAGTTACAAGGCTGCTGTGAATCCAAACGCAGGTCTTCTTACCTGTGTGGCAAGCACTTTACCAACTGAGCCTTAATGTATCATTTTATTTTTAAAAGTTTAGTGAATTTGATTGTCTAATTGAAAAAAAAACAAACCTTGTGTGAATAGTCACTGCCACTCAGACTTTTGTTACTACTTTTGGATGCTTTTAGCACATCACCCATCCCTTTGTTGCTGCTTTGGGCCTGTGGTGAGAGTAGCACCACACAGAACGAAGCTGCTCACCTCCTAGGAGGAGGGTGTGGGATAGGAGAGGGTTTTCACCATCTCCCAATAGCACCCGCAGGCTGGTGGCCAAACCCTATAAAATGTGGCCTTTCAGAGACAGTTGTGATCCAAACTGTAATACCATGCTGGGTGCTTATTCTGGATTAGCAACTTCTTCACCCTGCTGGGCTCTCAGTCTTCATAGGTTTGTAGTCTTGGAAATTATTTGATTCCTGTAGTTTTTGTCTCACCCTTTGTCTTCTAGTGCTTATTCTGCCTGAGTTTTGTTGAAAGGAATAGATACAAAGTTCTACCTTCTTGCTCGGTCTATACAGACACTGCTGTGTACCCAGGCTTTAGCATTGAAATAGTATCAGGACGCAAATAGCATCTTCCTAGTGGCCTTTCTATCTCTGTTTTCTGGTTATTCCAAGCTTTCTTGATTCTATTTTTTTTAGTGTAATTATTCTTAGAATTTAATTATATCCCCCAGCATTGAAGCCTGGAATAATTTTATTTTTTAGTATATAAGGCCATCTACCAGTAAAATTCCTATTGAGCTGAATCCATTTCTTTTATTATTTAGATTATTCCACATTTCTTATCAAATCTGTGCCCATGTGGAGAGTGCCTTTCTTCTCTTTAGGATATCATCCTTTCCTCACTCTCAGGCCTTCTCATTAAAAGTCAAGGTTAACTCTTTAGGTGTGTTTGGTTCAGGAATTGGCAAATAAACCAAGACAGATAAATTAATTAGACAGCAGAACTCAATTCTAGGATTTTTGAACACTGAGAAGAGATACTTTGTTGATACTGTAAGGATGTTTTGAACCTAAAGCTGATGAGGTGGTGGGCAGTGAAGAACCCTTAGCTAGAGTCAAATTTAAAATAAAGTTTAATTTATTTAAAAAATAAGTCCCTTTTCTTTGAAGTATTTTTGCTACACTTGAGAATCTAAATTGCTGAGGATGTGTGAAATTTCGCACTGGCATTTGTATACTGTATACATGAATACTTGCATGTGTGTGTGTGTATCAGTGAGTTTAAGAGAGTTCTCTGTAACTTCTTCACCAAAGGAATCCAGCAGCCCAGAACTCTGAAGGAATGAGATAAAATGATTTACTTTTGTGTTTTGATAGAATATGTGAAAATGTAAATATACTTTCTTGATTGGATCTGAGAGGAAATTCAAAGATCTTTTATGTGTGTGCTGGAGAATGAAACCCAGGACTGGTGGCTTAATAGGCACATGTCTTACCACTGGGATACTGAGGCTTACTTGAACTCTATCCTTTGACTTAGGTACACTTATGTGCTAATATACATATGAGAAAATAGAAGAGTTAATTTAAGGATATCTCACTGCAAGAAAAACTTCATTATTGTAGTCTACCAGGGAATGCTGGCAGAAGAGATTGTATCGTTAGTGCCCAATCTCTAAAAGAAAAGTGATCAGCCATCAATCTTTGTCCTTGGAAGGTTTGATTCAAGGGAGTATGTGCCCTAAATTTCCAATCTTAAAAACTTACCTGTGCTAGCTCCCAGCTGGCCAAGTTTGAACTCTAGTTTGCTCTACTTTGAGACCCAAGATACATATTTGCTGTTATTTCTGAGTATTCTGTCAGTTTTTCTTCCCTCTTATTTTTGCCTCTTTTAGTAACTGGTTTTTTTTAAAGCACCAATGATTTTATTAGATTTATAAGTCACCATGAAAACAAAAAGGGGACTGGCAAAATGGTCGAGTAGGTAAAGACATTTGATCTTGTACCTACATTGTGGAAGGAGAGACTGATCCCAGTAAAGTATTCTCTGACAGAAAGGCATGCACGGTGGCACAGGAAGACATAAAGACACACATACATACAAATAAATGAATAAATGGAAAGTATTAAAAATATTTTAAAATCTGTATGAAAAATGCTGTTACTTATATTGATGTTTCTCAATACATCATATATAACAGTTTGTCATTAATTGATACTGCATATAACCAGGCAGTATCCATATTCTGAAAACTGATATTAACGAAGTGAACTGCAATGAGGAAGTGTAAGGGGTACATATTTATCTAGTGGCTCTTCCATTCTAGATAGCAATAAACAGTTAAGCAAATCCATTCTTTATGGAAAATTACTTTGAATCATTTGGCTCAAATGTGACTGTCTAGACTGTTAGCTTTGTTATTAGGTGACATTTTGTTGATGAACAGCGTCGGGCTGGGAGGACTGACTGATTTACATGCTTGGTAGAACGACAAAGTTAATGTTCTTTCCTTGTCATGACTTGAAGCTATCTGTGAGATTATAAACAGATATTTGGTTCCTCTGTAGAACTCAGCTTTTATCTACCTTTGCTTACAGGAGCCCATTTCATCCTCACTAAACTATAACTTAAGAACTAAAAGTACCAATAAATAAATAAAAAAGTACCTGGGTTTTCCCTTTCTTTTTGTGAGGACCCCAGTGTAGGTTGATGGTTTTTAATTTTGTTCAGCTGAAAACAATTAAGAGTGGATAGATGACATCACAGGAATTATAAAAAACAGTAAAATAGATGTTAAATGCCTAAAGTTCTTATAAAAGAGAAGTCTTCATAGCCAACATGTGAGAATGTGCATGAATTTTTATATAGGAGAAAAGAGTATTCTGCAGGAGAAAATACAAAGGTAAGAATATTTATGAATATTAGAATGCCTTCTTTCTCTATAGTGTCCCCTTACATTCAAAGACATTTTTTATTTTAGTGTATGTGTTTGTGTCTCATGTGTACAGTATACCAGAAGACAGACAAGTGTGTCAGGTCCCCAAGTACGGGTTGTGAGCTGCCATGTGGGTGCTGGGAATCAGACCCAGCTTCTTTAGAACAGCCAGTGCCCTTAACTGCTCAACCATCTCCCCAGTACCTATCCACTTACATTTTAAAATAAATTTCCAATATCGCACCTGTAATTACTAATTACAGAGCAGTTGTCAAAATTGATATAGTGACGTAGGCTGTTTGAACTTACTCATGTAGTTCAGGTTAGCCTTGATGCTAGGACCTGCCCCCCTCCTCCGGCTCCTCTTGGATTTGATGTTTGCTTAGTTACTGTACCCTACAGTTTTAACAAAGTTGATTCTGAGTACATTTTACTCAGCCTGTTGGTGTTGGAGCAGTGTACTCACCATTTCGGTGCTGCCCTGTTTAGTTATGTAACTTGAATTCTCGTTGTTTGTTTGTTGGTTTTTATTGGACAGTGCTGCTATAAGGACATTCAGTTTTCTGTGAAAATTAAATCGATTTATATTGCATTAAGAGGAAGGAGTGTTTAAAATTTCAGAGGTCCCACAGTCTCACAGTTTCTATTTCCAGACTAGTGTGGCCTCTTAAGAGGAAGTTTCTAAACTGCCTTCTGTGGATAAAATGCTGGCAGCATTATGTAACTGTCTGTATGCACATCACTGAGGAGTGCTACATTCTGACTGAATTCTCATTTTGACTAAGTCACCTTGTAGGATCTACATGCCAGAGTCACTCTTGAAAGGTATTTATAGAAGAATTTTAGCCATTTTAATGTCTCCTTATGTTTTTTATTTTATTATCCCCACCTTCACCTATTCCGGTATTTATTAAATGCCTGGAGGTACTTCTAAGACTTGCAGGTGTTGGGCATATTTAGGACACTGAGATGGTGGTTTTTATACTCTTTGTGAACATTCTCGGTTTTCCTCTTTGTTAGTCTGTTGATGAATCTGGGTCCTTGTCACTGACTTCATATCTTTCTTGTATCCCCAATTTGACTGCATTACCCTTAAGGCTGGCTGTTCACAGCCTGCTTCACCTGCCATTAAATGCCAAAATGTTATATGAACTCTGAGCATGCATATAGCTAAGTATTTGCCCCTAG
This sequence comes from Microtus pennsylvanicus, assembly GCF_037038515.1. Taxonomy (NCBI): domain Eukaryota; kingdom Metazoa; phylum Chordata; class Mammalia; order Rodentia; family Cricetidae; genus Microtus; species Microtus pennsylvanicus. The sequence goes on from NC_134580.1 coordinate 95,375,394, forward strand.
ATGAACCTAGAAAAGTATGTGTTTTTCATTTTTGCTAAATGAAGCTGTGAGTACAGAACCTTAGAGGGGTTCACAGTGTTTTCAGAAGTCCTAGCAATTAAATGGAACAGGTTTTGTGGTTCCATTCTGAGCAAAAGACATCTTCCAATGTTGAGAGTAAAGGACTTTCTTTTCAGGATGATCCCCAAATCTCCTTGAACAGTGATCTATCACCAAATGCTTTTGCCACTGCTGCATGTAGCTAGAAAAGTATTGCTTCATCCTACCCATAAACCCACAATTGTCATTAATGTCTTTGGTAATACAGATAATACTAAGTAATAATGGCTGAACAATATAATTTTTACTAAAGCTAGAAATGAGAATAGACTTGTGTGCCTTTTTCCTAACTGGCAAGAAGGAATTTTTCAGATAGGTTTATTAACCTATGTTAGAAAAATGGAGTGGTGTCTGCCTTGTGCTTATTATTAACCACATTAGTCTACATCAAATGTCCATTATTTGAACTTGGATTCATATCCCACTTGGAAACATTTACAAAAATAATTCCCTCTCCTGCTTGTCTCTTCCTAGCTCCTCTCTTAGGAGACGTCTTACATCTTAGGTATCCCACAAGAGAGCATCAGCCTTTCTTTAGGCAAGACTTTGAGCTGCCCCTTTAATTTCCGCAGAACGGTTACTTGGTTTCATGAGATATGCCTAGCACCCACAGAAGGACCACATGTTGTGTGTTCTAGAAAGGAGTGTGAAAAGACTGCAGTGTTGGAGCAAGTTAGTGAGACATAGGATGTTATAAGTAGTAAATAGGTGGGGAACAGTTTCCAAGTTGACAGGATGTACGTGTTATGTAGGGTGGAGTAGGTTTGGGCATCATGGAAGAAAGAGAGCAGCTGAACTGCTGAGTGAGAGAATGTTTGTATTTTAAATTTTGATGGATATTCATAAATTTTCTTTTAAAACCTATCATACTAATTTGTATTTTCATATCTTCACTGTCTCTTGAACTAGCAAATGTCTTGATACTTGGTCATCTCTAATTTGCATCCTTTTAATTATAACTAGATTATTTTTTATTTTATGATCTGTGGGTATTATTCATAAACTTATTTTTTTCCCTTTGAGTTATCTTCCTTCCTTGTTTATTGAATTTTGGAGTTGTCTTTTTTTTTTCTTGTTTTCTAAATTAAGTTCTTTGAAAACTTTGCCTTTTGTTTGTTTACTTGCTTGCTTGTTTGTATTATTTGTCGTAAAGAAAACTAATATATCTTTCTTTTTTTTTCATTTTTCATTTCTCCCCTGCCTCCCAAAGGCTCTTAAACCTAACTAAACCTTGAAACCTAGCAACCCTGATAGTGTGACTGCAGTTAGCATTGCTGTGGAGAGCTTGTCTTGGATTACCTGAATGGGCCAGTCTAAGCACATAGGTTCCTAAAAGTGGTAAACTCTCCCAGCGGTGTCACTGTGATCAGAGAGAAGTTACTTTAGGAAGATTCATATGAAAAAAAGAGTTCCTTGCTTTGAGGGGAGAAGGGGCTGAAGAATGTTACTAGCCTCTAGGAGCTATTTCTCTGCTGGAGCCTCTTGAAAGGAGTACAGCATTGTGAATGTTTTTTTTTTTTACCCAAACTATGAACTTCCAAGTCACAGAGGTGTATAAATTTGTGTTATTTTAAACTACTTAGTTGGCATTTTTTATATCAACAGCAACAGTAGAAATGTGTGTGTGTGTGTGTGTGTGTTTACTTCCACCAGTTTGCTGCTTACTTTTGTTACTTTATTACCTTGTTTATGGTGTTTTGTTGTATAGGAATGTATAATAGTCAAATCTATCTTATTTTGCTGCTCTTTAATGGTTTTTTATTTTACCCCGAATTCTAGTATTAATGTTGGCTTCTCTTTGCCCCCCTCCCCCCCTTCTTTCTCCCTCTCATCATTTCTATGCTGGACCAACCTAGGTCTTGAGAATGTTAGGTTTGTAGCCAGAGATGAGTGTCAGTTTTCTTTTCTTTTCTTTTTTTTTTATATTTATTTATTTAGTATACAATGTTCTGTCTGTATGCCTACAGGCCAGAAGAGGGCGCCAGACCTCATTACAGATGGTTGTGAGCCACCATGTGGTTGCTGGGAATTGAACTCAGTACCTTTGGAAGAGCAGGCAATGCTCTTAACCACTGAGCCATCTCTCCAGCCCGTGTGTCAGTTTTCTTTAATTGCTCTCTACCTTATTTTATGAGACGGGGTCTCTTCCTGATGAGTCTGGAGTCTGCTGATCCAGCTATCCTGGCTAGGCATCAAACTATAGGGATCCTGTCTCCATCTCCTCAGTGCGAGCATTACAGGTGCTTTATTGTGCCAGGCTTTTTACGTGGGTGCTAGACATGCAGACTCAAAAGTCATCATGTTTGGATGGCAAGTACTCTATGGACTCAACTGTCTCCCATGGTTCTTCTGTTTTTTGTTTTTTTTTTAAGGCAGGATCTTAGTATGTAGTCCAGGATGGCCTTGAGGTTATGACTGTTCTGTTGTATTCTTCAGATTTGAGATTATGGACATCACCTGCCAGTTTTTAATTGTGAACTCTGGAAAGTTGATGATATTGTCAATCAGAACTTTGGTTCATAAAATAGAGGTAATTCAACACCTCTATTCTTCAGATTAAAAAATGAATTCTGCTTCTTTTTGAGGGCTTTCCAGATGCCTAACTTGGTTAGATATGTTTCCATTCTCTAAACAGTTAGGGACAGAATTAAAAAATTGATTATTGATTCTTAGCTATATAATAATATAGTTAATAATGTTTAAAAGTTTTGAGAAGGGCACTGCCTCCTGGGTTTCTTCTACAAAACCATAGTGAATACAAAATGAAACATTTCCAGAATGCTCATACTGTTAACATAGAAAGTTAATTTAATCAGATCATTATAAGAACATTTATTAGCCATCTGAGTATGAGTATACACAGTGCTAAGCATTTAAAATCATCTTCATTTATTTCTCATAATACTGTGATTATAGGCATTACCTTACCTTACCAGTCAGGAAATCGTAATAGGGAGAGCATAAGGTTATCATAGTTAACTGGTGGCATTGCTTTAAAACTTGAGACATTTTAATTTCAAAATGTAGTTTTAAAAATTAGAATGTAGAACAGTTAAAAAAATTAGATCTGGGTCTTTAATTCAATTCCATTGGTGAACAAAGAAGCCAGAAATACACATTGTACATAAGAAAACATCTTTAGCTGGTCAAAGTAGATAGCTATGTGAAGAATGTAAATAGATCCATATTTATTACCTTGCCCTAAACACATCTCCAAATGGCATCAAGGACTCAGCACAAGGCCATATACCCTGAATCTGATAGAGAAAATATGGGGAATAAACTAGTTATCTGGGAAGAGCGTACCTCAGTTGCCACATAAAATAGGCCTGTGGACATGGCTGTGGGACATTTTTTTGGTTTGTAATTGAAGTGGAAGGGCCAAGCTGGTGAGTGGTAGGTACTATGCCTGGGCAAATAGTCCTGGGTTATATAAGAAGCAGCTTTGCTCATGGTCTCTGCTTCATTCCTGCCTTCAGGTTCCTGCCTTAAGTTCTTGCCTTGACGTCCCTCGATGACAGATGAGTCGGTTAACGTACCCCAAGTTTCTTTTGGTCAGTGTTTTTTTCACAGCAGCAGAAACCATACTAGAATACTCAGGCATAAAGAACATAAAGGTACATGCAATAAAGAACATATAGGTACATGCATATAAACATTGCATATTATTTGAGTTCCCTTTGGTGTCTGTTACTCATTCTACTTTATAAGCAAATTAGTATCATGCCTATATACAATACTCTATGATTACATTCAGTCACACTCCACTACCCTCTTTTTCCTATCTCTCTCCTTGGTAACTGACCTCTGGCCCCTTCCTACATTCTTGTCTCTACATCCTCTGCTTTCCTGGTCTTTACTTGAGAGGGAAGCTATTGTAGCTCTGTGTGCATAGTTGTATATGAAACAGGCCCCACCACATTTCTCCCATCTTTCACTTTCCTTAGTCCTTCCAGCTGTTGTTTCCAGGACTTCAGTGGACATGACATACACGTACCATTTGGGGTGAGTATTTTTAGCAGCCACCTATTCTCAGAAATTCTGGGTTTCTGCTTTAAATATCACTAACTTCAAAAAGGATTCTCTAAGGCCAAGAGCTGCATTCGTCTATGTGTATAAATACAGATATTTAGAAGGTAGTTTATCTGTGAGTCCCTAAGGCAAAACAACAGGAGATTTCCTCATAGGCCTTTGACTTTACTATCCATAGATTTTGGAAAACCAGGAGGCCTGCCTGACTTGGTACTGAACACAATACTATTTGATATTTTGGATTGATGGTTACTACATGGGAATTGTTTCTTCTCCTTTAAACTTACTAGTGCAGAAGAGTAATTTGGACTTGGAATTTTCTCATCATACTTAGTACTTAATTTTTTTTATTCAATTGGGAAAGTACCTATCATCGTTAGGATTAGTACAAGATTCTGAGAAAGACCAGACACAAATAAATCTCTCCCATGCTTACTGCATTTTGCATTCTGTTATTGTAGTCACAAGCAATAATACTTAGCATAGTGTACAAGGCTTAATTATTGACTGTTGAGCCAAATGTTGTGGTATTTGCCTATAATTCCAGTATCCAGGAATTGAGACAGAAGGCCCTAAGTTTGAGGGAAACCTGGGCTACGTAGTGAGATCTTGTCTTACTCCCCCTTCCCAAATAAAAGGGATATTAGTGATTTCTGTTTTTATGTCTTTACTCGAGAGGCGCGAAGCCTCTACAGACAGGAAAGGGAACATAGTTTTTCTCTTGTTTATATACATGACATATAAGTAGTGTTGATTAGATGAATGAGTTGTAATGTGGTTCTCTTAGGATCTGCCTTAATATTTGGATGGTAAATGTGTGCCTGAAGTAAGCCATAATGAATACTCAAAAAAAAAAAAGTACTTTGCCTTTGTAAACAAACATGAGGGGAACACACACACACACACAGGTAATTCTTGTACTGAATACACCTTATAGGATTCTAGGACTTTTTGATTTGTGGGGAAGAGGAGCAGTTAATTATCATTTGCTGTAGGAAAATGATCGTTTTCCTCTCCAGTACACAGATTACTTTCATATCTTCAAGATTTTCCCTCATGCTTTTGTATTCATTTCCTGTTGGTGCTGGGACAAATTACCAGAGATCCAGTGTCTTTAAGGTAATAGAAATGTGTTATATTGTTGCTTGGAGGCCAGAAATTTAACTGAAACTTTTAGTAAGCGCACATAAAGGTGTGAACCGGTTGGTAGACTGTAGAAGAGGATAAAGTCAGAAGCAGAGAGAAATGAAAAACCAGGAAAGCAATGTATTTTACAAGTGTTCGGACAGTCAACCAAAGCATAAACCACAGATAGGCTAGATTAGAAATATTCTGAGCTAGACCTAAGAGAAGCCAGAGCAGTACAAGAAATTCTGTTTTGTGTAGCCATGGTTCTTACATTAATTGAAAAGTTGTGGTTAAAACTATGCTATCTCTAGAAAAGGAAGTACATACATGGTTAAATAGCTTTACAGTTCATTACAGGTGTGTGTGAGGCAGAATAGATGACTCAGTGACTAAGAGCTCCTAATACTATTTAAAAGTACAAAGAAACACAGTTTGGGAATTCTTTAAGTTCCTTCCAAGAGTTATATAAATGGGACGTTAAGAATTCCTGGTTTAACACTTGGGAAGGCAGGCCCTGCACCTCATCTGGGAATAATAGTGAAGCTGACCCTGTTGGTGGGGCACAAGTGAACCGGCCTGGAAAATATGGGAGATTTTGCCCGGCCCTTCATCTACCATACAGTGGCATGAGGGGGAGAAAGATTGTCGTCCCCCCCCCCCATACACACACCTGAGGCAGGTGGGAGAAGAGCTGGCCCCAAGGTCATAAGAGGGGGAGAGCTGCTCTGCTCCTCACCAGAGCAGGCCTTGCACCTCACCTGGGCAACACAATAGAGCCAACCCAGTTGGTGGCTGTTTGTGTTAATCAGTCTCTAAGCTGGTGGGAGAACTGTCCGCACTGCTTGTCTCTCATGCAGTGGCATGGGCAGGGAAGAGATGGCCTCCCTTATCCCTCACCGCTTGCCACTTGTGACAGATGAGGAAGCCGACCCTCCAGCTGCAGCACTCAGGAAAGCGGGCCTGTTCTTACCTGGGCAGCACAGTAGAGCTGACCATATTGTTAGAGGAGGAAGTATGGGTAAGCTGGCCCTGAGGGTGTGAGAGATGGCTAGCTGACAACACCCCCTTGTCTGCCATGTGGTGTTGGGGGAGAGGGAAAGATGCCCCCCACTTGGCACTGTCACCTGTGGTGGGTGAGTGAGCTGACCCTCTTCCTTACAAGTTGCAGCACTCAGAAAAGTCGACACTGCATCTCTCCAGGGCAGCACAGTAGAGCTGACCCTATTAACAGGAGTGCTAGGGAACCTAGAAAGTGGGGGGGTGGGAGGGGATCTGGCCCTGCCCCTCATCTGCCATATGGTGGTGTGGGTGCGTGCATGCCTGTGGCAGTTAGGAAAGCTGCCCCTGAGGTTATAAAGAGTGAGAGAGCTGTCCCTGCCCCTCACCAGCTGCAGCACTCTTGGAGGGTGGCTCCCACACACCAGGGCAACATGCAGAGTTGACCTTGAAGGTGTAGGTGTGGGAGTGCCAACCCTGAGGGTGTGAAAGCAGAACTGGCTCCATCCCTTGTTCATCTCTGCTAGGGGTAAACTAGCCAGGCCAATGCTAGAGAGCTTACCTTAGTGAAAATGGGAGAACTGGCAGGCTAACCAACCCTGCAATTACCCAGGCCCAAAACTAGGGTTATGAGTTGGCCCACCCAAACATCCACTCCATCTGTGATCTGTGGGTGCACATGAAAGGGCCGGTCCTGCAGACTCAAAGCTTCAGGATCTCCATGACACAGGGCAAAAACAGGATATCCAAGAAAAGTCAGAATGAGGGCCCAGCATTGATAGTGTAGCAAAAACCAGAGAGCTCAAACCAGATCAATGACTCTGCAGTGAAAACTTGCAAGTAAAGATACATGGATAAAAGGGTTTACTGTGTGACTATTTTTTTCTCTTAAATTTTATTTTATTTTTGGGAAGAGGAGAGGTTGCAAGGGCAAGGGTGCGTACGAAATGAATAGGATTGAGATGCATGATGTGAAAGGCACAGTGAGTAAATAAATAAAAAGAAAGTTAAAAAATTTCTGATCTTAAAAAAATTTCTGGACTAAAGAGCAAGAAAATTTTAATAGATAATATCTAAGCCCTATTACTAGGGTAACAGTTCCTTGAAAAGTAAGTTTACAATAATCCTTTTAAAAAGATTTTTAAAAATTAGTTGTATTTGTTTCTTAGGAGGTTTTGTGCCATGGCATGGGAGTAGAGATGACAGGAGACCTTGGGGGAAATATGTTTTCATCTACCACATGGGTCTTGGGGATAAAACTAAGGTCATTCAAGCTTGATGGCAAGCATCTTTACCTATTGAACCATCTCACTAAACCCCCAAAAGTGGTAGATAGTGTTAGAGCATTGTGTGCTTTCTAAGCAGCAGATTCATCTCTTCAGCCCCTTTAGTATCTTAAGTAAATCATACTCTTACTACACATGTAGGGAAGAAGCAAAACTACACTACTGTTTCAGAAACGAAAATGAAACTAATGCAAGCCAATTACAGTTCTATAAAAGTCAGTGTTATGCCACAGTGCTTGGTAACAATTTTTTCTAGTTGCTTAGTTAACAGAGTATTATTTGCTGACAAGATAAAATACAGAGCTTTAATTTAACACAGTTAACTTTTACCTCTGTGTTAGTCATCTTTCCATTTTTGTGAAAAATACATGAGAAAAACAACTTTAAAGGAAGAAATCTTATTTTGACATAGCGTTTCAGAGATCTCAGTAGATGATCATTTGGCCCAGGAACTTTGGGTCTGTGGTAGAGTAGATCATATGCCAGAGAACTCATCATCTAACAGCTGCTTAACCTTGGTGGCCAGGAAGCAAAAAGGGGAAAGGAACAAGGGTCTCAGTGTGTCCTTCCCTACAGCCAGTCCCACTTAGAAAGTTTCAGCTCTGAAGAGCGGCATCAACTGAAGACCAAGCTTTTAACATAGAAGCTTTTAGGACCAGTGTTATTTTCTGGAGATCATAGGGTTTAAGGCAACATCTTAGAGGCAGAAAGCTGGACTGTTAGGAGACAAAAGTTTCCTGTTTCTTGATCTAGGACTTCCTAGTCTCCAAAACTAGGGGAAATAAATCTGTTCGTTTACAAATTGCACGGTCTTGTGTTATGCTCTAGTAGCAACTTCTACTATATGTGAATGAACAGTTGTTCAAATGAGAACAGAGATCAGAAGTTTAGGTACCATATTAGTTTTAAATTAAAAATAAAAACGAAGAAAATCCTTTAAGAACTCCTTCATTTACTTTAAAAGAATCTAGCCTCCAGAAGCTGTTAATAATGCAGCCTTTGTGCTCCTGGCCCTGAACAGTTCAAAGGGAAGATTGGCAGTAGACTGAAGAGCTGGGTACTGAAAGCGTAGGCACATAGTGGTTTCCTGTAAAGCCAGTGCCATCAGAGCTTCTGTAACTTAATGTTGACAAGCGATAGAAAGTCATCAGTGCCTGACTTTGAATAAGCAGAGGGGCAACCTTAGTTTTAAATGTTTTGCTGTCATACTTAAATACAGCATTTACTGCAGGTCAGGGACTGTTTGCTTATAATAAAGATGGGTGCTATTACTTCAAAGATTAGGCACAGAAGGTTTGATATCTTCCCAGAGGTCACAGACCTAGTTAGTATGTGACCAAACCTAGATCCAAATTAAGGACATTTGACTAGAATCCACACTTCCCTCCCTCCCCCCCTGCCCGCCCTCCCTCTCCCCTCCCCCTCATTTTAAGACAGGGTCTTACTGTGTAGCATTGGCTGGCATGGAACTTGCTATGTTGACTAGAATGTGTTGGAAGCCATTCCATTATACGAAGTTCAGCCTGCCTCTGCCTCCAGAACATTAGGGTTAAAAGTGTGTGCCATCATGGCCCACCAAAGCCTCACTCTTAAATCACAGTGCAGGGCATTGTAATATACTTTGTTAAACAACTTGTGTCCAGAATATATAAAGAGCTTCTAAGGAAATAATTTTAAAAATGGTCAAGCCGGGGATGGTGACACATTCTTTTAATTTCAGCACTCAGAAGTCAGAGGCAGGAGGATCTCTGTGAGTTTTAGGGCAGCTTGCTCTACGTAGCTCATTCCAGGCTATTCAGGGCTACACAGTGAGACCCTGTCTTTGAAAAGAGAGAGATGAAAAGATTTAAAAAGAAGATAACCACATGACCAAATGAAATGTTGTTAGCTTTCATTAATCTTAAGAAAAATAAAGCAAAAAAACAGACAAATAGCCCTATAATGTACACAGTACAGTAAGATTTAAAATATTGAAAACATCAGATATTAGGGATATAGAACAACAAGCTGTCATTTTTTTGATGGAATATATAATTACAACTACTTTGGAAAACAATTTGTAAACTTTTTATATAGCTAACCATGCAGCTGTCTTGTGAACTAATAATTGCATTTCTCAGTAATTAAGAGACATAAAAGCATTGCTAATAACAGACTTGTATAGTCCCTATCAGCTACATAGTGAGTTCTAGGCCAGCCTGGGCTACATAGGACCATTTCAAAAACAGGATCAAAGAAAAAGAGATCTGTATATGAGCTTGATCATAACTTAAAACTGAAATGATCCAAGTTCCTCTCAGTGTAAGAAAGGGAAATGGTTCACCTAGGAGACTCCAGTAAAATTTACAAAATAAACTTCGGATACACTTAATGTAGTGAGTTAAAAAAGTATAATGATAATACTACTTGCTTCAAAGTATATGAAGGCTTATCATGGGCCAAGCTGTCTGCAAATTATAAATAAAAACAAAGAGGGCGCAGGGGGCTTCTTTGGTGTGGTAGAAGTATCTTAATTTCCATGATGGTTCTACATATCTTGTCCCTTTGGGCTTCTACAAGTTAAAGTGTAAATGAAATGAATTGTCATCAACAAGCATTTGTTTTTCACACTTTTGGAGGATGAGAAATTGAAGATTAAGTTGTCTGTTTGGGGTTCTTTTTCAAGACCATAGGTGGCTCCCTTCTAGCTGTGTCACCACATGGGAGAAAGAATGACGTAGCTTTAAGAGTTCGTTTTCTAAAGCTGATCAAATACGAGGGCTTTGCTTTCATGACCGAAATATTCCACTGCCTCATCATGCCTTCATCTTTGGGTTTAGATAGCAATGCATTCTGGAGGGACACAAACGCATGTACTGAGCCGCACGTGTACATATCTATAGACTTAGGTGGTGCCTGTGTATTTAAAGTGGATGCATGCTACTGTGTATGAAGTTACCTCAATAAAAAAATAAAGATTTGCATGGGAGGGCTTGAAGGGAGTAAAGGGAAGAAGGGAATTATGTAATTAGATTTTATAATTTTTAAAAATTAGAAAAATAATGAACAATAGAAGCTAGGGAAGAACTTTTGGACAAGTGCAGTACCATATGAACAGCTTAGAGCATGCAGAGATACATTAAAAGGTACAGAACTGTTGTGTAGACCATCAGCTGATACTTATAATTAGCCCCAGATCTAAGTTGTATCCAGTATACTTTTCTAAGCTTGCATGGTTCATTATGCAGACTTAGAGATTATTTATTAATAATTAGTAAAAGTTTTAAAACAGAGTGAGGGCTTAAATGTCAGTTGTATAGGACACTTAATGCATTAAGTGACTATCCTAGGTTTTATGTCAAAAGTCATTCATTTGGGGAGAGCATTTTGAAATGGAACTAGTCTCTTAAGAGTAGAATGGAGCAAAATGAAGACATGGAAGGTTTCCACAGATATATTGGATTAATGACTAAACAGAATATTTATCCCTCTGTGATTTATAAAAATGATGTAGGCTCCCCACTCATTGGTAGAAGATTTTAAAAATGGGCTTCTAAGTCTAAGCATGCTTATTTCAACATTTTGTTTATAATGTATTCCAGAAAAGTTGGGGGTTTAGAAACAATTAAATGAGCTAAAATAAATACAGCAATATTTTGTCCTTGTAATGTTGCAGCAAATGAATTAAATATAGGCAAGGTGACAAATTCTCTTTTGGATCGATGATCACATATACAGCGTGATCCAGATATGGTCTATCTACCAAAATGATGAATTAAAATAGTCCTGTAGTCTTATTATGAGTTGAACCTTTAAAATAAAGAACAACCTTCTGTTTGTGGGTTTCCCCCTTTCAGTTAGTTTTTTCCCCCTATGGCTTATTATGGAAGTAAATAATAAACATACTACTTGCTACATAGCAATTACTGTGGTATTTGGCTTCTCAAACAAAACTCGCTGGCTTTCTTGTTGTTTCTGGAAAAGCTAATTCCTGGTCTTTGTGTCTGTTTTAGTAATAGTTATGCACGAGTGCGAGCTGTGGTGATGACCAGAGATGACTCAAGTGGTGGATGGCTACCACTCGGAGGGAGCGGACTGAGCATCGTCACTGTCTTCAGAGTCCCTCATCAGGAAGAGAATGGCTGTGCAGACTTCTTTATCCGTGGAGAGAGACTCAGGGACAAAATGGTAATGATTAATAGAGCTATTGATGTAATTTTAGGATACTTTCTGAAGAAATGAATTATCTGTTTAAAATTTTGGTATATCATTTACGTCAGAGTTAATTTTGCCTGTGACTCAATGTTTATTTCTTGGGAGTTGTTTTTATGTTTATGTTAAAGACAATATGCACCTCTGTCTGTCTGGATCTGACAGTAATGTACACATCTTGCATGGGGCTGCTGCTTTACTGTATAGATTAACTCCAGAATGTTCACGAATAGCTCTTCATCCTTCCCCACTTTGGGCCAAGGATCAGCAATCCCTAGTCTGAAGGACAGATTTAGGCATGCCACCTGTTCTTTTTATTTGTTTTTTAATTCAGACCATGCGCTGATGATGTTTTCTTGTCAGAGGGTGGGGTAGGGTGTTGTTTTAAACATTTTCAATGGAGCTGATGATGGTGGCTCATACCTGTAACCTCAGTTGTTACTGAGGAGGATTATGATGTTTAAGTCAGCCTGGAATACATAGTTCTATGCTATGCTGACCTACACAGTTAAAGACTTTATCTCAAAAAGCAAGCGTTAGTAAAGTCAAAGAATCATAATTTTGTGACTTTAAAAATTAGGTGGAATCAAATTTTAGCATCCATAAATAAATTCTTCACTTAAATTGTTTGCAATATATATATGTTTTGCTTGCATATTTTTTGTTCATTACATGCATATCTGGTGCCTTCAAAAACCAGAAGAGGGTGTTGGGTCCCCTGGAACTAGAGTTACAGGTGGTTTTGAGCTGCATGTGAGTGCTGGAAATGGAACTCTTTGTCCTCTGAAAAAGCAGTCAGTGCTCTTAAGTACTGTGCCATCTCTTCAAGACACTCTGTACAGGGCTGAAGAGATGGCACAGTACTACAGAGTGTCTTGACTTTGGCTGAAGCCATTGATTATTGTAACTGTTCTCATGCTATAAAGGCAGTTGAGTAGCAGCAACAGAGGCCTTAAGTGTGTGGCCTCTTATTTTTTTTTAAATATTTATTTATTATGTATACAATATTCTGTCTGTGTGTATGCCTGCAGGCCATAAGAGGGCACCAGACCCCATTACAGATGGTTGTGAGCCACCATGTGGTTGCTGGGAATTGAACTCAGGACCTTTGGAAGAGCAGGCAATGCTCTTAACCTCTGAGCCATCTCTCCAGCCCCGTGTGTGGCCTCTTAAAGAGAAACTTTGCTTACTTCTGCCTTAAACTCTTGGGATCTCAGGTTTTTTTCTATTCCCCATAATTTTTTTTTTTTAAATAAAAAGACATAAGATTACATACTGGCCAGTCTGAATCTCAACAAAATTATTTTTCACCTTTGTGGATGTTTTCTTACATTAAAATATTTTAAAATGATAATCTAGTTTTTGATGTTAGTTGTCCTTTTTTAATTTCTGTGGACAGCTTATTCTCATTTTATCTGAGAACCAAAAACTACAGCGTACAAGTTGAGTAACATTAGTGTCATTTGTGTGTCAAGGAAAGAGCAAATGCATAGAAGCAAAATAGAAATAGTGTTGAAAATTTCTTAAGATACTTTAAAGTAACTAGAAATCATTTAAATTTGTTAGATGAGTTCATAAGCATATTTAGCCTTTGTTATTTCTGTCAGATGTTTGAGATGTAAATAATTCTTTTGTACAGGAACATTTTGAATGTTCTTTTTTTAGGCTGGGTTTTGGATTTCATAATTTTTTTTTACTGATGGATCATTTTAGTAACTTAGAAAGTTGCTAATCTTTGCTCAGATTTCTCCCATAGTTAGAATTATCATATATCATCTTGAAATCCTCCCAAGACCACTGTTTTGTGGTTTTATAATTACTTCTTAATGGTACATATGACACAACGGATCACAGTTAACTAGAATATGTTTAGTTTTGAGGAAAACTCCAGTTAAATCAGAGGAAAATGGAATAAATTTAATGTGTCACCTTATAAAGTTTAAAAGTGATTCTTTGCACACATAGAATGGTGTCTGCATATTTTAAACATGGAGATGCTAAATAGTGACCATAATGATGTTGCAAGTAGTTTGTCCTAGAGTATAATGTTTCTAATTTGATATCTGAGTATTTTTAAAAATAAGTTGTAGGTTAGAAACTGTGTAAAGAGGAAGGATATAAAATGTTTCTTCATGAATGTTTGGTAATAAATATTTTTTAAAAAAAATACAAGGCAAATGTGGAATAAAATTTGGAGGAGAAATATTTTTAAGTAAGAGCATATCAATAGGAAAAGATGACCTAAATATAAGATAGTGTTTACTTAATGTTAACTAAGGAACCCAATCAGTATAATTTGAAGTGAGGTTGGTTTGAGGTAGCTCAGGTTGATGGAGACAGTGAGTGGTCAGTATGTAGCTCTTCCATACAACTGCAAAAAATGAGCCTGGGATTCAGAAGACAATCTTATTTTCAACAGTAGGAAACGGAATGAGGAGAAAGGGAAAGAGAGGGAGAGCACACATATGCAAGCACAGAACTTCCTCCTGGGATAGAGGATCATCCATGATGGTTAGTGACTAAATGGGCTTTTCTGCCAGAAGTACTGACCTCAGGAATCAAAGCACCTGTTGTTTTACTTAACTGTTGACTGTTAGTGATGCAGGGACAATAAGCAGATCAAATGTTGGCCTGGAGGAGACATTGCATACAGTTGGAAGGTTGCAATGTTTGTTTCAGGAATTAGCTATAATGAAGCATTCTAGGTTGTGAGGACTTAGGCACAAAGATAGCAATAACTCATGGGTATGTCTTGAAAATATCAAAGTAGACAGTCTCAAGGCAAAGGAGACAGGAGCATTGAAAACAAGAGATGAGAGTGTCAATTCTATGACTTATTTTGTTGATTGGTTTTAATTCTAGCGCTTCTATTTTCTCAAAGGCTCCCTGACTGCAAATCTGGAAATCCATAAAATTCTTTCCAAATTGATAATTGTTTTCTTTTAAAGGTTTTCCTAGTAAATAAACATTGTATTTTAATAGTTTTCTGTGTGATAAGTTGCTAGAAACTCTCCTATACTCTTTTGTGGACTGAATCTTAGCATTCAGTCCGTTTGATGAATTAAAGAAGTGAAGTTCTTGTTTTTTTAGACTCCTGAATGAACTTGCACCCTTTAAGAAAATAAATAATAGGAAAAGTTGCACATGGCCATGGCTGACCAAGACACATACAAGGTGTATTTAAGAATGTTTACAAGAATTTAGAAACATTTACTTGATTTAAGAAAACCAGCCCCCTCCTTCCAAGTGATGAACAGAGCCTTGTTTTAACAAAAGACTGACTTCCAGCCTTTGATTTGTGATTACTTGTTATGCTTCCTAAAACAAGGGAATTGTTTAGGGTGCTTTGAAAACAAGAACAAGGTTATAAAATAGCTACCAATGTAAACAGTGATTACAAATGTAATTTTGAAATGAAAAGAGGAAAGATGCTTGTTTATAGTATGGAAAGTTGCTGAGGAGATCAAGGAATTATTTTTAGAATTAATGAGTAATTAGATTGTGGATAAACAATTTATAAATGCTAAAATTTCACTAAAAGTTTTTCATTTCTTCAACAACAATGGTATTTATAAAAGTGGGGTTTTTGTTTGTTTTGGGTTTTTTTTTTGTTGTTTGTTTTGCCTTCTATTGAGGACCAAGACAAAATTAGAATATTTCCTGGGAAGAAGATAATTATACAACACCAGTCACTTTGACCCTGACCCCCTTTCTATGTTAGGGAATCTTAAAACTCTATATTGAAATTAGTAAAAGTACAGAACAAGAATTTTCCTGCTAAGCTTTCCCACGATACCTCTGAATTGCTTCACTGTCAAATGGCAGTACTGTAGGAGTATGCTCCACTAAAATCTAAAGGATTTGACTAGCTTTTACTTAGGGTTTGGCCTCCTTGGCAGTCCTGTCTCCTGAAAGACACTGTTGTGTGAACTGGAATATCACAGTTAGGAAGAGGGAGGAGTGGGAGTGGAGGTGTTGTGCTATTTCTGTGTGCTGCCCTCAGCAAATCACAGCCTCTGACTTCCACTTTCAGCTCTGACCTTCACAATTGCTCCCCAAAGAAGCTCTTCCGCCTCTGGGCCTTCTCTTTCTTCCTGAGGGCTCTTTGTTGTCTTGACCTTGGTTCTCTTTCCAACAGGTTCTTCTGATATGGTTGATAGTCAGGGCTATTCTGTTCCACTTGGGACTCTGTGGTTTTGTACTTAAATTTTATGTCTATTCAATTACTTTGCCTGTAATTTTCTCCTAAACTCACTAAATTCCTCTGTCTTTAGCATTTTTATTAATTTTTATCAGCAATGTTTTTTCCTATCTTGTAAATTATTTTCTCATCCATTCTGTGCTAGGCAGTAAGTTGGTAAATTTTTGTATCAACTATAAAAGCAACATCATACAGCATGCCCATTTAATAACTACACATTAAAGCTTAGAATATATTGAGATTATATTTGGGTTCTATTTCTTCCTTCCAAACCCTCCTTTGTACTCCCCACTCTCCTTCTGATTTGTAGCATTTTTTTATCGGTTGCTATCGCATAAATATATATATTCACATATATATGCTTATTCCTAAATATAACCTGTTGAATCCATATAATGTTACTTGTTTTAATTCTAAATTTTTAAAGGTGAGTTGTCCTTCCAACCATATAGCACATAATTTGTCAGCAGATGCTTGTGCCAAATTCAGTTAAAAGAATTGGTGTTGACAGAGGTTTCTGTCTGGCAGCCATTCAATCCTCAAAACACACAGAGGTCAACATTAATTATAAACTGGTTGGCCTATTAGCTCAGGCTTCTTAATAGCTCTTATAACTTATATTAACCCATAATTCTTATCTATGTTAGCCACTTGGCTTGGTACGTTTTATCAGTGAGGCATTCTCATCTTGCTGCCTCTGCATCTGGGTGGCAACTGCAGACTGAGTCTTTTCCCAGAATTCTCCTGTTCTTGTTGCTGGCCTCAATTTCCTGCCTGGCTACTGGCCAATCAGTGTTTTATTAAAGCAATATAACCCGTAAATCTTTACAGGGTACAAGATCATTGTCCCACAGCAAATTGGGATTATGAAAATGAATTAAGAAATCTCAGTTCTCACAGTATATACATTCTAATTAAAGTAAATATTAAACAACAGGCTAGGTAGTGCTGGAAGAAATGGAAGTTTTTCTGTCAGGAACTTGAGTAATACTCAAGAGTAGCCAGTGACAGGTTGACTGAGAAGATTGGGTAACATTTGTGTGAAGATGATTTATATTTTAGTTTGTTTGTTGAGGTTTCCATATCTTGAGCATTCTTAAAGTTGAGTACAGTTATGGTGTTAGTTTTGGGTAGTATATTATATAAAATCTCAGACATTTTGGATTTGGTAAGTGGAATCAGAATATTTGTTAATAGTAGTCATTGATGTAGGGATGAACTGTGATATGTGATCTCTCCTGTTCAACCAGACTTTCTTTCTTGATCTTTGTTGTCCTCCTCTGTATCTTTTTTACTTTGCCACAGAGAAGCCTCCTAATTTTATTGTCCAGTTTTACGTAGTTCTATTTTTTCAATAATTTTCCTACAGAGAATCTTATTATGTCAGAAGAAAATGATCTGGCCTTACCATTTTGTCTCATCTATTTAGCCGTATCTTTCTCAAGGATAGACTATCAGGTATTTTCATGTTATTGCTTGAGTACCTATAGATTAGCTGAAGCAATGTATATTAAACTTCAGAATATGCCTACTCTTACAAGTATGAAACTAATGGCCCCAGGGTTAAGAGCTCTGGCTGCTCTTTTAGAGGACCCCACTTAGATGCCTAGAACCCACATGGCAGATCTCAGCCATCTGTAATTCCAGTTCCAGAAGAAATAGTGCTCTTTTCCTGACCTTAATGCCCTAGGCATGAGCACATCGATAGACATTCATGTACATAAAATAAGTATTTAAAAAGTTTAATTAAAAAACACTGTAGAAAAGAAGGCTCTAAGTCCCCATGTCCATTTTGTTGCCACAATCCAAAAGTAGAGTACTTTGAGGAAGTCAGCTGTGTTATGAATAAATGGAATTGGGACAAATACCCACAGTTTTCAACCAGTCAACCCTTTCCTGTGCATTTCAGGGCCAGTTCACCAATGGCAGAAGTATCTTTGTGAACACTCGTAAGTTTTGTGAGTTTCTTTCAAAAGTAGTTTTACAGCAGCTATTTCTTTAATGTGGCTGATGCCTCTTGAAGAGGAAAAACCCTGCCTCTTACCGTTACTGTTTGCTATGTTTTGGAGCCTTGTAATACTTGGTTCCTGAAAGTTAGGATTGGGAGCTAGCTAGTTACCCTTTTGGCTGCCTTTATTTCCTCTTTCAGACAGCTTCACCTTTTGTACTTTGACCTTCCCTTAGCCCACGCTTCACATATCTTAAAATTCAATTTTCTGTTTTAAATGATGATCATCAGTCTGTTCATTAGTTACTCAATTTCTTTGGATTCTACTACACTGAACTGATTTATACTGGCATGGTGGGTCACACTTGTCAGTTAGGTTGGCTTCATCTTTCTCTTTAGTGCCCAATGCTAGTTCTTCATACTAGGTCTCCCATTCTGATGTGCTCTGTTTATTTTTTGAATTGTAGACTGTTTTCTTGTTTCACTGTTTGTGGTACTGGATATTTATCTTAAGATCTTATATTTATTAGGCAAAAACTTCACTACTGAGCTATACTTCTGTTAAGGCTATTAAAGTTCTGTAGCCGTCTTGATTTCTGAATTAGAGTCCAAATTTTTAATTGAAATTATTGGTGCTGCATGCTAGCTTTCTCTTACTTTTATTAGACTCTTAATTATAACCTGGCTATCCACTTTTAGTTGACTGGTTAATTAATATCACTCCTGTCTGTATTTAATCATTTACTGTTGTCTTTTCATGTGCTTGGCTTCCTGTTCAGACTGCCATAATACAGTGTTGCTTGGATGGATTATGTTTTTTGCAGTTGTGGGTGTCACAGAGTCAGATCAAGGATGTTGCCTGCTTATGTTTCTAATGAGGGCACTTCCCTGTCGGGAGACTCTCTTCAAGTCCTCTGGCCTAGGGAGGAATGCTGGTATCTCTTCCATCAACGGGACACTTGCTTTATAACAATTTAGGCGCTGTGTGTCTAATCTCATTTGACGTTTGCCACTTCCTCACAGGCCCTGTCCTCAGAGAAAGCCACATTGGAGGTTAGAGCTGCAGCACAGGAATTTGCAGGGACTCAGTTAATTTACATACAGCTTCCTGCTTAACTCTTAGTTGGTAGGTTTCTAGGCAAATGTACCTTCTTATATTATTATAACTGTGTAGAGAGAGTTTGGTGTTTGCTGGCATCAGTTGTCCTCATTAGTTATTACTTTCTTGTAGAATGTGTTTTGTATTTACTTTGAGAAGTATGAATAGTTTCTCTTTAAGCCATAGGGGAATATATTCATTTAATCTTTTTCATATATACATAAAAATTGCCATCTTCTTTCTACCATTCTTGGAGTCTTTTAAAGTTCTTCCTGTAATTTTTCTTTCTTAGATACTAAGTAGATCTTTCTGAATAATGCTAGGTATTATTAATAATTAAGGATCCCTGTTTTTTTGTGAATGTATAGACTTTCTACTGTTGTACATAGAAGTATGATGTTGGCTGTTACCTGGAGAGATATCTTTTATTGTGGATGTAGCATTTTTGTCTTTCTCACGTGCCACCAGAATTTGGCATTAATTTTTATGAAATCTGGTTTAGAATGTGTCCCATAGATATTTTAATTTTATTAAACTAAATTTAGATTATTAATATTATAAACATAATGTAAAGAGATCCTGTATGTATTCTCTACTTAGTTTCACCAATGAGAGGTAACATTTTAAAAAGCTATATTATCATATTATATTAAAATATTCATGCAGACAACTACCTTTTGATTTCTGTATTAACCTTAGTCAATTTTTATTATATTTAGATCTGTATAGTTTGATCACATAAATTAACATCTACAGGCACAGTACAAAGCAGCCAACCACTCCTCCTCCTTGTTATTTATGGCCACATACATATCACTGTTAGCCTGACAAGCACTGATTTGTTTGTTCTCTGGATCACTCCTATGATTTTTGTCATTTCCAAAGTGTTATAAAAGAGGAATTGTAAGTATGCAACCTTTTAGGATTGTCTGGTTTTTATTCAGTATAACTTGTTTTAAAAATCTTTTATTGTTAGTATTTTGTAATATAAGTATAGTTTTTTTAAATATTAATCATTGACTAATGAAGAACTTCTACGTTGTTCTAGAGCCGTTTCATAGATAAGGCTACTGTGAGCATTTGTATAAATTTTACTGTACATTTATTTGTGCATATAACTTTTTTTCTAGAATAATCCAAAATAGAGTTTGCTAGATTATGTGATAGTAATTTGTTTAATGATGTAAGAAGCTGCTAGACTTGTACTGAAAGTGGCTGTGCTGTGATACGTTTGCTCAAGCGGTACCTAAATGTTCACGACATTCTTATTCAGCATTTCATGGGCTCACTTTTCAGTGTTGGTAATTGGGCATCTAACGAAAAGTCAAAGTCATTGTAGCTTTAATGTGCATTTCCCTGGTAGCTAATAGTATCCTTTCTTGGTGAGATATTTGTTGTCATTTGCCCATTTCCTCACTGGGATACTTTCTTTCTGTTGAGGCTCCAGTGCTAATTCTATTCTGGATGGTAGTTCTTGGTGGAACAATGTGCTGTGTACATGTTTTCTCCCAGTCCTTAGTTTTCTTTTCATTCTTTAATAGGCTCTTATAGAGCTTTAAGTTTTGCTAAAGTTCATTTATCTGTTTTTCTTTTAGTAGACTGCTGTTTTAGTGTCAAATCCATAAACTGTTCGATTGTCTGTTATTTCTGACGCTATATTTTATAATTTGTCATACACGTTATAGTTTTGTATTTTATATTTAAACCCATTTTAGACTAATTTTTAGTTACTATTAAAGTTAAGCTAAGATTCTCTGTCTTTGGGCTGAATGATTGTATTTCTCTGCAGCATTTGTTGAAAAGTTTGTCCTTCCTCCTTGAATCACCTTTCTGTCTTCCTTTAAGATGGTTCTGTAGGTTCTCTCTTGTTCTCCTACTTTGACAGTTTTCCTGCAGATGCTGTATCCCATGCTCCTGTACTGTGCATTAGCACAGATACCTAGGAGAGGGAGTCCTCCCACTGGGTCTTGTCTCTTCAAGATTGTTGTAGGTCCACAGTCTTTCCCTTCTATAGAAAGTCGAAGTGCTGGTCTTGCCTCTGTCTGCAGGAAGACTATGGGGCCTTGGCAGGAATGCATTTATGATGAGTCATCTAATCTCTTTGTTTAGATCTCTAAATTCTTAAACTAAAAAAAAGTGTATTTATTTTGTACTTTTGACATTAAGTTCTTTTCTTTTCTGGTTTTCTTATCTGCCAAGATTTTTGTGTTGCAAACTCCTTTTAAATATTCTGCTTTGGTTACCCCACATAGGATCTATCCCCCCTGCTTCCTTCCCCCTCCTCACTTCTGTTCTCCTGAAACCTAGGCCATTATGTATGCAAAACTGTTCCCTCATGCACAGCCCTCCACTCTTATATGTAGTTATTTCCTTGTCTGATTCTCATGCTGATTTCCTTGATTCATTAGCTGTTTAGAAGTAGAGAATCTAGTTATTTTTGCTCTTTTTATTCTAGAGAATACAGTGTGATTCTTTTGCCAAGATATATTTTATATTGTGAGTAAATTCATTTAAATGTTACACATCTTAAAGACCATCTTTCATTATAATTAATATCTATTTAACCTTAACAGAATAAGAATACATTTTTACTTCCTAACTTAAGTATACTTGCTAATGATTGAGTTAAAAAAATACTAATGTGATTTTAAAATACAGCTCTTTTACTTTATCTTTGATAACTAACCACATTCTAAGTGGATCAATCACAAATTACTTTAGGAAATTCTTGTTAAAATACTTCAAGAAAGTATTTTTATAGTTATTTTTGATTTAATATTATATTAATATGTACAATAACTTTATATTTTATTAACTTAGGATAAGATTTTTCTCTTGGGTAGAAATGAGAATGAGGCTACTTGTATGTATGTGTGTATTTGTATTCTTGTGTGAATTTCTGTCTCACTAACTCATTAATGTTCTTTAAGGTTATCATGGGGACCTGGTGAAATTCGCTCATTTCCTAAACTACTTAATCCTGGAAAAATTTTCGAGTTATGAATTAAAATTAGGGAGAGATATATTTGAAGCATACAGTCTCACCCCCCCCCCCCATAGTGTACAGGTACACACATCCCAAGACACATTTGTGGCGGTCAGACAACATTTCTTTTTGCCTTCGACCTTTTTTGAGACAGGTTGTCTTAATAGTTTGCCTTTGACTATGTTGAGCTCGCAGGTCCAAGAGCTTCTAGGAATTCTGCCTCTGCTTCCTTCTCACAGTAGGTACACGGCATTGCAGATGTGCACTGCCATGCTCATCTTTATGTAGGTTTCGGAGACATTCTGCTCAGGGACTCCTCACATTTGTGCCACAGACACTTTGTCTGACCCATGGAGCCAGCTCCTGGCCTTGCTTTTCAACTATAACTGCATTTATGAATGGCAAAATAAGCAAACCATACTGCTTCTGGTTTTAAACATATTTTTATTATGTGTGGCAGTTGCATTTAGGATCATTTTATGGGACTTGGAATTATTCATTTCTTGTATACAGGATCTTCTCTTATAAAGAAGCTCCAATAATTATAAATAGAGTTCTCCCCTGCTCTTCTTTCTCCTCCTCCTCCCTCAGTTAATGTTATTTTAAGTCAAATGTGAAACAGCTTTGTAATTTATGTGACTTAAATGGAAAAGAAGTTATTTAATTCAGACATGTAGTCTGAGATTTATGTAACTATTGTTTGATACAACATGTTCTCTGTGACATAGATTTAAGATTATCCACAAAGGCTTTGGTTGGGTGGTAGTGGTAATTAATAAGTAACTTGTCTTTCTGTCTCAGAAACCTTCAGTAGCTACCACTGTTGTAGCCCTAAAGAGTATCTTTCTGCTACGTTAAATGTATTGTATAATATCAGCAAGTTAATCCCTAGTATATAGGCAAAAACAAATTGAGTTCTTTCTGATTCATAATTTGTTGGTATGTTACCCTTGTACCTGTTGTGTATTGCATGAGTTCAGTGTTTGCACTTTTTTATATATCCCCAAGAACTCAGTGTTTTCCTTTTTTATATATTTCCAAGAGGATAGCATTTGGAAACTAGTGGTGGATAGTAGTATAGATCACATTGAGATCTTAATCTTAGAGGAAACAGTTGGAAAGTATTAATTTTAGGAAATCTAACAGAAGAACTAACTCAGTAATATTTTCAGGCATTAAGATTTAGTGACATGCTACATAATACCTAGAAGTAAACTTTTTTTTTGTTCTTCTTCCTGTTTTCAAACAATTCAGTTTACCATTTTCTAAAATACTGCATTTACTATATTTATGAATGAGTACAAGTGTTACAGTGATTAACACCTATACAGTATTTATTCTTGAGTTCTATAACTTAAATTTGGGTCTTCTTATATTTCTGTTTCTGAAAAATAGTTGTATAACAAATAGTAAATCAGCATAGATACTTTTCCACACATGTAGCCATCAGCAAAACCCTAGCACTAAGTTAACAAGACTTGCTATCAAACAGACATCAGTCCCAGTGCTTTGATGATAAAGGTTTAACAACTACTTTCATATGGGACAGAGGTAGTGATTCATAGTATTTACATACTTCTGCCTCATCTGACTTCACTCTACCGGTGTCATTGAATATAATGTATACTGGATGACATGAAGCATAGCAGTAATTGGAGTAATTTATTTCACTATAAGGTTTTATTATTAAATGTTTAATAATGACTTCCAAAATTCCAAAACATTCGTCCACTGGGCTCTACAGAACTTGTAAAAGCCAACTGTAGCCTGGTATAACCTAATTCAGTGGGTGGAGATCTGGAAAACACATAAAGCCTGCAAGTTTTTGAAGAAACTGTACACATGTGTATTTTTATGAGGAAGGATGTTTGTTAGATATGTAAGGTTGCTTCTGTGTTGTAAGGATTAGGGGATAGCCAAACATAGATGCAGTTTATAGACTTAGCGAAAGGAGGTGTTTAAAAATACCCAATTTGAAATTACAATGTCAGAAACTTTATCAGACTATATCTTGTCTAGAGGTCAGGAAGGGCTTTTCTTATGAATGTTTGTATGAATTGGAATCTTTGCAAGGTACGGGTTGAGTAATAAAGTTATAGGCAAAGGAAGTGACCTGTGCTACACCATCTCTGGGACTGTCTCTCCAGAGTCTTTGTCAGATGAGTAAAGGGAGCAGAGAGCAGAGCAGGAAACGAGAATGGAGTAGGCAGTCAGATGGGTGGGGTGGGACCATCTCTGGGCTGCAGTCAGTCATCGTTAGGATTTTAGTTTTGATCCTAGCTTTGGGAAGACTGTAAAGGTTAAAACAAAGTATACTTTCTATTTTTTTTTTAAAAGAAAGAAAGAAAGAAAGAAAGAAAGAAAGAAAGAAAGAAAGAAAGAAAAAAAAATTTCACATACAGAGTAGTTGCCCTGACTGAGGGGATTGTTAGCAGTGTGTGGAAAAGGTATGCCGGTGAAGGTGATAGCCGGAGTAGCTGGCATGGTGTTTTTGAGCATGTAGAGTGTGTGTGTGTGTGGTGTGTGTGTGTGTATGTGTACATATCACATGTTGCCCTGAGGTCAAAAATTCGGCAAGAAAAAGGCTGAGTCCAAGTCCTTGTAGCATTTCTAGTCTTAGCACTAGGAATAAACAGACTAGGAAGCAAAGTGGTTTGAAGTCATTACGACTAGTGTGAAGAACTAAAGTAGGTATGTGATCTGAGTGCTGCTTAGGTGGTTCTTAACTGGTTTCTTTTAGCCTTATAGAGTAATCTTTTTTTTTTTTTAAATATTTATTTATTTATTATGTACACATATTCTGTCTGTGTGTGTGCCTGCAGGCCAGAAGAGGGCACCAGACCCCATTACAGATGGTTGTGAGCCACCATGTGGTTGCTGGGAATTGCACTCAGGACCTTTGGAAGAGCAGGCAGTGCTCTTAACCTCTGAGCCATCTCTCCAGCCCTTATAGAGTAATCTTAACGTGTATTTTTTCTCTTTTGTATAGTGATAATGATAGCAAATGTGATAGAAAGTTGTCTGAACATCTTGGTAGAAAAAGGCTCCCATATTAAAGATAATATAGTGTTTGATCCTAGAATGAACCCTATACTAGAAGTTTTTAAAATGTTATTATCAGACAAAATTAGAATATGAACTAACAAAAGAGTATCTCCATGTTAACTTTGATCACTCACTGTGTTACATACAAGAACAGTCTTAAGGAAGACATCCAAGTATTAAAGAGCAATGGGGCATCAAATAATTACCTCCTTGGTACAGTTCAGAATAAAATAAGCAAAAATGTTGGACTAGAAATGTAGCTCAATGGTAGACCACTTGCCTATCATGTGTGAGGCCCTAAATGCAATTCTCAGCACTGCAAAAATAGACAAACAGAAATTAAATAAAATAAAAATTGTATACATTAGGATGTATAGAGCGGATATTAAAAATAGATAACCCAAGTAAAAGGGAGGAAGTCATTTTACCTATTATTGTTACTTTCCTGAACCATTTCAGAAAAAATAAAATATGAAGAAACAAAGCTGCATTATCCCACAAATTACATGAAATTTTCATTCATAATTATAGGATGTATTTAATGCTGTTATTTTCAAAGGAAGCTAGAACTTTGAGAAGTTAGCAACCCAGTGCCAGGCATGGTAGCACACGCCTTTAGTCCCAGCCTGCCTGGGAGGCAGAGGCAGGCCGTCTGTGAGCTTGAGGCCAGCCTGGTCTCCCTAGGAAGTTTCAGTCCAGTCAGACATACTCAGTGAGACCTTGTCACAAAGGGGGGAAAAGTTTTATAACCAATAACCAAGCTACTAAAATGGCAAGTAAGTATTAGATCTGCTTCTGTAATGGGTCTCTTAAGAAAGTAGAAGAGGAATGGCTGGAAGATGTAATTAATGGTGGAGCGCTTGTTAGATACCAGAAACACAAGGAGAAAGGGGGAGAGTGGTTTTTAAAAGTCATATTGATATTACCACTTCTGCTCTGTCTCTTTCCCCAGGCTTTCTCAAAAACAATTTTAAGTATATTCTATTAGAAATTTTGTATGCAGAATAAGTGTTTATTCTTTTAAATGATAGCGTAATCCACATTCTGTTTACAATCTCATCAGTCCCTTTATTAGGTAGACTTTGTGAAGATTACATTCAGTAGCTCATTTTATTTAAAAACGCTCGTTGTATTTATAGTCCTCAGTGTTTATGTCAAAGCTACATTAGATGCATTTTGTGTGTTCATTAACTTTGGCACCTGACTTTTGGCAGGTGGTTTTGGAGTGTATGCTTAAAAAAGACCTCGTTTATAATAAGGTCACTCCCACATTTCACCACTGGAAGATCGACGACAAGAAGTTCGGCCTTACCTTTCAGAGTCCTGCTGATGCCAGGGCTTTTGACCGAGGCATTCGAAGAGCTATAGAGGATATTTCTCAAGGTAGGGTGTTTTTGTTTTTGTAATTTTCTGAATGTTTACACCTTATATATAGATAGTAGTAGTAAATGTTTATTCTTTCTTTGATGTTGACCTAAAGTAGTTGTGTCCTTTAATCAAGTAAGGTTGTCTGTTAACGTGCCCACACTTTGAAAGGACATAGTAAGTAAAGAGTAATGAGTAATGAGAAGGCTGCTTGGCTTCTTTATGTTTGTCCAGTCGCATTTGATACCATGTGAAGGTGGTGTTGTGAAGAGCCTGTCAGCAGTGTGTGTCCTGGAATATTACACTCTTTTCTCTTTAACGAGATAGAAAGAAACCTTGTAATATTCATATATATATATCTAGATTCTAGATCCTCAGTTATAAAACTCTGTGGTCTTCTTGAGATTTGGCAGAGGCCGCAATCTCATCTGTCCCCTTTAATATCTTACCAGTTTGTTAAATGATGGTCAGCCCCAAACGTGGAGATTCTAAATGGAGAATGTATTTTCTCATAGTTCTGATGTGTGTTTGCTTAAACAAAAGATGATATTTAACCCTATCTCTTCCTATAGGAGATAATAACCAATATTTTTTTTTCTAATTGAGAAGGATAAAACCTTTAATAATACAAAAACGTCAGTGTGGTCAAACGTGACTGTTAGCCCTGTGCTCAGGGATAGAGGCAGGGGATTGAGAGCTCAAGCTCTTCCTGGGTTGGGCTGTATAATGAGACTGTGTCTGGAAAAGCAAGCAGACAGAAAGTAGGAAGTGCAAGGTGGTAATTTAGAGGAATTTGAAGATATAAACTACTTAGGAGAAAACTAGAGATGAGCTTGAAAATGCTTAATACTGAGTATGTTTTGATTAAGTGTGTGAAGCTGGTTAATTTTGGCATATTTTCTAAAGCTGCCCAGTTGATTCTAATTGTTTGCCTAAATTTTATAAAACAAATAATTTAAAGAGAAAAATCATTATTCATAACTCATCAGATTAAAGTAATATATTTTATGTTTTGAGCTGATTTTTTTTAAACCTGTATGAATACAGGTTTAAATGCCCTTGTACGAGAATACTTCTTTTTGTAAGATGGAGTAAGTGAGGTTCACAATGTTGTGCCAGTTTATGTTTAAGGAGGAAATGCTCACTTGCCTCACCAGGTTACTGTTGCTGTATTCATCCTGTCTTGTTAAAAATTTAATATCCTCCTCATCAAAGTTCTCTAAACTTACTAAATTTCTGTTACTTTTTTTATCCCAAAAAATAAACTACTTTTTACAAGGACCACATTTCTTTTCATCTCATGCCTGCTTCATGCTAGCTATGTCTAGAACATAAGTGACGTGTACTCATGTCATTTTGTATTAATTTATTGTAACTAAAGACACTCAACACCATAAAAGCCTAAACAGACATGGGTATGCACAAGTTAATCAGTGGAGCCTTGACTCTCTATAGTAAGTCAAGTTTGACTTCTTTTTTAACTTGAACAACTAAACTCTTGGTTTTGGATGCTTGTGTTTCCTGGATCAGACTATTTAAATACTGAATTAATCACATTTTGACATCACTTAAACAACCAGAGAAATATAACATAACAAGTCTGCTTAGCTATAAAAGAAAGTAAATGGAAATTTGCCAAGAGATGATGGAAGAAGTCATTTTATTATTCTAACAGGAACAAATACAAGTGTCTGGTATTTGAATCTGTAACCAGGCAACCCAGAAATGAATCTCTGATCTTTATAATGATATTGTCAATCTTTAATGTGGAAATCTAAGGGGATATATATATATATATATATATATATATATATATATATATATATATATATATATGCTTTATTAACTTTGACCTCTTATTTTAGGGTGCCCAGCATCAAAAAATGAGGCTGAAGGAGGAGAAGACGATTTACCAGTAAGTAGTTTGGCTTGAAAGGTGTTTCAAAACATAAACATGTTTAGAAAATCATTAGAATTCATGTTACAACCCACAAATTTCAAAGATAATATTATTTACCTAGGTCTTCCTGATTAAAGGGAACCACTGCCTAGAGAGTTTTATTTTGTATAAGGAATTGGCTCATAAAGTTGTAGAGATCTGAAGTCTGAAGCGGGCAGGCTGGCATGATGGAAGCTGGTCAGATTTATTCTGCAGCATTGAGCTGGGTTTTCAGACCCACTAGTCCTTTCTCTGCAGGACATCATCTCACACACTGAGGGGAATCTCCTTTACTCATTTGATTGATTTAAATGTGACTTGTACAACAGAAGAACACTCCATTGAAAAAATTTGACTTAATGGTACTTTTAAGTTTGTAGAGATTATTTACTTTTGTACATCTATGTTGTTCCCAAATTTCTGACTCAATTTATGTCGTGAAGTTGTTTAAGCTGCTGAGTTTTGTGGAGATGCCTTATATAGCAAACAGTTGTGTGAACAGAGACGCTAACTTCCTTAACATGAGAGTCCTTATTTGTATTTTATGTGTGTGGATGTTTGAGCACCATGTGCAAGCAGTGCCAGAAGAGGGAGTCAGATGCATTGGAACTGAAGTCACAGGTGGTTGTGAGTCTCCATCTAGGTGCTTGGAATAGGATGTCCCCCTCCACACCAGGTCCTCTGGAAGAGTAGAGTAACCATTATTTTTTTCTCCTCTCCCCCCACCAATTACACTATTCTAAGGTCTGTCCAGGATTAAAACTGCGAAAGAGAATTCTTTTTTTTTTTTTAATTGATAAAAGGAGAAAAAAAAATTTCCACCTCCTCCGAGCCTCCCATTTCCCTCCCTCTCCTCCCACTCTTCTCCCCCTCCTCCCACCCTTCTCCCCTCCCCCCACTCCCCACCCCCTCCCTCTCCAGTCCAAAGAGCAGTCAGGGTTCCCTGCCCAGTGGTAAGTCCTAGGTCCTCCCCCCTCCGCCAAGGACAATGGCACGGGGTTTTGATCCTACTTAATGTGCTGGCTTGGTGGGAGCCTAGCCAGTTTGGAAGAGAATTCTTAAATTTACTCTAAGGCTCTATAGTTTATCTAGTGACAGATATGCCAGAGTTTTGGAGAATAAGTGATTGGGTACGTGGGAGATTGTGGGGAGGGAGAGCAATAGGGAGCATGCACCTCAGTACACTTGTAGAAGTCAGAGGACTTGTGGAAGTCATTCCTTCCATCATGTGGGTCCTAAGGGTTGAACTCGGGTCATCAGAATTGGAGGCAAGAGCTTTTACCCACTGAACCATTCATTTCATTAGCCCGTGTGTTGCTTTTTGACCGTCATTTATAAAGACAGCTAGAATATAGTTTAAAAGCATAGCATATAACCTGTTTAATTTTTTTCAGCTTAGTAGAAGTAAAAACTTGTCAAATTTGAAAGGATTAAATGTTAGAGCAGAAATCTCATTTTGAATATTCATTAATGTATCCACAGAGAGTAAGATCCCATTTTTGGCCATAATTGTTAGATAGAAAGTATTTGGTGGCAGAACACCTTTCTGTTCTCATCAATTTAGTGTCTTTATCATTTGCCATGAGCTACCAGGGAGAATTTACTTCTTTCTCAACCGTCTTTGAATAGTTTGAGAACAGGTCCATTATTTTGGTTTAAAATCTCATCTTGTTCATGTTTGACTTCTGGTGTCTTTTATAGCCGTGATCACAAACATTGTTGTTACTTAAGAAATAACTAGGTGGTGGTGGCGCACCCCTATAATCCCAGCATTTAGGAGGCAGAGGCAGGTGGATCTCTGTGAGTTCGAGGCCAGCCTGGTCTACAGAGCGAGTTTCAGGACAGGCTCCAAAGCTACAGAAAAACCCTGTCTTAACAAAACCAAAAAAGAAAGAGAGAAAAAAGGATTTACTGTTCCTTGTCTCAAGACTGTATCTACAAACAGTAAAGAATCTCTACAAACTTAAAAGTACCTTGAGGCCAAATTAACTTTTCATTGGAATGTTCTTCTGCTATCTAAGCCAGGACACGGACTGGTTTTTCTGTGATATATTTTCTGCAGATATGTCTTGACATTCCTTCTTTCTTTACTATTTCATCACAGTTATTTCATTGAGGTTGCTTAAGTAGAATATTATATACTAATGGTGTTTTAGACAAAACTCTCAGAAAAGTGCAGGATTAAAAACCTAAGGGAACCATGGGAGGCAGGATTAAAAACTTAAGGGGATCATGGGAAGCATTAGCCCTAGATAGCAAGAGACTGACAGATCTATGTTAGTACAAGGCCAGTCTAGATGACATAATGAGTTCCACAACAGCCAGGGCTACATATTTAGTGAGACCCTGTCTTCAGAGAAAAAGGTGTATCTGAGGGGATTAGTTTATTCTTAATCAAAAATTTCCCTGAGAGGATCTATTGACTAGAATAGGAATTGATTGCAGCTCATTTCTAAAATGAGCTGGTACTATAAACATGTTTGTAATTATGTTAGGGCAAAAGAATTATGGAACTTTTTTGTACTTTATAAGGTCACAAAATCTGAGCATACAATTTCAACTACTATATGTATATATACTTGATAATTAAGGTTTTGTCTTGTCGAATATCATCCAGCCACGCATTATTCAAAGCTAATTTGTGATAACTTCAAGGATAAAATTCTTGAGCAAGTACAATATAGTGTACTTGTTTGTTTATCAGATAAAATTAAACTTTTCAGTGCATTCCTGTGGTCCGTGTAGTCACTTAGGAGGATGCTCTGAGGATTCTGGTTCTCATCCATGCCGTGATAGCATGTGCCCAGTTTCTTACAGCCTTTGTAGCTGGGGCTTTTAGTAAGACTTTGAGTATAAAAATAAAAGTCTTAATGAAAAATGGTGGGCCAGAGTCTGAAAAGATCAGTTTGAATCACACTAACATGAGATAGGGCTTTCAGGAAGACAGTGGGTATAGAGAAGAGAAAATAGATTGGAAAGTGGATGGGAAGGTCACATGTTTACAAAGTCATTTTATAGACATAGAGAGTTGCTCAGCATCAATCTAGAAATCTCAGGCAAAGGTGAAGAATATTGTAATGCATTATATTAGGTGAGAGGGAAAAGATACATTACACTTTGTAAAAAGTGACTGGTTTACTGGTAGAGTATATTTGTATTATTTTAAAAATTAAGATTTTTTTTTTATCAAAAGTAAGGGTAAACGCTTAGTCTCCCCCCCCTTTTTTTTTTTAAAAGAAATTAACAACATAAAAATAAACTTTTCTTGGTTCAGAATTGTCTGAAATGTTAGTTTGATTTTCATAATAGTATAAGTAATAACATGCTTTATTATACATCATATGGATAGCCCTTTCAAACACTGGTCATTTCTCATCTAAATGATTCCTTAGTTATTTTATTGGCTGAGACCCATTTAAATGTATCCTTATAAATTGTTCAGTTATTGCTCTACTCACGGAAGCACAGAATGCTAGCCACGTCAGCATAGTAGTACCGTTTTTGTTTTGTTTTGTTTTGTTCAGATACATATTTTAAGTAAAGCTTGTTGTTTCGGACAAAAAGTTTTGTTGCTTCCTTGCTGTGCTGCAGATGGAACCCAGGGCATTGCTCATGCTAAGTGAGTGCTGGTATCCTAAGCTACATGCCCAGCTTTCATTTAGAATTACTAAACGATTTCTCAATTAGACTGTATTTTAGTAAAAGAAGTTATTGTTAAAGATATCATTACCTTATCTTTTGTTGATGCAACTAATGCTTATTTAAATTTCTATCTTATGAGTATCCCAGCCAGCTCTAAGACTGATACTATTTATAGTAATTAAATATAATTTATAGTAAAAAGTATAAATTTACAATTTATAGTAAAAAGTTGGTTGAACATTTTAATTTACATCCTATTTTAATGAGTGAATCAAAGCTTCTAAGGTCCTTTTTCTTAACCATTTGTTTTTTTACATCGTCTTTATTCAGTTTGTGAGTGACTTAGTGGTTTGTTTTTGAAGGTCTTCAACAGATAGGTTTCTTTTTTTTTCTTTTTTGCTCTTCCCAATTTTTAAATGTATTTTGACAGAAAATGTTTGCTGAATAACAGTGTTTAGCCAACTTCTTTCAGTAGTTTAGCATTAATCATCATACTAGTCTGGGACAACTGTGAGGAGAATTAGGTCACAATGTGAATTAACCAGGTCTGACATAGTTGGCTTTACTTGGCAGTGGGTCCTTGTATATATTTTAAACTTTAATTGCTTGGTTCCTGGCGTAATAACTGCTTTTCACTAGATGTTACAGTTATTTTATAATTTAGAAAAGTGAATTCTGGAGAAATTAATGACTAGAGACTGTGGTTCCAGAGCAAAAATTTTATTTTTATAATAAATAAATTATAAATTTAAAAGATCCTGGTCAGTTTATGTAATTTACTTGTTTATTTTAGAAGTAGCATTAAAAAACTCTTCAAAACTTATTTAAGAAAGAAAGTATACGTCTTGTACCTTGAAATTCGTTAACACTATAATGATCGTTCTAAATTAGTTTAGGATAGTTTGAGTAATAATTTGAGTCAGTGACAGTATTCAGCCATTTCTACTTGGCTGTCAAAAATCTTTTCTCAAATAATTACACATTAATGGAGACAGTAGCAAATAGTTTAATTTACACTGCAAAGAAATGGAAAAACCCAGGACTTTGTTTTATAGTTGCTATATTTCGCTCATGTAACATCTATTTTATAGATATTTTTGTTTGCGATATTTTGAAATGTCTTAAATGACTATCACTAGTTGAGTATATGCCCTCTCTAAGTCTGTGGTGATTGGTGGTTTAAGTGTCTGTAAGTCTTTAGCAAGTTAAACATGGTCACGGACCACTGTGCTCATGTTTCTGTTCATGGACCACTGTGCTCATGTTTCTGTTCACGGACCACTGTTGTTCATATTTCTGTTCTCTTTATCATCATTATAGCTTGTACTGTGTGCTTTTTATTTTTAATTTGCAAATTGTTATATTTATTTGTATTTTCCTCCTAATTTCTTTGTCATCTATGTATTTAAACTACTCAGTGTAGTTAAAGGCTTTATCATTGTATCTTCATTTCTTCTGAGTTATTTTTAATGAGGTCTGTAGTCATGAAGTTTAAGTGTTCTAAATTTCTTCATATTTTGGCATGTACTTTTGTGTTCAGGGGATTGCCTTTCATGGCGATGTTAATGGCATAGACTTACTGATTGTGCTGAAGTGTTGTTCTGTGTTGTTGCTCCCATCAGACCACTGAAGAGGACACTTCTCGTTCCTTAGTAAAAGATCACCTTTTCCAGCAAGAGACAGTTGTTACCAGTGAGCCTTACAGAAGCTCAGACATAAGACCTTTACCCTTCGAAGATCTGAATGCCAGAAGAGTCTACTTGCAAAGCCAAGGCAGCCAGGTAAGAAAATGCGTACCATTCATACATATGTATATCATATATAGAGAAACTGTTGTGCTACAGAAGACCACCAAGACCCTCTAGTCTTTACCAGGTGAAAAACAAACAAAACCAAGAAAGGGTATTGATTTACAGTTAATGGTAGTCAGATGAGATTGGGTGCATTCAGGGTGGTATGTCCATAGACAAATTAATGTAATCTCTGTAAAAGGGCACAGGGATGTGGAGAATGAGTGCTGCAGACAGGGAATGAGTACCTTAGTTCAAGCTGTTGTGGGACGACATGAACTGGGTAGCTCAAACAGCAA
Source organism: Microtus pennsylvanicus (assembly GCF_037038515.1). NCBI lineage: Eukaryota > Metazoa > Chordata > Mammalia > Rodentia > Cricetidae > Microtus > Microtus pennsylvanicus. Next base: position 95,409,440 of record NC_134580.1, read on the forward strand.
GGTTTTTGTTTGTTTTAATCTTACAGCTCTAACAATTAGAATGCCAAGATTACAGGGCGTTGGACTGGCTTTTGTAAGGGCCTTTTTTCCTAGCTGGCCAATTGCCTTCTTGCCATGTCCCCACTTGGCTGGGAACAATAAAAATAAAAACATCTGGTAGCCCTAAGAAGGACACTATTCTGTCTGATTAGGAGATCTGTTTTCATGACCTATCAGCCAAAGGCCTGTCTCTAAATAACTATTATATAGAAGGAGACTAGAAATTCCACATTTGATTTCCAGAAGAGATATGCAGTCTCCATTACAGAGAGCACCATGGGCATGTGTGTATATGTGATCTGGTAGAAAACCACACATATTAGAAAGAAAGGAAAAGAAGCAGAGAGTGGCACCAGATTATTTAATGTTCATACTGTGAAAAATACCTTGGATTTTATCTAGGATGTTTTTCACAAACTTGGGTACATAGTTATGTACTGGGTTATACAAGAAACCAGGGACAAAACACAGAACATTTTTATGGATTGTCAATTTTACTCAAAAACAACAGTTTGAAGTAATCTTCCCATTCGCCATTCATACAGGGAGTTGGCATTTCCTGGGATACTTGGTATTACTCCACCTTTTTTGTTTTATATTGAAATAGTCACTAGGTAGAAATAAATAGTATTTTATTTTATTTTAAGTTTTATATCCCTGATTGTTGGTGTGTTTTCCTGTGTTTATTAACCACTTAGGAATTCTCTTAACAAAAATGTTGCATGTCTCACATTTGGTTGTCTGGCCTTTTCCTACTGATTTGAAGGGATATTCTTTATATAACTTGGGAACCAAGTCCTTTGTTAGGTAAATGCCTTACATCATCTTCCTAGTTTGTCTATAAATTGGGTAATACCTGAATCTACCTCTAGAAGCTTGAAACAATGATGACAAAAAAAAAAGCATCCAGGGAAAGTATTTTATTAAATAAATAGTATTATTCCTAGTCTCTTATCATTAATGTGTCCTGATCTCCAAGATTATAGACAAAGATAGATAGGAATTTAGTAGGAATTAAATGTGATGTATTTGTTTCCTTTAAAGCTATACCTTGTTAAGGGGCAATATACAAAATTGAGGGTTTATTGATGGTGTTTTCATACTTACCAAGAAAAAACACTCTGTTTGGCATGTTGGTGTTGGGATTCCATACCATTTGTATTTGGATATAATCTGAAAGGCAACATGGACAATTCCTCACAGTACAGAATCTGACTCTTAGTTTGTAGAGCTTATTTTGTTTTTCAAAATAACTAGAATTAAAGTCCCTTTTCTAAGATTCAGACTTGAGATTAAGGAAATGCTACATAAAAATCAGAATGCAAAATTTAAAGGAGGACTTTAGAAGCAGTGGAAGCTCATCTTAGCACAGGCTTTACATGCAATAAGTCATGAAATGGGCTACTGGAGTTTTAAGTATTCAGCAGGGGAGTTAATATGCTTTGGATATTTATTGCCTGCTTCAGAGTTAGCTTAACAGATCCTTTTCTACAACAGAAAAGCTAGCTTTTCAAAAGGGCTGGACAGCTGCCTTGTTGAACTATAAGGTCTAGAATGTTACCTTACTTAGCTACCAAATTTAGCTGCCATGTTTATAGATTCCTCCAAAAGACACGATTGTTTGGTCAGACACAAAGAATCTTATTTCTCAGTACAGTGTAGTGCCATGGCCTTCATTTTCATGTAGTTTCCCTTGTTTCCTAAAGTCAGGCCGGTGTTTGCTCAAGATGTACAAAGTGGTCTTGCTCTCATAGTATTTGAAGGAGCTATTCAAGCTGCCAAGGGAGAAAAGTAATTAGTAGGCAAGCCTACCCAGTTGTAGCACCCTCATAATGACGAGAATATTCTGAAAGATGCAATAGTGATGCTTATATTCAGTGGGTAGCCAACAGTTACACACTGTTGGACATTGGGTCTACTGAATAGGAGGGAATTCTCTGTGGCTGGTAAAATCATAGACTCTAGAGGAGAGCCCCCTCCTGCTACTTCCCTAAACCAGTTTAATTTCTCTCAGCCCTTATCAAAGAAGCTTCTTTTTGCAGCAGACAGAGACCGCCACAGAAAACCACAACTGGTCAGAATGCAGAGACTAGCTGGCCATAGTGTGCCTTGCTATAACTGATACAGCTGCAATACAAACACAACTTAGATAATTAAGGCTTGGAGAACATGGAAGAAAGATTAACAGGCTAGAAAACTACTACATCTACTGTACTGTGAGATAGTAACTTTTGTATATGAGAGGGAAGCTGCACATGTGAACTCTCAACAACATAGCTGCCTAAGCAAGAACACTGAACACCAGTTGGCATGCCAACATAGGGGATTTCTCACAAGGACTCACTTCTAGATGAAGAGTTATAGACAATTAATGGCTACTGAAAGAAGGAGAATTCAGGAATGAGGCCCTGCTGCGCTAATCCCAAACACATGAAAAATACCAAAGGGACTCAGCTAGTTGTATTTCTAAATTTATATGTGTACTTGTAATAATAATAATTAAAGAATAAGAGACCAAGAATTTAAGTGGGAGTAGCAGAAGACACAGAAGGAATTGGAAGGAGAAGAGAAAAGAATATATATGAAATTCTAAAAATTAAAACAAAACCTTGAACTTCAGGAAGTCAAGACTGTAACCAGACTATTTTACTTATGTCTTCTTTTCTTTGGGTACTAAGCAATCCTGCCTTTAGAGAGAGAGAGCATCTTATCTTTTAGGAGATTCATTATATTAGCGTATATCCTTGAAAAGGCCTGAAACAAAGATGGACATTGTACATACTCAGTAGATTTGCAGAAATAGGTCTGTGAAAAATTGTTCCCAATGGTAGCTTATCATCTTCCCTTCAGAAATACTTACATAATTGTCACTTTTTCTTTGGCTCCTTTAGTGTTTCATGGGCTGTTTAAATTGTTTGTATAGATAAGTACATTGTTTCAAGATGTTAAGTCATAATATGCTTTTCTTTGAAGTTCATGGCAGTCATTTAACCATGAACAAGGTAGTGTTTATGAGTTGAGGTCATTACCAGAGGTTTGTGAAATGTAAGAGCATCCAAGAAACCACCCTATAACGTAGGAGCATCCCAGCCTGTCCCTTACCTTTACCCTTTGTTTCTTTAGTTTTTATGTGCTTAGTGTTCTGCTTATCTTGATCTCTACACTTGGCTCTTTTTATTCTGCCAGGCATTTTTAATTGCCGGTAGTTCTTTTCCTCAGCTATTCACATGTGTGAGATTCTTAGGGACTGCATAGGTGAATATTTGGTGTTGGTGTGCTGTAAAAGACTCCATAACAGATTGATCCAGTCCTTTTTAAAACCCCTCTTTGCATAAGAAAATTTTGTGTGACCATGGGTATGTATGGATATAAAATAGGTATACAAGTGATAACTTAGAAATTTACTTTAAAATACCTCCTTGGCAATATTTAAATTCACTATTTACCAGAAACAAATGCAACTTGTGCGCTAATAAGATTTTTACATAAATGAGCCAATGATCTGTGTTTAAGAGCACTGTTGCTCTTCCTGAGGACCCAGTCCTATTCCAAGAGCCCATATGGGGACCCACAAGTGTAATTTCAGGGGATCCAATGCTCTGTTTTAGCCTCTACAGGCACCAGACACATGATACATAAACATATATATGTGCATTTATAGACAAAACACTTATAAACATAAAATTAAATCTTGCCTGAGTATTTAATACTATGACAAAATATTGTGTGTCTTAAAATTTTTTGAATTGATCAATATTTTGATTTGTAACTGTCGATACTGAGAATGCCACTTCTTAGAAATACAAAATAGCAGGTGTATGTTTAGAGCCATTTCAGAAATTTGGAGATAAATCTCCTAATCAATCCTTTACCACAATTTTGCTTTTTTTGATGAAACTCATAAGACAGCAACTTTTGAAATAAAATACTCTAACAGTACAATCTAAAAATAGACTTCTGATTCATGCTGAGGAATGACAGCAGGAAAATAAAATCATAAGGCCCATTTTATAATTAAACCATTATGATTCTGTAAATGCAGAAAGTCTTTTATGTACAGTAAATACTGCCATTCATAATACACAGTCTTGGGTGTAAGCCAGAGTGTTTCAGGCAGTGCCCCTTGGCGTGAAGTGAAGGCATGTACCATGCAAAGTTTGCTTGTGTGAATTTAGACTCAGGGCTGCAGTGAAGTGCTGATGTGGACAAGTGCTTTCAGAATCATCCCAGACTGATGGTGTTTGATTTTTGAATTGATTTTTTTGGGGGCGGGCGTCAAGTTTATTCCTTTGTACCATTTTGTTGCCATTATTAGTGGAATCCCTTTGAAAAAGTATCTTCTGGCTTTTGAGCTGATAAATTATCCTAAAGATAATAGAAATAGCATGTATTCTCAGTGTTTTCAAAAGCAGCATTTGAGGTGTATATTTTAACAGCTTTGTTAAATGAGCATAAAAATAAATGTCCATTTGTCTTTTTATTTAGAGAGCACATGAGAGAACAATAGGCATTATTGATTCATTAACTTGAATAGTTCAGAATGTGTATGTGTTTATATGGGGTGTGTATGTGACTTGAGATAGTAAAATAGGGATAATATGTGAAAATAGGCATTTTTACTTTTAAAAGTCTACTCCTAGAATAAAATAAAATAAATATTCAGGATATTTGGGGATTTGTTTTCTTCTAGCACTGTGGATTGAAACGAGGGCTTTGTGTGTGTGCTAGGCAAATCCTTTACCCTAGAGCTATAATCCCTGGCCATTAAGACTGTATATACTTACTATTTAACTAGAGGTCATTATATTAAGCAAAGATGTTTCGCTCTTATTTCCTTCTCTATAGTGCTCCTCCATTTATTATTGTTTTAGTTTAACAAATAGTTTATTCTGTGTTTCCTTCATGGAGTCTTACCAGAACTTTTAATCCATAGTAGTCCCTTTCTCTGTTAATTACTGAATTTTTATATGTTCTACCTATAAAACTCATACTTCATATAGAACGGGTGTTGCAATTTTCAAATTACACTTTTATTAAGTGTATCAGGGTTTGGATCAGAATGTCTCAGTAAAACAATAGAATACAAAACCACTGAAATACTGATAATGATTAACATGAGAATTCATTATGTCCTTTATTTTTTCTGTATATTTAATTTAACTATAAAATTCTAAAAAGTAAACTGATAAAATTTTAACCATAATCTTCAGTTCTTAAATGTTCTTTACAACTCAAGCTAAGAAATCTTATCAGGACTGACTGTTCTCATGATTTTTTTTATAAAACATAATTCATATACCACAAATTCTTCCTTTTTTGGTGTTTTAATATATTTACAAGGTTGGGCAGTCACTACTATTCAGTTCCATAGTATTTCCATCACTCCAGAAAACTCATTGTGATTATTGTCCTATCCTTTCCCAACCCTGCCTCTTTTGCTCTTAGCAGCCCTGTTTTGACACACTCAGATGCTCCATCTCCTGGCCTGCTATGTTGTGTATTTACAGGCAGCCATTAATAGATTCTTGGGTTGCATCTTTCCCCCCCTCCTATTTTTGCTGTTTTGACAGGATTTTACTTTGTAGCCTAGACTGGACTAGAACTCTAATTTTGTAGTCCAGGTTATCCTTAAGCTCCAGTGATCTTCCTATCTCAGACGCCAAAGTACTGAGGTTACAGGCATGGGCCACCATACCTATCTTCTATGTTGTTTGCATTTTTGTTAATTGTTGTTAGTAGTGGTATTCTTTTGCAGGGGGATTGGATTGTTTGGTGCAAGATGTTACTTGACAAATTAAATTTAAATGCATTTTTATAACAACAAGAATTCTTTTCAAGAATAAAACAGGGAAGAAGTGATTCTGCTTTTCTTTATTTTTAAAAAAACATTTCTATATTTTGCCTGCATATGTGATGCAAAACATATGTGCACAGGAAACATACATAATATGTTTGATTCCTGTGAAGGCCAGAAAACAGCTTGGATTACAAATGGCTGTGAACCATCATGTGGGTGCTAGGAACCAAATTCAGGTCCTCTGTTAAGAGTAATAAGTATTCTTAACTGTTGAGCTATTATCTCCAGGCCAATTCTGCATTTTATTAAAATGGGGTTTTAATGTGTTTGATGGGAGGGGCTGGTTAGATGTGATTTTAGAACCTTTCGGGTACTGAAATGTATGTTTTACTTGGTTTTGTTAAAAGTAGGAAATTTATACTGCTGCCACTTAAAATAGAAATCATTGAAATTTTAGATACCATTCAGTCAGCAAGGCCTAGACATTCAGAGCCGAAGTATGGAATATGTACAGCGGCAATTATCTAAGGAGTGTGGGAGCCTAAAGTCCCAAAATAGGGTAAGTAATGCTCGTTTATCTCTTGGTTTGAAATGTAGCAGTTCAACATCCATGTACATGAGACTTATTCAGTATGCATCTACTGTGTCTTTATACATAAGCTCTCTTCAGTCTGAGTGGCTTTTGAATCTATATCACCAGGTAGGACAAAACAGGAACTTAGGTTGTTAATTTAGTACACAGCATCCTTCACTCTACACTCTGGCCTTCACATGCCCTTCTCACACAGAGAATAATATACATCTCCATCCAAGAGTCCTGAAGGGTTTGTCCCACTCCAGCATCTGTGCTAATTCCCAAGGCTTGAACTGTCACCTCAACAAAGTACGATGACCCTGGGGAATGATTCGTCTTGAAACAAAACTCTCCAGCTGTGAGCCTCTGAACCAGACAGACGATGGCTTCTAGAATACAGTATCAGGGAATATATAGAGTAGAAATAGAGAGTCCCATTACAGAATTGAGGAACTGAAATGAAGATGTCAAACTCTAATAAAAAGCAGTTTAATTAATTTTTGAACTTGGAATTAATCATCTTTGATTTTGTGTTTGTCTCTTCTTGCCCTCTTGAGTTGGTGGTCTTCCCTGCTTCCCCTTCACTCTAGTTATCAGCATTGCCATCAGGGTCATAGAATACCATAGATAGCATGATGTACTGCAGTAAAAGCTTTGCCTTCCCTCTTAAACTGTGGGAACATACTTCAGCCCTGTCTTCAGAGTCAGGCTTCTTTACTGAAAGGATGGAGTATGCCTGTAGCCACACAGCACTCTTGCCCTGTTTTGCAGAGACCCAGAGATTGAAATTTTTTTTTTTATTTTTATTTTTCGAGACAGGGTTTCTCTGTGGCCTTTGGTTCCTTTCCTGGAACTAGCTCTTGTAGACCAGGCTGGCCTCGAACTCACAGAGATCCGCCTGCCTCTGCCTCCCGATTGCTGGGATTAAAGGCATGCACCGCCACTGCCTGGCTTGAACATTTTTCTTCATCCTGCCCTACCCTACCTCTTTAGTCCATGCTGGCACAATTTAGCTTTATGAATCCTTCTACTTCCCTATTGTTTGCAATAAAATTACACTGGGAATTATCCACTTTGGAGTTTCACTTTGCTTAACAAGTCCTTCACCATTGTGCATGTGCGTACACACATGCACACATACACTTACCTGCCACACTTTCAGCATGTCTGCTAAATATTGTTATGTACAAGTTCTACCTTCCAAGTATACCAAACATGATCGATCTTGTCATTTACATTTTCTTTCTCCCAGTGTCCAGTAATGAGTTCTGGTTTCAGTCTGAGTCCCTACCAGGAGGACTTTATTTCCTCCACCAGTATATTTCCACCAGTAGTTTCTCTGAGGCTCTGACATGTATCATTCTAGTCAGCAATCTTTACCCGTTTCTACATTTTTATTTTTGTTTATTTATTTATTTTATTTTATTTTATTTTTTGTTTTTCAAGACAGGGTTTCTCTGTGGTTTTTGGAGCCTGTCCTGGAACTAGCCTCCCAAGTGCTGGGATTAAAGGCGTGCGCCACCACCGCCCGGCTCTACATTTTTAAAGATATGAGAGTTGGCACTAAAAATCTGTAAAACAAAATCAGTAGATGGATCTTCTGTTTTAAGGAATTGGCTCAAACAGTAATGGGATACAAACCCAAAGTCTAGTCCAGATCTCATGGCACAGACCGGTACGCCTAGCTACTCAAGAAACTGAGGCAAGAGGAAAGAGAACACAAGGCCAGTCTGGATAGCTTAGTTGAAACCCTGTCTCAAGATAAAAAAGTGCACAGAGTTAGTTGGTGGAACTCAATGGTAGAGAGCTTGCCTAATAGACACAAGGCCCTAGGCTCAATCTCGGTACTGGAGAGAAATAAAAGCCCAAAATCTACAGATAAATCATTGGGTTGGAGATGGGGGAAAATTGGAGCCTGAGTACAATGTTCTAATGGCAGAATTTCTTGCCATGCAGGGAGATAGTTTTAGTTTTAGGTATTATCTGATTGGATATGGTTCACCAGGTGAAGTGTTGATCTCATCCAAAACTTTGGATTTTTTTTTTTTTTTTGATTTTCGAGACAGAGTTTCTCTGTAGTTTTTGGTGCCTGTCCTAGAACTAGCTCTTGTAGACCAGGCTGGCCTCGAACTCACAGAGATCCACCTGCCTCTGCCTCCCGAGTGCTGGGATTAAAGGCGTGCGCCACCATCGCCCGGCTCATCCAAAACTTTGGCATGGAGCTCCTTGAATGGGTCCCTCGATAGGGTTGCTCCACCAGACTGAAATAAAATTAACTGTCATAGTCCTTTATGCAATTTTCATCTTGTCTAGGTCCCTTTGAAGTCAATCAGACACGTCAGCTTTCAAGATGAGGATGAGATTGTCAGAATAAATCCTCGAGATATCTTAATACGTCGGTATGCAGACTACAGACATCCGGACATGTGGAAAAATGACTTGGAGAGAGATGATACTGACTCCAATATTCCATTTTCTAAACAAGACAGTAAAAAATCAGACTATCTCTACCACTGTGGAGATGAAACTAAGTTAAGTTCCCTGAAAGACTCTGTGGTATTTAAGACACAGCCTCCCTCGTTAAAATTTAAGTCAAAACGAAGAAAAGAGGATGGGGAACGTTCTCGCTGCGTGTACTGCCAGGAAAGGTTTAATCATGAAGAAAATGGCAGGGGGAAATGCCAGGATGCTCCAGATCCTGTTAGAAGATGCATATATCAAGTTAGTTGCATGCTCTGTGCAGAGAGCATGCTGTATCATTGTATGTCAGACTCAGAGGGAGACTTTTCTCACCCTTGTTCATGTGACACTAGTGATGACAAGTTCTGCCTAAGATGGTTAGCCCTGGTAGCGCTGTCCTTTATTGTACCATGTATGTGCTGCTACGTCCCTTTGAGAATGTGCCATCGCTGTGGTGAGGCATGTGGGTGCTGTGGTGGGAAACATAAGGCTGCTGGGTGAAGCAGTCCAGGGCCAGCAGGAGCTTAAAATCTTCATCTCCAGGAATTAGCTAACTTGGATTTGTGGAAGCTGTTGGCAGGCAGTATGGAATCTTGCCTGGTTCATTGGGGCCATGCGTGGAGGAAGCAGAACTCATCAGTTCTTGTGACTTACAGATGCTTGCCATGCCTGATGTTTTCCTGAGTGCGTGGCATGTTCTGGGACAGATCATAGATCATTGGCAGAAGAAAGTCATTTCTGGTTATTGATTACAAAAGGTCAACATAGAATATGATCCAACTAAAAGGGATTAATTTTGGCATTTTTATATTTATGCACTAGGTGACGGGACTTTTTAAAGATTTGAATTTTTTAAGACATTAACTAAAAAGTGCACTAAGGAACAGGTTTCAGTACAGAAAAGTTAATACTTGGAAATTAAAAAAGATAAAACAAGTGCAACTAAATCATGTATTAGTTGTTTTTTGAAAGCAGTTTTATGTATAAATAACAAATGTTTATATTTAACTAAATGTAAGGTACGAACTATGACATATTAAACTTTTCTTGCCCTTCCTAGTTCTGAGGTAGATGTGCATATATCTACCACCACATTCCATATATTTTGAGTATTTAACTCATCTAGTTAATAACGTTTGTATCCATGTGAAAGATTTGATATGTTCATCCTCGTTTCTCTCTGGCTGCAGTTTATATTGAGTTACTATCTGTACATTCTGGAAATCTAAACTCTTTAAAATACTCTAATAGCCTTGAGTGACCAATTTTTTTTTTAAGCACAGGTGTAATTGTCTAATGTTCTGATGGAAACATAACACTTATTTTTATATAAAGAGACTGAGTAAGCATAGAAGAAAGTGAGGGTTTCTCGTTGTTTGTTTTTGTGGTATTCAACCAGCAAGTTGTTTTCTTCCAGAGTTTCCTCCTTCAGAAGAGCTTAGTTGCCTTTATAAAGGTTTTACAAGGCAGGAGCATTAGCTGAATAGTTCATGTGAAGCAGTTTCCTCTTGAGTCTCCATTTATCATTCTGCTAAGCCAGAATGTGCACAGCTGTTTCACTGATTGTTTTTAAGCTTAATCTTCTGTGCTTATTATTATTACTCACATAACAATAACATTTTTCAGTTGCATTTTATTTCAGCTAGTCAAGAGCAAAGTTATTTTGCATTAAAATGTATGCGGAACTCTCCCAAGAAAGTATTTAATCCTCATTGTGAATGGAAGAGCTTGTACATCACATCCTGTCACAGAGCATTTGTATTATGGGATGTTTGATTTACAGAGTGGTATGGTGTGTTCCATCAAACCATTTAAAAGTGCTTTGGGGTCAAATTGTCTCTTTTTTTAAAATGTTACATTACGTTCTAACCATATGAGGGGTTCTTTGATATACTCCCTTGACAGTTGAGCAGTGTGCCTTTTTTTCCTTTTTTTGCTTAAAGTCTCTGAAGTGATAGAAAATCACACTACCATTTGAAGTTCATTCTGCAGGTTCTCAGTGTCATTTCTGTACCGTTCATTTTGTGTGTCACACTTAAACTTGTGTTAGCTTTCTTCTTTTGCCCCACATCAAACTGAACAATGTATATATAACACTATCTGTCTGTAAAATACTTTTTTTAAGAAAGCATTTATATTTATATGACAGCTTGAACTGACAACATTATGTATATAGATCATCTTGAAGTATTATTTCACATTGAAAAGAAGAAAAATATATTGATAACTATAGATGTTATGAAGAAGAGGCTATTTCTAGTTTTGTACTAAAAATCAATTGGATGAACTAAATCCAAAACCAGACACTGTAGCAGCAATTTTAAGTCTTATTTTTACTGTTTCTATATTTGGAGGCTGCTACACAGATGATCTTCATCCCTGGCGTTTTCAGATAAACTTGGTTTCCTAGAGCAGACTGTTAACTTTCAAAATTCCTTTTTATTGCTGAAATAGAAATACTGGTTTTCCTTATGAATGAATATTCATATTTGTTGTAAGTGTGGAGTTTATAATTCAGGTTGGAACAAGGTGTGAATAACTGAAGACTATAACTTGCTGGCTATATAGGAAATGCCGTGGAAATGAACTGTGTATATAAGAAGAAAATTAATCATTTTTCTGTTAAGCACTAGTCACTATAGTGCATCTCCTGGTTCTCTACTGTATTTTATACGCAACATACCTGCTTTAATATTTTAATGTTTGTGCATTAATATTTTCAGTTTGTTTAACCACTTTGCTGCTAAGAGTTTGCCATCCTGTTCCCGTTTTTTTCCTTTACAGTTTTAAACATTGCTCTTCATTAAAAACTATGGTAATGAAATTGGGTTTTTTTTTTTACTTTGGATTTTTTGTAATTAGCATATACGAATTCACATCAGTGCAGGAAAGTAGCTGATGATGTAATAATATTGAGTCCCTCTGTGATCAGATGAACAGTTTAATCCTATTCCCAAGCATGTGCAGGTGGATTCAGGAATGATTTTTCATTTGCTGTGCAGATTTGGCACCACCATTGAGCGTTTCCTTTTAAAACTCCTCTTTTGTCTAAAGTTTAAGCCTATGGCTCAACAAAACTATTAAAGTAAATATTGAAAATCACCAAAATGGCATGACCAGAAAGAATTCTGCCTGGTGGGCTTGTTTGGTCTTCAAGTGAGTCTTGTGGCTTAAAGGGGCCTCGGAGCCTTTGATTTGCTGATCAGGAGTACTTTGGAGTTCCAGTGCCACCTGCTGGATGATTTTAGACCAGTGTCAAGAGATGGAGTTGGCCTCTGCCCAGTAAATGGCTGTTCAGAGGGTGGCCCACTGCCCACCAGAGAAACCAGGGGTAAGGAACAGCTCAATGGAATGTAAATAAATCTTTAATGCATTTTTTGGTTGCTGAAAGATTTTAAGCACTTTTTTCTTACATATCCTGTTTTAAAATATTTATTGAAGCTTGGAACTGGCAGTCAGACTTACGTATATACTGAAGCATTTATACAACCAGTTCCTTTAACTCAGAAGCCATTACCAAAATGGTATTCCTATTTTCTTCCCAGTGCCAGTCAGGGAGAATTTTTTTTAAAAAAAAAGATAAACATAATTGCCTGTATTTTATCATGACAACTCCAGAGAGTGTGTGTGTTTCCGAGTAGATGATGATGATGAGACAGGGCTTCAAACTTAAAGGGAAAAACTTGAAACTACCTATTTTCATTGGTTATTCAGCAGTGCCTAAAGTGAGCTTCTGAAATAATACAAATGCACTTTCAGTTCATGTGTATAGTGCCGTCTCATTCCTTGGGTGAGTCTTCTCTCCTTCCCCTCTCCCCTTAGTTAAGTGGCACACAGGTAATTTCTTTATACTCACGTTAGTCTTCAGAGTGTAGGAAACATGTACTTTCCTCTAAATGGGCAATGTAGAGAATTTTATGGATCTTTCTTCTGTTGAAATTGAATGTCTTGATTATATTTGGAATGTGTAACTTGGATTAATGTGCTTTAAAGTAATTTTACTTGTAGTCCAACAGTGCATTGAGCAAGTGTAACCTCTTTCTGAAAAATAACTTGGAGAACTTTGGTTAACCGATAAAACCAATTCATCACTAAATGTTGCTTACTCTTGATTTGACGTCCAGATCCACACTTGTAAGTATTAGGGGACACTGGAAAGCGGCTGTGAATGATAAGAGGGCCGTGTGTGTTTTATGGTGAGTCAGACTACAAATATCAAGAACTTGCACACTGACAAGCAGAGGCGATTTATACAAACCAAAAAGTGGGCGGGGAGGGAAGGAGAGTTACCAACTCAGTTGCCTAACAGCCCAGCAGTTAGAAACCTTTTGGTTGCTCTGGTACACTGATGTCATCCATTGTCCCAAAAGCTACAATTGCAAAAGTTGTTAGTTTTTTGAAAGTTTTCAAGAAAAATCTAGTTGAACGCCTTTGTGTTAAAGATACACACATTTTTGTGTTAACGTTTCCAGTGTGAAGGATGTTTTGCTTTCTATTTCCTTGACCTCAGAAGTGCCTCACGTGTATATTACCCCCACTAGGAGCCTGACCGCATCCTTCCTAACAAGCAGTGGAAGCCTGTTCAACTGCTGTCCTAATGCATCTCTCCACATAGTCAGCTAGCTTGAGAGTTGTGAGTATATAATGTAAATATGCACATACAAGTTTGTAACTGCTTTTGTTCCATCATACCATGTAATTGGACTTATCAGCCGGTAGACGATTTGTTTCAGTGATTTCCCCTCCCCTGGAATTACCTGATTAAACCAATCATGAAATTTAAAAGGGCGTTCTCTTACTTCTTCAGAACATATGCTGTGTAAGGTGGTAATCACTGGGGAGGAAAGCAGGGGGACTGAGCACTTTCGTCTGAAATGTGGTTTCATTCTTGAGAGCCATATTCTAACTGAAAGTTCACCTGCAGTTCATCTTCATGACATCACCCTTGATTCCAGATAATTGCTAGTTGTTAATTTACATAATTACTGGTTTGCCCTGGTGCTGCAGTTGCTAGAATTAGCTGCCTTAAAGATGTGTGGCAAATGTTTAACAAACTGCAGGATGTCTGTCTGTGTGTGTGTGTGTGTGTGTGTGTGTGTGTGTGTGTGTGTACACTAGCCACTTGCCTTTGTATTACAACAAAAATAAGGGAACTGCTAGGGCAGTCTCGATTGTGACAACATCTCAACACCAAAGTAATGCTCTTAGGTTATTGTGTTACAGCTCTGGTATGTATGGCACAGAATCATGTTTATTTACAGTCTTTTCAGAAAGTTACTTATGTTATTCACATCAAGTCAATACCAAGTCTAAGAACAGTTTTCTATCAGGTAAGTTCAGTTGTCCTGTGATGCCGTCAGGGTAGTGGTGCATGCAGTAATACTCCTTAAGGAAACAGACAGCTGGGGAGATGGCTCAGTGGTTGAAGGTGTGACACATCAGGCTGCTCGCAGTGACGTGTAATTTCAGTTTCAGGGGATCTGATACATTCTGACTGTGGAGGGCACACACCCACATCATACATTCATCCAGGCACACACATGCACATAAATAATTAAAAATCTGAGTTTATGATAGTTGTAGTGAATTTAGTTAAAAGTAACTGCTCTGATATCTTGAGTCTTTAGATCCTTGAAGTAAATGATGGTTCAAAACTCCATTTGAAATATTAAGTCTAACATAAATAACTAGAACTTTTGTTGTTCCATGAAGTACCCTATATCTGGTCACTTCTAATCCTTACTTAACTGAAGTGTATGGCTCCTCTTTTCTAAGAAGGTTTAGACTGGGGAGCTTAAGAAATGCTCCTAGGTCCCGTGAGAGAACACTATAGAGTCCTGGTGCAATTTGTCTCTCTATGGCAGATTGAGATGCACTTTATAGGATCAGATAGGTGTTTATTCTGGAATTAGGTCATAAGGGAGTCGTTTTTTCTATTCCCTTTCATTCCTGGACCCCTATTCAGCCATCTTAACTGAGGCATGGAGAATCCCATAAAAGCGGGAGCATGGAATTGTGGTAGAGATCTGGGAAATCTTTGAGGCCTGGGCACTTTGGCTAACTCTCACTGTAAAGGCCAGATACCCTCTAATGTGGAATTACTCACTGGTGCCGTTTCCCTAGAGGGATTCTTTTTCACCAAAGCAGGGCCCGATACTTCCCCTTGAGGCAGAAGAAAAACCGTAATCTCCAGTGTGAGTCTCTCATCACCCCTCAAAGAATGGTGAGCTGTTCCTGTCAGCTTTCCCACAAGTCTCTTGACACCAGAGTTGAGTTTATATTGGGGGTTACTTCTTAAACATGACGAAATTACTGACTCCCCTCAAAGCTGCTGGTTCTAAGGAAATAATTTTGAAAAGTTAAGAGGCTGTGTATGAGTCAGCAGGACCAACTGAAGATTGAACTTTCTTTCCATTACTTGTTAACTCATTGTCAGATTGGAGCCATCATCAACTTGATTTTTTTTTTAAGGTTTGTTGTATCTTAGACCTTCTGTCCTCCATACTTTCTTCCCTACTTTTTTGTGCTCTAAAAATATTTTTTCTAACTTAGTCTGCAGAAGAATTCATAAAAAGGAATTTTAACGGTACATTTTACACACACACACACACACACACACACACACACACACACACACACACACACACAGCCCTCCCTCCACCTTCTGTTCTTCTAAGAAAGGCCACATCAACACAAAACACAGCTCTTGTTCCAAAAGGAAAGTGAGAAATTTATTCTAAGCCAGATTTGAGTGAACATAGCCTAGGAACATGGATTCAGGTTACCCTGAATGACACATTCTGATGTGGAAGTTATTGCATAAACTTTGATGGTCACAGAACAAAAGTTCAATCATAAATGCAGCCCCCACATACATGCGTGGGGTCCTTGGGAAGGAGGGTTATGGCAGGTGGAGACCATTGCTAAAGGTCTCAGATGCTATCTGATGGCATTTTTAAGCTTCAAGGTATAGAGTAATCTACGTCTCATCCCAAAGGTTTTACCTGATATGGAGGAGGCATGGTAAACAGTTACTAAAGGAATTCTGATTCTTGGTCTGCAAAATTACAAGTCTCCATGATGAAAAAGTTCTAATCAATTTGTAGAATCTGACGCAGATGTGTTTTTCTAGGCAATGTCAGTTCATACCTAGGAGGCCTTTTGGGGAAGCCATTGTTTACTCTACCTTAGAATTTAAAAGAATTAATGAACTCCCTGCTAGTTAGTAGATCTCCTTGAAGTATGAAAGCAACATGGTTACAAATGGTATGGTGTTCTTGAAAGGAGAAAATCGGTTTAAGGTCAGTTACTTCATGAGATGCTGAGGGAGTCATCAGATGCACTGTGGACTGTAAGGCACTCTTAGGACAGGAATGTTGCTTGTAACAGGTCAAAGAAATGTAGAGATTTCTACAAGGATGTTGAGTTGCATCACAACCTTCATTAAACCAGATGCTCACCTGCCCAAGTGTGTCTCTTCCAGAAAGTTGAGGATGCTCCAGTTCTCAGTGATTGTCCTCATCCCTCAGACCTTTGTCCTTGTTCTTCTCTGCCTCGATGGACCGCTGCACCGCTACCATCCAGTTGGCCTAATCATCACCCTGAGCCTTGCACTGAGATGGGAGTGGTGTAAGGCTCAAGTGTGCACAGCTCCCATCTCAGAACAAGGCTCAGGTGTGCACAGCTCCCATCAGTACAGCTTCTCGTATGCACCATTCCCATCAAACTCTAGGCTCGGGTGTTTCTTGTTTGTTTGTTTTTCCTCCACTTCTGTAAGTGCTTCTTGCTTCCATTCTTTTATCCCTGCTGTGTCCACAGTAACATTGAAGCAATATTAAGGTTTCAAAGGGAAGTCAGTACAGGGATGGAAAGATGGAAAAGTGGTTAAGAGCACTACCTGCAGGTAACAGAGGGTCTAGTTTTGTTTCCCAGCACACACAACTCCAGTTCCAGAGGATCTGACACTCTTCTGACCTTTGTGGGCACCGGTACGTGCATGGTGCACATAAATTAAATCAGGCACATACACATGAATAAAACGAAATCCTTCCTGACTTTGGTGTTAATGCCACTAAAAGAATTATGTTGTGAATGTTTAGAAGATGACAGTAGAAAGTCAGGGTGTTTGTGCAATGCCTTAGATGCTAACAAAGAGGCCTCTGTTTGCTTTCTGGTCATAGTGCAACCTCAAGTCTATTGTGCTTAGCAAATGTGGGCACTCATCCATTACTTCCTGCAGCTTGATCTGCAGTTGATTAAAGTCGTTTCCCTTTGGAGGGAGAAGGTTGTTAAAGTTTGTGTTTCTGAGAATGAGCTCACTGTCCTGCGCACAATAAGCAGGCACCCCAACAACCAATCTATTGGTCTGGCCTACATATTATCATGATACTTATCTCCTGAATATCTGAAACCCTTCCAGTGAATGGTTCTTTTCTTAGGCTTTTAATTTGTCCCCTGCTTAGTGGTTAATCTTGATTGTCAACTTTCTCATCGAGATTGAGAGGATCTAGAATCTCCTTGGAAACAAATCTCTAGAGCATCTGTGAAGAGTCACCTAGATGAGAGTAACTGAGGTGGGACGACAGTCCCGGACTGTATAAAAGGGGGAAAAGCCAGTTAAGCGCTAGCATTTATTCATCGCTACTTCCTGATGCAGAGCAAGTGTGGTCAGCTGCCATGAGCTCCTGCAGCTGCGACTGCCCTATGAAGGTGAATGCTATCCTTGAATTCTGAGCCAAAGTAACGCTGTCCATAATGAATAGACATCATATCTCAGCATTAGGAAACCTGGGACTGGAGAGGTAGTTAGTAGGTGAGAGTGCTTGCTGCTCTTGCAAGGACCTGGGTTCAGTTCCCAGCACCCACGTGGCAGCTCGCAACTGCCTGTAACTCCAGTTTTAGGGAACCTGATACCCTCTTTTGGTCTTTGCAGACACTGTACACACATGGTGCATATATATACACACATACACACACAGGTGGGGAAACACTTAAACAAAATATTTAAAAGTGTGGGACACTTTATTTTCATACAAAGAAAATTTATAAAAATGACTATTTTGAGCAATAAAACATTTTCAGAAGGCTTGGTTATAGACACATCTCAGTGAAGTTAAATACTTAAGAAACATTAAAGGCCATGGAGTGCTCACTCATTTGCCTTGTAAAGACTGGCATGGAAGCACATGCCTCTAATTCTAGGACTCCAGGAAAATGGGAGGCTGAGGCAGGAGAATCCCTGGACACTCACAAGCCAGCTAGCCTGGCATATGCAATGGAAAATAGCAAAAAAGAGATGCTGTATCAAACAAGGTGGAAGTGGGGGTAAGACACCTGAAGTGGTCTTCTGACCTCCATGCTCACACTGTGAAAATTGTGCACCCACACTCCCACACGGGCACACACACAAGCACACAGAAGAAACATTAGAAGGTAGAACACAGTAGAAGGACAGGTTGTCCTCGGACCTCCATATATATATATATAAATATGTACACATAGGCACATAAACACAAAGTAAACTGAATTTTTTTTGGAAAGTTAAGATATGTTTGTTTAGTTTTTTGTTTTGTTTTTTTGTTTTTGAGACAGGGTTTCTCTGTGTGACAGCCCAGACTGTCCTGGAACTCGCTTTGTAGACTAGTCTGGTTACAAACTCAGAGATCCTCCTGCCTCTGAGTCCTGGGATTAAAGGTGTGCACCTCCACTGCCTGGCTAAAGTTACTATTATTTAAACCCAAAAAACAATAATAACAGATACCAAATAACAAAACATGTAAGATATAGCCAGAGCAGTACTTGATAAGATGTTATACCTTTAAGGCTTAATTTTAAAAAGGAAAAAGTAAAATTGAACCAAGACTGAAGAGACAAAACAACCCAGAAGGAGTAGCTTAAGACCAAAGTAAGGAAAGGAGATAAGAACCTTAGACTCCAGTAAACTGGAAAATAAGCATATAACGTGTTAGGTCTCACAAGACCTAAGAGGCTGAGGTGCCTATTAACATTAGAGCAGAAGTACTGGCTGGCACACCCTGCCCCCCACCCTAAACTTGAGTCCCAGGGGCTGGACCACCCTCTCCGCAACTGCTCTTCTCTATATAATCCAGCCATTTCTGGTACATTGAGCCTCTTTGTATTTTGTCCTCTTGGCTCCTGCTCACCCCAAACACACACTGACATGGTCTGGCTCAATTTGCTGGTCACGTCTACTCCGGACTCTTCCAGATGTCTCCGTGTCTGTCTCTGGCTGTGTGTTCCCTCATGTTCATCTCCACAATACCTAGGAGGAGTATGTCCTTTTTCTTTCTATTTTTCATTCACAGTGTGGAAGACTGGGCTTTCCAGGTGTCTATTCAATGCTGCCTTTAGAGAAACTGACTTTGTTTTCCAGTGCAAACCATCCTGTTTGCAAATAATGGTCCATAGTGTTCAGTTTCTTGTCTCTTCCTCCACATGGTTCATTTCCATGTAATACAACTACTGCATAGATAAATAACAAGATTTCACTAAGAAAGTTCTTGCTGTTTTGTATGAATGAATGGAACAGAAGAGGGTGTTCTTGTTTCATATTTCACGCTTTTCCACATACAAGTGGACACAGTGCAAGGATGGCAGGATGGGGTGGGGATCAGAGAGGAAGCACAGAAAGGAGATTGGGAATCAAATGGCTGGGAAGGAGGGAGAGAGAACATGCTCATATGTAAAATGCTGCTATAATGTACTCCTGCATGAGGAAGTCAGAGGTCAACCTTGCGTATTATTCCTCAGACATAATCCAAAAGTCTATTTATGGTGGCAGGGGGAGGGGACCGGTAAGCTAGCTGGCTGCCATGGAGCAGGCACATGCCAGCACACTTAAAATCCAAACAACAAACCCTGGTTTCTAAAGGTCAAATATAGGTCCCATACATACCAGCCCAGATTTATGTAGTGTTGGCCATCAAACCCAGGGTTTTGTGCATGCTTAACACGTACTCTAGCAATTGTGCTAC
This sequence comes from Microtus pennsylvanicus, assembly GCF_037038515.1. Lineage (NCBI taxonomy): Eukaryota > Metazoa > Chordata > Mammalia > Rodentia > Cricetidae > Microtus > Microtus pennsylvanicus. Next base: position 95,429,304 of record NC_134580.1, read on the forward strand.
ATCCCCCAGACGATCATTAGTTTTGAGGCTGATTTTAAACGTAGGGAGTTTGCCTTGTTTGAGAACATCACCCAATGTCTCTTGTCTATTAAACAGGGTTCTGATGTTCATGAAATTCCAGGCAATAACTCGACGTGTGCAACTTTCTAGTCCCTCTCTGAAGAGCTTCCCTGGGTCCCTGCCAGAGCAGACATTTCTGACTCACCTGCTCACTCAACCTTTCTGATGTTTTTATCCTGCTATTGAATGTGAAGAAAGGGCAACCAAGGAAACAGTTTTGTGCCGGTTGTTCCCACTTGGAGAAGCAGGATGAGGGGACTGGGCCATTTCCGTCTTAGTGTCCTTACGCATTGCCTTGAGCCACACTTTTGATTGAGATAATCTGCTTGTCAGCAGAACTGGGGTGTCACGTTAGCACAATCAAGACACACTGAGCGACTTCAAGGGAGTCTTAGCATTGGCATTCAGGGACTGAGGATATATCTCAGATATATCACACCTGAGTGTGAACACCTATATACAAAGCCAAGTGTAGCCACAAGCAGCTTTAACGTCAGTGTGGGGGTAGGGGTAGAAAAGCCTAACAAATCATTGAGCTCCAGGTTCAGTGAGAGCCTATGTCTCAAGAGCAATAGAGGAGAGAACCCTGCTCACCTGATACGGTGTCTTCCCATGTGTGTACACACACATACACATGTATACATATACTGCACATGATTGCCATTTAATTCTTTGAAACTCCTTCATGAGGGCTGGCAAGATGGCTTACTTGATCAAAACACTTGATATGTGTGCATAGTATCCTGAGTTTGATCCCTGGAACCCATGTAAAGAAAGAAGTTGGTCGCTGACCTCCACATGCTTATGTGTTACCAGTGCCTGCCTATACATGACATGCACACACAGAATAATAAATACCCCTTTGAGAGGCTTGAGGTAAACATAGTGGAAGAGAACTTCTTAGATAACACAGGGCCCTGCATTTGATCCCTAGCACTGAAATAGAAACAAATATGAAAATAATACAGTAATTACTAGGAAGCCTGAGTATTGATTGGGATTTGTGCTTGTTTTACTTCACTGGAACTGTGGCTCTTCCTCCAGCTAACGCTGGACCTCAGCAAAGTAAGTGGTTTGGTACCAACTGAGAGACAATGTTCCCTCAAACCTCAGAGAGTCTAGGATTTCGTAATGGGCTTAGCAGCTGCAGGATTTTAACAATGCACCCAGAAATACACATCACAGTTGGATCGAGATTGTGAATGCTAGAATCTTTAAATAAGGGATGGGTAGAAGTGCTACATTTTGTTGAGGACAGAATGAAAGGCTGAATGTAAATGTGCTTTGAACACGAAGCCCTGCCTATATGAAAGAGTGAAATACCATTTTCAACAGCTTCCTATTTTCTAAACAAATTGAGTATTCTATACCCATGATAGCCCAAAGAGAACATATGCTTGAGAGAACATTCTTTTCTCAAGAGTGTGTAAGAATAGAAGGTTCAGTCCCACCCCTTTAATCTGAGACTTCAGCTCAGGACAGACTTGTGCATCCGTCTGTTCCTCCTGGGTCTATTTCCTTAATCTGTTTGCTGGACCTTCAGATCTGTTGTCCATATGGCTTCTTGTCCATAGGGCAAAATCACAACTCCCTATTGGGGCTGTCAGAACAAGGCACCCTGCTTGACCTTCAACCCTGCAGCTTCTTCCCACCACAGGACTCATAGTCACCATGCCTGACATCTGCCGCTGCTGGCTGCACCTCATCGTCTCCCATCAGCACTTCAAGCGGTTGCCATATCACCTTCCCAAGAAAGCCTTCCTAGGATGCTCCAGCTAGTCATGCCTGCTCCCAGCTCTCTGTGTGCACTTGACTCTTACAAGAATGTGACTATTTAATAGTCATAAACTGAGTTCTCTGCAACCAAGTTCAGGTTTATCCCCTGGTCCCTAGCAGACAAGAGCTCAATAAATAAAAGAGTACCAGGTCCTGCCAACAGGGTTCACATTTGCACCAAAACTCCAAGGGTGCCCTGAATCACTGGGAGGTACTGTGTGCACCTGGGCATCATCTTCCACACAAGTTCTGGTGTGAGGAAACTGCCATTATGCCCGGCAAGAAGCTCTCACATAAGATGGTAGGCTATGTCGCACATCTGATAAAGCGGATTGTGGGAGGTCTGTGGGAGGCATTTCTGTGAAGCTGCAAAAGGAGGAGAGATAATTACGTTCCTGAGGGCTCAGGTCTGGAGCAGGAGATCATTGAGGTAGATCCTGACACCAAGGAAATGGCTGAAGCTTCTGGATTTTGGGAGTCTAGCCCATCTGCGGCCTACAGTTGAGATGAATTTCAGAACACCATGTGGAGGTGTCTGAATCTTTCCTGCCACTCTGCAATATTTTCAGCAAACCAACAAAAACAACGTAAAAAAGAAAATAAAGAGCACATAGTATTAAGCATTTTCCTCTTTCCTTGGTCCTCCTTTGAGACACAGTACTCTACGACCAGTAGACCCACAATGATAGACTTGTTTTCATCAGTGGCAATACCCACTTAGAGGGCAATGCCATCATTAGATACCTGGTTTGTGGACGAGAGGGGTAAAGAAATGAGCAGTGCTGGAGAATGAAGGATTCAGCTCCTCCAGGCCCAGGGCTGGTTCTGCATGCCGATCACCTGTTTGGAAACCCTGCTCGGAAACAACGCCTTCCCAGTAGTTCTTTTGGAGTGGAGCACCATACATGAAAACAAAAAGAAAAAAAATCAATTAGTCATGGAATGAGAATGACCAGAAAAATCATAAGCCTGGGCTAAATTAGCTTACTATAACTAACCATGAGAAAGGGATTCCCGTGTGTGTGTGTGTGTGTGTGTGTGTGTGTGTGTGTGTGTGTGTGTTTTATTGCACTCTGAGTTCTGATTAAATGTATTTTTTTCTGGCCTGTGTGTGTGCATTCACACCTATATGCATACAAACGTGAGCACTTGCATGCAAAGGCCCAAAGTTAATGCTAGCCATCCCTCTCAATGGCTCTTCATTTTATTTACCTACATGGAGCCTCTAACCATGCATGGAACGCAGCAATTCTGAGTAGTCTAGGTAGGTAACCAGTTTACCCTGGATCAACTGTCCCTTCCTCCTGTGTGTTGGGATGACAGGTGAGCTGCCAGGACTGTGAGGCTTCTGCCTGAGTTCTGAGCATCCAAACGCTGGACTTTATACGACCAAGAAAATGCCCCCCCCATAGACTTGCTCTCAGTCCAGTGTGATGGAGGCATTTCTCCACTGAGATTCCCTCTTACCAGATAAACCTACCTTACATCAAGCTGGTGAGAAATGAGGCAGCACACTCCTACTCTGCCACGACACAGACCAAATCCTTTCATTCTGGAAGTCTCACTGCAAAAGATGGAGCTTTGTAGTGTGTTTCAAGCTCACTGGCTGATCCTCCTTGGCACCGTTTGCTCATGCTCCCTAAGGCACTAACATGGCCCCAGGTGCAGGCTTGAGCCCTCAGTCTTCTGAGTGAGTTCATCTGGAGACACAGCTATATTTACCAGTCATTAGCCTAAGAATTCTGGGATGTCCAGCTCCAGCTTTAGACCTCCCTCCTAACTCCCAGGCTTGCCTGACCAACACCCCCTTCTCCCAGCTACACTGGCTGTGCTTCTGATCTTTTCCCATTTTCTCCTCCAGGTCATATCATTCCCAGCCCATCTCCTTCCTGTCTCTTATGATATCACTATACTACCCTGATCCCTCTTTTTTACCCCCAACCCTGCCTGCTGGAAGACCTAAATGGGAGATAGGAAGTCGAGGAACAAGACATCTGGGTTCGCATCCCTCTGTTAGGAGAAATGGTTTCCTCTACTGAGATCCGCGCTCCCTGGTGCCAGTTACTCGTTTTCAGACTGCTACAAGGCCAACCCACTCTCCTCCTGTCCACTGTCCCTGAGGGCTGGAAGTGGAACTGGTTGTACTTCGGCTTGTCCTGGGGTCATCCTGTGTTGGTCTCCTTGCCCACTTTGCTCAGTTACTTAGTGTAGTGTGCATCTGTTTCCTGTCCAACCCTGGTTTCGACAGACCTCAAGTTGTGTACTGTTATATAGGTCAGTTGTTGGAATATAGTAGGAAACCCCAAAGGTATAGTTAGGATTTGTTAAATATTGATCTAGCTAATGGAAACAACCCCACTTTTACTTTTTTTTAAACAGTCTTATTATGTATCCCAGGCTAGACTCAGTGCAATTCTTTTACTTCAGGCCTGAGTCCTGAGACTATAGGTATTACTGCCATGTTTGGCAGGGGACCCTTTGTGCTCTTGTGAATTTTTTTTTTTTTTAATTTTGAGACAGGGTTTTTCTGTGGGCTTTGGAGCCTGTCCTGGAGCTTGCTCTGTAGACCAGGCTGACCTCAAACTCAGACACCTGCCTGCCTCTGCCTCCCGAAGGCTGGGATTAAAGGCATGTGCCACCACCACCTCATGTGAATTTAAACTTTTGATAGAAAGATAAATCTCTCACCTGATAGTACTGTACATTTAATACACTTTTAACTTTCCTAGCGGCAACTCTTTCTCGGTTAATATTCTAATTCTTTGACTTTTAGTGTAGTTTCCTCTAAAGTGCAAAAGGTGAAGATTTGAAAGGACTGTTTTTGGCTTTTGAGTTGTTTTTTTAGCTCAATGAAGTTTGCAAAAGAACTGGGAGACTTACACGAGCAGCTGTTATGTGACCCCGAGGAGGAAATATGCATTTTAAAAACAGCAAAGTATAAACAATGAACATACTGGGAGGTCGATTTGAGCAGAGGAAGAGGAAGGCTGGGAATAAGGCTGAGACAGGGGAATATTTCACACCCGCTCGAAAGAGCTAAGCATTTTTCCTGATGCCTTTCAAAGAAGTTTTAGCCATTTTTGGAGAGGAGACGATCGTGGCTATTTATGAGCACGGCGTTGCTAGGTGACACCATGGGATGAGCACCATGCTAACTAACCCATCACTCAACTGACTTTCAGAACGAACACAGAGGGGGCGTACAGGGCGGGGACAGAGCCCAGGGAGGCATTCCGAGGTACTGGAATGAGAAGTACTTGAGTGAGTGGAGCAGCTTTATCAAACCTTTTGCTTTTTCCCCCTCTTCATTCCAGCAGTAGAATCTATTCGGGGTCCAACTTACCCCTTGCTCTCTCATTAGGGCCCCCTTGTTGCTAACAACTTTTTTTCCCTGTCATGACATTTGGCCTCCTCTGGGAGAAAAGCAGATCTTCTTCCTCCAGAAGCCAAGTTGGGAAGTCACTGGGGAGGAAGCCGAGAAGCCAGACTCCCTATGCAGTAAGTCTGAGAACAGCTTCTTCTAAGTCTGTATACCAGCAGCGTGGGAATGTGTGGGGGGCCATGCATCTGGGCTGGAGTGAAGAAGCCAGGGCTTCAGGATCGGCACAGTGAGTGACAGGGCTGCCTTCCAATCAACTGACCATCTGCCCGGCACATGTTAGAAGCAATCTAAGTATGTTTTTAGTCATCCCGTGTTACAAATTCTTGGGAAAACATAAACCACCATTTTGAAATACATCTTCAGAATAGTAGGCTCCTAAGGTATATTTGCCTCTAAGCATTGACACAGCTTGTCACTCCTCAGGATCCCATGGCTAGCTAGAACCAATGAGTGGCCACTGCAGGATGTTAGCATCCTGAGGATGTGGAGATTTGTGAGTACCTGGGACAGGATAGTCTGTAGTTATTATGTCTCGGTACATTCCCACCTCTGGGACACAAACTTGACCACAATTCTAAGGCAGATTCTAAGCTACATTGAAAAAGCCCTTGTTGGAAACAGAAGGCTTTCCACCCACACGTTAATGTGAGGTAGTGGTGAGTCTACAGCACCTCCTAGTGGCTGTAACTTCCTTTTGCTCTCTCGTCATTGCCCTTGGAGGGACCAGTCCATGGATTTCCTCTTGTGCTGTCACGGGCTTCCCTGTGGTCCCTCTGCCATTCTAACAACCTTATTATAGCTCTCTACAGAGAAGTTGTCCTTGAGGAGACTAGTTCTCCAATGCTGCCGGAGCCACTGCAAACCACTTTGCCATTTTAAAGGATATTTCATCACAGCCATTGAGTGAAAGGCCACTCTCGGTGGGACTTTTAGGAAGCTGGATCCTTTCCTCCCCATAAGACCGTTGCCCACCTAGGCAAACTGCTTGCTTGGCAAGCGGGACCACGGCTGCTTCTGTCCCTGCTTCCTTTCCCCTGGCTGGGGCCTCATCAACGCTGTCTGCAGTGGCCCTGTATTAACTGAAGCCAGATGCTAGCTTTTTGTTTTGTTTCGTTTTGAGTCAAAGTCTCAATCCAGGCTGGCCTTCAATTGGCTACGAAGCTGAGGATGACTTTGAACTTGTGTTCACGAAGCTGAGGATGACTTTGAACTTGTGCTCACGAAGCTGAGGATGACTTTGAACTTGTGCTCACGAAGCTGAGGATGACTTTGAACTTGTGCTCACGAAGCTGAGGATGACTTTGAACTTGTGCCCATCCTGCCTCCCTTTCCAAGTGCTAGAATTACAGGTGCACACCACGATGGCCATTTTTTTTATTTATTATTTTTTATTTGCACAATATTCTGTCTGCATGTATACCTGCAGACCAGAAGAGGGCACCAGACCTCATTACAGATGGTTGTGAGCCACCATGTGGTTACTGGGAATTGAACTCAGGACCTTTGGAAGAGCAGGCAATGCTCTTAACCACTGAGCCATCTCTCCAGCCCCCAACGATGGCCAATTTTTATGCAGCCCTGAGGATCAAACCCAAGGCCTGGTGTGTGCTGGACAAGCTGACTCTGCTATGTCCTCAGCCCCCGGGTGCCAGCACTCCACAAAGCTCTCGCTCTTCTTCATGTGCTAACTTCCAACAGGGTGAGGTGGTTTCTCACAAGCTCTGCAAAGATGCCAGCGGAGCTAGAAGTGAGTAAATGAACCACAGCCTGCACCGCAGCTGATGTGTTTAAATCCATTACAAATCCTGCCTTCAGTGGCGGGGTACCACTACCTGGCCTTTGTCTAGTAGATGAAGTTTGGCTTGCCCGTATGTCTCTGCCTTGTTGCTGCTGCTCTACTTTCAGTTATTTATTCGGTAGTCAAACCTTGCCCCGTTTTCTCCTTGTTTGCCTGCCTTTGTCTACCTGGGCTTGTTATTCTATCAGCTGAAAGCTCCCCCTTGCTGTAAATGCTTATTCTTCACGTATGATGTAAGTGTGGACTCCTGCTTCCTCAAGGGCTTTTAGCACACCCTTAGTTATCACCACCATTGTCATTTGTTCTTTTATCCCAAATTTTGTCCACATGAACCCGTGCCAATAGCTTCCATCACAGGCCCATCAGGGATCATGTGCCCTCCGTCCTCTGCGGATTTCCTTACTATCTGGCACCATGCGTATCCCAGGCTGGTTTCAGCGTTTCCCATCCCTGCCCCCAGTTGCATCAGTGGAGGTGTTGTTAGCTTGCCAGAATCTAAAATTACCTAGGAGGTGGGCCTGTTATTTTGATTATATTAATTATATTATATTGATTGATACTGGAAGAACTGTTTGAATTACGGGCGGGATCATCCCCTGGGCAGGGGACCGAGTTGTGTAAGATGGAGAGAATGAACTGAGCACGAGCTCGTGAGCCTTCCTTCCGCTGCTTGCCACTGTGAATGCAGGGTGCTGAACTGAAACAAGCCCTTACTCTACAGCTGTTCTGTCGAATACTTGATTACAGCAACAGAGGAGAAACTCACACAGTACGGTGGGGTAGGCGTTTGATGGACGGTTCCTACTGAATGTGCTTTGCCCTCATGACAATGTAAATTAGGGACTGTCTGAAGAGCAGGTGACGGTTGCCCCGAAGGACTGTGGTTGGCACGGAAGACTAGTCATCCAGACAGTAAAGAATGATGGAGTGGGGGAGCAGAAGAGAATAATGGAGCATTTATGTACCTTTTAAAAAAGATGGAAAGTTGGAAAAAGTATGTGCTCCAAATATTGATTGGACAGCGAGATCTGCAGAAGAGCTGGTCGCCTTACATAGGAATCAAGTTAACAGGTAGTATTATTATTCAGCCCTTAAAAACCTAAGCCTTGGGGAAATGTGCAAAACAGCTTTGCAGATGCCCGAGAAGAAACTGAAGGCAGAAGACCCTACCGGACATCCTGATGTGTTTTCATTCAGGAAGCGTTCCCGAGGCAGCACCTCCAAGTCAACCCAAAGAGCTGATGACTCAAAACCCATTTCATGTGTGAATGTGTGAGCTCCAGCCTCAGAAATGGCCCCACCCTGCATTTCAGTTTCAAATGTTGCCAACACGATTAAGCTATAGAAATTGGCAATCCAAAACATAATGAGGAACCTTTACATTCTTTCCAGCTGTGTTCAAATTTATATTCTGAAATACTCGATTCAGCAACACGTTCAGTTTCTCTAAACCAAAGGAGCATACAGAAGATGCTTTCCTATTCAGAGACTATTTTAAAAAATCTTTACTGGGAAACTTTTGCTATATTAATATGCCAGAAATGATTCACAGAGACTAGCGCAGCAATGGCCTGACCTGAGTTGTGATGTTCGAACGTATTGCTGGCAATCTGAATGTCTTAGCCTCCGTCTTACTGCCGTGATATTGTGGCCCCCAACAAAAGCAGCCTAAGAAAGGAAGGACTCACAATTCCGGGTGACAACCCATCATTTCAGGGCAGTCAAGGCGGCAGGAATTTGAAACACCTGGACACATCACATCCACAGTCAAGAGCAGAGAGCCGTGGACTGCTGCCTGCCTGCCTGCCTGCCTGCCTGCCTGCCTGCCTGCCTGCACTCAGCTGGGTCTCTCCCCTTCAAGCCCAGGCTAGGAAATGGAGCCGTTCACATGCACAGTGGGTCTTCCAACTTCAGCTAACCCAATTAAGAACAGTCCATCACAGACCTGCTCATTCGCCAATCTAGACAATTTCTCATTGAGATTCCTTCTCTGGGTGATTCTGCATGTATCCAATCTATAAGGAAAATTAATCACCACAGTGAAGAACTTAAAAATAGCAGATTACATAGAGTGGGAAGTTGCTCTTCGGTTAAATTAGGGGCAGGTAAACTATGGCCATTTGTAAAACTGACTGTAATAAAGCTTAGGGCACAGCCATGCCTGTTTGCTGATGCATGGTCTGGGGTTCCTTTGTGCCATGATGGTGTCGCTTTGTAGGTACAACAGAGATCATAAGAGCCCTCGAAGACTCAAATATTTACTCTGTCATTTTATAGAAAAGTTTGCCGCATTCTCTCTGAATTAGTAGATGCAAGTTTATTTGCTGTTTGTCCTGGAATGTTTTAATGGTGAAATTTACAAAATCTGTTTGTGTCAATCTTTATGTGTAATTAGATCAGTAGTGAGTATTTGAAAGTGAGAAGAAACTGGTGTGACTACGAAGTCTGAACAGGCAGCCACCACAGAAAGGAGTTGGTCGCTGTGACCCAGATGATGTAGGCTGTGGGAATCGCAAGCACAATGAGGTGTTTGAGACACTCCACACAACAGTCATGGGCTTCTCTAAAGGTGGGCGAGGCAGACATCTCCAGAGGGCCACCAGCTGTCTTTAGTGTGGTGAATTTTGTACAAGTGACATCTGTTTAAAGATCACGTGTCTCCGACAACCAGTGCCAAAGCACTTGAAGCTCCGTGCCTGTCACCAGCATGCGGAATGCTCATTCTCTCCACAATTCTCCTGCTACCTATTTTCTCTCTGCTTCTCCCCTCCCCTTTTTCCTCCTCCACTGCAGTGGGACAATGGTCTATACCCTGACACTTGTATTTTAAATAAATGCTGATTGGCCAGTAGCCAGGCAGGAAGTAGAGGCAGGGTGACCAGGCAGGAAGTAGAGGTCGGACAACGACAAGTTTAGGAAGAGGGAAGTTTCAGTCTGTAGTCATTACCCAGACACAGAGCAAGCAAGATGTGACTGCCTCACCGAAAAAGGTACCAAGCCGTGTGGCTAACACAGACAAGAATTATGGGTTAATATAAGTTATAAGAGTTAATAAGAAACCTGAGCTAATTGGACAATCAGTTTATAATTAATGTAGACCTCTGTGTGATTTCTTTTGGACCTACATAAAGACTGTGGGAACGGGGTAGGACAGAAACCTGAGTCAACACTCCACTCTGCGTCTCTGTCCATCTCTTCATGCCTCAGTCTAAACATTTCCCTCTGATCCACACCCAGTTTACACAGTTTCTGAAGCTCTGCCTCATTTGATGTTCAGTCCATTTACTGAAGTCTTCCTTGTATTTCCCCCCGATTTTGAGTATTTTATGCTTCCTGAACCTCCGTCAATATTCTCAGAGTTGTCTTTTAATTTCTTGGGCACATTAGCCATATGTATTTTAAATTCATTGCTAATAACCACATTATTTGGATCCCTTGTTACCTGTCACAGGTTCTTCTATATTTGATTATGTTTTCTGTTCTTGAGGAGCAAGTAATTCTTTGATGAGACTATCATTGATCAGATCGTCTCAATCTCTGGCTTATGTGCTCCTCTTCCAACAAGGTAGCCTTTGCTTACGTAGAAGTGGAAGCAATGAGGAGGAGGAGCTAGAGATCACCTTGGTTCACATAGATATTGGAAAGATCAGGAACTGGACTTGAGTTCTTGAGAAGGCCAATCCAGCTGGGAGAGTTATTGTTGTCTGTGTGACAGAATGGGAGAATCACTGGAGAGATGGGCCCCTGGACATGTCTATGGAGGGCTATGTTGTTTATGTTATTTGATGTGAGAAGACTACCCACTGTGGTCCTGAACAGAACAAATGGGGAAGAGGAGGTGAGCAGGAGCACACACTCACCCGTCTCTGATTCCTGACTGTGATGATGGGACGGCTGCTTTGAGCTCCAGTTGCCACGCCTTCCCCACCGTGATGGACAGCATCCTGGAACTGTGAGCCAAAATAAACCTTCCTTCTCCTGAGTTGCTTTGTTGATATTCTACCACAGCAACAGAAAAGCAGCTGCATTGCTACGGATTCTCTAGAGGAACAGAACTCAGAGAATGAATATATATATATATATATATATATATATATATACACATACATACATACATACACAAGATTTATTAGAATAGCTTACAGGCTGTGGTCCGTCTAGTCCAACTATGGCTGTCTACCAACAAAAGGTCTAAGAGTCCAGTTCCATCCACAAGGCTGGTTGTCTCAGCTGGTCTTCATTACACATTGGAATCTTGAAGAAGTAGGCTCCGATGCCAGTGAAGGAATGGACTTGTGGTCAAGGGAGCGACCAAGAGCAAGCAGGCAAAAGGAGAGAGCTTCCATGTTGTGAGAATTCATTCTGCTAGTAGTTTTTGGAGTACCTGCCTTGGGGCACAGTCTGGGGACATACATGATCCCTTTTAAGAGAGAGGAGGGCCCTCGCTTGTGCTCTCTCGTGTGGTGGGCTGCTCTGGTTGTGCCCCCAGGACAGAGAACTGTGGTAGCTCTCTCTCTCCTCTCTCTCTCTCTCTCCTCTCTCTCTCTCTCCTCTCTCTCTCTCTCCTCTCTCTCTCTCCTCTCTCTCCTCTCTCTCTCCCTTATTGTTGTTCACGAGTGTTCCCCAGGAAATGTGTGATATCCCTTTATTGCGGACTCTCATGGACTCTCTCGGCTTTACACTTCTTTCTTCCATATCCTCCATACAGGCTGCCAGCATACAGTGTGGTCCAGATTAAAGGTGCATCTTCCCACCTCAAAAAATCTGCATCAAAGATGTATCTTTTCACCTCAAAAAAAAAAATCTGGATTAGAATCTTCCCACTTAAAATTGTTTAATTAGGAAAAAAAATCCCTCACAGGTGTACCTACTGCTTGGGTTTCAGTTCATTCCAGATGTAGCCAAGCTGACAACCAGCATAGCCATCACCGTAACTAAGCCAGCAGCTTTCCGCCAGGCTCTCTTGCCCCAATACCACGGTCAGCAGAGCGGAGAGCTTGTTGACCCTTTCTGCCCGGTTCTTTTTAGAGGGAGAAGCAGGTCTAACTGCAGAGCCTGATTCCCCCATCCCCGCATTCAGTGAACTTGCCAATTCATTCAGATCTAAATTTCTTGCACTTTTTTTCTTTAAACAATTATAGAGGAAAATACTTCTGACACAACCCAGTCCAACAAAGCTGGAAGGATGAAGTAGGAATATTTTTATTTCATAAAAGGTCAGGATCAAACATATTCACCCCCTTTGCTGTTTGCGCGGTCATATAGTTGTGAATAGTATGCTCCCTTGGTGCGCGGTCATATAGTTGTGAATAGTATGCTCCCTTGGAGATTGTTAAAGAACATTCTGGATCTACTGTTTTGAGCTAAAAGTCAGAAAGACAGGAACCACCTGTTTTTGAAGTGCCATGGAGAAAGAAATTTGCAAAGGAACATGGATGCTGTATGTGTGCACACATGTTTATGTGTATTTATGTGTATTCATGCGTCCATGTAGGTGCACATTTCATATACATGAAGGTAAGCACTGAAGATATTTATTTATTATTTTGAGGTAAGGTCTCTCACTGAACCTGACGTTCACCTATTGGCTAGATTCCTTGGTCAGTGATCTCCAGAATCTTCCTGTCTCTACCCTCCAGTGCTGGGGTACAGAAGTGGGGATAATTACACCCAGATTTTAGGTGTGTGCTGAGAATTCCAGCCTGGGTCCTCATGCTTGTGCAGCCAGCTCTTTTCCTGCGGAGGCATTTCCCGACCTGCAAAGACACTGCAAAGATCACTCCCACCCTGTCGTGGTTCCACTACTATAGAGGGAGATGGGCTAGCTCCTATGGATGTGCCCATTCCAGGCTAGCTCCTATGAACCATCCCATGCTGGGCTAGCCCCTACTCTTCTATCTCAGGCTAGCACCTATGAAACCTCTTATCCCAGGCTAGCTTCTCTGTGGTCGTTTGAAGGTAATTAGCTCCCATTAGCTCCTGAGGAGTGGCACTCTTAGGAAATGTGGCTTTGTTGGAATGGGTATGACCTTGTTGGAGGAAGTGCATCACCGTGGGGGTGGGCTTCGAGGTTTCCTATGCACAGGATACCACCCAGTGTCTCAGTCATCTTCATCTTACTTGCAAGATGTAGCATACTCAGCTCCAGGACCACATCTGCCTGCAATGCTCCCATCATGATGATAACGGACCGAACCTCTGAAACTGTAAGTGAGCCATCCCAGTTAAATGTTTTCTTTATAAGAGTTGCTGGTATGGGATGTCCTTCTGTATTTGTGTTGCTTTTATTGGTTAGTGAATAAAGAAAACTGGGGGCTGGAGAGATGGCTCAGAGGTTAATAGCACTGGATGCTCTTCCAGAGGTCCTAAGTTCAATTCCCAGCACCCACATGGTGGCTCACTACCATCTATGAGATCTTGTGCCCTCTTCTAGCGGGCATGCCTACATGCAGGCAGAGCATTGTATACATAATAAAAACTGTTTTTTTTTTAAAGAAAAGAAAAGAAAACTGATAGGGCAGAATAGAACTAGGCAGGGAAAACTATACTGAATGCTGGGAGAGAGAAGGCGGAGTCAAGAGAAGCCATGTAGCCCTGTCAGAGACAGACGCTACCAGACGGAAACTTGCCGGCAATCCACACCCATGTGGCGATACACAGATTAATAGAAATGGGTTAAATTAAGATGTGAGAGGTAGCCAATAAGAAGCTAGAGCTACTGGGCCATACAGTGACTTAATTAATACAGTTTCTATGTGGTTATTTCTGGAGTCTGGGCAGCTGAGAACAAACAAATGGCCTTCCTACTACAAGTTGCTGTGGTCATAGTGTCTCTTTCTTTTTTTAAAAAAAATTATTTATTTATTATGTATACAATATTCTGTCTGTGTATATGCCTGCAGGCCAGAAGAGGGCACCAGACCCCATTACAGATGGTTGTGAGCCACCATATAGTTGCTGGGAATTGAACTCAGAACCTTTGGAAGAACAGGCAATGCTCTTAACCACTGAGCCATCTCTCCAGCCCTCGTAGTGTCTCTTAACAGCAATAAAAACCGTAACTAAGACATTCTTCAAACCCTCCCATGCCTGCCTAACTCCTATGAAGTCTCCCATGCCAGGCTAGCTCCTATGAACTCTATCTACACAACCCTTAACTAGTAGGACTCATAGCTTTCTAATCTAGTTAAGTTTTCTAATTGAAAAATAAATTACAACAGTCTTGAAGCCATCTGCTAAAATTAAAACAATATAACATCTTCTCATGCTTTGCCTAACAGCAGCATAAATGGGAGCTTACTCAGGTCTCCGCTACACTCGCACCCCTGACCCCTGAAGCCCTTGGCATTGGCATAGCTGGGATTTACAGAAACAAGGCTCATAGTTGTAGTTTAATGAACATGGCCACAGATGAAGTACTCATATTTGAGTTTACATATCTTTTTTGACTTTTTCTAATTATAGCAGCTATCAGCATCAAGTCTAAAAATAAATTGAATGTGGGACCAGATATTTGAAGCACATTCAGGGACTTACTCATTAACAGTTTGCTAAGGAAATAAACAGTGATTTTTGTGCTGTGTGAATAATGTCTTTGAACATTCTCTTTCTAGCGTGTTACTGAGAACACACACAATGAATGAATATTGTAGTTTACAAAAGAACATGGATACACAAGGACTGGACCTCAAAAAGTATTGCTGATGGGTATATGACCAAAATCCTCAAATACTGCTTCCTTTGAGATATATCAGAGGGAGTATGTACTGAGAAATATTACGATTCATATTTCCAAGACAAAATAAAACCCCAAACTGTTAAAAACAAAACAAAACCCAGAAAAACAAAACTGGGTTAGTGTCCATTTTAACTGCAGAGTCAAACACAAATTGAAACTTCTGATTCAAATGACTTCTCATCTTTGTTTCAGTTGGGTACCATAGCTTTTGCAAAGCTCCCTGGAGGCCAAAGCCTCTTCAGCGATTCTTCGGCAGTTGGAACTACACATTATAGGCCTTTTCTGTAGGAGCGGGCAATGACCATATTTTACCTGTTTTTTGATGGCTGCAATCTGTGGATCTCTCTGGTTTGCACTTGTCCCCTCATCCTTCTGGATGTCCCCAGGGAAATCCAAATATCCAGCAAGCCCTGTCCTGGGAGGCCAACCTGGGTAGCCCTTTGGAATTGAGTGGCCCTGATGACCAGGCCAGTGAGAGGTCCTCCTCAGTGCTTTTCATCACTTTGCTGTTCCGGTTCTTCTCTGTTCTTGTAAATTCTCTGAGCCAATAGTCTGCAAACAAAATTTCTGCCTAATTGAGCTGGGGTATTTCTGATGCTCGCATCCAAGACCTTAAGACATACACTGGTGTAGGCAGAGACTGCTTGTTCATTCCCCGGCAGCCCAGATGCGAATAACCACACAGAAACTGTATTAATTATAACAGAGTTTGGCCTCTTAGCTCAGGATTCTTATTAACTAACTCTTACATCTTAAATTGGCCCATTTCTATTAATCTGTGTATCATCACGAGGCTGTGGTCTACTGGCATCTCTTTGACTCCGTCTACTTTTTAATCTCTGTTCAGATTTCCCACCTGGCTTTCCTCTACTGAGCCACTGGCCGAAGCTACTTCTTTAACACACTGGCTCATGGCAATTCTGTTGCTGTTCGTTTTGTTTTAAAAATATTACACAGAGAATAATTAAGTATTTTTGAGCCCACACTGTTAGGCGCTTCACCACCTGACTAGGTTCATGTTCTGCATGTGGACCATGTTCTGCATGTGTGATTGGCCAACTCCCTCCTGTGGTCCCTTTACTGTCAGTCTGCTAGCTCTCCTGCATGGGTCTCACCTTGTAGTTAGTCTGTAGTTTAAATAGCCATCCGTTATTCCAACCACCCTCCATGTCTTTGGAAGGTTGATGAGGATCAGATCCGTGCATACGCAGCTAGGCAGTTACCCCATGCTGTTCAAAACCAGCATGGAGGGAGTGGTTTTCCTGAACTGTATTTTCGTGAATATCTCCTATGTCCTCATCTGCCAGGATGCTGAGGCTTTAGTCACCTGACTCCTCTACCCATGGGACCAGTGGGTGAAGACAACGGTGTGTGTGTGTGTGTGTGTGTGAAGAGGACAAGGGAGTAAGAGAGAAAGTGAGAGACAGGGAGGGGTGATTGATTGCCTCATCCTCTTGAAACCCCATCTCCCTGTACTGAAAAAGAAGGTTCAGCCTCTATCATTCCTGCCATGGCATTGCAGGTGTGAGAAAGCAGAAGGGCAGAAGAAGTCGGCATCCTCTCTCAGTTTTGGCAGTTCCCGTTTCTGTTTCCGGGGCAAGCGTAGAAGGCTTTTTTGTTTGTTTGTTTGTTTTTGTTTTTAGCTCTCTCTGGTTACCCAGTACTTATTCCCGAGGGTTGAAGCCTTTCTTAGGTTCACCCTCGAGGGTACCAGACAGGAAAACCAAAAACATAAAAACAGTAAGCACTGCATTGGTGATACCTAGAATTTCGATCTTCTTCTGTCTGCCCACTCTCGTTTACCTTCTAATTCTCCGCAGCCCACAACACTAAGTTCTGTAGTGGGAAACTCGCTGAGCCTTTGTTGCTCCCTTGTGCCAGAAAGAAACGGAAAGAACCTTAAATATTAGATAATATTTTCTTACCCACTCATTTACTTTGTTTAATGATTCTGGCACCAGATTAATCCACATTTTATTGAAGTATTTAAAAACTCACAGGCTCAAAGACAATTATCCCAGAACTACTGATGAAACATTTCCTCCCCCTTTAGAGCTCCATCTAAGACTCCCATTTGTAGGTTCTGTTTTAATGCTATTTATGTCACAGAACAGGAAGTTTTTCATTTTTAATCCTTTCCTCCATTTCCTCCCATGTGCGTCTCCTTGCTCCCTCTCAAAGTTATGGCCCCTTTTGCTTTCATTGTTATCACTTGTAGATAAAAGTTGAGCTGAAAGGAGTCCATGGACAGGTAGTCTCAGTTCAAGGATGTTGTTTTTGTTTCTTCTAAGTGTTCCTAAATGAGAAGAAGTCAGTCGGTGGCAAATTCCCGAACTTTTGTTGTGTTTGGGACATGAGTCAGGGAAAAGAGAACCAGAACTAGGGTCAGAAGAGTCAGTTGTTCAGGGGCCAATAGACCATAGCTCATGAGTCAAAGTAGTCAATCTGCCTACTGTCTGAAACTAAATATGTCAAGTGGTAATGTAAGAAATATGTAGTTAAATAAAGTTTTATTGAAACGTAGGCACATTGATTTCTTTACATATTGTATGTGGCTATTTTGCTGCCATAGCAGTGTAGTTTATTAGTTGCAACCAAAACTGATCCAAGGATTCTAAAATGATTTCTAGGAGTTTTCATAGAAAACTTCTCTGCAGAAAATTCAAAACAATTATCAACAACAAAGAACACTCTGGAATTGATAACCAATAGAGCTAGAGTTGAGGGATGTAAGAGTGACATACAAAAGCCTGCCATTCTCCTATGTTACAACAATGAACAAGTGGAATAAGAAATTAAAACAAAATACCATTTGTACTGATACCCTGGGATATAAAATACTCAAGTACAAATCTTGAAAAACACACAAGATCTATATGGGGAGACGGTAAGATCTAATCAAAGAAATCAGAGAACAAAATAGATGAAGAGATAATCCATGGAGCAATATCTACGGCTACGAAGAAAATATCAGACTCCAAATTTGACTATTGAGTCAGTGCAATCTCAATCAAAACCCAAGTCGGTCATTTCGTGGATGTCAACAACTGATCATAAAGTTTCTGTGGAGAAGGAAGAGACCTAAGAGCAACTAATAGAGCCCTGAAGAAAAACAATGCAGTACTGAAGTAGGGTGGACATTCCGCAACTACCAGACACACGAAAGCAGCAGTAATCAAGACTGTGTGAACGGTGCATACAGCAGACGCAGTTCAGAAACAGGCCCGTCTAACAACGCCAACAGTTTTTCGTTTGTTTTTCTACAGGAGCAAAGCAAGAAAATAGCAGACTATCCACATATGAAAAGCTAAACCTAGACATAGGCATAGATGTTTTGCTTCCACAAAACAACTGCAAAGAAGCCACAAACCTTGGTATAAAGTGAGGCCCCATCGGAGAGCAGTTGGGGACCTTCCGTTTGCTGATGATGTTTTTCTTGATGAAATGCCGAAGTTGGGGTCCGTGAAAGAAAGAACCCAACTTCATTCACTTTCAAAAATTCTGCTCTGGGAAAAACACTGTAGAGAGAAGGAGATGAGTGAAGGACTGGAAGAAAATGCTCGCAGAAGATTTATCTGAGCAAAGACTTACTCAAAACACACAAAGAGCTCTCTTCCTCCTCTTGATTCCCAGCACCCATGCGTTGGCTCACACCCGCCTGTAACTCCAGTTCCAGGGGATTGACACCCCCTTCTGGCCTCTGCGGGTACCAGGTGTGCATGCAGTATACATACATACCTAAAATAAAACCAAATCTTTTAAAAACAAGAACTCTTGAAACTCAAAATAAGATACATCATCTGTTACTAAAGAAATGGAAATTGAAATAGTACTGCTATTCACTGCACACATGAGAATAGCAAAAATCCAGAACCCCGATGATGACAGATGCTGTAGGGACCTGGAAAACAGTAATATTATTCAGTACTAATGGGAATACAAAATAGAATAACTGCTTTGAGAGATAGTTTGGTGACTTTTTCAAAATTAAATATAAAAATACTTAGCTTATAAAAGGGCAATCCAAAGGAGCTATCTTAGTCAGGGTTTCTATTGCTGTGAAAAGACACCATGACCCATGACCACAGCAGGACATTAGTTGAGGTGGCTTACAGTTTCAGAGGTTTAGTCCATTATCATCATGGCGGGGCTTGGCAGCATGAAAGCAGACATGGTGCTGGCTACATCTTGATCCAAAGGTAAGAGTAAGTGAACTGAGACACTGGATGTTGTAGCAAGTCTTTGTCTGTCCCACCAGCCAGCTCCCAAATCACAACACAGAGACTTCTAATTAATTATGAAAGCTCAGCCAACAGCTTAGTCTTGTTTCTAACTAGTTCTTATAACTTAAATTAACCCATATCTTTTAATATACATTCTTTTACGTGACTTGGTTATTTTTACTCTGTATTGCCCCTGCTGCTTCCTTCGAGTCCTGGTGACTCCGCCCTTCTTCTTCCCAGCGTCCTCTGTGTCTGAAATCCTGCCTAGCTGTTGGCCATTCAGATTTTTATTAAACCAATCACAGTGATACATCTTTGCACAGTGCAATCAAGTATCTCACGACAGGGTGTGGCTTAAACATGTATGGGACCTCAATGCTTACCTCCACAGTGACACACTTCCTCCAACAAGGCTATACCCACCCCATCAAAGCCACACCCCCTAATAATGCCACTCCCTATGAGCTTTTGGGGGGCATTTACATTCAAACTATCACAGGAGGTAGCAAGTGTCCACACAAACTCCTGCACATGGCTGTTTGTGTTAGCTGTGTTCTTTCCTGTGGAAACATGGAAGTATTTCAAGTAGATAAAGTGGATGAGTTAACTGTGATGCATTCACACAATGGAATATTAATCAGCTCAAAACATGATCTATGAAATCATGAAAAGGTGTAAAGGAGGCTTGCAGGCATGCTACTGATTGGGAGAAGTCAAATGGAGGAGACCACTTTGTATGATCCTGGCTACATGGCCTTCTGTGAAAATGTGGAACTAAGAAAAGCCAGTGAAGGGATCAAAAGCCTGAGGGAAGAGTGAGGAAGACAAAGAGACAGAGCAAAGAAGATATTTTTAAAGTTTAAATGAGTATTTTAAGTTGACAGCAAACTTGAGAGGAAGAGATACTGCATACATTCCTCAATCTCACGCCTGCATATATTATATACTGAGCGTGGAACAGAGAAAATCCCCCGACTGGCAGGCACGGCTGTGGTCAGTAGGTGTTGCTCCACACCTACTAAATGTGTGGAAGGCACAGCCCCAGTCACTAGCCCCAAGGCAGACTTGACCTTTGGTTGTGGACGGTGGGTGTGAGTTCCCGCACACATGCATATTTCAGTATGGGTTTTCTCATCTTAATCTGTCTCTTGTCAGGTGAGTTCACGGCTCAGATAAAGAGCAGAGAAGGCTGCAGAAATCATTTTCTGCTCCCCTGTGCACCTCTAAAAACAACTTTTTAAAAAATTACAGATTCCTCTTTTAGATCTTCCTTGTTCTTTTCCTCGGTGGGGATGTCAGGTTTGTAAAGAGAAGGTTTGAGCTAGTCTGTCAGGTTCTGTCCCTGTTGCCACAGTCCCACTCACCTGGGACCCGACAGCAACCAGTCTGTTGACTGTACCCGTTAGCTATGGAAAGTTATAAACACATATAAATGTTAAGAGAAGAGCCTAACAAACCCTCAGCAATTTCACACCCAATCTCAACACGTATGAATCAAGGTCAGTCTTGTTTCCTCAGTCCTGTCCCGATTCCCAAGCACTGTCTCCTATTGCTACTTGGCTTAGATCTTGTCCTCATGCCACCACAAATACAGTAGTATCCCCCAAGAGAGGATGACTCGTGTGTGTATGTGTGTTGTTCTTGTTGTTGCTGCTGCTACTGCTGCATATGTGCCTACATGTTCATGTGTGTGCACCCGTGTACATGTTCATGTGTGTGCACCCGTGTACATGTTCATGTGTGTGCACCCGTGTACATGTTCATGTGTGTGCACCCGTGTACATGTTCATGTGTGTGCACCTGTGTGCATGTTCATGTGTGCACCTGTGTGCATGTTCATGTGTGTGCACCTGTGTGCATGTTCATGCGTGTGCACCAGTGTACATGTTCATGCGTGTGCACCCGTGTACATGGTCATGTGTGTGCACCCGTGTACATGGCCATGTGTGTGCACCTGTGTACGTGTTCATGCGTGTGCACCTGTGTACATGTTCATGTGTGTGCACCTGTGTGCATGTTCATGCGTGTGCACCAGTGTACATGTTCATGCGTGTGCACCCGTGTACATGTTCATGCGTGTGCACCCGTGTACATGGTCATGTGTGTGCACCCGTGTACATGGTCATGTGTGCACCCGTGTACGTGTTCATGTGTGTGCACCTGTGCACATGTTCATGTGTGTGCACCCGTGTACATGTTCATGCGTGTGCACCTGTATACATGTTCATGTGTGTGCACCTGTGTACATGTTCATGTGTGTGCACCTGTATACATGTTCATGTGTGTGCACCTGTGTACATGTTCATGTGTGTGCACCTGTATACATGTTTATGTGGAGGCTAAAGGAAGTTGATGTCTTCCTCAGTTGCTCCTCAGTTGCACCTTAACTTAGGAGACTCATTGTCACACTGAACTAGAGCCCCGATCAGCTAGCTCACTGCTGCTCTCTGCTCTCTTCAGTGCTGGGGCCACCGGCACCATGCTGCCACACCTGGCTCTCACTGGGTTCTGAGCATGTGAGCTCAGGTCGTGTGCAGGCAGCCACAGCTGCTGTGAGCAGCACCCCTGTCTTGCCCAGAAGGCACTGTTTGCCTCAGTCTTTTCCAACTTCCAGCTCTTGAGATCTTTCTACCCCTTCTCCCATGATATTTCCTGAACGAACAGTGAGGGGAGGGACTTGTCGTAGTCCTACCTCAGTGGGTTTGTACGTTCCAGGGTAGGGGCATGTGGATTATAAATGTTGGGCAGAAAAAGCAGACACACAGACACAGACACACACACACACACACACACACACACACGGACAAAGACACAGAATAGAGATGGGAGGGTAACCCAGTGAATACTGAATCTGTCATATACTTTATATACCTCAATCCAAAAGGGGGGAAGAAGTCAAGACTTCTTTACTATGATACAAAATAAGAAACAAAGTAATTACCTATTAATACCCAAAACATCAAGTAACTATATCCTGAGTTAAGTACTCTGTTGTTTAGGCAGGACGTGCAGTGACCATACCTTCGGCTAAGAATCCTGTAGGCAGCCACACCCTGGTCAAACCTCCTGTCATTACCTTGAAGCAAGAACAGACTTGAGGGCTGGAGAGATGGCTCAGAGGTTAAGAGCCACTGGTTGATCTTCCAGAGGACCTGAGTTCAATTCCCAGCAACCACATGGTGGCTCACAACCATCTGTAATGAGATCTGCCTGCAGGCAAACATGTAGACAGAACACTGTGTACACAATAAATAAATCTTAAAAAATAAAGGAATAGGCTTGAACTCTCTGGCCTTTGGTCAAGGTGAAACAGATCCCACTCATGGACTCTGATAGGCACTATAACATGGAACATATAACATATAAAGTGCTGTTTATGACCCAGCACTTTACAGTCATTCTCTGCACTTGGACTAGTGTGAGTCCCTAGAGCAACACTGCCCATTGCATGAAGATGCTTCTCTGATGAGGACTGAGAGCTCTGCTAATCTCTGCATTTCAAAGGCAGTTGAGCCATGTCCAGTTAGCAAAACATTAGTAGTAGATACTTCTATGGCCTATGGGCTCCCTAGTCTCAGGGTTTTACCATACCAAGCATGAGTTTACTCCTGCAGAGTGGGCCTTAAATCAGAAAGTGGTTGGTTACTCATGTGGCATTTGTGCCACTATTGAATGTGCAGACGTATCTTTCTGGTGTTTATTGTCCATTTACATACGTATTTTTGAAAAGAACTCTGCTGTCCATTTTTATTGCATACTTCTTATTGAACTGTATTTTTACCATTACATTTTAAAGTTCTGTATACGTTTTGGATTCACAAACCTGTCGGATATGATTTGAGAATATTTTATCCTATTCTATGGATTTATTTCACTTCCATGGTGTGTGTTAACATTTTAATGCACAGAGTTTTAAATATTGATGAACTCTAATTCATACTTTCTTTAAATTATTTTAAAACTTAGTGTGTGCGTGCATGTTTGTGTGCGTGCGTGTGCATGTGTGTGCGTGTGTGTGTGTGCATGTGTGTGTGTGTGTGCATGTGTGTGCATGTGTGTGTGTGTGTGTGTTACAGCACAAATGTGGAGGCTCCAAGGCAACCTGTGGAGCTGCTTCTCTCCTGTATCTTTATGGGGATTCTGGTGATTCAGCTCATGTCTCAAGCAAGCAGTTTGCCAGCTGAGCCATCTCCCTTGGCTCATTTTCCTTTTGTTGTTTCTTGGTATCATATTTTAAAAGTTATGGCTTAGCCCAAGATCATAACGCCAATATTTTAATGTTGAAATTTCCCTTTGGGTCTCATGGGTACCTATTTATAACTGGTTTTTGCTTTTAGATTTGGTTAAGGAATCTCCAGTAGGTCCTTGTGGTAAGTTTCCTTTATGTGAGACTCCTCTTAGTGACTCATTAAATCCTGATTTTGCTGGTTACCCCCAAGATAGCATCCAGTATGCATTTCTCTCCCTGGGTTTTCCAGTAGGCAGATTCTTAAAGCTAGATCAGATTCCAGTTCCATATTTTGTAAGATTATTTCCTGGGTCACAGTGCTATGCAGTTCCTGCTATGTCCTCTCGGGAGGTCTATACTGGCTGAACGACTCTTCTGTTGTGATGTCAAGATTGATCCCCAAGTTCAGATGTTGTTAGCTCAGCCTGTCTATTGCATCTGTGCTTAAGTAATGGTTGAGGCTAGTCATTGATGACTATTGCCACATTTTTATTACATTAGGGGCTATAAAATGTAGACAGTCATATTTTTATTACATTATGGGTTGTAAAATGTAGATAACCAATCTGATCACCATTATTAAAACTTCCCAGTGGATTCCTGGACACAATCCTGGAGGAGATGTTGTCTTTGTATTGTGTTTACTTCTCCTATGTGCTCTTGTTTTTTAAGCTCTTCACAATTTTTTAGTTTTAGTTGAAGCTCAGATCAATCAATGAGTTCCTATCTATGGAGCTGACTTCCTGTTTACTCCAGTCTGGGCCAGTCTCCCCCCAGGAATAGCACTGTTCTGACATTGTTTACACTGGAGGTCTGGGCTTTTACATCTCAATTTTCCTCTCCTGCTTCAGATTTCTTACTTTCCTTACTTTCCATTTTTTCTTTTACTCTCTCACCATAAACATGTCTTTCATGAAAATTGTTCTAACATCAGAATGAAATACAAGAAGCTTTTCACTAACATGCACACACTTAGTCTTGAGTGTGTGCGCATGAATGGAAAACCCCACAGGATTTTCTTAACCTAAGAAAAGAAACACTGAAGACTTTTTTAAAAGATGGGTCTCACTCTGTAGCTCTTGTTCTGGGTGATCTGGAACCCATTATTGTTAGATCCCCAGTTGCTGGGTTCCTCTGCCACCGAGGCAAGAAGCCAAATCAAACTGAATTAATAAATCCAGATTTAATAAACAGGACATTGCAAAGCAGAGCACTCTCGGGTGGCTCTCCCAAAGGCAGGAGACGGAACTCCAGAGCATGTGTGGCAGATCTATGGGATGGGTCCTAAATACCTGGTAAGCGTGGTCCCAGGCATCTCCGGGGGAGGAGCCACCGATGGTGGGCTTTCTCAGGGGCAGAGTCTGGAATGAGGCAGCTCCAGGGAGCTGCTGCTTGATATGCTGAGGGTGGGGTCAGGAACGCCATCATCCCCCCAAAACTGGAGATTCCAAACAATTATGTAGGTCAGGTTGGCTAGAATTCACAGAGATCTGCCCGCCTCTGCCTCCTAAGCGCTGGGATTAAAGATGTGCACCACCGAACCTGGCTCCATGAGACTTTGTAAAGTCATATTTTTCCTTGGAAAAAAATAACTAATTTTAGTCCTTTTTGACCTTGAAAACATGGAGTCTAGCCTGCACCTGTGTGATGGTTTTTGGGTGGGAGGCCCGGGGCTCAGACGATCCTTCACAGAAGTCTCCTTTATGCCCCAGCCTCAGGTGACTGAGTGACGGACACAGGCAGGATTGTGGGCACCAGGCCCTTTCCACTTTCGTCTTTACGTTTGCTTGTTGTATGAAGCAAAGTTAAGAGTTTATTAAGACAAGATTTTAACGTAGAATTAAGCAGCTGTATTATGAGAGAGAGAGAGGGAGATGCTGAGAGGAAGGAAAATACACATGGAAGACAGGGCTGTAGGGTTCACAACACAGTTGCTTTAGTGACATTTAACTTATGTGCCATCTTCATGTCTAGGGTTATAGACATGATAAAGCAGAGACTTCTTTATTCCTCGGTAGCATACACTAACATAGCGTGTCAGCTCATGATTCCTGTTAGCTAAAAGCAGGAAGAAACAGGATGGGACTGTAGCAGTCACGTCTCTGAGCCTGTGACAGAACACCGTGACCCAGGCGACGACCAGAGAGACAAGAATCCATCCTGGTGAGGAAGCATGATGGCTGCAAAGAAAGCCGAGAACTCACGGGGAGGGAGCAAAGATAGCACTGGAAAGTGGGGTGAGACTATACAAATCCCCAGCGCTGAACCTCCAATAAGGCTGTACCTCCAATACGGCTGTACCTCCAATACGGCTGTACCTCCAGTAAGACTGTACCTCCAATAAGGCTGTACCTCCAATAAGACTGTACCTCCAATAAGGCTGTACCTCCAATAAGGCTGTACTTCCAATAAGGCTGTACTTCCAATAAGGCTGTACCTCCACTAAGGCTGTACTTCCAATAAGGCTGTACCTCCAATAAGGCTGTACCTCCACTAAGGCTGTACCTCCAATAAGGCTGTACCTCCAATAAGGCTGTACTTCCAATAAGGCTGTACCTCCACTAAGGCTGTACCTCCAATAAGGCTGTACCTCCAATAAGGCTGTACCTCCAATAAGGCTGTACCTCCACTAAGGCTGTACCTCCAATAAGGCTGTACCTCCACTAAGGCTGTACCTCCAATAAGGCTGTACCTCCAATAAGGCTGTACCTCCAATAAGGCTGTACCTCCTAAGCAGTCTCAAACATCACCACCAAGCATTTGGATACAGGAGCCTTTGGAGGACATTTCTCATTCAAACCACCACAAGTGGCTTCAGCAGTATCAAGGGCCGTGTTCTGGAGTGCTAGAGTTTGTCAAAGCTGAACAATCTAGGACCACACAGGCTTGAGACCCAGACACCTTCCTTTTCATTGCTCCATTTCTAAGGATCTCATGACCCTGATTTAGTATGAGAACCGTTACTCTTCTCATCTGAATTCTAACCAGTGGGGCTGGGGGAGCACAAAGAAGAGCGTGTCCTTTTTATTTTATTTTTTAATATTTATTTATTTATTTATTTATTTGTTTGTTTGTTTTGAGGAGATATTTTTATGTGTAGCCCTGGCTGTTCTAGAATTCTCTCTGTAGATCAGGCTGGCGTTGAACTCAGAGATCCAATTGCCTGCCCCTGCCTCCTGAGTGCTTGGATTAAAGGCATGCATCATCACGCCCATCTCTGTCCCTTTTTTAAACAGTATACTGGAAAGTTCCATGTACCATTTTCTCTTTGCATTGGTCAGAATTAGTCACACACCCCACTCAGCTGTAAAAGAGAATGAGAAATATCTTTAGTTCATGCAGCTAGAAGGTCAGTTTTAAAAATGATGAGTTTTGTTACTATGGAAGAAGAAAAACATGGGTATCAGGAGACTACTGATCAGATAATAATACAATTAATAATATTAGCTACAAATAAACATCAGGGCAGCAAACAAGAAACAATGGGAATTCAGTTCTCAAGTTGAAAACAAGGTACTGGGGGTTGAAGATGTCCCTCAGGTTCAGTCCCCAACATTGCAAAACAAGGAAAACACAGAACAGCTTTAGTTGGTATACTAACTTACGCTAAGCTATTAAAAATTATCTCAGATAAGGATTGACCATCCTTCCCAGCAGTACATCAAACTGCCTTGCCTTGCTCCTACTTAAAAAAAAAAATGTTCTTTCTGGAGCCTTTTTGGTGAAATTTGAAAACCCACACTTGATGAAAACTAAATTATTGTGGCCAGTGTGTCTCTATTTCAGTGAGTTCCATTTTTAGGAGGGGAAAAAACGGTTCTAAAATAGCTTCATGTGTATTATATTTTTAAGGTTGGAGTAGATGAGTGCTCATTGAATCCATTTGGTGCTTGCTTGGGTTTGATGGCTTTGGTTTTTGAATTGGTCATGTGGGAGAGGAATGCCTTGAAATCATTTATTTACTTTCTGCTTTATATGAAGCACGCTATGTTCCCAAGCTCAAATTTTGCAGAAGAAATCCCCACTTCCAAACAGCATATTGTCCAAAGTGGTCACCCCAGCTCTCCCCTCCGGCTAACTGTGGCTGACTCACTGAGCACTGGCAAGACTCCACCTTCCACAAACATTTTGAATTCTGGAGACATTAGGACAGGCTTCCTGTTTGGTCAGCCTGTGGCAGAGACCCAGGTGAAAACTGTGGTCTGCCTCTCTCTGGGTCTGGTATGCAGCAGGGAACTGGCTGTGAGAGAGTGGAGGTGCTCCCTGTGTGGTGACAGCCAGAACTCAGGAATCCCTTCAGTCCTCCCGGAGCCTTCCCAGTGGCGAAGAGCCAAATGCTGTTTTTCCAGGTTTCCCTTGGTCAGGGCGTGACTCAGTCAGTGGTTGTTAGGAGCTTAGAGAGCCCTCCTAGAGGACGTGAGTTTGGTCCCAGCAACCCTATTGGATGGCTCACAACTGTCTGGAGTCCCAGCTCCACAGGATCTGAGCTGTCTTCTGGGCACCTGCACTCATGTGCATGTGCCATATACACACATATACTCAGAATTAAAAATAAATCTTTAAAAAAATTCATCCAGCAACTGATGGAAACGGAGGCAGAGACCTGCATCGGAGCACTGGACTGAGCTTCCAAAGTCCAGCTGAAGAGTGGGAGGACTGAGAATATGAGCCAAGAGGTCAAGACCATGATGGGTTTACCCACTGGAAACAGTCTACCTGAGCTAATGGGAGCTCACCAACTCCAGCCGGACAAGGAAAAAAGCAAACATAGGTCCAAACTAGTCCCTCTAATTCAGTTACATGGCTGGGGCGGACTGAGGGGCCACTGGCAGTGGCACCAGGATTTATCCCTACTGCATGTACTGGCTTTTTGGGAACCTATTCTCTTTGGATGGATACCTTGCTCAGTCTAGATAGGGCTTTGTATGTTCCCCAAAGCAATGTGCCTTACCCTCACCGAGGAGGGATGAGGGTGGAGAGAGAGGTTAGTGGAAGGAATGAAAGGAGAGGAGGGAATGGGAGGAGGGAAGGAAGTGGGAGTGGGAAAAAACCCACTTCTTCCTACATTCACCTTGCATACTCCCTTCCTCTTCAACAGATTCCTTCACACCGTCACGACTTTCTTCCTCCATCTTTTTTGTTGCCATTTGTGAATTTGACACCCCCCCCCACACACACACACCTCAGCCACTTTGACTGGTGGCTTTTCTTTTGCTATGCTCTGTTCTGGAATGACCGGATGCTCTGCCAGCTACACGCATGTCTTTCCATTTTGACAAGAGCTGTTTACACCTTTGCCTCATTCAAAAAGTCCTGGGTGAAGGTTAAAATCCAAGTTCAGGCGTCAGGGGGTGTCAAGGGTCAGGTGCCATATGTTGTCATAATACACATGAAATAAAAGTGCACCCTCAATTCTTTGATTCGAGGGTATTGTTTTTTCCTTTTTCTTTTTAACCTGCTGCTGGAGGCTCTGGTGGAACAACAAGGTAGGAAAGGACCCCTTCCTCAGGCTTTCCTCCTTCACGCTTTGGGGCCAGGGGTGGACAAGGTTTTTCAAAAAGACCTTACCAAGTCTGCAGTAACACAGTAGCTAAGGAGTAGGGACAATGAGGGCACAGTAAAGTCCATAAGCAACTTAGAGTTCTTACCCACTCAGTCTTTCCAGAGTCTAGACAAAGCAAAATTAAAATTCAAAGTATGATATGCATTTTCTCTTTTTAAAGTTACTTTTCCCATTTTATTTTATATGTGTGTGTTTAGCTGCACATGTGTGTGTATGTGTGTGTGCATATATGCATATGTGTGTGTGTGTGTGTGTGCACGCACACAAAATACCTGCAGAGACCAGAAGAGGACATCCAATCTCCTGAAACTAGAGTTAGGATAGCTGTGAGCCATCATGTAGGTGTTAAGGACCAAACCTAGGTCCTCTGGGAGAGCAACCAGTGCTATTAATTGCTGAGCCATCTCTCCAGTCTGGAGACTAATTTTCAAAGTAACTAAATTCTACCTGATTTTCACCCACTTGAGCCTGACCCAGTCCTGTAATTTCTTCTCTAAAATTGTAAAATACAGGAGCATGCAATTAATCATCTTTCTCATTTTTTGAGTCTTGATTATTTTTAATTTTAAAATATATATTAACCACATTCACACTGCTGGGCAAGTCACAGCCCACCGTCTCTAGAGCACTTTTTATTACGCACACCGAAATCATAACCACCGTATAGTTCACCCCCAACTCCCGTGCCCCACACCTTGGCAACCATCAACCTAGTTTCTGTCTTTATGAAGCTGATGTCTCTAGGTATACCATAAAAGGAGCCATATAGCGTTCATCCTTCTGTGACTGGCCTTTCTCGCTCAGCCTTATACTTTCAAGGCCCGTTCATAGCACAAGTCGGAATTCTCGGCTTTTAAACTGTGAGCAGGATTCTGTTGTGTGCATAATAATAATAGCTTCTGGCTGTTGCAAGTAAAGCTGCTTTGGATATTGATGCATGAATGTCTTGTTGGGGCCTGGCTTTCTGTTCGTTAGGGTGTATACTCAGTAGACCAGCTAGAACATATGGTAATTCTAATTCATTGAAGGATTCTCACATCGCTTGTATTTAACTGCATTTATTTGTTGTGTATGTGGGTGGGTACAGTGCTCTGGTGAACCAATGGACGTCACTTCTCTCCTTCTCCACGTGAGTTCCAGGAATTGAACTTAGGCTGTCAAGTTGGGAAGCAAGTGCCTTTGCCTACTGAGGCTTCACTGACTTTTCTACTTTTTTTAAAAATCAATTTAAAATGTTACTCTGTGCTAAGAAACAATTTACCCAGGGTTGAGATTGATTTTGAAAGCCTTAAAAACACAGTAATTTAATAGTAGTTCCACGTTGGAAAACAAAAACAAAACAATGACAATTATAAGCAGCCAGATACATCAGAGGGGACTGGAACACACAAATAAATAATGCACGGGATATCGGGACTAAGTTCCCTTTCCCTTCTTGGACAGATGCTCCGTGCACACCTCCAAATCTCTGGCATCCCAGAGGCTCGGGGGGACGGACACTCCACAGAGCCCAGGTGCCTTCTCCAGAGATCTTTCCCCAGGAGGGAGGCAGACATGGTTGGGAGCCTGCTCATCATGGTTGAGTGCTCTGTGGGCTTCTCTGGGGTGAATCACCAGATCGGGCTTCTAGAGTGTTACCCTGAGAAACGTGGGCAAAGCTCTCTCTGAATTGAAACGCAAACCAGATTGTTCTGGAATACATCTCCTGTCTCTTAGAGAGGCAGAAGACTGTCTGCGGAGGAGGCGGGATCTGCGGTGTGGTGGGCTCGCTTCCCACAGCTGCAAGCTGACTTTTCTGGGAAATGAGAGAACTTATTTGTTCAGACTTCAAACCCATCACTCTGCACAAGCTTCTAGGTTAGGCCCCGCGTGGCCTGTTTTCAGGTTCTAGGTTTGAGTCTGAGGGACAAATACAACTTTTGGCCCCAGAAGTTGGAGGGGATATCATAGGACATGCCGGGCCTGTGTTTTGTGCTTCGTTTTTTTTTTTAAAATCACATCAGACGTCTTACACATTAAACAGCGCTTCCAAAACCGAGCTTGATGGGTTAAGTGTAAATGATCTTAAAACATGTGGATTAAATTTTCCAAGAAGCACACCCATGGATTTAAGCATCAGAAGGAAGATCGCAGTAATGTTAGTTTTGGGCTTTCCCAGACTCCACACACTCTTCTGTTCCTAGCACAGGGTGGCTTTCCAGAATCAGACTCAGGTTTATTTATTTATTTATTTATTTATTCGTTTATTTATTTATCTGAGAAGGTGACTTGGGATGACTGACTTCCCAAGGAGCTGAGTTAAGCACCTCATACATAAAAACTCCGTTATAGCTTTAATTATTCCGGCTGTGTCTCCAAAACACCAGTTTACCAGGGGCTCAAGTGCTCCCACTGGCATCGTCATTTGGAATATCACTGTGACAAACAGCGACAGTTCTTCGCACTCATCCCTCCCCACCCAAAGGGCAGCACAGGTAGACAAAACAGCCACCCCCCTCCTGCTTTGTTTAGATGGAAGACTGAAGGAAGTGCCCTACAGGAAAGAGTAGCCATACTACAGCAAGATGTGGGTTCGAATCTCACTGCTCTCTTGCTGATTTTTCTCCTACAGATTTTATTGCCCCCCCCCTTCTTTTTGGTGTGAGTGTGCTGTGTGGCTGAATAGGTATCTGTGTTTAAATGCATGTGGGTACATGCATGTGCTCCCGTGTGGGGAGGCTTAACGTTGCAACCTGGAGTCTTCCTCCATAACTCTTTCACCTTATTCTTTGAAGATGTCTCTCAACAGAACTCAGAGCTCACCAATAGCTGGTCTCCCTAGCCATCTCGCTCTAAGGATTCTCTTGTCTCCATCTTCCAAGGATGGAGTTACAGGCAGTTCCCACCCCCAGCCTCTGGAGATCCAAACTCCTGGCCTCTGGCTTGGCTTATGTATCAGCTGCTATAGCTGCTGAGTCATCCCCACTGTGCTCATTAAAGACAAACAAAAACAAATAAACAAAACCCCTCATTATACCATGAGAATAATGAGCTTGAAATATGTTAAGTACCCGAAAGAGAACTGGGTACCCAGGAGTTGCTTATGAACTGGAGTTGATCATAATAAACAAACCCTCATTTCAACTTTTATTTATTTTCTTTTTTCTTTCTTTCTTTCTTTCTTTCTTTCTTTCTTTCTTTTTTCCTTCCTTCCTTCCTTATTCTTTCTGTCTGTCTGTCTGTCTTCCTTTCTTCTTCTTTTTTTTTTTGTGGCCTACTCCCTGCTTCTAGAAGTTCTCAGAACAATAGCAATCTACTCACTCTGCTTTCATTACCCAGAGTGGCAAAATGCAAAGGTACATAAAGTTTACCCTGCATAATTTTTAAAAAGCAAGTCCCCAGGCCCATGACCTTCACTTTCAATTTTCTGAGTCTTAGGATGATGGCATGGGAATCTACAGGTCAGGTAAGGGTTCCCGAGGATGCTGATGGGATCTACAGGTCAGGTAAGGGTTCCTGAGGATGCTGATGGGATATACAGGTCAGGTAAGGGTTCCCGAGGATGCTGATGGGATCTACAGGTCAGGTAAGGGTTCCTGAGGATGCTGATGGGATCTACAGGTCAGGTAAGGGTTCCTGAGGATGCTGATGGGATCTACAGGTCAGGTAAGTGTTCCTGAGGATGCTGATGGGATCTACAGGTCAGGTAAGGGTTGCTGATGGGATCTACAGGTCAGGTAAGTGTTCCTGAGGATGCTGATGGGATCTACAGGTCAGGTAAGTGTTCCTGAGGATGCTGATGGGATCTACAGGTCAGATATGTGTTCCTGTGATGTTGATGCAACCTGAAGCCTGCACTTTGTTCCAGTTGTTTCTTTTTGTTCTCCTCATGGAGAGCAAACCTGGAGCCTATTCCTTCTGTGTCACTGAGTAACATCCCTACCCAAAGGCCCAAATATCACAAAGAATGGTCCTCTAGACCTGCCCCTCTGCAAACACAGGAAATTGTCACTCCTGTGAAGCTTGGCCACATGGCTGCAGATGATAATGCCTTAAATTCATGATATCCCACTAACTATAGCGGGGTTGTATTATCAGGAAATATAGAGGAACACTCTGCTATGATACTGACTTTGAGTGCGGTGTCTGTTGGGAGGGAGCTGACTACAGTCTGGGGAATTCCCACTTCATGCTCCATCAGCAAATGACCTCAGTTCGACTTCTTGTTAAATGTACGGGAGTGGGATCATTACTTTAATTCTTGAAAGTGATCATCCAGGACATTGGTTCTCAAAACATGATCAGGAACAGCAATAAGCAAAGGACTTGTTACCAGGGCAGATTATCAGCCCTCCCCTTCCTCTGACCCTCTGAGGGCGAAGGAAGGGCAAGAGCATTCTGTGAGTTCACGAATGTCACGGGAGACTCCGAGGCATGTTCTAGTCTGATAAGATCTTACTTAGAAGAACAAAATCATGGTTGTAATTGACTGTCTAATGACTGACATATGAACACGTGTGGAAGCTTTAGAACCATGTGTCCCAAGAGATGTTAAAGTATACTTTATGTAGTAGAAACACAGAGATGTGCTGGTCCACACCAAAAGACATTTTGGAAGTTCAGCAGAGGATCTGGTTCTAGGACTTCTGAGGAGAAAAGGGGAAATCGGGGGATGATAGAGGTTTACCTTTCACAAAGCACTTCTGAATTATCTGGTGTATTCATGAATATCATCTTTTATTTGGAAATTTTAATTTACTAACAATGAAAAACAAATGAGAGGCAACTGAAAGAAAACAGAGCTGAGGGCTGGAGAAATGACTCAGTGGTTAAAAAGCACTAACTGCTCTTCCACAGGACATGGGTTCAATTCCCAGCACCCACATGGCTGCTCACAACCATCTGTAACTCCAGTTCCAGGGAACCTGACACCCTCACATAGACATATATGCAGGCAGAACATCAATGCACATAAAAATGAAAAAATAAGAAAACATAAATATATTTTTTTTCTGATTTGGGGGGAACATTCAAAGAAAAGAATTCCAAAGAAGTAAGGGGTAGATTTATATAAAAATGTCATTCTTTGGGAAAAGATCTTCACCATCCCCACATCAGACAGAGGGCTGATCTCCAAAATATGCAAAGAACTCAAGAAATTGGTCATCAAAAAAAATAATAAACCTATAAAAAATGGGGTACAGACCTAAACAGAGAACGCTCAACAGAGGAATCTAAAATGGCTGAAAGACACTTAAGGAAATGCTCAACATCCTTAGCCATCAGAGAAATGCAAATCAAAACAACTCTGAGATTCCATCTTACACCTGTAAGAATGGCCAAAATTAAAAACACTGATGAAAACCTATGCTGGAGAGGTTGTGGGGTAAAGGTAACACTCCTGCATTGCTGGTGGGAATGCAAGCTGGTACAACCCATTTGGACGTCAGTGTGGCAATTTCTCAGAAAATTAGGAAACAACCTACCTCAAGACCTAGTAATACCACTTTTGGGTATATATCCAAAGAATGCTCAATCATACCACAATGACATAGGCTCAACTATGTTCATAGCAGCATTGTTTGTCATAGCCAGAACCTAGAAACAACCTAAATGCCCCTTGACTGAAGAATGACTAAGGAAATGTGGTACATTTACACAATGGAGTACTACACAGCAGAAAAAAAAATGACATCTTGAAATTTGCAGGCAAATGGATGAATCTAGAAAACATCACGTCGAGTAAGGTAACCCAGACCCAGAAAGACAAATATCATACGGACTCACTCGTAAGTGGATTTTAGACATAAAGCAAAGAAAACTAGCCTACAATTCACAATACCAGAGAACCCAGACAACAATGAGGACTCTAAGAGAGACATACATGGATCTAATTATACATGGGAAGTAGAAAAAGACAGGATCTCCTGAGTAAATTGGGAGCATGAGGACCATGGGAGAGGGTAGAAGGGAAAGGGAGAAGAAAGGAGGGGAGTGAAGAAAAATATATAGCTCAATAAAAACAATAAAAAAAGTCAAAAAAGAATGTCATTCTTTTGCAAATGAAAACACACCAATATAAACAAATGCATGCAAAAAATTAGCATAATTGCTTGAAAACTCAGATGGTTCCTTGGCAAGATGAGCAAAGGAAAAAGAGAGATTCCACTGGCAATAGGCAGGAAGATGAGGACAGCACTCTAGGTGAGTTTAAAGACATGGGGAAATGATAATCAAAGAGACTCCTGTCAGCCCCTGTCAGCCCCTGCCAGAATGGCTAAGATCAAGAACACAAGTGACAGCTCATGCTGATGAGGATGTGGAGCAGGGGGTACACCCCTACATAGCCGGTGGGAGTGTATAGCCACTGTGGAAATTGATATGGCAGTTCCTTAGAAAACTGAGAATCAATCCTCAAGACCCCAGCGATACTACTCCTGGGCGTATACCCAAAGGATGCTCCATCCTACCAAAAGAACATTTGCTCAACTACGTTCATAGTGACTTTATTCATAATAGCCAGAAACTGGAAATAACCTAGATGTCCTTCATCCAGAGAATGGACAAAGAAAATAGATGTGGCATATTTACACAATGGAGTATTACTTAGCTGTTATAAACAATGACGTCATGAAATTTGCAGGTAAATGAATGGAACTAAAAATAATCATCCTGAGAGAAGCAACCCAGACCCAGGAAGGCAGACATGGTATGTACTCATTTATAAGTGGCTATTAGCTGTAATACTATACTCCAATCCACAAACCCCAGAAGGCTAACTAACAAAGTGGACTCAAGGGGGGCTCAAGGGCCTCCCTAGGAAGGGCAAATAGAATAAATAGATTTTGCAGGTAGACTGGGAGCAGGTGGAAATGGGAATAAGGGGGATCAAGTAGAGGGGGGCGGAATGGAGGGAAGAATATGGAGAGAGATGACTGGAACTGGGGGGACATTTGGGGACCATGTGTAAACCTAGTGCAATGGAAACTCCCAGGAATCTATGAGGTGACCCTAGGAAGGACTCTTGGTGATGGAGGATGCAAACCTGAACTGTCTATCTTCTGTAACCACTCAAAGCTCCCAGCAGAGGGACTGGGACCCCACCCCAGCCACAAAACCTTCCTTCCACATATAGTCTGGCGTGCCTTCAAAATGTACTGCGGCAATGATGGCACAAAACTTGCAGGCGTGGCCAAGTAGTGAGTGCTCTAAGTTGAGGCCCATGGCACCAGGGGGCGCCCATGCCTGACACTGCCTGGAAGATCAGGAACTGAAGGCTGGATAGCACCAAGACCTAGGGTAGAATCGAGCGTGACTGATACTCCCATCTCCCGCCAAGTCAACGAAATGATTCCAACCATTCTCTGCTGCAGTCACAGATTGGTGCCTCATCCAGTTCCAGTCATCATCAGAGAGGCTGCTTCTGGCAGCTGATGGGAGTGGATGCAGAGACCCACAGTCAAACACTAGGCAAAGAGAGAGTCTTGGTTGGAGGTCTTTATCTGGTCCCTCCCGTCCAGAGCTCAGGGAAAGAGGGGTAGGAGGAATTGTGGGAGCCAGGGGGGCCAAGGACAGACACCAGGAGAGCACAGGCCATGGAATCAGCTAAGCAAGGATCATGAAGGCTCACAGAGACTGAACGGGGACTATCAGAGAGTCTGTATGGGCCCGCTGTAGGTCCTCTGCATATGTTACGGTTGTTGACTTGGTGTTCTGAGGGGACTCCTGACGGCGAGAGAAGGGGCGTCTCTGACTCTTTTGCCTGCTCTTGGAACCCTTTTCCTCTTACTGGGTTCCCTTGCCAGCCTTGATGTGAGAGTTTGTTCCTGGTCTTATTGCATCTTATTGTGGAGTGTTCGGTTGATGTTTCTGGGAGGCCTGCCCTTTTCTGGGGGTAGATGGAAGTGGGAGAGTGGGTCTGAGGGGGAGGGGAAGTGAGGGGGGCCTGGGAGGAGTGGAAGGAAGGGAACCTGCAGTTAGGGTATATTGTATGAGAGAAGAAAAATTACCAGAGGGAAAAAAAGTCAAAGTGATATTATATTCTTCCCCCGGCAACTAATTCAAAAACCTAGATGAGGTGCATGAGCCCAAACCAAACAATCCCCCAAGCCAAATCCATAATTTGCCTGCTTGGCCACTTATACCAAATATTAAATAAGGAGAAAGAAAAATCCAATCATATAAGAACACTCTACCTATGAACCTTCTTAGTTTGTCTGGGGAGTCCAGCAGAGTCTCTGTACTGACACCTGATGAGGATATTACAGGAAAGGCGATTACAGACTAAGCCCTTTCATAAAAAGGTGAAAATAAAATAAAAATAAACGTGAACAAGATATTATTAACCGGAAGGGTTACCACGTCACTGTAATGCTGATCTGGGTTTCGATAAGTCTTCTAGAATGTAAAATTTGCAAATGTTAAGAACAAACAGAAAAACCTCCAGCAAATGGAGGAGAAAAAGGAAAGGTTTGTCACTGGGGCGGGGGCGTCAGAAACAGTAGTAAACCTGGCCGAAGGGGGCTTTCTTCGGGCTGATAAACGGAGCCCGTGTTTTGAAAAGTATCTTTAAAAGCACATCGGTTGACCACTGGCCCATCCGGTGTACCCAGACCTACCAGCATCTGGAAGAACTTTGCAGTCTCAACGCCTAAGAAACTGACTGATTTGGAAAACAAAATTGGTCCTCTCTTCTGTGCAGGGACAACGAGGGCAAAGACGGGTCCTAGCCTGGGATTCAGAAAGGGAAGGCCTGTGCCCAGAAAGACCCATGGGCCGTCTTTCAGAAAGACTGCACTTTCTGAAAGTTTCGTGTCCAGCAACCATCCTTGCCCCCATTTCTCATCTCTATCTTTCCCCTGTGCTCAGCAGAATAGAACACTTTCGAGAAACAACTGGGCAGGAAGTGAGGGAGGGCTGAATTTCATCCTGGGAGCTCTGATTCCCACCAGCAAAGAGATGTGGTGGAAGCCATCGGGAAGCTTTGGCAGCGCTTCGGGGCTGTCGCGCTGCGTTATGAACTCCATCTGTTTGCGCATCCAAAAGCTGCGGGGTAGGGTAGGGAAAGATTCCATTTCATTTCAGCCGACCCCGGCTACATGAGATCGTGCTGCAAACTGGGAGCCAGCTACAGTTATCATATGTGGATCAACGCACTGCACTTGGAGAGCGGCCAAGGGCAAAGCATGGGGCCAAGAGCGATGCGATGCATGGGGGCCAAAGGCAAAACACAAAATCTGCCTGAAGTTCATGCAGATAAAGCAGGTGAAAGGTGAAGCTAAGCTAATGTCAGGGAAAAAGAAAAAACAAAACAAAAACCACATTGTTCTCAAGACCAGGGGCTAAGAACACACCTTTAAAACTGGCTTTAAGAACCAGAATAAACTTGTGCCAGGTGGCCCAATTCTTACTGGGAAGGCAGAGGCAGGTGGATCTTTGTGAGTTTGAGCCGAGCGTGGTCTACATAAAAGTTCCAGGAAAGACAGGGCTACCTAGTGAGACCCTGCTTCACCAAAAACAAACAAGAAAATAAGCAAGACATACCAACAAATGAGCAAAAGCAGGCTAGAGACAGAGAAACTGTAAGAGACTAGAATGCTTAGCCCTCAAGGACATCACAGCACTGCTCCCAAGACTCAGGGGTCAGAGATAACCTATGGACCCGAAACAAGGCTTTCAGGACACATTGTATGAACCCACAGCAGCTGTGACAGCACATTCAAGACCTGCGTGGTTCCAGCAAGATGGAATCCCAGCCTGGACCAGGGAGGTGGTCATGATGTCCAAACTGATTAGCCGAGGAGCTACTGATAATCAGTAAGGGAGACTTGGTTGTCTTTAAGGGCGTGGCCTTGGTAGGTCTAACAGGCTCCTGGAGATGGCCACTTGGCCAGGAGTTTACAGGCAACACTAATTGGATTCGATAAATGGAAAAACCAACAGAATCAAACAAACAAGCAAAAAGGACAGCAAGTCCTGTGGGGAGTGAACGGGGTGGATCTCGGAGAAGATTGGGAATGGGGCGGGGGTGCATACATTCAAAATACAATGCGTGCAATTCTCAATGAATTAACAAACAAAAAGGAACTAGAGTAAGATTGGGGTGGCTCTGAGATGTAGGAAAGAACCAACTGGGGACAAACAAACAAACAAACAAAAAAAAAACAAAATTCAGTTGCCTCTGAGATGAAGAAACAAGAGCGTTAATTGGAAGAAGCACAGGAAGTTGGGCCTGGTGAGACCGGCCTGTCATCCCAGCCACTCGTGGGTAGAAGCAGGAAGATGACGAGTTCAAAGCCAGTTTGGACCACTTAGTGAATCTCTACCTAGACATAAACATTTTAAAGTAAAAAGAATGAACTGGGAAATAGTTCAATGATAGAACACGTGTCTACGAAGAGAGAGACCTCAGCTCAATCCCTAATGGTGAAAAGCCAAACCAAAACAACCAAAACAAATCATAGAGAAAAGACGCCAAAAGACTGAAAGCTAAAAATCCTAAAGTAATCCCTGACTTGTTATTTACTTACAAAACATTCTAAAGTGCCTATTTATGTCAAGCACAGAGTCAACGTGGTAAAAATTGAAGTCGAGATACAAACCACACACTCAGGATCTTAAAAGATACAGGGAGAGGGAAGCGAGATGGCTCAGAAGGGAAATAGGCTCACCACCCAGCCTGAGAAGCCAAGCTCCATCCCCTCCTCGACAAACCCATGTTGGGGGGAAGGAAAGAATGGACTCTGGCAATTAAATTAATTAAAGAAATAGAGACCATTTATTTGTTTGCTTTTAAAAAGGCAAAAGTGGTCAAAAATATCCTCAAAGCCAGTGTTTTGTTTTGTTTTGTTTGTTTTTTTCTTTCTTTTTAAGACAGAGTTTCTAAGTGTAACAGCCCTGGAGCTTGCTCTGTAGACCAGGTTGACCTTGAACTCACAGAGATCTTCTTGTCTCCACCTCCCAAATGCTCGGATTAAAACATTAAAGGCTTGTGCCACCACTGCCCAGCCTGAGTGTTTTTATTTATAAATGTACTCACAGAAAAAAACATATCTAAAAGCACAGATGTAACTTATCCTTTCTTTAAAAACAAAACAAAACAAAACTTATTTCAGGGCTGAAGAGATGGCCCAGTGGTTAAGAGCACTGGCTGCTCTTCTAGAGGACCTGGGTTCAATTCCCAGCACCCGCCTTGCAGTTCACAACTGTCTGAAACCTCAATTTCAGGGGATATGACACCCTCACAAGGACGTACATGCAGGCAAAACACCAATGCTCATAAAAGAAAGCTGCAAAGTAAAGTAAAATATTTTAAAACCACTTCTTTCATTTTTTCAGATTATAGTTACATCATTTCTCCCCACTCTTTCCCACATACCCATCCTTGCCATCTTCCACATTCATGGCTTCTCTTTTCATTGATTGTTACATACAACCTGCTCAGTCCAAATAAAGTTTCTTGTATGTACATGATTTCAGGGCTGGCTACGTTGTGTTGGATAGCCAGTTTGCAGGCTCTTTCATGAGGAAGATTGCTCCTGCTCTCGGTGTTCCTTGGTTGCTTTCAGTTCTTGGTCTAGGGTTGAGGCAGTGTGAGATCCCCCCCGCCCCCCGCCCCTGTCCATGCTAGCACGACTATATTGTTGTTGCTTTGTAAGGTCTTATTTGGTAGCTATGATGAGGAGACTTCACGGGTGTGGCTTCTCCGGCATTCCTGGAAGCTCCACGTCCACAGCACACTTCCTGTTGCTCCGGCTCTTAGTCTTCCCACACTTGTACAGGAATGGGGGTGTGCCTGTCTGCGTCGGGGCTCAGCGCCACACGGTTTTGATCAGCTGTGGTTTTCTGTAATGGTCTCTGTTTCAGGAGACATTTCTTTGATGTGGCGTGAGACCTATACTTATCTGTGTGTATAAAGATAAATATTTAGAATGCAGTTAGGAATGATACTGGTTTAGAGAAGTGACCATTGGAGGTTCTCTTCCAAGATGTACGCGAGACTCAGAAGCCGTGGGCGGTTGCTGTGTTGCCAGTACAAGGCATGGCTCCCCTCTTGTCGAGTGCGCCTCAAGTCCAGTTAGAAAACGGCTAGTTGGGGCCAAAGCATGTGTGCTCTGTTGTACCCTTAGGGTTATCGTGCCATGCTGGCATGTGGTACTCTAGGAAATATAGGAGAAGATTTTTCAGGTCAGGTTCAATTCATGGCCCCCAGATCCTGTGTCCAAAATGCATGACGTATTCAGCCGTAGGGACTTACCTTCAGCCTCTGGGTACCAGCCAAGAGCAACAGCAAGAGCCTGGAATGTACTGGCAGTCTCTTAGATAGCCCTGACCAACGCAATCTAAAGGGGTCTTCTCATGCCTGGTGCTAGGGCACTGTTAGCTAGTCTATGACTATTTCAGGGAACATTGTCCACCCAAGTGGGAAATTTTCATTTAAACCAGATATTGTGTATACACAGACTTATAGGCATTTTATGTAATTTTAAGTAGATAGATAATAATATGGTTCCTTGTGATGATTTTAGATATCCTTACTGTTATTTTGCCCTCCTCCCTGTCTCTATATTTATCTCCCTCCTACTCCCCAGTTAAAGCCCCTCACACATCTCCCGCCTTCAGATCGCTTGTACCTGGCTATTCCCCTATTCTCTCTATTGCTCATCCCTGCCTGCCATGGCCCCTCTCGCTTTCCTGGTTTCGGTAGCCACTCCAGGTTGTGGACTGAAGATCTGGAGCTAGGAACTACTGTGAGAAGAACACGTGGCATTTGTCTTTCCGGGTCTGGTTTACCTTGTTCAGAATGATCTTTTCTAGTTCCATCCGTTTGCCCAGTAAGACCGTGGCAAAAGGTGTGCAGGAACTGGGTAGGCAGAGAGGTTTGCTAGGGGACACTTCTTAGTGATCTATGCAGGAAAGTGAATGACCAGCTTCTTCATTTGGTGCAGCTCTTCTTATTAGTTTTTTTTTCTGTGTGTGTGCGCACGCGTGCCAGTTTGAGAGCATCTTACTTAGAAATATCCCTAAACCCTCACTATCAGTTAGCTGTTCTGTACTATAAAGAAACAGTTGAGGAAGGTACACTTTAGTACACTTTATAAAGAAAAACGGTTCATTTAGTTCACAGTTGTGGAGGATGGAATTCCAAACAGTATGGTTCAGGCAC
Source organism: Microtus pennsylvanicus (assembly GCF_037038515.1). Lineage (NCBI taxonomy): Eukaryota > Metazoa > Chordata > Mammalia > Rodentia > Cricetidae > Microtus > Microtus pennsylvanicus. Next base: position 95,471,216 of record NC_134580.1, read on the forward strand.
CCCTGAAGGTCTTGTCGACTGTACCATGCCATTGTAAAAAGGTGTGGAAATCTCTGTCTCTGCCTTGTCTTTGTCGTTCTGCCTTAGATAGGGTTGCTTTTTTTTTTTTTATGTATACAGTATTGTCAGTATTCTGTCTGCATGTGTGCCTGCAGGCCAGAAGAGGGCACCAGATCTCCTTACGGATGGTTGTGAGCCACCATATGGTTGCTGGGAATTGAACTCAGGATCTTTGGAAGAGCAGGCAGTGCTCTTAACCACTGAGCCATTTCTCCAGCTCCCTTAGATAGGGTTTTTTTATTACTCTGATAAACAACCATGAGCAGAAGCCACACGGAGTGCCAAGAGTTCATTTTGCTGGCGCTGACATATCCCAGTCCATCATCGAAGGAAGGCAGGGCAGGGACTTAGGGTAGAAACCTAGAGGCTGGAACTGAGGTCAGGGCGTGGCAGAGTGATGTTCACTGCCTTGTTCTCCATGGTTTGCTCAGCCTGCTTTCTTGTACAGCAGGCCACCCACAATGGGCTGGGCCCTCCCACATTGATCACTAGGTAAGAAAGTGTGCCGCCGACTAGCACACAGGCAAATCCTATGGAGACATTTCCTCTAGCTGTGTCAAGTTGATAATAAAGTAGCCAGGACACCTTCTTCCTATAAAACCACTAAAATTCCATCTTGAAACTCCACCATTGTGATCCTGGATAAGCACAATCATTCTTCAAAGGTCCCATCTCTAAACAACATAGTCAGAGCGAGTTTCTTCTACTCTCGTGACCTTACTAATATATTGCTTTAAGGATGAATTTAGATTCTGGTACCCACCTCTACTAGCTTTGTGATTTTCTTTGTGAAATTAACAATTGCTGTTAATTTCACCTGTCTTGGTAGCTGGGCTTTGGAGTCAAGCTTGCTTCCTCAATTCCAGGAAGCAAATCCCTAGATTTCCAGCCTCCTCAGATTACAGGAGCCTCCTCCTTGCTCTTTGTCTGTGCTCAGAGACCTGCCAGTCCTCTCTTTCTGCCGGTCTCTGTGGACCGCTTTGTGATGCTGGCCACGAGGCAGCCTTATCTGCAGCAGACCATCTGTCTGTGGTTCTCTGACTACCTCTACTCTCTGCTTGTCTCCGAGCTCCCCTGCTCTCGGCTGCTCCTGAGGTTCCTCCACTCATCTGTCCCATTAAGTCCTGGGAGGAAGGCATCGCTTCTGAGAACAGTGTTGCCAGGGAGACTGCAGCCTCGAAATAGCAGCTTCTTTTCTTAGTCTCTTTTCCAGTTCCCACTTTCAAAATCTTTCCCCTTCTTTTCACGGCTTCAGGCTAAGACCCCAACAGCTGTGCAACTGTTTGGAAACTTCGGCTCACACGGAGAACGCCCGGATCCCGGCAGAACACCTTCTCAGCGCTTTGTGCTTCCATTCTGATGCAACTCTGTATGTTTTAATGACACAAGCGATACTTTCTCATGGTTAGGAACTGGAAAACAAGGACAAAATGGGAAAATAACTGCTGATAAACCCCCAAATGAGCATTGCCAAGAGATAATATTTCCATCACCGCTGAATCCTCTAGGTCATATATTTTGGCAGCAAAGTTTTGCCTTCGAGTAAATTCGTGCTCAGAAATTGAATGTGTCCGAGTGGGGTTAGAGGTTGGGGGTGGGGCCCCTGCTCACCTTGACTGTCATCTTCCCACAGCAGACTCTCAGGCCCCTCTGTGGACGTCTTAGTGTCCTCCGTGATTGACTTGCAAGGCACTGGCTTGCGGACACACTGCCAAAGGCACACCAGCTTTAAGACGTTGCTTGCCTGGAGTGTAGATCATATTGTATTTTGGGATTGAAGGGCCTTTTATTTCTCCATATTCTACACTTTTTACTTGTAAAAGCCTTGTCGTGCATTTGTGTGTATGTGGTGTGCTGCACACACATGTCAGGACATGAATGTGGAGGTCAGAGGACAGCTGATTCTCTCCTTCCACCGTGTGGGGTCTGGGGGTCAAACTCAGGTCCTTGGGTTTGGTGGGGAGCTCCTTTACCCACAGAGCCAATGCCGTCCCTCTGCTTTTATTAATTTAATTATTTATTGTCAAAGAGCACCACCGGCCCTAGTCTAACACAAGTTGATTAATTTGGGACTCAAAAATTCCTGAAAAATATATGTCGACAAAGTTTAGTGTAAAGACTCATACAGATTATTTTTTTCTTGGTAGGTTTCATTTTTGAGGATCTCGGCAGTTTTCTGTCCAGCACTGTAGTTGAAAGCTAAAATTTAGTGACAAAATGGATTAAGTGTTAAACATTTAAGAACAAAAATAGAGGAAACCACTTTTGGAATGGATTTTCCTCCCATTACTTACTTTGAAGTCTGATATTTGACCCTGGTGTGACAAAATGTTGACCGACTTCACACATCCAACTTGAAACTGAAATGTTTTACATTTGACATCTCAACATCACCACGATGAGGGCGTCAGATAACACAGGACACTAAACTTAGAATCAGCATGGATGGAGACGGAGCCAAGTTCTTAAAAGACCACCCTTTGCTTCTTCTGGTGGGCCATAAACATTGCTGAAGGGTTCACTTTCTAAAGTTCTCACAGTTTTGCAGAATTTAAGAACACTAGCAGGATTTTCCCCTCAAATCATTCTCACTAAGAACATCCTTTAAAGATGAGCATACTGCTCACGGTCGTGGCTCAGGGAGTAGAGTGCTCGCTCCACGAGCATGAGGACCCGAGTTTGAGTCCCTAGCACCCCTCTCTCCCCCAAAAGCCAGACACAGTGGCACATGCCTGTAGTTTCAAGACTGTGAGGCAGAGACAGGCAGATTTCTGGGGCTCCCTGGCCAGTCAGTCTAACCTAGTGAATTCCCATGTCAGTCAGTGGAAGACAGAGTCTCACAAAATAAAGTTGAAAAAGAGGAAGATGCTTAACATTGACCTATAGCCAACGTCACCTGCACACGCACACACGCATGCATGCACCGCACACAGACTCACCATCGCTAATAATAGTAGTAGTAGTAATAATAATAATATGATCACCCTTTGGTAATGCATGTACTTTTTAAAATGTAAACAGAGCTGGATAATTTATTATTTACAAGTTCCGATCTTGCATTGAGTTCTGTGTGTGGGACCCATTCCGTGTGGGAAATTCTAAGCTAAGTGCCTGCTCTATACAGACAAAGTCCAGTCTTGCGTTTTTAGGCTAATTGACAGGCACCCATCCTTCTTCCTCTCATCTCAGTCCTTGACTGCCGTGAGGCTCGGTGGGGCTGTGACTACCTTCACCCTTCCTGGGCATTTTTTTGTTGTTGTTGTTCCCCAGTGAATACAGTGCATGCTTCATTTATCTCATTTGTGACAGAATTTATGAGAGCGCTTGCATGGTTAAGGTAGGAGCCTTGTCCTGTCCCGTCATGGAACTCCTTTCCCTTAATGTGGTTCGTTTCCTTAGTGTATGATTGCGGCAGTGTGTGCTGCAGAGAGGGAGAATCCCACAGCTGAGATTTTGAAATCAGCTTCACAGTGAGTGACTGGCTAGCCAAGGCTGTATAGCAAGGCCCTGTCTCAGACAGACGGAAGGACGGACGGACGGACAAAAACTAAAGTATAACAGGGAGGAGCATTTGCTGGGTTTCTTTGAGGGCTCCAAGGCAGATCTCTCTGCGTCTTAGAGCTGTGGCGCCCTCTAGTGGCTCCACGGAGCTTCTTCCTCTGGGTTTCTGGCACGCAGATTATTCGATGGGTGGGCTTCCCCTCCTGCCAGCTGGTTATTTCTGAGTTTGTCACAGCAAGCTCTGCATGATTTTGAAATCAGTGGGATTCTGGGATTTTCATTCCCTCTTACATGGCTTTAAATGGAAACAGATCGCGGGGCGTGAAACCATCACTACCATCCTTCATTTCCCGTGCTGAATGCCTCCTGCCGAAGAATAATGCCTTCTCATGCTTGCGGGGAGAGCCCACAGTGGGGTGAGGTGCACCGAACCGCGGAAGAGAGACGTGTCCAGGACACAGGTCTCGGAAGATGCACCCCGCTGAACTACACACAAGCCCGTGGAGGGCTACGCTCTCTTTTTGACTTTGCAACTTAGGTCTCAGCATAAAGTCTTACATGGACTATGTGCTTAACAAACGCTAATCGACAAATTAATAAATAGGTCCTTATGAATAGATGATACCCCTCTCAACTCTAGTTTCTTATGGGATTTTTGATATTTTCCTTGGCTTAACCTTCTTCTGTAGTGTAGTGTCAATGTATACTCAGGAAGAGTCCTTAGATTGATTTTTTTTAAAAAAAATGTTGAATAACAAAATATTACCGTCTTTCACCCTTTCTTGAGGAGCAAACTGAATTCTTTAGATAGATCATGCCTGCTTAGAGGGCAACATTGTTTTAATTTCTTTAAAAATATTTATGTATTTTTATGTGTATGGGACTTTTGCCTGCATGTATGCATGTATGTGCACCATGTGTTTGCCTGGCACCCGGGGAAGCCAGAAGAGGAAAGTTAGATCCCTTAGGATCTGGAGCTACAAACAGTTTTGAGCTGCCGTCTGGATGCTGGGAATTAAACCCAGATCCTTTGCAAAAGTATCAAGTGCTTTTAACCACTGAGCCACCTCCCCAGCCCCCTCTGTTCTAATGTCTGATGGGCTCCTAGGAGTAGCAATGCTGTGGAATCTTGCAGAGGTCCTAGCAGTCTGAGCTGCATGTGGCAGGACTCTGCCGGTCCTGGGGTGGGGGTGCTGTCTAAAGACCTTGGGTGCATCCGGCAGGAGTACAACGGTTTAGCGGAGACCTTACTGAACTTGAAGTTCTCTGCTGACTCCGTGGCATAGAATTCTCAATTATCTGATGCAAAACCTCGAGTTTCAGGATAGTCAGGTCTTTTGATCCATTTGCAGCAACGTTGCTTTGGACAAAGCTATAAAAGTTTAAGTGAAGGGGTTTGAATCCGTGCAACTAAGCTGTAGCCCCAGGCTCACTCACCCCTGAGAAAAATTGCTCCTACACTGTGGCACCCTCTTCTTCCTTCTCACCATCCCTTTCCTCCTCTGTCCTGTCAGTTACATCTCGAGTCAGTAGCAGGCTTTGCTGGACAAAGTGCACCCTCTAATGTCCTCAGGACTCCCAACACCTATGTCTTGTTCTGATGTTGACTTGGTCTTCTGCCCCTCTCTAATGTCCACCCTGATTATGGGAGAAAAGAAAGAATGTCATTCTCCGGCCATGTACGATGGTACATAATGATAATCCTAGCAGCTTGGGAGGCTGAGGTAAGATGGCACCTGTGAGTTTGAGGCTGGCCTAATGGAATTCATGCTAACCTGTGTGTTGTGATCCTGTGTGATTATGGTCCTGCCTTTTAGAAATGAATGAATGAATGAATGAATGAATGAATGAATGAATGAATGAGGCCATTCTTTCTCATAAACCCTGGCACTGGGCCCCAAGAGCTCCCTGTACCTTCTGATGTGGTTCTTTTTCTGCTTCTGGACATCTTAGTTTGCTGCTGCCTTGGAATTCTGGGAAGCAATCTAAACTAGCTGAGAAATGAAAAGGAGCGTATGTGCTCTGAGTTCCTCAGAGGCCATGGGAGATTCCGGGTATCCTTGTATTTTTCCTCTACAGGATGAGTTTCTTTATTATCTTCCTAGAAAGACGCTTGATTGATGGCCATTGTTCCTTGGTTTCCTGGGAGCTAAGGAACAGGGGTGGTGGCAAAGGTCAGATGTCAACCCCGTCAAGGCTGATTTCTACTTTCCTTCTTCTACAGTGTTCATTAGGCACTCCATGTAAGCACAACCCTAGTGGACAGACTCAAAAGCCATTATGAATACATGTGCAGTTTAGGGCCTGCACCGATAGACAAGTTTGTAAATATATTTAGGCATATATGTGATGTATTTAGCTGATATAGCTAAAGCGTGTTACATAAAAAAGCTGAAGAAGGCTGGGTGGTGGTGGCGCATGCCTTTAATCCCAGCACTCAGGAGGTAGAGGCAGGCAGATCTCTGTGAGTTCGAGGTCAGCCTGGTCTACAAGAGCTAGTTCCAGGACAGGCTCCAAAACCACAGAGAAACCCTGTCTCAACCCCCCCTCCCCCCAAAAAAAAGCTGTAGAAATTGCTTTCTGTGTTTACAGATGCATGTGTATGTGTATATGCGTATATGCCTTTATGTTTATGTGTGTTTGTCTATGTCTCTTTGTGTTTTCATACATGTGGACAGTCCAGTTGAGGTAGGAGCTGCAAGAGTGTTGCTCCATCGTGAGGCACCAGGATTGCCCTGTTCTATCCAAGCGACAGGATAGTGGCTGGGCCCTGGTGCGCAGGAAACTGCTTCCCCACCACCAAGGAGAGTCTGCATCCATTCCGCTACTTACTTGATCCTCGCAGGGCCATTAGGAGAACTAAATGTACGATGCACGGTTGTCTCGGCTGGGTTTTCTATTGCTGTGGGTAGACACCTTGACCACGGCAACTCGTACAAAGGAAAATATTTAACTGGGGGATGGCTTACACTTTCAGAAGTTTAGTCCATTTTTATGGCAAGACATGGTGGCATACAGGCAGACATGGTGCTGTGGAAGGAGCTGAGAGTTCTATATCTTTTTAAATTTTTTTTTAAAGATTTAGTTATTTTATGTATATGGTGCTCTATCTACATATATACCTGTATGCCAGAAGAGGGCATCATATCCCATTATGGATGGCTACGAGCCTTCCTGTGGTTGCTGGGTATCGAACCTGGGAACTCTGGAGGAGCTGCCAATGCTCTTAACTGCTGAGCCATCTCTCCAGCCCCCAAGATCTACATCTTGATCTGCAGGCAGCAGGAGGAGACTGTGTGCCACATGGGGTGTAGGTTGAGCACATACGACTTCAAAGCCTGCCTCCACAATGACACGCTTCCTCCAACAAGGCCACACCTCCTTAGTGCTACTCCCTATGGGGCAAGAATTCACACACATGAACTTATGGGGGCCATTCCTATTCAGACCACCAAATTCTTCTCCCAGGCCCCTTAAAGGCTTATAGCCATCCCATAATACAGAAATGCGTTCAATTCAACTTCAAAAGTCCCCATAGTCTATAATAGCCTCGGCCCTGTTTAAAGCCCAAAGTTCAAAGTCTCTTCTGAGATTCATGCAATCTCTTCACTGCAATCCCCTGTAAAATCAAAGTAAAAAAGCAGATCACATACTTCAAACATATAATGGCACCGGATATAAATTACCAGTCCAAGATGAAGGAAAGGGAGCATATAAAAGAAATACTAGACCAAAGCAAGACTCAAAACCAGCTGGGCAAACTCCAAACTTTGCAACTCCATTCTGATGTCAAAGTGCTCTTCAGATCTCCAGCTCCGTTCATCTTTGTTGACAGCAACACACGTCTCTCTCTTGGGATGGTCTCACTCCCTCTTAGCCGCTCTCCTCAGCAGGTATCGTATGGCTCTGGCGTTGCTAACATTTTTCAAGTCTCCAAGGCAACCCAAGATTTCCCTCACAGGCTCACACACCAGCCTCTCCAGATCGCCATTCTGTGACGTCCCTGACAAGCACCTGGTCTCAGTGGCTCTCCTTAGCAGTGGAGGAAGATCCCACAAACCCTTTCTCTAGCCTTCACTCTGAAGCCAGATCCACCATGTGGCCAAAGCTGCCGAATTCTGCTGCTTGTGAGGCAGGAACATGGCCTCCTCCTTCGATTACATCTTCACCAGCTTTCTGGTTTTGATGGTTTCCTCCACTGCCTAAGCTTGGCTGTCCTGGAACTCTAAGATGGACTTAAGATGTTCTCTAGAGGCAGGTGGATCTCTGTGAGTTCGAGGCCAGCCTGGTCTACAAGATGTTTTCTAATTCTTTTTCACAAGTTGGAAGCCTAGCTAAGTAGTGCCTTGCCTGGAGTTTACCACTTTATTCCATTTCTTAATCTGTTTATCTCCTTGAACACAGGACTGAGTTCCATTCCCCTTCCTGGCGCCCCTTTCTCCTCACATTGTACACCTGGCTCTTTTTCATTATTGATCTTCATAAGAGTACCCACTAATAACCACACAACAGAGTCAACGCTGGGCTGCTTTGAAATTTCCTCTGCCAATGGAATTAATCCAAATTACTTTACTTTAACCTCAGGCAGACTCTTCAGACAAGGACAAAATGAAGCCACATCCTTCACCAAAATATCACAAGAATGATCTCTAAGTAACAACTATCATCCCCCCCAAAGCCTTTTGGGCTGGGTGCCCACAGTTCAAATCACCTTCCACACCACTGTCCTCCCTGTTTTTACTAGCATGGCCCATTAGGTAGCACTTAAAGTATTCCAGTGCTTTCCTGACACAAAGTCCCAAACTCTTACTTCCCCCAAACAAAAACATGGTCAGGTCGATCACAATACCGACTCCTGGCACACACTGCCCTCTTTCAAGCAGCTGGCATTCAATGATGAGCCACTGAAGTCTGGATCTCTCATCACCATGCCAACTTCCTAGACCATCATGGATTTCAGAACTGCGTAGTGTCCGTATTTTACCGACTGAGCCAACTATCAGCCCAAATGCCATACATGGTATCTGGTGGGAGAAACCAGGAAGTGGATAGAAAGGCTGGAGTAATGGAGTTGGCCTGTGCAGACAGACAATAGGAACAGTTTTTACCTTTGCAAAATTGAAGCCAGGGGTCTTGGGAGAGAGTAAGGTGCACTGAGTTTGAGCCCAAGCGTCCATAAACAAAAGATGGGTATAGGGTATAGTGCCACACACTATCGATGCCAGCGTCGGGGAGGCAGCAACAGGAGGATCCCGATGTTCTTTGGCAAGCGGCCTCGCCAAATTGACAAGTTTCAGGACAGTTAGAGACCCTGTCTGAGAAAATAAAGACAGACGGCACCTGAAGAGGGACACTTGAGGTTGACCTCGGATCTCTTTCTTACAGGCTTACACACGCAGGTGTCGTGATATTTGCCTGTAATCTTATCACTTGGAAGACGGAGGCCGAGAGATCACTGCAAGTTCATGGCCAGCCTGGATTACATAGTGAGACCTTGTCTCACAAACCCAAAACAACACCACTTAAAAACAAAACAAAACAAAAACTCCGAGCTTGACCAAGCGTACATAAGACTGAGAGACTCTACTGATACCCACAGTGCCCTCTTGGTGCCTCTCTGTGCTATTTTCAACTTCAGGTTTCCAGCGGATAACACCATATGACCTAAAACCCCTAAATAACCTCCGCCTCAGCACCTCAGGAAGACAGAGTCACCACAAACTGTAGAGCAAGATTTCCGTAGCAGCATCACGATTAGCCAGGCATGGTGGTGCGTGCCTGTAAGGTCATCCCTCGGGAGGTAGAGGCAGGGCCATGGCTGTGAACTTGAGGCTAGTCTGATCTACAGAGTGAGTGCCCGGACAGCCAGGGCTATGCATCAAGACTCTGTCTCAACAAACAAAGACAGTGTAAAGAGCCGCAGGGAATGCATGCTGCGTGTGGCTGGCTTCAGTTGTAAACACACCCACCCTCCTTGGAAAGAGTGCTCTCTTTCTGACAGCGTGAATTCTATTCCAAGTTCATACATTTTCTTAACTGTTACTTTAGAATGGCCAAAATTACATGATTCTGACAAAAAAAATTGCTTTAAGTGATGATTTAAAAAAAAAAAACAAGGAATACTTTGCTACTATTTTCTTCAAGGAAGGGTCTAGGTTAAAGATACCAGACCCTGGGTACAATCAGCTTACTTTTAGAACCTTACCTATGGTCCCTAGGTAACCACTAGCTTCATCTTGAAACAGATTTTAAGAAGAACAGTAGGACAAAAGTGAACAGAAGCGGACGTCCTCGGCATGCTCAGAGTCTGTGAGAGGGGCTGGAAAGGGCCTCATAGGACTCAGACTCAGACTGTGAAGCAGTCCCAGGCTGTAGCCTAGCAATTGCACACGCTCTCACCTTTTAAAACATCGAAGTGCTTCTCTGTCGCTCACGCTCCAAAAACTAAGCGCGGTGTAAACTTGGTTTCTTTCCAAATTTATTGATCCCTGTCTTTGTTTGGGTGGTTATAAGCAACAGAACTAACTTGACTTAAAAAAAAAAACAAATTATTGAGAAACTGAGATGCTCATGACCCAGAGGGAAAATGTGGAAATCCTCGTGGGAGGCAGAGGCAGGCAGATCTCTGAGTTCGAGACCAGCATGGTCTACAGGGAAAGTTCCAGAAAAGCCAGGGATACATAGAGAAATCCTGTCTCTAAACACCAGAAGAAAAAAAGAGGAGGAGCAGATAAACAACTTAGAAACAAATGGAAGTTCTCCAGAGGCCGGGGACTCTCAACACCGCCTGCTGTGCCATGTGGTACGGTTGGTGTAGTGTATGGTCTAGGCACTCTAAGACAGGGTTTCACAGCCCCGAAGAGCCTCTATTAACTTCCACCTTCTCAAAAGGATGCTGGCTTTGAGCACCCGCTTCCCTCCCAGCCCGTGGCTTTAGCAAATGTTCTTGTCCCCTGAAATGGATTCTTACTTATTTGGTTTTAAAGCATCAGTTCTTGCTGGCATTCAGGCTTTATGCTGGCCTGCCCTGAGGATACACTCAGGCAGTACCCTGGCCAGCCCAGGGTACTATGGCTGCGTAGTAGTCAGTATACAGGTGCAAAAGGTCCCTTTAAGAGACAAGGTCTGCCCATTCCCACTCTTTCCTGCAGCTCTTCTGAAGAGGCAGATAGGCCTTCACGTGTGTCTGTCCGTCTCTGTCTCTGTCTCTGTCTCTGTCTCTGTCTCTGTCTCTGTCTCTCTCTCTCTCTCTCTCTCTCTCTCTCTCTCTCTCTCCTTTTCTCTACCCCTCTCTCTGTGTCTCCCTCCTCCCACCAGGCCACTCTGTGCTCCCTTTCTCTCTCCCTTTGCGTCCCCCCCTATAAAATTGCTCCACGTGAGCACTGTCTGCAAGGCCTGTCTGTCTCTCACCCGCTGTGGGGGTGGGGGTGGGGCTGAATACAATCCGCCAAGGTTCCTCTTGTGCCGTAACATAACAGTCTCAACTTGTGAGTCTTACCCTGTCCGGGGGTCACATATCAGATATCCTGAATATCAGATATTTACATTACAATTCACAACAGTCGCAGAATTGCACTTATGAAGTAGCAGCAAGCAAAATTTTGTGGTTTGGGGGTCACCACAACAGGAAGAACTGTCTTAAAAGGTTTCAGCATTAGGAGGGTTGAGAACCACTATTTTAGAGGGACGGTTTATATTTGGGGGTGCTGTGTCCTATGGTGATGCACGGATGCCTTGTGGAAAGGTTAAGTAGCTCCAATGGTCGTATCTTCCTCCTGTGTTTTTAAAGTGCAGACTCAGGAGCAGGGAGGGAACACAGTGACACAAAGCCAAGAGCGTGAAGAGGTGGCTTTGTAGGAGTGTGGGGAAAGTGGATGCTGGAGAAACGGACAGGCATGGACGGAACAGAAGAGGGAAGGAAGGTTCTAGAATGTTTCTGACGGCTATACATCCCACCACACATGTTTCTGAATATTCAGAAATGAATTTCTGTGTTGGTGGCTTTTTTTTTACCCTTTACTCTTTTGGCTCTTTTGGGGGGCCCGCCACCCAGCTCCCAAAAGTCACACATAGCCTTATTCTTTTTTATGATGCCCAGCCTTAGCTTGGCTTGTTTCTAGCCAGCTTCTCTTAAATTATTCCAACTACTTTTGCCTCTGGGCTGTCATCTTTCTCTATTTCTATATACCTTTCTTTACTTCTTACTCCCTGAGTAAGTGTAGCTGGGTGGCTGGCCCCTGGAGGCCTCCTCCTCTCATCTTTTTCTTGCACCTCCATCTCTTCCCAGTTTTTTCCTTTTATTTATTCTCTCTGCCTGCCAGCCCCCCTACCCTTTCTCCTACCTCGGTGTTGGTCGTTCAGCTCTTTATTAGATCCAATCAGGTGTTTTAGGCAGGCAAAGTAACACAGCTTCACAGAGTTAAACAAATACAACATGAAAGAATGCAACACATCTTTGCATTATTAAATAAACGTTCCACAATATAAACAAATGTAGCACATTTTACATATATTAATATTTCACAGTATTTCTGTTACTTTGAAATTGTGTTCTGGACCCTGGGGTGTCTTTGTTTGGTCATGAGACACCAGAAATTGTGTTGCACTGGAATGGGTGTGAGGCGTGAGCTCAGGGGACAGGGTAGGATTTTCAGCAGTGGGCACTGGATGAATTGTAAACACCTTCATGTAAAATCAGAAGGAACACTTATGACATAGAAGATACGGTTATCACCTCTCATTGTCTTTGAATGACTCAAACTCAACACACTTCATTGTTTCTGGGGAGGGGCAGCTAATAGCTGTCTGTACCACACCTTCAACACAGCTCACCCGTCTAAGTTGTACATTTCAATGTTACCAAGTCCTGCAAACATCGCTGTGATCAACTGTGGAGCATCTTCGGTTCCTCATTGAAGAAACCCTGCATGCTTCTGTTACCACTTCCCAGCATGGCACACCCTCAGTTCCCAGCAATCTCTAATCTATTTTCTGTCTTTATTGATTGCAGTGGTTTGAATGAGAAATGTCCCCCACAGTCCTGGATGTTTGAACACTTGGTCCCCAGTTGGTAGCACTGCTTAGAGAATATTAGGGTGTGCAGCTTTGCTGCAGGAATTATGTCACACTGTAGAGTGGACTTTGAGAGTTTGGTGGAGGGAAAAAAGGAACAACAGATTTTTGCTTTCACAAAGATAACCAAATCATTTCCTTCTGGGAAAATAGATCTGGTCATCTCTACAGAGTCTGATTTTGCTGTACTTTTTGACTGCTTGTTAGTGTCCCTCACAGGTTGGATCTCCTAATCACCAAGTCTCTGGTGGGATCTGTGAAGATGTCCTTTAGCGGAATGAATCCAGGGGAGAGCACAATGCAGTTGGCACGCAGGAAATGAAAAGTCTACCAGGAATCCACTGGTTCATGGTGGTGATCATGATCTTATTCATTATAAATGGCTGAAACCAACAAAGGAGGACATCAATGATGCTATGCTAAGTAGTTTGTATTCTGTGGCTGTAGATTATTGTTCATTCCATTTGCTTGTTTCCCTTGACCTTCTCCTCCAAGTGTCCTCAGAGTCAATCCTGCTTTGTGAAAGAGGCAAACATCAGACTTGTCTTTGTCAGGGAGGGGAGACTGTGGAAAGGACGGCCAGGCCATTGATGGCATTGAAAGCATTCCTTAAACCCGGAAGATTCCTGGCTTGTGAATTGGTTCAAGCAAACATACCCCTACTTCAGCACCAGCCTTTTCAGAGGAGCCTTTTGCTGCCTGGGGCACCAAGACCCTAATGTGCGCTACAAGCTTAAGGAATCAGCTTAAGACAAATAGAGAGGCTCAACCTAAGCTTCGCAAAGGCAGATGAATGCATGGCTTCCTGAGGCTGGGGAGATGGCTCAGCAGTTAAGAGCACATACTGCTCTTTCTTCGAGAGTTTGGTTCTTACTACCAACTCAAGACTGCTCACCACCGCCTGTAACTCCAGCTCCAGGGGATCCACTGTCGTTGGCCTCTATGGCACTGTATGTGCACATGCCTATCTCTTCCCACCACGTAATTTAAAATAATAATAATAAATCTTAAAAGACACAACGTCTTGGCATTTTTGCGCTGATCAAGTGCAGAGGGCATTCAGCTGTTGCTATAAGGGCCTATTGGTACCCAAGTTGGTTACTGATGGCTGCCAAGCTATACCTGTGCTACACAAATGTCTTCCTTTACTAACTTTTAAGGTTGTCATGTAAAGGAATGGGTTTTATTAGTGAACTTCCATGTCTGTATGTCATTATACTTTGTTCTCATTTGTGCCCCCACCATGCTACCCCAGCCCTTTGGCTGGTCCCCTTCCTTTTTTCCCAAATATTCCCCCTTCTAATCTCAAGTCACATGCATCCCACTACCCTCTCTCCCGTCATCTTAATATGTCTTCCTTTCCTCTTATGATCATGTGGTTGAACAGGTGTGGGTTCATCCGAGGCGTTGAAAGAAGACACAGGGCACCTAAAGGATGATTCTAGTCTTTTTAACTGGAGAAGAGGGGAGGTGGTGGAAGGGGGGGGGGCAGGCTCAGCCTCTGTGAACTATCCCATAGCCAAGGGCCCTTTTTTTATTGTTCTCCAATTTACATCTTTAGCAAGTTAATTTCCATATCTCCAAAACATCCTAAATAAGCCTTCAAAGGGACAATGCCAAATACAAACTCTCAGTTAAGAAATATCACCGTGTGGGATTTTTCCCAACCGAGTTATGCATAGGCTTTTTACCCTTGAGCAAATATCAGACATGATTTACATATTTTAAACAGGAGGTGCTGAAGATGAAGATTAAGGCTCCATGGGCATTCAGCAATCAAGCCGGCTGCAGCTGTGTAGGAGTTCTCCCTACACGATCACCTTTCTAGTTTTATTTTCTTGCTCCCTTCCCCACATATAACTTTAAATTTAGGTTCTGCATATGAGAAAACTGAAAAGTTTTTGCACCCCAATAAACCTCTCCGCTGACGCAATAATTCAACCAAATCAAACCAAATTAGAAAAAGCCCAGGTTTGATGGATAGCAATGCTCCCAGATGGCCTTTCAGCCCCCTAGAGAGAGGGGAGGGAAGGAAGACCACATTTGTTCTCTGGGGGCAGTTTAAATACCCTGTGGGCGTGGTCTTGAGCATCTTTGGGGAGGGGTCATCGGTTGGTGGCTTTCTTGGAGGTGGAGTCTGGACTGAGGCAACTCTTTGGGTATATGGATGCCGAGGGCTATGGTGAAGCTTTAACCCAAACATTCCAAACTCCTTGGGTATATGAATGCCAGGGGGTGGGGTGACGCTTTCACCCAAACAAAACCAACATAAACTATTTGCATTTCTGAATCTGGCTTATTTCATTTAGCATAATGATTTCCAGTTCCATCCATTTCCTGCAGCCCAACCATTAGAGAGCCCCAAAGCCTTAGCTGAGAGCCCAGTGACTAGCCGTGGAGGTGCCTTTTAGGAGGCTCCCACGCTGCCTCTTCCTGTGGTCTTGTCCACAGCAGCCTAGCTAGCTGCTACTGTGTGTTACCAGTGTGTATTCTTCCACCATATGTGAAACTTGACACAGCAGCCAGAGATATTTGGAGCAAAGCATTTGGCTTTGGGCTGGGGAAGCTGAATGTGCAAAATCATGGAGTGGTGTGGAATTCTCCACATCTGGTTCATTTTTTAAAATGCTGCTATGGTTACTGGGACACTGGAGACTAAAAATATAAATAGAGGGACTAGAATTGCAGCTGATGGCCAAGTTTGCTAAGATTTGAACATGCCAGCTGATAACTACATTTGCACAGAGCAGGGATGAATAGTGCTGAACTGGAGGGGAGGAGGTATAGACACTGATGGGGGAGAGTCTTCTGGCTTGTGTTAATTTCATTGGTTAAATAAAGAGACTGCCTTGGCCCTCTTTAATAGGACATAAAATTAGGTAGGCGGAGTAAACAGAACAGAATGCTGGGAGAAAGAAGCTGAGTCAAGGAGTCGCCATGATTCTCCTACCGGACACAGAAGCAGATTAAGATCTTCCCTGGTAAGACACCTCATGGTGTTACAGGGATATTAGAAATGGGTTAGATTGATATGTAAGAGCTAGCTAATAAGAGGCTGGAACTGATGGGCCAGGCAGTGTTTAAAAGAATACAGTTTCCGTGTAATTATTCCGGGCATAAGCTAGCCATGTGGGCGGCCGGGTGCCAGGAACATAGCCAGCCCACACACATTACAACAAGACACCGGTTGTGTTGGCAAACCATGGCTCAACTGTCTGGTTTTGAAGGCTGGCTTGCTGGATACCACAGGACCCGGGACAGTGACACATCAAAGCTGGCAAGGAATACCCTTGCAGTGGACTGCAGGACTGAGGACTTCCAGCTATACACCAAGATCACAATGAAACGTTATTTAGAAGATCAGCTGATAAGAAATCATTTGAAGGTCTTGGCACTTCACTAAGCTTTTTGTGGACATCCATCATGTGACACCGCACAATTTTACAGCTAAGGGCCACTTGGATCCCAGTGCTCCCACTTCTGCAAAACCCAACAATGCCACCTTCACATGCCACCTTCATTGAGCAGGCACACTTAAACTCCAAGGCCTCCTGGGAGGCTCACAGTACTCTGCCACACTAGAGAGGATCAATGATGGAGGTCACGAACTGGAGCTTGTTGGGGACTGGAGATTTAATGCAGCTGAAAGAAACCTCTGGGAATAGATAGCAGAAGTCTTAGCCTTGATGTATTTGCATGTGACCCATGCTCACACATCCGCCAAGGCAACCAAATATAGAGGAAGAACTGCTTAAGAGCTGAGCTGTATTATGTTCATTTACACAGTCATTGGATAGCTTCGTTTGCACAGTCACTGGATAGCTTTACTTGCAATCATGTTGTGCCCATTTGTCTTCTGTATTGAAGGAAATAGAGTACTGCTGCTAGGAGCCAACCTGTCTCTTTTTGTTATGAAAAGTTTTTTAAATAATTAAATATTTAAATGCCATATTCCCCAGATTTCAGAGCAGTTGAGGGCTGTTTATCAGGCATAACTACAGTATAGAATCTGCCTGGAGAGCTGGGTATGAGCTTGACTGTACTGACTCTCAACTTACCAGGTAAGATTTACACTCAAAAAAAGAAGAAAAAAACTACTTGAAATAGAATGTTAATGGCAGAACTGACAATAGTAGAAAACAGATGAATATATTTTAAATCAGGGTTGGATTACATATATAATATTTTTTGTAAGAGACTTAAAAGTACATACCAATTTAAAACATGAGACTTATTGCTTTGTAGTCTAGAATGAGAGAACAATGAACAGACAATTATAACATTTAACAGTAAACATAGTTGCATTTAAGTTACATATATGAACACATACACACAGAGTGAATAGGAATTGGGCGAAGTGGATGCTCTTGGTGGGCCCTACCAAAGGCATGCCACTGCACAAAATATACTTGCAACAGAGTCAGCAAGAGGAATCTAAAGACAAAACATAAGTAAACCAGGGGACCAGGCAGGGTATACTTCAGTAAAGATGGCAGGACATGGTCACCTGCCCTGCCTTTCAGTTAGGATGGTGGTGAAGTCACCTGACCTCAGTCAAAATGGTGGTAAGGTCAGCTGATCTGTCAAAATGGCGGTGGTCACATGTTGTATGGAAAAGCCACGTTTTCTAAGCCACAGGAGTTTTACACATAACAAGATAGACCCAGAGGCATGATCTGCCCTGTTGCCAAGCCGCCACAAGACAAGCTGTGGTGGGGAGCAAAGGCTGGAATTGAAAACAGCTGCTTTGTGGATCCGACCAATCTTGTTGGCAGCAGTGGCAAGGACAGTTTGAGGAAAAATGGAGCCGGTGGGACACCAGTGGAGCATAGTTTGAGGTGTTCATACTGTAGCTGAAAAGTGAAAGCCTGCAAATAACACCACAGGGCCTATAGAAGAGTGTCCTCTCTATAAAGGCAGGGTGTGCAACAACGGCGAACACCTCAGGGCTTGTAGAACAGTGTCCTTTCTCTACAGGAGGGTGTTAAAGCCTGACTGGCTCCAGTATGGGTGGCTAGGGAGGGAGAGCAAGGAAATAGACATCTTGGTTGAAGGAGCCATTAAGGGGAGCATGAGTTGACATGTTCTTTTCTACAACTACTTCAAGCTGACATTGGGGCATTGTTATCAGGGCCCAAGAAGGCTGAAAGGCTAGCCAAAGGTAAGGAGGGAATTCAGGCAATGGGGGCATTTAACAGAAGCATCCGATTCGCTGATTGTGCTCAGAGACAGGTAGCATTCACACAGGCTATACTGGCCCATATCAGATGTCAGCAAATCCAGGGTTTGCAGTCCTTTGAGGTAGGTTATAGTCAGGAACTGATGCTTGAATCATCTGTCAGCCAAGTGCAAACCTGTTGAGACAAGTTTAAACTAGGAACAGAAATTAAGATTTATGAACTTAAAGGAAAATATTATATTTGAAACTTTCAGGCCCACAGTCTTACTAAGTGGGAAGGGAAGGAGTCTCAAGACCAGGAGAGAGAAAAATACCATCCTCAGGAATAGACAGGGAGGGAAGGGGGACTTAGGCTGTACTTATCTGGACCCTTTTGACCTGTGAGAAGTGGATCCAGGTTTTTTCTGAAACCTATATATATATATATATTTATTTTATAAAAGGATATAAGAGTTCTAAATATATAAGTATCATCAATCTATACTGACATACACATAGCAGAAAAAAGCAGGTCATGGGTGTCTGTAAAACAGCAGGAGTAGACTCATTTGAGTCCTCACAAAAACTACAGATTTGGGTTAGAAGCGTGTACATTTTCCTCTGTTCAGAAAGCCAGGTATAGATTGGACAGAGATGTCTTTAGCCCAGTGAGAAGTACATGAAAATCTATTAGCTTATCAGAACTATACCATAGAAGAGGAAGAAATCTGAACCCCTTGTTTTTTTATCTAATCATTTACCAAAGACATAAGCAGTTATTACTGAGAAAAGTCATTTTAAATCGTATGTCTTTAGTGGAAAGTTGCATCTGAAACCTGTTTATATTAAACCCTGTTGGCAAGGCAAACCTGTCTAGCTTTTTTCAACAGGAGACCTAGTAGCTCTAAAAAGATCAAGTCTTGATTTTTACATATGAACTGAGCTAAGAAACTGGCTGCAGCCTAGGGGTAGAACCCGATTGCCGGCTCCTAAGCTGACAAAGTTAAAGCTAGCCCAGCCATCAATACTATCAGAGAGACAAGAAGGATAAACTATACCTCTGACTGTAGATCAAACATCTTCCCAAAGTGGGGCCCAGCCATGACAAACTCAACAGAGGCCTGGGTTTCAGATTACCTGGTTCCACAAACTGAGACCACCCAGGCACCACCCAGAAATGGACCATCCAAGGGGAAAGTACCTAACATTACAAAGGAAATTCCTAACTGGAAAGTTTCTGCACCCCAATAAGCCCCTCCGCTGATGCAATAATCTGAATCAGATCAAATTAAACTGAATTAGAAAAGCCTAGGTTTAGTGGATACAGATGCTCCTGATGGCTTTCCAGCCCTCCAGAGAGGAGATGGGAAAGGAAGACTGGAACACCACGTGTTTGCTCGGGGGGGGGGCAGTCTAAATACCCTGTGGGAGTGGTCTTGGGCATCTCTAGGAAGGGGTCATCCTTTGGAAAGTTTCTCGGGGGCAGAGTCTAGGCTGAGGCAACTCCCAGTGGAGGACTTGGGGTGGAACTTCTAACCAAGATTCCAGACTCTTTGGATTTATGGATGCCAGGGCCTGGGGTGTGGCTTCTATCCAAACATTTCAGATTCTATGGATATATGCATGCCAAGGGCTGAGGTGAAGCTTCCATCCAAACACTAACATTCTAACCATTGTAGATAGGAGGATCAATTGATGTCCCTTAGCCCAGCACACACCCATCCCCTTTCACCAAGACACCCCTAGACAAATGTCAGCCAATCAGAGGTCCTGAACCTTAGATAATCCCTCACTCCAGCCTCTGCTATGATAAAAACTCCACCCTAACTTAATTTGAGCCTCTCTGATGGTGCCAATGTGTTGAACACACCTAGAGTCCAAGTTCGAACTTGAATAAAGGCTTTTTTGGTTTTACATATGGGATTCAGTCTCTGTGGTGGTCTTTTGGGGGGGTCCTGATCTGGGCATAACACAGGCCACTTAGATCTGCACACATTGTGGCCCTTGGACACTAACTTGGACTCAGGTGGTTGACCTGACCCTGGTCATTCTCATGGCCCTTGGTGGCAACAGGAACCGCCTATGTCAATCCAGGCCCTGACTGCTATAGGGCCAAGACCCAGACATTGTTCTTGGCAGCAGTCTGGGCTCAGATGACGCCATTGTCCTGGGTGGCAGCACAGGCCATTCAGATCTGTATGACCTCTGCTGCAGCATGGCTTCCAGACTCCAACAAAGCCACAGGCTACGACCCAGATCCCCAGCCTCCGTGTGGGCCCTAGTGGCAACCTGGGCCACAGTCTTCAACACAGACCCTGACTACAGCTGGTCTACAGACCCAGACATGACCTCAGGCAGTAGATTGGCCTGGTCTATGTCTTAGCTGCAAGTGGTAGCCCTTACCACTCAGATCTGAATGGCTCTGGCAGCAGTATGACTCCCAAACTCCAACAAGGCCACAGGTTGTTCCCCAGACACCAGGCTCATATGACCTTTAGTGGCAACACAGGCCACGGACATCAACACAGACCTTGGCTGTGGCAGGACCACAGAGGCAGACATAGTTCTCAGTGGTAGCCTGGGTCTGGTTGTCACCATGACACCAGCTGGTGCCCCAGATCACTGAAATCAGCATGGCCCTTGATGGCAACAGGAGCTATGGTCACAGAACCTGGCTGCTGTAGGACCAGGAACCCAGATATGGCCCTTGGAAGCAGCCCGACTCAGGCATTGCCATAGTTCCAAGTGACAAGCAGGGCCTCCAACATCAGCATATGCCTCACCATCTTCATTTCTTCCTTTCTGTTTCTTTCCACTGCACACGAACCATTCTGATTCTCTTTCCTCTCCCATTTCTCCATCACAATATTTGATTAGCATAACGGGGCCCATAGATGTCTTCCCTCGGGCCAGGGCCTCGAGGACCCTGGCTGGCCTGTAGCTAGCTAATCCCCATCTGAGCAGAACTGCATGGGGGTAGGGCATGGATGTCTTCCCTTAATAACTCTTTATATATTCTGGATACAGGTCTTTTTAAAGTTAGATATGAACTGCAAATATTTTCTCCAAGTCTGTGGCTTGCTTTTCATTTTCTTAAATTTCTTTTCTGTTTTTCAAGACAGGATCTCTGTGTGTAGCCTTGGATGTTCTGGAACTCTGTAAATCAGGATGGCCTTGAATTCACAGAGATCCACCTGCTTCTGCATCCCAAGGGCTGGAATTAGAGGTGTGTACCACCAATGCCCAGCTCATCTTCTTAATTTTTTGATGAGCAAAAATAAGTTTTGATAAAGCACAGTTTATCTATGTTTGCTTTTCTGAATTGTGCATTTAGTGATACATCTTGGAAATATTTGCCGAATTTAAGCCCTCAAAGACTCTACCTATATTACAAGGTTTTGATTTTTTTGGCAATATTTAGGTCTCTGAGTCACTTTAAGTTTAGATTTGATATATGATCAAACTATAGGTTTCTGGATAGTTTAACTGGAAAGATAAATTGTGGCAGACAAAATTAAATGTCTTTCCCAGTCATATATTGTTTTTCCTGAACACACAAGGAGAGTGTGTCTCCCACTTTCCTTCCACATAGGTAAATATGATTGAGTCTTAATCTACACCAGTGGTTCTAAACCTGTGGGTCTCAACACGTTTTGGGGTCAAATGACCCTTTCACAGGGGTTACATATCAGATATTCTGCATATTAGATATTTACATTATGATTCATAGCAATAGAAAAATTACAGCTAGGAAGCAGCAATGAAGTAGTTTTATTGTTGGGGTCACCACGACATGAGGAACTGTATTACAGGGTTATAGCATTAGAAGGGTAGAGACCCACTGGTCTATCCAATATTGAAAGAGATAATGTGTTATCTTCTAAATTTCACTGTGCAACTCTTTGCATAATCATTATCCACCATTACTATTTACTGTCGCACAAGAAACTATTCAAACCTGAGTGATTAAAATAACAGTTTCATTATCTCTTTGTTTATGAGTTGACTGAGCTCAGTTACTAGTTCTTGCTTTGGCCCTTGCACAGTTACTGGTATTTGTGCTCTGGGACTACAGATGATCATCTGATCACTCGACTAGAGATGCCCAAAGTGATGACTATGCCCTAGCATCTTATTTGGGTTCACCAAGCAGTATGTTGACACTTGGTCTCTACATGTGGCCCCAAAATCTCAGTCTGGTGGTTGAGCTTCTACAGGAGGCATTCCATTCCCGGTAGCCTGGTGTGTGTGTGTGTGTGTGTGTGTGTGTGTGTGTGTGTGTGTGTATCTGCGCCAGCTGTTTAAAGACTATACCTAACAGGTTCAACATCGTTTCCACCATAGTCTATTGGTCAAAGTGGTCATAGGGTCTGGATTGAAGAGGATAGTAAATATAGCTCTTGATGGGCCAGCGGCAAAATCCCACTGCAGAATAACAGACAAACCTCTTCAGAGATGCAATATTTCATGTCCTCTCACCAGAACACTCCCTCGGATTATTACTTGTGCTCTGAACAGCTTTAAACGTTTTGATGTTAATTATGAAAGAAGCGTTTATGACTGATACAGGCGTCTGTGCCCTTCACTTAAAAAATAATAATGAAATCTCCCTGCTTATCTTTCCCCACAATATTTACTGTCCCACCAATTATGTTTTCTGGCATTAATGTTGCTACCCAGCTGTCTTGCATCATGGTTTAACATTTTATTTTCCATTTTGCTTTCTCTTTAATAGATATTTTGCACTGCCCTGTAGATGGAGCTGCGGGCCGCTTCCCACCACCCAGCTCCCGGCTGCCTGGCTAGCTTATACCCCAAAATAACAACACACAAATTGTATTCTTTTAAACACTGCTTGGCTCATTAGCTCTAGCCTCTTACTGGCAATTCTCATATCTTGATTAACCCATTTCTAATAATCTATGTAGCACCATGAGGTGGTGCCTTACCGGGAAGGATCTTAACCTGCGTCCATCTTGGAGAGGAGAGCTATAGTGTCTGTCTCACTGCCTTCTTCCTCCCATTCTGTTCTGTCTTCCCCACCTACCTATGTTCTGACCTATCAGGCCAAGCAGTTTTCTTTATTAATTAACCAATGAAAGCAACACATAGAAAGAAGACCCACCTACATCACTTCCCCCCTTCTCTCAGTTGTTTGTTATGTTTGATGATTTGTTTACTGAATATCTTAATGAGGATGCTGTCCAATCTTGATATACTACCAAGAATTCTTTACTTTATAATGATGAATGCTGTAATTCTTTAATTCTATTCATTAATCCTCCCCCAACACTCTCTCCATTTGAAATTTTACATGACATTCCTATTGCTCTTTTAAGCACAGCCAATATTTATCTCATTTTTCTCTTTCAAGGAGTACTTTTCATCACTTTTTACACTTTTGTATTTTCATCTGTCACTATTTTCTTTTCACTCAAACAACCCTGAGGTTCCTTTTGGCATGAATCTGCTGGAAATAATTTGTGCTAAATTTGCTTATCAGATTTATTTTTGT
The DNA here is from genome assembly GCF_037038515.1 of Microtus pennsylvanicus. Lineage (NCBI taxonomy): Eukaryota > Metazoa > Chordata > Mammalia > Rodentia > Cricetidae > Microtus > Microtus pennsylvanicus. The sequence continues at coordinate 95,494,522 of NC_134580.1, forward strand.
GTCTGTTTTCTTCCTTCCTTCCTTCCTTCCTTCCTTCCTTCCTTCCTTCCTTCCTTCCTTCCTTCCCTCCCTCCCTTCCGTCCTTTCTTTTCTCCTTCCTTCCCTTTTCCTCCTCTTCTCCTCTTCCTTCTTCTCTCCCCCCCCCCCCCCGTGTGTGTGTGTGTGTGTGTGTGTCTGTCTGTCTGTCTTTCTCTGTTTTCTTTTTGGATGTTTGTTTTGTGAGACAGTGTCTTACTTTGTAGCTCTGGCTGAACTGGAGCTCACTATGTAGACCAGCCTATCCTTGAACTACAGTTATATGCCTGCCTCAGCCTCCAGGGTATGGGGATTAAAGGATCTTCTGTTGAATTCATATTTGTAGCTACTATTGGTATTTTGTTACTTATACATTCATAAATGATCAGCAATACTACACAAAATCTGAGTATATATTTGTGGTGATTCTATAGACAGATGAAAACAACAGCTCATCTATTTGGTTCTACATTCATAATGAAATATACTCTTAATTTATTCTTATTAATGCCTGAGCACTGCTGCAAATATTGGCTCAATGGGTTTATTTATACACATGCTATTACTTTCTGTTATGCCCAAATCTGCAGGGTCCCCACAAAAACCAACAAAGGAGACTGGGTCCCATAAAATCCATATACACCATAAAGAAAAATTAAAAATCTAAAGCGGGGAGTGTTTAACCACTAGGTTTGAATCAAGATGCTAAAAAGATTGACATTAGCCAGGCAGTAGTGGCCCACGCCTTTATTCCCAGCACTCGGGAGGGAGGCAGAGAAAGGCAGATCTCTGTGAGTTCGAGACCAGCCCGATCTACAAGAGCTAGTTCCAGGACAGGCTCCAAAGCTAAAGAGAAACCCTGTCTCAAAAAACAAAAACCAACCAACCAAACAAAAAGATTGACTTTAACACGAGGTTAACATCTAACACAAAGATGCCCTTTCAATATGAACACATGTTTATTTTCCTTTTTTTTTTTTTAAAGTCTATTGTTACAAACACGGTTTTTAGGATGCACCAAGCATAGATTGTTTCCAGGTCTGGGTCCCACGTGCTCCTCCACAGTCGCCATGGCTACCTGCCCCGGAACCTTGGCGTGATGACGCTGGTTTCCGGCGGGATTTTTAGAGTGACGAACAGTTTTGGGCCAAGCGACCATGAGAGGGCCAGAGCTGGGGCCCGAAACTAGCATGGAGGGGGACGTACTGGACACCCTGGAGGCCTTGGGGTGAGTGCTCTCGCGGACCGCTTCCCGGGGAGGTACGCCGGCCTCGCGCGTGGCCGCTGCGGCTCGGGTGCGCGCGCCTCCCGGACCGGGCCGGCGGTGTGTGGGGCGGTGCACAGGCCTCTGCGCTCCAGCTCACCGGGACCCGGGGAACGGGGCGGGACCGAGCGGCCGCGGCGGGAGCAGACTAGGCTGGCGCGGGGCAGGGTCCTGCTGTCCTGCGCATCGCGATCTCCCCGCAGCCGGCTCTCCCAGGGCCTCGGGGGGCCTGCTGTGGGGACGGAGAAGCCGCGCGCGCCGCTCCGCACCACAGTCGCCTCTGGACCGTTGTTGCCGCACGCCACTCAGGCTTTGACTTCCTCCGGGCTCTGGGGGACTCTCTCCAGCTTTTTAGATCGGAGACTCTCTTAGTTGAGTGCAAGCCTCTACGTTTAACCTTCTCCGCTCTTCAATGCACGTATGAATGGTAGGCAGGGAGAAATGACAGTTTTCAGAGTGATATTAGCTTTAAAGGATCTACTGTCCGTTGCAGTTTATAATTCTGGGCGCTAGGTGCTATGAGGAGGACCCCAGGGGTCGCGGCGGTGGGACGATCTGGACACGCAGTTCTTCCTCCCATCGTGGTTTCCTTCACAGCCCTGCTCTTTTTCCATCTTTGTCTTATGAACTTCACCCAGCTCCCGGAGAACAGGTGCTGTGCCAGGTTTCTTCACTGAGGGATTCCTGGCAACATACTAGAGAGGGGTCTGTCGCAGGGAACAGTGACTGATGGGGAAAAGAGTGAAGAAAAAGTTCAAAGGGGGGGGGGTGCATACATGCAAGCGAAGGGCCAAACGACGGAGGGTTGGTAACCTCACGTTGGCTCCTTCTGCACAATCGTGTCTGCCTCCTTGCGCGCAGCTTCTTTTATGGTAACTGTGTTCCTAAAGAAGCTTGGAACCTTCTCTCCGCGCCCCCTGGCTTTTGTTCCCTCAAACGTCATTGCTCCTCTAGAGACTGTTACTTTTATTGCCCTCTGGTGATGCTTACTTTACTGTTGCCCAGCGTAACAGAACTTTGCATTTATTTGATCTTGAATAAAATGTTTTTTTTTAATGAAATAAAAGAGCCAGGGATTATTTCAAGGCCATTTGTACTTCTGTGAAATTCTCTTCTTACCTCACCGGGGATGTAATTATTAGATACTTAATTAAAGTAGCCAGAAGTGTTTAGGCTCCAGTTTGGCTCCCAAGTCTGACCTTTGAAATTTTTGGGATCTTGTAAGTCATTTATGAAAAGGGAAGACAATGTTTTTTTTTTTTATCCTTCTTTGATTTGTTAAAGTTGTTACTACTATAGCTGTTAAGAGAGTGAGATTTACTGTAATGCTGACATTTACTGAGGAACATTTGTTTACATTCAATATGAGAAGTACAACAGCTTGCACACTTTAAAATTGGCTTTTTCTCGAATGGGCAATGTGGTGACATTTTGTTTGTGATTTAACAAATAAAGCTTGCGTGAAAATCAGAGTACGGAGCTAAGCCACACTAGTTAGCCATAGAGGCCAGGCAGTGGTGACACACATCTTTAATCTCAGCACTCGGAAGCCACGGGCAGATGGGTCTCTGTGAGTTCAAGGATACCCTGGGCTACGCGAGATTGACCCAGTCTAAAAGAGAAACCGAGCCAAGCAGTGGTGGCTCACATCTTTAATCCCGGTACTTGGGAGTCCCACACCTTTAATCTCAGCACGTGAGACAAGAGGAATGTAAGACTGGAGGAGACAGGAGCTCAGAACATTCACTCTTGAGGATTCGTAGACACAGGATCTTGCCCCTTTTGCCTTGAGGATTTCGTAAAGGTAAGAACTAGTGACTGGCCCATCTGCTTCTCTGATCTCTCAGCTTTCACCCCTAATATCTGACTCCGGGTTTTTATTTTTAAGACCAATTAGAGTATATGCTACAGGCCAAGGACAAGATTTTGAGGTTTGAAGACTCACTTTATGATGACAAAATGTGGAAATGTTACTGATTGTATATGTTGTAACTGATCACTGATCTCCATAAAGATTGTGAAGGATGTATTTTCTATTGTGATGAAACCATTTAGTTTATTAGTGAAAGTGCTTTAGGTTGTCAGGTAAAGAAAGACGTTAATGGAATGACTTAAATAGGACAACTAAAAGGCCAATGTAGAGCTGCAGCGGTTACTAAGGAAAACCACTTAGGAATCAGTTTGCTCTTCCGTGAACTGAGTATCCTCAAACAGATGATTTCATGCTTCTTTAGTTACAGTGGTCTGGGATTTTACAAACAGTGTGGCTCACCTAGTTGCTTTGGTTGTACACTGCAGCCATGCACATAGCTGATGGAAAGGTTCTGGTCTGGTATACAGTACCCGCTCTCTACGCCACCATCTTCAGAGGGTATACAGTACCCGCGCTCTACGCCACCATCTTTAGAGGGGTATACAGTACCCGCTGTCCATGTCACCATCTTCAGAGGGGTATACAGTACCCGCTGTCCACGTCACCATCTTCAGAGGGGTATACAGTACCCGCTGTCCACGTCACCATCTTCAGAGGGGTATGATAATGTTGCAGATGTTACAGAGCTTCAGTCTGGGGTGAATCCACTGTTTATTTCAAAAATTTATGGAGCATGGCTGTGTCTTGGAATACTGTTCCAAGGAGCCAGTGGTGAGCAAAAGAGACTGGTGCTTGTCTTTATGGAGCTCACAGTTAAGTGCAGAAACATGTGGTTTTCTGTTGATGCACTGTAATAAGTGCTTTAGAGGAAAAAGCAGGGGGTGTAACAGAGGCTCATTGGTTCGTGCTGGATGCCTGAGGAAAGGACAGTGGAGTCGAAGTAGGAAGGATGAGTAGAAACTGACTCGGTGAGAGTAACGGTGAGAGTAGCTGGGGAAGGAAGATGCTGTGTTCTGAACGTTAGAGTAGAAGAAGACCTTGAGGAGGCGATGGGGCTGGGAGGCAGAGTGTGAAGAGGACCAGGGCACGCAGCACATACCTTTACAGCTGTGTGGTTCATTTTCTCCCTTAACTACCAGTAGGACCTGCCAGGTAATTAGCTGTCTGACTCCAAAGTTCCTTTGATGGTTTGGGAAAGACGTGCTGCTTAGCGGTAGGGGTGCATCGTAGTATAGAGGTAAGGGCATTACTGATGATCCTTAGTACCAAGGGTTCGTATCTTCAGTCAGATAGATGCACCGCAGAATCACAGTCTAATAGGGGAGGCAGTGAAGATAGGAGGGAGCAGAAAGTACAGAGGGTGCAGAGAAACCAGTGGCATGGAGGTGGCAGGAGGTCAAAGGACAGTTGTTGGTGAAAGATGACAAAAGAAGCTGGGGAGGTAGGAGGTGTGGCCGGGGAGGGACATGCCTGAATTCAGGATTTGGGAAGTATAATAGTTCTCGTGGTGGCAAAGTACAGGGAGAGAGTGACAGACGTGGAGCGGAGAAGGTTGGTAAAAAGGAGGTTAGGGAGCTGAAGGCTCAGGTATTAGGTAGGTCTTTCTTAGGGCTTTGGAGAGACACAAGATAATAGTAAGAGCAGGGGTGGAGAAGAAAACTGACCACGGCCGTGTTAGATGCACAAGGGGCTTCCAGCTGGGAGCCACAGGAGAAACTGTCTGGAGCTTTAGACAGCAGGGGGCAGGTGTGAGAGCAAGGAGGACAAACCCCCAAGGAGCTGGGTGGTAAAGTAGGGTAGCCTTAGAGGAGGTGGGATTGTAGGGCAGCTGTTTACAGGTTAGACGGCATGGGCAGCAGAGGGGTGGAGAGCTGAGCTGGCGGCAGGACCACTAGGGTGGGTTAATGGCAGAAAAAGGGCTTGTATTGCTTAGGCTGATTGGTATTAATAAATTAGGGGGCTGGAAAGATGGCTCAGTTTTTAAGAGCACCAAGTGTTCTTTCAGAAGACCCAAGTTGATTTCCCAGCACCCAAATGGGGGCTCACAGCTATTTGTAACTACAGTTCCAGAAGATCTGTGTCCTCTTCTGGCTTCAGGCACCAGGCATTTTTCTACTGCACAGTCATGCAGGCAAAACACCCACACACATGAAATAATAAAATTCAAAAAAAAAAAAAGAAAAAGAAGTAGGCCCTGGGTGATGTCTATTTGAGGAAGGTCCACAGCACTCTAAATGATTGCAGCCCAGCCCCAAATTAATAAACTTGGTTATCTATGGGGTGGGAGTGGAGTAGAGATTAGATTCAGATGGCAAACTAGGAACGTGGTGGCTCACACCTGCAGGTCCAGCACTCAGGAGGAGGGGTGGTAGGAGGAATAAGAGTTGGTCGTCCTAGACTTCAGTGAGTTCAAGGCCAGCTTGACTTAAACTCTGAGGTCCTGTTTAAAGATAGACAAAACAGGGTAAGTGTACCTCATTTTGTAAGTTAGATTTCAAAACTATATATGCTGTATAATTATACAGCAAGATCATAAGTAAAAGTGAAATGAAAACAAAAGTTCCTAAAAATTAAAAAGCAAAACAAGCTGTATTTATCAAATGATTGATTCGATGAATTGTCTGGGCATGAACTCATTGTATTTTGAATTAAAGATGCTCTCTCTGGTAGAGAAGTGTCTGACTGGATTGTCAGGAAAGTAGGGAACTATTTACAAATTCTGGGGACGAGTCAAAAGACACACTGGCCCCGTGACTGCACACCTGCTACCCAGAGAGAACAATTTAAATCTCAGAGTGAAAGCTGAGTAGTCTCTGCTACATCGCCGAGTGCTAAAATCTGAGAGTGTACGGTGCCTGAGAAAACCTTAGTTGTAGAATGAGTAAGTCTAGAAAATTGGTATCTAATACAGTTGAGGTGATATATAAAGTATTTTGAAAATTTAATGGCTTGACTAATACAACTTGTAGAAATACTTTCAATGATAAAACTATGAAATAAATAATATAGGTTAAGATCTCATAGGTCGTTTTTAGCTTCGTAAACTAGATATTTGCACTTATGCTACTTTTCACTATAGTTTTTACAATTAGGATGATACAAGGCTATTAAGCTATTTGGTATTGTGTTATTTGTAGTATTTAAATTTTCTAGAAAAATGTGAAAAGGCCAAATACTAGTTACATAGAGTAAGAATAATCAGTAAATTGTACAGCTGTTCCACTCTTCCCTGAAAGCAGCTACGATCACACATCAACACAGTTAATGTCTATATTCTGATAAAATAATGTATAAAGACAAGCAGCAGGGCTTGGCAGAGAGCACTAGAGGTTTCCCCCCAGAGCAAGTTAGAGAATAAAAAAAAAGTTGAAAAGTAAACAAGAAAAATTAAGAGTTCCTTTTGTCCTTCCCTCTCCTCCCTCCAGCTCCTGCCGTAGCCCACAACCCTCACATGGATAGTCTCTTTTTCTTTATTATTGTTGTACATATCTCTCTCAATTTACACACTGATTTATGAATACATCCTGCTGAGTCCATTTTTGTTTGTATATAGTTTCAGGGCTGACCACTTTGTATTAGATAGCCAATCAGCCAGTGAGGGTATTGATCTCTGGGAGAGGCCAAGTCTCTCGATAGTCATTAGTAGACTGTAGTTCTTTGTCTAGGGTGGGGCCCCATGAGATTTTTCTCTCCCGTCCATGAGCAGGCCTGATGGTACTGTCTTTTATGTCTGATTTATGCAGTCATTTCTAAGAGAAGCAGTCTGACACAGGGTTCCTTGTGTTCTGACTCTTGTGTTCTGTCTGCCCCTCCTGGTTGATGTTCCTAAGCCAGAGATGCTGGAGCTCTCTGCAGGTGTATCTATCAGGGCTGGGCGCTCCACAATCCATTGCTCTCTCTCCCTCTACATTGTGTCCAGTTGTGGTTTTCTGTAATGATCTGCATTTGCTGTAGAGGGAAGCTCCTCTGGGAATGAGGGCAGGACTTAGAATGTAGTTACGGAATTGTGCTGGAGACTCTCTCTAAGACTGTCTCCAACAGACCCCAGCTGGTTAGGTGTTGAGCAGGCCGTAAGTTCACTTAGACAGCTGTTGGCTTGTACCTTATGGATATCTTGTCATGCTGTCACTATTGTGGTTCACAGGTGTCGCCACAGGGTAGGACTGTTGATGGCTTCCGTCCCTTGGCAGCTTGTACGGTTCTGTGTGGTACCATGGGAGCTAGTGCAGGAAGGAGGCTTTGGGTTTCAGCTCAAACAATCCAAGTCCTATGTCCTCAATGTGCCTTCAGAAGAAGGGGCTTACTTTGAACCTCTGAGAGGTGTCCAAAGCCAATAGCCACAGCCTATATTGTTTGGGGAGTAATCTGGCCTCCCCTGGGGCTACAGATCTTAACAGAGTGTTCTCAATAGAAGAAATAAAAATGGTGAGGACATATCCTCCAAAATGTTCATCATTCTTAGCAGTTAGGGAAATGAAAATTAAAACAATTTGAAACTTCCTCTTATCCTCGTTGGAATGGCTAATAGCAAAACAATTTTTTTTATTTTTATAAGTTGTTGTTTCTTCCTTTCTAGGTATAAGGGTCCATTGCTAGAGGAACAGGCGCTGTCCAAGGCAGCAGAAGGTGGACTGTCTTCACCTGAATTTTCGGAGCTCTGCGTTTGGTTAGGCTCTCAAATAAAGTCTTTATGCAACCTGGAAGAAAGCATCACTTCCGCTGGTATTGCTGCCCTGCTCTGCCCACCCTTCCACTCACTAGGGAAGCAAGTGGACTGTGCTCAGACTGTAGTTTACCAATAGTGCGACCACTGTATAAGGAACAGCCGTTTATGATGAGCCTTAGTACTGGTTATTAAAAGTCTAAATTAAATTTTATAGTAAACTGTAAGCCTTCACTGCCTATCTGGAAAAGGCAATGTGAACTGGCTGTTATAAAAACTGAAGCTCTTGACTATGACTCAGTTTGAATTAAGTTTTAAAAATATGTATACTCCTCAATTTAAATATTATTCTCAAGTCTTTATCTTAGGACGTGGATTCACATGGAAATATTGTGATTATAAACCTCTTAGTACCTTAGGCTGCTCTTTTAACTCTTTGGCATCTGGGGCTGGGGTCTTCCTGCCAGACCCTGTAGAATTTCAGATAGTCTGATAAAGTGAAAAATAAGGAACTATTGGGTATTCGCTGAAGAGAAAAAGTAGCATTCTTTTCCAAAGCTGTTTTTTCCCCAATTAATTACTTTCTTTGTCATACATGACAGAGTTCATTTGAGACAAAATAAAATATCTACATTTAAAGCATATGATGCAGGTTCCTCATGATTATAGTAAAGATAGCAGCGAAGCTAAATTCCACGATTACATTAATTACTGAGTGTGGAGAAGCAATGGAGTTTGACAGCTGCCCTGACGCCAGGTCATGACTATTGCACTGGTAGTACTTTTGAATATTCTGGTTGCTGATACTCAAAATGTCCAGCTTATCTGATTTTATGGACACTCCATTTGGAGAGACTTATGTGAGACTTAAATGTAGAAATATTTCCAATCCTGTGATCATGTCCTTCATGTTCTTAGGCTTAGATGTCGCTTTCTGTGCGTAGACATTGTGTGCTTGCTTTTAGTGGTTGCCTATCTAAAGATGAAAGTGAAAATCTGGAACTGAATGTAAAGTGGGAGGCAACTGTGATGCATTTTACAGTGGTGGATTGTGTGGTAGGCGCTCAGTGAATACCTATGACTTCTTTTAAAGGGAGAGACGACCTAGAGAGCTTCCAGCTTGAGATAAGTGGGTTTTTAAAAGAGATGGCCTGTCCGTACTCGGTACTCATATCAGGAGATATTAAAGACCGCCTCACAAAGAAGGATGACTGCCTGAAACTTCTGTGTAAGTTGTCTTTCCTTGGGCGTTTGAATGCGCGTGTTCAGTGTACTCTTGTTACTTTCAGATCAGAATTTATACTCTTCGATTATTGAGACATTAGACACCTTACATACAGTGTCTTACATACTGAAGAGGCTTTTGTGTTTGAAAGTATTGCACCGTCTTAAACAGTCTTACACAGACAGCTTAAACTCTGCTAGTATATATTAATACTCACAGTATAGTCAGTAAATCCCCTTGTTTGTGCTTTCTGCTGTATTTTAGCAAGTGTTCCTTTGCCTGACTCATCTCTGATGGCTTATGATGAAATGGCTAACTTCGCCATCTCTGATGTCTGACTTAATTTTTTAAATTCTTTGGGATATTAGGCTATTCTGCAGATCACTGTATCTTCTTTGTAGTGATACACAGTGGTTGACTGTTTAGGAATATTTATTGATCACCTACTCTTAAACCAGAAACAGCACTAGGAATACATCACAGAAAATCAGATAAAATGTAGTTTGTGCCTTCAGGGTTCTTGAGTGAGGTTTGGGAGGTTTGGTAAAAACTCAGACAGATATTGGGGTTCAGCCTGAGGACCAGAAAAGCAAAGCAGCCAGCCACCAGTTCTTTCCCTTGACCTCAGTCTGAAAATGGTGATCCTGCCTCCAGGAAACCTCAGAAAGAGACTGACTGAGAGCTGTCTCGTCCGGTTTTATAATCCTCTCTAGGGCTGGGATTAAAGGCATACACCACCCGGTTTCTATGGCAACTAATGTGGCTGCTGGGAGTAAAGGTATGTGTTAACTCTGCTGGTCTGTAAGGCTGACCAGTGAGGCTGTTTTACTCCCTGATCTTCAGGCAAGCTTTATTAAAATACAAATGAAATATCACTGTGTATATTAATCTGTATTCCTACAGCTGCTATAAAGGCCCTCGTAGAGCCATATTTTATTGAACTTTGTGCTATTTTTGGAATTCAGTGAACAATAGCTATTTGTCATTGAGGTTTGAGGTGTTCTATATCTACTGTTCTCATTGGTTCTTTGTAAGTTAGTTTTGATATGGTTATTATTTGTTTACGTAAATTAGTTCAACAGTTTTTTTTCAAGAAATTCTCATGCATGTATTAATGTTATTTTTCTGATTTTTTTTGTTACAGTGTTTTTAAGTACAGAACTTCAAGCTTTACAGATATTACAAAAGAAGAAACATAAAAATTCTCAGTTAGATAAAAACAGTGAAATTTGCCAGGAAGTTCAAGCTGTGTGTGATGCCCTTGGGGTCCCCAAGTCAGACACTTCTGACATTCCACTCCTACTGAGCCAAGTGGAATCGAAGGTATTTTATATGTATAAAATACATAAATATTTTATTCAAGATTCTACTAAATGCTAACATGTCAGTGCTGTATTCTAATTGTGATATAGATTATCAATTTTTAGAGAAACTTATTTGTTGTAGAGCCCTGGCCTACCATATGGAAAGTCTTGGCTGCCTTCCCCAGCACCAAAACAAAAATACTTCCCTAAAATTTTATGTGTAAACTTAAGTTTTTGACTTATGTTTAATATACATATAATTTAATTTGTAATTAATATTCAAGAATCATATCTTGATGAGTGAGTCCTAAGACTATGCCAGAGTTTTCTATGACAAAAATTGCTTTTCAAATTTAAGGATTGCTGTCCTAGCTAGGTCTGTAATACAGTGTAATAGAAGAAGTGGTTATTTTGCAAGGTGAAGGACATTCACCTCCCCACACCCATGGGATGCTGCACTCTGCTTTCTTTGCCAGAGAGCAAACATACTTTCTTGATTGTTAGTAAATGTGTATGGTTTAGCAAATGAATAAATAAGCACAGATAGGGTAGTTATAAGGAACTATTATCTTGTACCTCCTGCATTTTCTCTTATTGTGCCATCTGGGCTGTTTACCTAAAGCAGCTTCCTGTGCCATTCAGTTCCTATCAGAAGAAAAATTTCTGTAGTTTATTTTTTCTACACGTGCTCATACATGATGCTCTGTTATGATTGAGAAAGACACTTTTTACTTTCTAACTCAAGCTGTTCAGTAATGTGACAGCAAATCCCTGTCACTTACTGTTTTGAATATTTACATGTGATAATAATTCACAGTGTGGTAGACCTGATATCTGAGTGTAACGAGTCTTCCTCTTTCCTGCCAGGCATTTCCTAAATAATGACCTGGAAACACTGTTAATTATGAAAGCTTGGCTTGAGCTTAGGCTTGTTTCTAACTAGCTCTTATAACATAAATGAACCCATTTCTAGTCATCTATGTTCTGTTGCATACCGCCCATTCTGCTTCTGTGTCTCCTGGAACTCTAGTGCATCATAGATTCATCTCCTACTTCCTCTCTCTCTACCTGGAAGTCCTGCCTATACCTTCTGCCTAGCTATTGGCTGTTTAGCTCTCCATTAAACCAATCACAGCAGTATATCTTCACACAGTGTACTAATATCCCACAGCATTTGAGAGTAGGCAGTTAGCTCCCAGAGCTCTTAAAGAAACATTACTGCTTCTGATTATCTGCTATGGTTGTTATATAATAAGACACCAAACCACTTTCTAGTTTGGAGGGTGAACCCAACTTAGAATGTTACTCTGCAGTCAGTTTCTTCAGGCAAAATTCCTATTATTGCAATGACCTATGATGATACTAAAGAAAAAGCAGTTGTCTAATATACTGTTTTCAGAATAAAAATGATACCCTAAGTCAGTAGCTTTGTAAAAGTAATTAAAATGTTTATGTCAGGCTTGTAATAGGGAAGCTTATCCCATGTTGTCTTGTAGAGCAGTGTCAGCTAAGTAAAAATTCCAGTATTTATTTATTTTTTTATTTATTTATTTTTTTTTTGGTTTTTCGAGACAGGGTTTCTCTGTGGTTTTGGAGCCTGTCCTGGAACTAGCTCTTGTAGACCAGGCTGGTCTCGAACTCACAGAGATCCGCCTGCCTCTGCCTCCCGAGTGCTGGGATTAAAGGCGTGCGCCACCACCGCCCGGCAAATTCCAGTATTTATTTGAGAGAAATTGAGAAACTTGTTAAATGTCCTAGTTCTCTCTTGAGTGTGGACCAGGAAGTAAAGAGAACCATCTTGAGAGGACACTGCACAGTGATTGCCCACACACCATTTTAACACTGGACCTCTGTACACTTCCTTACTCTGACAAGAGTGCTCTGTGGTTTGAATGAATGTAGCCGGCTCCTTTTGTGCACCAGGGACTCGGCACTGCCATGACCCGCTTTCCTGCTAGGTGAAGGTGTGTTTTAGTGGTATCACTTTAGCATGGTTATTATTTGCTGTTCAAAACAGCACATCAAATAAGAATAAGATGGTTTTAAATGATTCTGTATGTATATTTTTTGTAATCTTTTATATTTGCTTTCAGGTGAAGGATATTCTCTCGAAAGTCCAGAAAAACCATGTGGGAAAACCACTGCTAAAGGTTGATTTAAGTTCAGAACAGGCAGTAAGTGTTCCTTTTACTAATTATATAATTAAAGCATAACTGTACCAGCTCTGTAGACCAGGCTGGCCTTGAACTCACAGAGATCCACCAGCCTCCCAAGTGCTGAGATTAAAGGCGTGTGCCACCACAGCCTGGTTTGTTTTTAAACGTTTTTGTTACTTTAAGGAAATACTCGAGGCAGGCTACCCCGAGACTTATACCACAGCTTAAAAGACTCAAAGTCTAAACTGCAAGGTGACAGCTCTGGCAAGGACCACCTTTGGCTCTGTCACTTCCTGATGGATGGCAAGGCTGGTGTGTGTGCATGAGGGAGACACCAGATGAAAAAAGTCCCCAGGCTCGCATCCCAAAGTCCTTTTCAGAGTCATATCTTGGTGGACCTAAACCTTGTTCCTGAGCCCCATTTCACACAGGCTCTCTGTACCCTTCCTCTTCCTTCTCAACCCCTGCCCCCTCGCAGACCAGACCTCCAACACAGGAACCTTTGAGGGGACAAGCAGCATCCAGTCCATTCTGCACTGGTGTCCTTTCGTAAATGGACATTTAGTGTTTTGGAGAATTAGATCACAGATAATCATAACACTTTAGTTGAGTTATTAATTTAAAATATCTACTAGGAAGAATGTTTTTAGTGGCAATATATTAGCAGAGCTGTGATTTGAAAAGGGTAGTTTGTGAGGCCAGCAAGACAGACAGTTTTTGGCCTATTATTTCCTTAATATGCGCTGCTTAGCAAGCTGATGTTTTGCTTAAATACATATATATCTAATGAAAGATAAGCTTCTTTACTAGCTTCTGAACACCATAAATGTTTTATCATTAAATGTTATTTAAATATTTTTCTGTAGTCTCACAGGATATAAAATGATCATTAAGTATAGTATTATTTAAAGTACAGTAATTTTCAGATTTCTTCTCTGAGCAGAATCAAAGAGTCTAATCTTGTGGTTTCATCCTCAAATCATCTAGGAAAAATTGGAAAGGATTAATGATGCTCTTTGCTGTGAATATGAATGCCGCCGGCGGATGTTAATGAAACGGTTGGATGTGACCGTGCAGTCTTTTGGGTGGTCGGATAGAGCAAAGGTGAGGCTGCTTTCCCCCTGGTTTCCTGTAGGTGGCAGTGTAGGGCAGCTCCTGCTGCTCGAGTTGCTTTAATTCTGTTCTGGGCCACATGTCAGCTAACCACTGCTCTTACATATAGTGATTATAGGCTCTTCCAGGTTCATGTTTGCTGATGACAGTGTTCCCTGACTTTCATCTTTGTTTTTAACTTGCATGGCTTGATTTATGTTAGTGTAAAATGAGTATTTCTTTGAGCTGACTGAGGTAGAGACAGTGAGTAACTAATGAGAAAACAGAGTAGAAGCAGGTTTAGGTGGTACTGATGCTGGAATAGGTTTCTTGAGTTTCTTAGGCTGGGTGATTGTGGCATGTCTTCTCATTGAAGAGAACTGCAGGATGGAGCTATTCTAACTAGAAGCTTTCCAGACTCCTTGAATCTTTACCCGGTGTCAGTCTGGGGTCTCTCTGTTCCTCTCCCAACCATTAGAACTTTCCAGACAGTAAATAGGGCCACCATAGACCTTCCCTCTTTGAAGGACTGCTGTCCTGAGCTCTGTGATGTTCACTATTTGGCAGCCATTGGTTGCCACTGTTTGTCTGGCAGTTGTTAGTCCACACCCTTCAGAGGGTGAATCTGGCATCAGTTACTCACTTTGACCACAAGTGGAGTTCGACATTACATCGTTACTGTTATTTGGACAGCTGAGCAGTTCTTCCTGTGTTGTGTCACTTGGCATCATACGCTACTATGTTTGATGTTCCTTAAGGTTCATATTCTAGAAGCTTGGTTCCCACCATGGTGGTGGCCGTGGAGTCTCGTGGAAGATAGGCATCTGCCCTCCTGAGTGGTCTAATCCTGGTCTTGAGCTTTGGTCTCACAGGAATGAGTTAGCGGACTGTTTGAAGTGCAGCTGTCATGAACTTGACCCCTTAACACAGTCTTTCCTCTTTCCCTATCTTCTCTCTATATCACTAGTTCTCCTCTGACCTTTAGTATTCCTTGCCTTCTGCAGGACTTGGGATTGGCCGCTGGTTGCCCTTCAGAAGCCTTGTACCATTAGGTTACTGATTTACTGCCCTTCAGATGTTTTATTGTGAGAGGACTGACTTTTCAACCCAAAGGTGCTGAGAAGTTGTCTTCTCATTGTCAGTTATCACTAGGAATTTAAATTTTTCCTGTATTTCTTATATGACCCACTGCTAATTTCAAAATTATTGCTTAGTCTCCAGATATTTTTGTGTTTTTCTTGATGATTTCTAATTTTATTACACCGTCTTCTAATCAGACATAAGGGATTATCTCTCTCTCTCGCTCTCGCTTGATTCTGTTTTCTTCTGTATTTGCAGAGATTTGGGTTTGTGTCCTATGAGAGGATTGATTTTAGAAAAAGTTCTATCTGATGCTGAAGAAAAATATTTCTTCTCTGTTAGGTGGAATATTCTGTATACATCTGTTATTCGTAGTTGATCCATACTGAATTTTAGATCTGAATTTCTTTACTTGCTTCCAGTTTAGAAGATCCATCTAAACACAAGAGTGTAGTGTTGAAACCCCCCTACTCCAGTATTGTGTCAGGACTTAGATGGCCTTTTATGCCCTTCAGTGTTTGTTTGTATAAAATTAGGGGCTCTAATAGATCCAGTGTATAAATGTTTATAATTAATGTATCTTCGTGATAAATTGTCATCTTTATTAATATGTAATGCCCTTTTTATGTCTTCTAATTAGTCTTGGTTTGTATTGTGGAATATTGTTTACACTGTAAAGCTGTGTCTCTGTCCAAGACACCTTCTGATTGGTTTAATAAAGAAATGGCCAATAGCTAGGCAGGAGAGAATAGGTGGGACTTCCAGAAGAGAGAGGACTCTGGGAAAAAGAGAGGTAGGGATGCCACGTGGCAGAATGTAAATTAATAGAGGCAATAATAAGTTATAAGAGCTAGTTGGAAAAAAGCTTGAGCTCAGGCCGAGCTTTCAGAAGTCTGTGTCCTTATTTGCTGACCAGTGGTCCTGGTGAGAAAGCACGACTATAGGTTTGAGGTTTACTTGCTCTGCTATAAGGATAACTATGCCTGCTTGTTTACAGTTTCCATTTGCTTGGTGATTTGTTTTCCACTTTTTCATCTCTGCTACCTAAGTGTTAGTTGCAGATAATAGATAGCTGGTTCTTTTAATCTAGTCTGTTAGTCTATTTCTATTTAGTGAATGGTGAATTGAGGCCATTTCCATTTTAGTTTATTATAGACAGGGCTTACTATTTCCTATGCATTTTCTTGGTGATATTCTGTTTTGCTGAATTATTGGTATCTCTTTTCCTTCTTCTGTGTTAGTTTCAAGGGTTTGCCGAGTTGCTGTGTTGGATATGGTTGTTTCTTTCCCAGCTCAGGTTTGCTTATCTGAACTTCCCATGGAGTATCCACTTTCATGTATTCATATTAAGGAGACAGGCGGATGGCCTCCCTCCCTCCCTTCCTCTTCCCCTCCCCCCTCCCTCCCTCCTTCCCTTCTTCCCTTCCTCCCTTCTTCCCTCCCTTCTTTCCAGTACTCTATTGAGAATTTTCTACAATGCTGGATTGTTATGAATTGCCTTGGAATATCCTTATTGTTCCACCAGTTTTGGAAGATGGCTTTGCTGGGTATAGCATTCTTGGTTCATAGTTGTTTACTTTCCGAGCTTGAAATAGTTAATTCCAAGCTCTTCTGACTTTTATGGTTGCTGATGGAAAATCTGAAGTAATTCTGATATTTCTGCCTTTATGTGTGAGTTGATGTTTTCCTGTGCTCTTGGGGTTATTTCTCTACATTGTATTTGACATTCTGACTGTGACATGCTGGAGTTTCATCTCTGGTCATGTCTGGAGTTTTCTGTACATCTTGTGTTTGTATACTGTTTCTTTCTCTAAGTTTGGGGAGTTTTCTGCTGTAGCTTCAATAAATAGTCTGTTCCATTTCATTTTAACTCTGAACTTCTCTCCAGGCTTTTTGGAAATTTTATTCATGCTCCTTAATATTTTCCTTCTTATATCTGTTTATGTTTTTTCTCAGCTTTGTCCTCTGTCCCTGAACCATGATCTGCTGTGCGGTCTTGTCTATTGATGCTTTCAGATGTGGCTTTGATTTGAGCAACTATCCCCAAGTATCCATCTCTTTTTTTTTCAGCATTTCAATCTCCTTGATAAACTTTTCCTTCATAATTTGAATGTCTACCTCTAATTTTACTGACTGTCATTCATTTTAGAGACTGTCTTGTTGAGGTCTTGGATAGATTTTCTTACTTTGTTCATCTGTTTCTCTGAACCTTTATGACCATTAATTCTTTGAAAAGTCTGAATCATTTCTCAGATACTCAGCTATGTATCTGTAGCTCTGGATTACCTCCTAGGTGTGTTGGTCGGATGGAGATGGGCCATGGATGGTGGCTGTGTCATAGTCTTTGTGTTTCTATGCTGTATTGTCCATCTGTTGGAATGGGCTTGTCTTTAAGTTTGAGGTTCCTCTTCCTCCAGTTCATTTGAATGTGTTAGATTCCGTGATTCTTCCTAGAGCAGTGGTTCTCAACCTTCCTAATCTTGCAACCCTTTAATATAGTTCCTCATGCTGTGGTGACCCCTAGCCATAAATTTTTTTGTTGCTACTTCATAACTGTAATTTTGCAGCTTTTGTGAATTGTAATATAGATACCTGGTATGCAGAATATCTGTTATGTGACCCCTGTGGAAGGCTTGTTCAACCCCCAAAGGGGTTGAGATCCACAGGTTGAGAACTGCTGTCCTAGATGGATGTCTCTGAGCTGTGAGTTCAGTTCTGGGACTGGTGGAGCTTGGTGCTGACTGTCAGATGGAAGCTCTGACATGATTTCCATCTTGGCTGTACAGCACAGGACCAAGGGTGGAGCTGCTCACTAAGTCTGGAGACAATCGCATGGAGTCAAAACTTTGGTCTGCCCTTGGAGTCTATGAGCCCAGTAGGGGCAAGATAGCAAATGTCAGACTACTCAAGTCTGTGTACTATGAGCTGTGGCTAGAGTCCAGGGCTTGAGTAAGCTCTGGAACCATGGAAGTATTGGCGTTCAGTCCTGTGGGGAGCACTGCAGAAGTTAAACCTCACAACCGCACTAACCTTAAAGACTGCTGGAGCCAAAGCTCAGACCCTGCATGGGTCTTGAGGCTGCTGCAGCTGGGAACTTGGTCCCATGGTGCTCCCGGGTCCTTCTGTAGTATCTTTCCCAGGTACTCTCTGGACCCACTGGAGCAGAAGGCCTGCACCCATGGAGTTTTCTGGTCCATGGGAGCTAGAGACCTGGGTGCACAGTGCTCTCTGATCTTCAGGAAATGGAGGTCTGGGTGCATGGTGCTTTCTCTCAGGATCTTTTTGAAGGCTGTATTAAATTTAGCTTATAATTTTACAACTCACTTAGCTCTAATTTTATACCTCTTCCTATATTTGACATCAGCAATTTTTCTATATAATTTTTATAACTTTCATAATTTACTGTAAATTTTAGTGTATTATGGTAGATTCCTAAAATGGTATTTGCTGTGTGAAAGGTTATTAGTTTTAATAATTAGAGCTTCTGTATACCGGTAAATACTGTCTTGTCTCACATTATCTTTACCAATTTTCTTGCTAACTTGATGGATAAAAAGATTAACTTACTAATTTGTTTCTTCTTATCAGGAAAATTGTTTTCCATAGGCCCGTTAGTCATTTGAATTTCCTGTTTTCTATTTGTGTCTTGATGCTGCTTCCTGTGTCTTCTGGTTTCCTTTTGATTGAACTCTTTTGTTAAGAAAGTTCACATATCACTTACGGATATTTCCTCAATTTTCTGATGATTCTGTTTTAGACCCTTTGACGTATGATATATGGAAACTTTAGTCTGTACAGTGTGATAGGTTTTAAAGTTTAAGATAAAACAGCTCTACTCTCTGGGATGTCTTTTGGTGAATGTGTGCCTCCCCGCTGATGTCACCACCGATATTCTGCCGAGTATCCATCGGCGCGTGCCACACCGTGGAAAATGATCTTTCCTTTCTGCTCATTAATCTGCAATGTTTCTCAGGTTGTTTTCACATTCATTCATTTATTTATGAGACTCCAGCCATTTTCTGTCTTGCTTCATCAATCTTCTTTTTCTTCAGAGTTTCAGTTAATCAGGTGAGGCAGTGGATGTCCTGTGTGTTGTGCTCAGGGTGCTTTTCCTGTGTTAGCATGTGGTGCAACTGGGATTTCTCACTGTGTTTTAGGGACCCAAGTCCCTCTCTCCTCTCCCCTCCCCTTGTGGATCCATCTATCCTTCGTATTCCTGTAACTTAAGAAAGCTGCAGATGGAGTGATAAATGAACATTTCTGGATTAAATAACTCCTAAGTTGAAAGCGGTGTAGCACATTTAATGAGAGTAATTGTTAGCTCTAAAAATGATGAATTCAGCTGGGTGTAGTGGTCATGCCTTTAATCCTGGCAGGACCACCAGGGCTACACAGAGAAACCCTGTCTTGAAGTCTTGAAAAAGAAAAAAACAAAAACAAAGAAAAAGATAAATTCATATTATATATTAGTATGTGGTAGGATTCTTTAAAAATACTTTAAGTCATTCTTCCATATTTAGGTTCTGGATTAACCTTAGATTTTGTTGTTGTTGTTGTTTATTTTCTTGTCTTAAAACCATTTTCATTAGGACTACTGTTGATCAAAGTGTGTAAGTTAAACTGAAGGACACTGACAACAACTGCATCCCCTCCAGACATTTAATAGTCCTCCCCATTTCTTCAAGTTTGGCTGTTGTTTCTATAAGATTTATTACCCATTTTATAATGTGTTAACATGAGTAATATCATTTTGTTCTGTTTGTTTGTATTATTTTTCTGTTTATTTGACTTTATCCATTGCATTGAGTATTGGGATGCTTTCTCTCTTCTCTATTTCCTTGCTTACATATTATGAATTCTCTTTCTAAAGATTATGATTGCTACACTTTTCATTCAGATTCACTTGTGCCGATTTCCCTCTCTCACCATCACGTAGGCAAAAACAGATAACATAGCAAGAATTTACCAGCCCAAGCGGTATGCTTTGTCGCCCAAGACAACAGTTACGTTGGCACATCTGCTTGCTGCCCGTGAAGATCTGTCCAAGATCATCAGGACAAGCAGTGGCATCAGCCGGGAGAAGACGGCATGTGCCATCAATAAGGTCAGTTTTCTTTCAGCTTTTGTAGTCGTGAAGTCAGTCAACGCTTTCTGACTGCGAGGAGTTGAGAAGGGCTTTTACAGTAGCTTTATCAAGTATTTGCTTTATCCATCTGACTAGTAAGAATCTTCAGGAATTGTTACCACCACTTATTAGATTTACTAATTAAAATCTCTGTGGTGTCTGTTTCAACTCTTATGACAGTGGTCTTCATGAAGTTGAAGATGTCTGTGATTTTTGACTGTAATGTAATGTAGTGTAATGGCAGAACACTCTAGACAAATCCAAAATGTCACCGTCAGCTTGAGTAGAAAGGTTTCTGTGTCTGTTAGAGCATCCAGGGGCGATTTGACTAAAGAAGAAGAACAACAAAATAATAATCAAAAGCAGTGGGACAGGTAGTTTATTTGAGATAGGATTAGCCGGGCGGTGGTGGCGCACGCCTTTAATCCCAGCACTGGGGAGGCAGAGGCAGGCGGATCTCTGTGAGTTCGAGACCAGCCTGGTCTACAAGAGCTAATTCCAGGGCAGGCTCCAAAACCACAGAGAAACCTTGTCTCGAAAAACCAAAAAAAAAAAAAAAAAAAAAAAAGAGATAGGATTATTTGTCAGAGGCATTTGGTTTGCTCTCCCCCTCCCGTCCTGTATGCTAGGCAAGCCCAATGGTTGTTTAAAGTCAGTCTTTTCCGTGTTTTTACTCTATAGTTTATTTGTGAGCTATTTTGGGACAGCATCTCTATGAATTTGGCAGAAGTTATATGAGAATAATAGCTAAGAAAGATTGGTGAAAATGTGTAGCACAATAAAAACAAAAGTTTGGTGTTGTGTATGTGCACGCATGTGCGTATGTGTATAATTTGGTAATTAGGACATTATTGCTGAGAGATAAAGATTCTTATATGTGGAAGTTTGTTGCATAGTGAGAATGCATTATTATTATTATTATTATTATTATTATTAGTAGTAGTAGTAGTAGTAGTAGTAGTAGTAATAAGAGTAGTAGTAGGTTACTATGTAACCCTGGCTGACCTGGAACTCATGCAGACTAGGCTGACTTTGAACTCACAGAGACTGGCATGCTTCTGGCTCCCACGTACTGGGATGAAAAGCCTATGCCACCATATCTTTGACATAACTTCTTCCATGCATTTTAAAATAATTTTTAAAATTTATAATATAATTAGATCAACCCCTTACCTTTCTTCCCTCCAATCACCTCCCTTCCACACTCCTCCTCTAGTGCTTAAACCCTTGCGCGCTCTCTCTCTCTCTCTCTCTCTCTCTCTCTCTCTCTCTCTCTCTCTCTCAAATTGATGACCTTTTTCTGTGGGTTTGATTAGAGATGAAGTTGCAGTCTAGCTGATTCTTTGGCTGCTTTGATTGAGAGGTGAATGTTTTTGTCTTGTCTCCCTGAAACTGTTGGAGTCCCCTTGGCTGTACCCCTCTGGCAAGGTTGACACTTCCCATAGTTACCTATAATCTTTCACTCTGCCAGGAGCATGCAGCATAGCTTATGTCTGCCGACGGTGGAAGCTTCAACTCTCCCTAGTTTATATTTCCAGGTGTTGCTAAAAGCTTGGCTAAGGGAATTGGTGTCTGTATGCATGCTCTCTCTCAGAAGGGTTCAATTGTCCTCATTCAAAGTACTTGGAGAGAAATGCTTGTATTTTAAATGATGTTTAATAAAAATTTAACTTAAAATTTTAATTAATTAATTATTATTTTTTTTTTTTGAGAAAGGGTTTCTCTCTAGCGTTGGAACTTGTACTGGAACTAGCTCTTGTAGACCAGGCCTCTGCCTCCCAAGTGCTGGGATTACAGGCACCACCACCGCTCAACTTTAAATTAAATTTTTTTTACAAAATAGATTTAAATTATATATATGTGTGTGTGTGTGTGTGTGTGTGTGTGTGTGTTTGTGTGTGTGTGTACACTTCTACCCATCGGCAGACATAAGCTATGCTGCATGCTCATGGCAGAGTGAAAGATTATAGGTATACACACACACACACACACACACACAATATCTGTTTGTTTAAATGATCTTAGGATGAGACCAGTGTTAAAACACAGAATTTGTTTTGTGTATACCTTATACACATAGTTTGAGGGTAATTTTGTGCCATATTTTTTGTGTGCCTGTGTTTCTGTGCAAACCATGATGTCATTTGTAGAATTTTTTTCCTTGTGCCATCAAGTTGGTGCTGAAAAGTTTTAAATTCTGAAGCATTTCATGTCTTGGATTTAGAGTTAGGTTATCTATGCTATAATATAGTAGGTATATTACTGATATTAAGTTTCCTCAAAGAAAGGAATAGTTCAGGAGAATCCTTCTCTCTGTGTCACTTGTTATGTGACAGACTTTGTCTGGGGAGACTGTCCCCAGGTTCGGAGCCCCGACAGATCAAAGTGCAGATGCCACCATGTCCACCTAGTGGGTTTCACTGGGTTACTTTCAGGAATATGGATGAGGAGTAGAAATGCCTCAGACAGCGCCATCACCACAGCCCACCCCAGCATGGCTGACAGACAGCTCACAAAAGCTGGGAACCTGGAGCTCACTGCACAGCTTACAGGCAGCTCAGCGGGTGACACAGTTTGAGCCTCCCCTTTCAACACTTCCACTGGACTTCATTTCTTTCTTTTTTTTTTTTTAAATATTTATTTATTATGAATACAATATTCTGTCTGTGTGTATGCCTGCAGGCCAGAAGAGGGCACCAGACCTCATTACAGATGGTTGTGAGCCACCATGTGGTTGCCGGGAATTGAACTCAGGACCTTTAGAAGAGCAGGCAATGCTCTTAACCTCTGAGCCATCTCTCCAGCCCCAAGGCTTCATTTTTTCATGCAGTGCTGCTGGCCTCTGCTTCTTCCGGACAGTGGACAGCGCGTCTTGTCTCAGAATGGGCTTTGTAGCTCTGCTCCTCTGAGAGAGATGCTCAGCGTTCTGTTCTGTTCACATATTCCTGGGGAAGGAGAAAGCTAGTGAATCTGGTCAGTTTTAGGGACTTCTTGAAGTTACTTTGAGTTGTTGACTTCCTGTGTTAATGAGAGCTTCCTGCAGGATGGAATGTTTCCCTCGGAGGAAACTGCTACAGAACTTAACTGGGACTATTGTTCCATTCAAAGGGGGCTGCATGCTATGTAGTCTTTATTCACTGATGAACTAACATGTGTCAGAGGAGTGCAGACTTACTGGATAACCCAGTGCCGAACAGACCCTTGTGCAAAGTCAGAGTTGTATAAATAAATGGATATGAAGTTGACTAACGTAGGTTTTATGATTTGTGTCTTAAAAACATTTTGCTAAAATAGTTCTTCATGTGACACCATGTTTGTCATAAATTTTGTTAACAAATTTAAATGAGAAAAAATTAATAAGACTTTAACTGTAGGGAATACTGCTCTAATTTGTTTAAAAATACTACTGTACTCAGGAATATGTCAAACATCACACTTATATTTTCAGTATTAATTCATACACGTTCATCCCTTATATGTTCAAAGATTTGGCTTCTTTATTTAGAAATAATAACCTTAATATCCTCTGAAATTTAACGTTGAAAACCAGAAACCTAATGAGAACTCTTTTTTCACACAGGTGCTTATGGGAAGGGTGCCTGACAGGGGAGGACGGCCGAATGAAATTGAACCACCGCCCCCTGAAATGCCCCCTTGGCAGAAGAGACAAGAAGGCGGAGGGAGGGGTGGCTGGGGTGGTGGAGGTGGAGGTGGTGGTAGAGGAGGTGGTGGGGGTGGAAGAGGTGGATGGGGTGGGGGTGGGGGAGGAGGGTGGGGAGGAGGTGGGGGAGGGGGATGGGGAGGAGGTGGGGGAGGAGGTGGCAGAGGAGGTTTCCAAGGCAGGGGAGATTATGGTGGGAGGGGAGATTATGGTGGAAGAGGGGGCTATGGCGGGAGAGGGGGCTATGGCGGGGGAGGCGGAGGAGGTGGTGGTGGGTACAGAAGATACTAAGACTGCAGCTGTTAGAGCCCTGCTTTCTACTAGATACCATGTAGCGATAGTGTTGTGAGGAACGTACTTGAACGTCCGAGTAGAGCATGGTGGTGTCTCTGAGGATGGCGCTCTTGAATGTAGAAGGCCATTTTACACCACAGGTGAGCCTGCAGCACGATGCTTTCCGTGTTCTCTGTACTCAGCATGCTATGTCTTTTTAAAGAGAAAAAAAAACCCAAAAACTATTTTTAAAAATTAAATATTTATTACCAGCAACTTGGAAAGTGGAATGTATTTTATTGTCATGATTGATTTTAGACTGTAAACTGGTATTTGTTCAGGATTGAAACACACAAATGGCCCCACCTGTAACAGAAAGGAACCCAGACTCTTGTCTTGTTTGTATTCCTGTGGATCTGTCCTATATTGTTAATTCTATTTTACAGAACAGAGAAAGTGTCTAATGTTTGTGCTCAGTAGGCAGTTGTCATCTTTTTTTAATAGAATGAAATTCCTCTGGTTAGGTTTTTATTAAATTTCTGTTAACTGAAGCCAAAGTCTTCTTTATTTCACTATGTATATGTGACTTATTTTCCAGCTGGATATGAAACCTGTGTGGTTGGCAGAATAGCTAAGTTAACGATTGTGAGAACCAAAGATGGCGGGTAACTACAATGAAACAGTGTTTTCTGGACATGGGTCAGTTACACATCTGAATTCGTAGAGTTATCTATGCAAGATGAAGCCAGACAAATCCCAGCACGGAGAGGGAAGTGGTCATGAAGCCGCACCCCCAGCTGAGGAGCTGTTGGCAATTGATTGCTGCTGAAGGAGGGCGAGCCAGATTCCTCCCGGGATGTGGGCAGGAGAGCTGTTTGTGCTCTAGTAGATGTCCTGACCCTGCCCGTGGGGGCATCACTAAGTGGACTCAGTTAAAGAACAATGACACAAATAGAAGCACATGAAGTTGAGGAGAAAAAGCACGTGGTATGGGGGGTAGGAGAGGGATTGTAGGGGGTGTGGATTTAATCAAAACACACCAAATGCCTGTGTGAAATTCTCAAACAATAAAAGAAAAAATAATATCAAAACTACTTTAAAGGAACAAAAATACATACTGCTTTTACTTGATGCTATGAAAAATGTGTTCCTAATAAGTACCCTTGCTTTAGATATCAAGTTCTGAGAGGCAGGCTGTGTCAGGCTGCATGTGATCTGGTAGCTGGAGCAATCAAAGGCTTGGCTCCCAGGAGCTGTGAATCCACGTTCTCTGAGTCAGCTCACCCACTCCCCTGTCAATGGGGTCAGCTCTATTGTGCTGCCCAGGAGAGGAGCAGGGCCTGCTGTCCTGAGTGCTGCAGCTGGTGAGGGACTGGGACAGGTCCCCTGTTTGCCACAGGTGTCACAGAGTGGGGGGGGGGGGCGCCTTTCTCTCGCTCTCACCACCACATGGCCAGTTCTTCCACACATACCCTTGGGGTTGGCTCACACATGCCCCCATCAGCAGGGCCAGCTCACTGTGCTGCCCTGGGGTGCAGGCCCTGTTCTCCCGGGTGCTGCAACCATTGACAGTTGATGGGCAGGGACAGCTTTTCCACTTCAATGACCTCAGAGCCAGCTCCCCATCTGCCGCAGTTGGCAAGGGGGAAGGGAGGACATCTCTTGCTCATGCCACTGTGTGGCAGATGAGGGGGCAGACCAGATCTCTCATGTTTACATTCTTGGGGCCAGCTCACCTGCGCCCCTATCAATAGGGTCAGCTCTGTTGTGCTGCCCAGGTGAGGTGCAGGGCCTGCTCTCCCATCCGCTGCTGCTGGTGAGGGGCTGGGTCAGGTTCCCTGCTTTTCACAGGTTTCAAGGTTGGGGGCATCTTTCCCTCACCTATGCCATCATACGGCAGACAAGGGGGTAGGACCAGCTCTCCTACTCTCACATCCCTGCCCCCTCATCAGAGTCAGCTCTGTTGTGCTGCCCAGGAGAGGTGCAGGACCCCCTCTCCACAGGGCTGCACCTGGTGATGGGCAGGGCCGATTCTCCCTAGTGTTACAGCCTGTGGGGCTGGGCCAACTCTGTGTAGCCCTGTCCTCTTGGCCTGCAGTGGTCACAGGAGCCATGGACGTCAACACAGACTGACTGCAGCAGGGCCACGGACCCAGGCAAGGGCCTTAGTAGCAGCCCAAGCCTGGGCATCACCATGGCCCTGGATGGCAAGGAAACCATCTACCTTAGCCTGCTCCTCATCACCTTCACCTCTTCAGATCTGCCTCTTTCTCTCTCCCGTGCCCCACCAAATATTTGCTGGCCGTAATTGTGCCTGCCTGGACAGGCCACCCTGGACAGGCATGTAGGTCTCCAGCTCAGTTGTCATGGCTAGTAGGGTTTTCTCTCCAGTTAAACTTGACTTTGTGCTGTACAGATCCACCCAGAGCTGTGTCTCCTAGGGCTTCTAAATCCAGTGTGGTGGACAGTTCAGGCTCCAGGTCACAATTGTCTATAGCAAACAACTTGTTATCTGGGGACAACACACAACTGGCTTTTGATTGGCAAGTGTGTACTATTTTATCATAATAGTAAACTCCATGATAAAATTTAAAATGATCTTCAACGTGCAAAAGTTAATACTGTGTGTGCCGCAGTCACGGACATGTGCTTTCGAGGCAACTTTTTGAAGAATGGGGGACAGAAAAACCGTGTTGTCACTTGGAAACTTAAGAGTTTTTGTGTCTGTGGTTAATGTTTTTTTTTTCCATTTGTGGCAATTGAAGCAAAAGTCTTTCCATAACTAAGAAAATACATATGTCAGTATCTGAATTCTGAAAAGCAAAACATTATAAAATATATATGAGTAAGATAGTGTGGAATAGACAAAGTTGAACGTTTTCACATTCCTTTTATCATGAGCATGAGTTGCTGACAGGGGCGATTCACAACTAATATTTATTTATTTGGGAAAGGCTCTTGTTGTGCAGCCTAGGCTGTTCTTAAACTTAACTCTCAAACTTGGCATCCTCCTGCCTCAGCCTCCTGAGTGCTGGGATTACAGGCCTGTATCACCATATCTGTTCTTTACTTTTAACCCTAAAGGTTGATGTAAATATGACAGACACTAGTTTATTTCTATTACGCCTTTTCATTCCTTCTGTGAGTGCTGTTGGGTTGTTCCGGCAACCGTCGGCAGTCTTTCTTCAGTCGGGTACTTCTGAAATCACAGGGGAGTGGAGCCAGCTCTGTGTACCCAGCCTGTGAGCTTCGCACAAGGAGAAGCTGTCTGCAGCCTAATAGCTTAGGTGGAGTTATTATGATGGTCTTTGTAGACTGTTTGCTATTTGACCCCTGTGCTGGCAGTAGGGTGACTTGGGGCTTGTACCCCAGAAGGTCACATGAGATAGTCGTAAATGAATTGACTTTGTGGAGACCGATGGCGAATGGCATTTCGCTGCTCCCTAAAACCTGACGCCTTTCTGGATACTTGTTCTTTGTTTCTGTTTTTTTTTTAATTTCATGTTTTTTCTACTTTTACACTTTTTTGCCTCTTTTTTTTCCATGTCTTTGCCCAGCCGTGGCACTTATGAGCACCTATGGACATGATCTTACTAGCAACTTCTGAATTAAATTCGTAACTGGGCTCTTTCCTCTGGGCTGAGAACTTCAATGCTGCCCGACCCCATGAACTGATGTCAAAGGGAAGCCGCTGTTTAGCTGTTTCCTTGTACTCTGTAGATTTAGAAAAACTTGTCTCATTAAAAAGAAAATCCATAACATCTAATTCAGAAACATTAACCAGTACTGTGGCCAACAGCATACATAATGTCAAAGGGCTTTATAGCCAGAAAATGTCCTGAGTTGATGTTTGGTCCATTAACTACATGAGGAAGACAGAGCTTGCAGTGAGATCTGCAGATTGAGGATGAGGATGGATAAGAAGAATTTTTACCTTTCCTTCAGGGTCAGCTTTTCAAAGTGATTTCATTATTTCATATGAAATATTAAGTCCCCTTCCCCCAGAAATCTTTGTAGTAGAATGGAGTGGTTTTGCTCTGAATTACAGTAAAACTTCAAATGAAATGCACGATGTTAAGAAACCAAGAGCTTTGAGTTACAGGGATCCAAATGTCTTTTATCATATAAATATTAGACACAGAAAACGTACAATAGGTATCAAAAATTTTACAGTCTGTACATTGTTTTCTTGCGGCTTTTACATTATACATCTTTAGACAGAATTGTGATCAGTAAGGAGGTGAGTCAGTCAACAGAGAAGATGAGAAGTGTCGTCACTATTACTGACAAGATTGGTCCTTGTTTTGGCAGACACGTGTCTGCCCGAACATTTCAAGCAGTATGGTAAACAAAACTTTGTGTGATAAGCTGAACTTTGTTCCCAGTTGGATCAGGAGATCCCACCTGCTCCTACAGATCTGCAGGAGCAGTACCATGCAGACTCCAGTCCTGCGGCTCTGCAGGAGCAGTACCAGTGCAGACTCCAGTCCTACAGCTCTGCAGGAGCATTACCAGTGCAGACTCCAGTCCCACAGCTCTATAGGAGCAGTACCAATGTAGACTCCAAGCAAGCATTTTTTATCTGTGCTGGACTGTAAGAATCTGTGATGGACGTACTGCCTCCTCCTGTCTTTTCTGTCAGTTCATGCTAGGACCACCTAGCCATGACTGAGGCCCTCTGAATTCCTATGTTACAGGTTATTTACATTAAAAACTCCCTGGGAGATCTTTTGGGGGATGAGGAATAAGAAAAATACAGTGTCTAAAAAAATTTTCTCTGTGAATAGCAGAGGAAAGTTTTCATAGTGCACAATATAAATGTTGAGATCTGTCGTTACTCATAATTGTTCCAAATAATTGTTCCATATTACACCTGCTAGCGGTAGCTATGCTTTGTGTATTTCCAAGTTTCTATATAGAATAAGGATGAAATTGTGCGTAAAGCGGTTCTAGTGAAACTTTAACCACAAGCCAGGTCACTAAACTCCACAAAGGTACACAAATGGGCATTGGTCTTTCACCAAACAAACTTAAGTGATCCGAGTACTTTAGGGGGCAGCACCACATCTGGTTCGCATTCCTCTGGAGACACGGTGCTGTTGGCTGTAGGTTTGGAACTTATTTTGTTAGATGGTACTCTAAGAAGCTGTTCGTCTTGTGTATGGATTACAAGTTAGCATGGTGCCAGACCGTCTAAGCACGGAAGCAAAGTCTCCCCCAAAGGACACACTCAGATGAAATGCTTTTGAAAGGTGAAAAGAAGCTGACAGGAGACTCTGTGAATAGCTTCCCAGGCAACAAGTCAAAACTGCTGACTTTTACCCTTTCGTGATAGAATACACAGAGACTGGTACTCGTGGTTTTGCAGAAGAATACAATTCACATTGTTAGCAGTTTGTGTTATAACAAAGAGAACTATCTGTGTGAATTTGTGTCAATTCCTAAAGGGTGTCTGATTCACATCTGCATTCTCTAAAGGAGAAAGTCCAAGCTACATGCATGCCTGATAGTGTATCTACATATTCTATACATATGTACATGCTGTCAGCTGTTAGAGCGTCATGTCCATTAGCTTATTTCTAGATAGTAGAAGTAAGACAGGTTAAGCACAAATTCAGTTAAAAAGAAAACCTTAAGATAGTTTAGAGAGAGAGAGAGAGAGAGAGAGAGAGAGAGAGAGAGAGAGAGAGAGAGAGAATTCGACCATGAAGAATTAAACACTGTCCAGACCATTCCTTTTAAAAAGTCACGGATTCTTAGTTGTACCCACTAGAGAATATCTGAACAAACATTTTTATGTCGTTTGTCTTAGCTAATTAGCTGTGTATGAAATAGTGATTGCTGTTTGTGGATAGTGAGTTTTAGTTTGTATTTCATGATGCCTAAGACCTAGAGCTATGAGTTGGCCTGCAATTGGGTAATGTCTAGTTCAATTAAAAAGTCCTGGATTTAAAACTGGGCTCCATCTCTAGCAGTTCCCTTCTAGGTAGGTAGACTGATGTGCCTACAAACAAGGGAGGGGGTGGTGAGGAAGGACAGGGAAGGGAGGAGGCGCTCGGTCAGATCTGAGGTAGTGAAGTAGGGAATCGGTCTCACAAACCATGCAAGCATGTCCAAGTCACCACTTTTAGGGTATTTCCATGAAGTGCAGGCTTTTGGGTTAAAGTAAAATTTTCAGTTTGCAGAAGCCTTGGGGAAGGCAACAAGTTGATCCTCCAGGGACTTTTTATCTACGGATCAGTAAAGCAGGCTGCCCGAGACACTGTCAGGAAACTATGGTCTTTTTTTAGCACGCATTTGGTGTTGGTTCCAGTAAAGAAAGAACGAGATTTGAATATGAATGCTCAAAGCTTAACATACTTGAGCTTTTCTTCCCATTGAGTCAGCTGACTGAAAACCAGTGACTCACATTAAGAGTATGTTAGGTAGAAAAACAATGACACCGGCAACAGTGGTTGGCTTGCCCCTTTTCAAGACTGTTAATCTGAAGTTGCCCGAACCTCTGCCTCTGCGATCAGTTTTTGAAGTGAGATCCCAGGATACTCGTCTACAGATTCTGTTCCTTGATTTCTGGATTAGGAGCCATTACCCCGGTCCAACTGTGCTAAGACATGATTGCTTTTCGCAAGTTGAAGGGACTCTATCTTCTTCTGTGCGTACTTGAGTTGGATCTTCAGGGCATCATTATCGGCTTTCAGGGTATTTATCTCCTAAAGGGAAATGAGAATAAGGCATATCACTAGAGAGGCGGCGAGTGGGAAATCACTTACAGTAGCAAGAGTATTATATTTGATTGGCATTTCCTATTCACCGTGGTTAAGAATTAGAAACTATTTTCAAAGTGGTTATTTAGCTGTGAGTATAAAATAACACACTAGCTATCACGGACATGTGCAAATAGCAATTACTCTTTGTTATCACATCACAGATGTGAGTGGCTAGCAGACAGAATAATCCATTCTTGGGAAGTGGGTGGAGGAAGACACAACCCTTGGATAGTGTGTAGCAGGCATCGTCACTTGGCAGACAGTAGTCTGGTCTGATCTGCTCTCAGCTATGCAAGCCAAGCAGTGCTTCAAAACTCCGCGAAATGAGATGTTGTTGTTAATTTAACCTAAGTTCGCAATTCCCATTGCTGATAACTAATTCGCCTTTTTGATGGAAGACTTTTGTCTCACCCCCACACTGGGATTTAGTGTTTTGTTGGTATTAATTTAACTGTACAGCCATGGGTTCATCTCCAGGCTTCTGGTTTTGAGGCAAGTGTTCTTATGTCAGACTGACTTGCATGGGCATCAGAAAGTACAGGTACACTGTCTGGTTAACTGGGCCCCCTCTGGGTTCTCAGATGGAATCACCCAGAGTGCTGTCTACCAGCTTCTGTGTGATTGAGCACTTGCTGTGAGCCCAACACTGCTGTGCGATAATAGGGTAGCTTAATCCTCATGCACACCCTGGAAAGAGGTGCTAGCTGTAAACTTTATAGGGGCAGAAAGTGCTCACACACACTCCTAGAGCCCAGGCGTATCTGACCCAAATGTCTTCGATTCCTTTTTTATTTGGTTCCATGCTGATTCAGTTATGGCATGAACCAAAATAACATACATTACTTTAATGTGTATTAAATATACAGCTGTAATCAGCTGCCCTTACTGCATGCTATTTTAAATCCTAGTTTAGCTGGACACCTTCCTTGTGTTGAGGACTGTTGGCCTAAAGAGCAGTCATGGCAGGTCCCTAACAGGCCAGCAGAGCACAGGATTGTGCCTCTGAAATGCTTGTGGGGAACTCTGGTCCTCAGGTCCCTGTGATGCAGGTAAAAGAAAAGAGAAGCAGCTAATACATCATCAGTGTTCGTGACCCTGGTGATGTCACCTGTGCCTCATGGCATTTCCACAGCTGTAGTTCTGCCTTTCATAAGCATGTAAGGTTTGAAACCTCGGCATGGACTCCCAGCCCTGCATTTTACAGAAAGACCAACCAGGTTGTAGTGTTTAATAATTGGCATAAGGAATGTCTGGGATTAGATCCCCATACTTAGGAGGCAGAAGCAGGCAGATCTCTGAGTTTGAGGCCAACCTGGTCTACACAGTGAGTTCCAGGACAGCCAGGGCTACACAGGGAAACTCTGTCTTGAAAAACCAAAACCAAACAGCATCAAACAAAAGGAATACAAAAAAAGAAATGTCTTGGTGTCTCAGACCAAGTTCTCTACTTATATCACATTCTCCTTTCAAGATTTCTTTTATTGTTCTAAAAGGTGACATTTGGTAGTTTCTCTTCCTACGGTAACTCAAGTTGACTTGTTCACTAATGCGCATTTTAAAGGTACTTGGAGTAAAGGACATGCTTTCTTCCAGAAAATCTGTTGCTCTTTTGTCCTGTGCTCCTCCTGCTACCATGTTCTTCATTCCAGTCACCAAATTAAGTCACAGACATTGCCTAGCACATAGCTCTCAGACTCTCCTGCCTGCATGGCAGGGAAGGAACCTTGCTGGGAACAATGATGAGTGTCCCAGCACCTTGCAGGTGGCTTCACCGGACATACTGTTCAGAGAAGCCCGTTAAGCTAGGTGGATGGTGGTTTATGTACTGACAGGTCTCCAAACATGATACAAATCATGATGTCTGAGGGAAACGGGCAAGAAAACATTCCTTAGTAAAATTAAACACCGTTAATGTCTCCTTTCTTCCTTGACAATGAAATGACTTAGATTACCCACATTTGACAACTTTCTTCCTTTCTCTTGTCTGCTTACTTAACCTGCTAGTAACCAAAGTTTGAATCGTCATTCCTCTGCTTTCCCTACTGGACTTTATTTCAGCAGGAGAGCTAATTCAGGGAGGAGGGTGGCAAGAAGAGAGGCACCTGTTCCAGTTCTTGGTAGGTCCTGAGTCTGAGGTGAAGCTCTTGTTTGGGTTTTATAAGCGATTCTTTGTTCTCCCACTTGACGAACGCCCGCTTCCGGAGCAGCACTGGGCTGGGACATGGGGATGTGGGGCTGGGAAGCACATACAGACCATCCTGGGCTGGCTTCCGTGGGGAGGACAGCACCAAGTGGCCAGCCGGCATCTCGCTGCCGACCCAAGCAGACGGGTCCGTCTGGGTGGTCTTGTGGGCAACAGTCCTCTTCAGCCGCACTGAGATCTTCTGGGAGGACACCCCCAGGAGCATGATGGTCCGGTCCTTGCTGTCTTCGCTGTGGTCCACAGCCTCCCCATTCTGGAATATAAATGCTCCTTCCTCCGGTGCTGTGGGGAGATATGTTTGTTAGTGCGCTCAGTTACAGTTCAGTTCTCAACATCTGTCTCAAACAGACATTTCTTATTTCAGGAGTCCGCTTCCAAGCACCCTCTGTTTTCAGATGTGCAATGTCAGGCACAATAGGAGCCGAAAACCAGAGATTTTTGTGTCAGGATTCATCTACACCAAGGAAAGAACATCTTTCCTTTTTTACTTTTTTAAGAGATTGTGTGTGTGTGTGTGTGTGTGTGTGTGTATGATGTTCTGCCTGTATCATGTATGTGTGTATGTATATATGTACACCACATGCATGCAGTGTCTGTGGAGGTCAGAAGAGGGTTTTGGATCCCCTAAAACTGGAGTTAGAGGTGGTTGTGAGATACTGTGTGGATGCTGGGAGCTGAATTCAGGTTTCTGCAAGAGCAACAAGTGCTCTTAACCTCCAGCTCCTCAAGCATCTTTTCTGTTTGCACAAAAGTTACCCAGACAGCCACTGTTTCTGTGAGTTAGAATCCCTGCCTTGATGTAGCAAGGTTTCCTAGCACTTCTAAAGATAGTGGGATAAACATATGGACAGAATGTTCCATTGTGTGGGAGGTCCTTCTGTCTATGTGTTGCTTTTATTGGTTAATGAATAAAGAAACTGCCTTGGCCTGTTGATAGGGCAGAACTTAGGTAGGCGGGGAAAACTGGACCGAATGCTGGGAGAAGGAAGGCAGAGAGAGAGAGAGAGAGAGAGAGAGAGAGAGAGAGAGAGAGAGAGAGAGAGAGAGAGAGAGAGAGATGCCATGGAGCTGTAGCCAGAGTCAGACATGCTGAAACTTTGCCGGTAAGCCACTGCCACATGATGATACACAGATTAGTGGAGATGGGTTAAATTAAGATGTTAGCCGATAAGAAGTTAGAGCTAATGGACCAAGCAGTGATTTAGTTAATACAGTTTTTGTGTGATTATTTTGGGGCTGAGCAGCTGGGAATGACCATTCCATAAATGCTTTCTGTGGACTCAGGGTGAGAGCTATGGCTCAGAGTTTGATCCAGGTACAGGACTGCTGCTCAAGACAGTAGGAACTCCCTGTGGAACTCACTTGTGCATTGGTACAGATTAATGGTGAGGTGGCAGGATTAGTTTTGTGGAGTGTATTCTAAAATTTATTACCCTTATTTGATTGTGCAGGGGTAAGGACAAACCAGCCATCTGGCTTTCTTTTAGCCAATATCCCTGCCTGAGACACAGCCTGGAAATATTAACTAAAAGGAGAATTTCCCAAAGAAGTAGAGGATTAGTGGATCTCTTTGAGTCATGTGGGAAGATAAACTGGAGGTCATCCAAGTTTACCTTTTGTAAAGACTCAGCGCAAATTTTGAACTCTTTGCAAAGTAATTAGGGTCTATATCTCATTTATTAATAAACGCATTTTGGATTCTGTTTATTTCATTAAATGGAGTTGGAAAATATCCTATTTTCCAGAGTGTAGGGAATAAAGTGATTTTATGTATGAGAAAGGTTTTTTGTTGTTTTGTTGGTGATACATGTGTATTAAAAGGATACATTTTTCTTATTGCTAAATTTAAAAAGGGATTCTTTTGTGCCTGCCTTATGCCTGGAGACTAGAAGAAGGCATAGATGTCGTCTATCACTTCTTATCCACTCCCCATATTCTTTACCCTTTCTCTTTCACATGACAACATCCATCCTGTACAATGCAGGACCTTCAGCAAATTTGACTCAAATATACTGAGTTACCACAGGACCTAGGCTGGCTCACAGGGCTGCTTCCTGA
Organism: Microtus pennsylvanicus; assembly: GCF_037038515.1. Classification (NCBI taxonomy): domain Eukaryota; kingdom Metazoa; phylum Chordata; class Mammalia; order Rodentia; family Cricetidae; genus Microtus; species Microtus pennsylvanicus. The sequence continues at coordinate 95,529,281 of NC_134580.1, forward strand.
TGACCAGTTCAGTGGGTATCTTTCAAATCCCTACTAGACACATCTTCTCTGCTCCTGTGCCCTCCAGACCTAGGGAGTCTCTGATGTACTTGCTTCAGGTAGTTTCCTAACCACTCTTTGCTTGCATTTTACCATATGCAGGGTTAGTGGTGACAATTCTGGCTTAGCTCCAGATTCCTCTCGGATGATTTGGTTCCTCTCCAAGCATATCTCTAGAGTTCCTCCCCCCCCCCCTTTTTTTTGTATTTACTTTTCTGATTTTAGAATTTTAATTGTTTTTCTTCACCTGATCTCTCAAGGTTCTCAATCTCGGACAGGGTGTTAATTTAATGGGCGAGGTTCCTCTTAGGGATGATGCGTATTGAACCCATGCATAAGCCTACTTCCTGCCGCCAGCCCTAAGGGCCAGTCACATGCTTTTCTGAGGCTCCTTTCTGGGTTCTTAGCAATGAGTCTAGTTTTGGTCACTTTTCTTGCATAGCGGTCTCTGTTAAACTGCAGAAACCAAATTCTCAGCTGCGTCTGCCTCCTGGAAACAGGGTCAAGAACACCACGTTTTCAGCGTCTACTAGTGCTGTTTCAGCTTCTGCTGATAGTGTGTTCTCAGGACGTTTCTGAGCTATGGAGATAGTAGTCTTTGTTTCTGAACACAGCTGTCCCTTTTACATAGTATGTTACTTTCACACGGCACGCTATGCATGCTATACGTTCATTCTCTCTGCCTCTGGTTGGGGTTTAAGGATAGAGGAAGAGAATTAACATGGGATGCTATCATGGCAGGAAGTCCATACCTGCCCTTGGTGTCGGTGCCCAGTAGCACCTGATGACTTCTTTGTCTAACTTCCACTCTGTTACAGCATCCAGTGAGTTAAAAATCCATGACGAATCAGCCATGGCACAGCAATCGAGGTGATCTTTCTTACCCGTACATACCCATGGCAAACGTCCCTGGTTTCGGCTTACCATGGAGCAGATCTTTGGTTCCCAGTGGGCAGAGGTTGGACATGGGCACCACGGAGCTGATGTTCTCCGTGGATACTGCTGGGCTCTTGATTCTCTTCTTGCATTCGAACACTACCAGGTCTTTGCACTGTTTGTGGCAGTTCATCCCGCAGTCTGTGGACAAGACACTCCCACTCAGCTCACAAGTCCTCCGCTCACTTTTCCTAGCATCTCTCTCACAACCAAATTCACGCACTGCTTTCTTGCCAAACTCAGCTGGTCTAGCCTCTGGAGCTAGGACACCTGACGTTCCTAAGGGATCTAGGGAAGATCACCTCCTGATTCTTAACCTCCTTGGCAAACCCCAGGGCTTGTCACCAATGAGTCTCAGAACTAAGCAGCATCTCATCAAGAAAAGAGATGCTGACCTGGAAAATTAGGTCCTGAGGTGTTTGCTGAAAAAAGAAACACTGACTGGTCCTGTAGTAACCTTACCCAGGGTGATTCCCTTTCCTTGAGCAAGATCTATCTTTCCAGGCTTCTACAAGGAGCATGGCCATCTGTATTTCCAGAGCAACTGAGGCAGAGAGAGAGTCTTGTAGAGCAAAACTACCTGACTGGTCTTATGGGCATCCCTCTCTTGGCTGGCAACAATTCCTCTTAGGATTCTCTTGTTTGGACACGAGGCTCTGAATGTAGCCAAGAATGTTTGGACTAAATGGATAACTACTATGCAGAAGAAATGTTACCAAGGGGAATTTGTTGGACAAGGGAAGTGATTCTATTTCCCCAAACTGGGACTTACCTTTACAGCGAAATCCTTGCTTGATCACTCCCCAGAGCTACAAGGTAAAGAAGACAATATGGCTCAAGTCATTCATCTGTCTGGTGTGAGGCTGTGCCTTGGCATTCATTCCCTGTCTATCTTCCTTCTACTGTCTGTCAGTGGGTAGACCCTGGTACCATTCATTCTCTATCTTCATTCTACTGATTGTCAATTGGGAGACTCTGGCAGCTGTCTCATGTCCTGGTTCTTGGACAAGAAGCCACTGGCCGGAGATGACTGCTACCTATACAAGAGCTCTGTACACCCCAGTGCTCTGCAGGCCAGATGTGGATGAATCCAGGCCAACAGGCTCCTGAGGACTGAGTATGTCATCCTGTGTCAGAAACTTGGGTTTGCCGGAAACTCCTAGTTGGGTTGAGACAGAGGGCAGACAGCACTCAGGTAACCTCTGAGATAAGATCGCTTTGGGATAATTTCTCCCATGTAATACATTGTGGTCACACTCATCCCTCTGTCCCACCCTCCTTTATCCTTCTCCCTGTCCTACCAACCTTCACTCTTCTCAATAAGTCTCTCTTCCACTGCCATATCTTTCTAGTGTCTGTTCTGTGACACCCTGAGGTTAGCCAGGGTCACCCTGTGGGGTGTGGAGTGCCCACTGGAACGCAGGTAAGTTGTTTCTTTTCAAAGGGGAAGGGAGTGCTTATCTTCTAAGATCTGAAACAGCATGGAACACTTCTAAGAGGCATATCCAAACTCCACATTTCTGTACCATTTATTCCAGAACTTTATTGCACCAGGGAATTAAAAAAGAAGCAGGAAGAAATTAGATGCAGGCTAAGTCCATAGAGGATTGTGTTTTCTAGGTGTTCTTTTGGGTTCTGAGCCGGAGTGATTATGTAAGGATTTTGATACTGTGCGCGTCTTACTCGTTTAAACTATTCTGCATACACTGCCCGACACACACACACACACACCACGTTTAGCTCTGACACTCTAAAAGTGACTTACAAAGCCAGCACAGTTGTCACAGAAAGTAGGCTTCAGGTAGGTGGTCTCTTGAAAGTTGTGAGGAAAGCCCAGGCCCAGCTTGGAATAGATGGAGCTGGCCCTCATGAAGTAGGCTGTGATCTCATCCCTGCTGATGAGGCCTTCCCTGCAGCAAATGACAGGCAAGGCGGTGAGTATGAGAAGGGAGGTTTCCAGCCTTTGGACCTAACCTTCCCTTCTGTCCTTCCTGTGGCTGCTTCCTTGAGTTCTCCTCATCCTTAGGGCACAGGATAGCATGGGCTGGGAGTGAGGCAGTCTGACTGCTTATCACTCGTGGTAAATGGCCACACAGATCCGTGCGCTCAGAACTGAAGGGGAAGCTGTGTAATGTGTGTATAGGAAAGCAAAGGCCTCCTGCTCCGGTGTCTGACTTGAGGCAGGAAGCCATGTGTAGAACCCATGGCCAAGCATTTGTTTTTCTGTGGAGAACTGGGATAAAGCTTTTAGAGCCACAAGAAAAACGCAGGAAATATTGAGAGAACTATGAGTTCTTCCATGGTTTGTAACGCCAAAGCAGGAGGGAAGGCCCGGTGTTTCTCCTACGCTGGTGGCACTGGGAGTCTTTGGGAGTATTCAGAAAGCTTATGGATATTATGGGCTGCAGCAGCCCAGGGTACAGGCGTGAGGCCTTCACTTGATGGCGGCATTTGCTTCCAGGATATTCCATCTAAGCCTGGCAGCACACGCGTTTGCAAGTTCCTCAGTGACTGCTTGCACAGTCCCACGCACCACCCTTACCTGTCTTTGTCCATCACGCAGAAGGAAAATGGAAAGCTTGCGGCAATCTTTTCAAACTCCTCCTGAGAGATGTATCCATCCTGGTCGAGATCGTAGTTCTTGAAGACAGACTGAAAAAGAAAAGATTTCTTCCCTCTACTGAAGGAAACCAATCACCTCTCCCTGTAGCTAAATGACAAGGGGGCAGAAATATATAAAAGCTCCGCAGCAGCCTAAGTAAGAGCAGCGCTGAGCCGTGCCCCCTCAACTGTGGCACTGGCACGGCAGGGCACATCCCGGGCCTCTGCTCTCCCAGCCGCTACAGGGTGCCTAGGTGCTCTCAACCTGTAAATATCAACTGTGTCACGCTCTGGCTGCTGCACACAGCTACTCCACGGGGTAGAGGATGTGTGTTCTCCCTCCACTCTGTCCTCCCTGCAGGTCTCTCTTCCCTTCCCTGGGAAGCTCACAGGCTAACCCAATTGGGAGTGTTCTCCTCCTTGAGTCCTGTGCTCCTCGTTGTTCTGCATGTGTGACTGGAGCGTGAAGACAGCATGCAGTCCATCCCCTTCCTCAGCAGTTAGCCAGACCAAGCGGTGCCAAGTTTCCCATCCTCCGTCTTAGCATTATTATATGCTGACATTGGCCACATATTAACCAGTAACATATGTTCCCCTGCAAGGGCCTTTAAGCATGGCAAACCCGCCCACTAGAGACCAGTGTGTTGACATTATTTCCTCTGAAACGTTCCACAGCCACCGTGTGTAGAGTGAGCAGCTTTGTGTTCCCAAGGGAACGGGTTTGAGCATCCTCACCTCCATGTCTCTATCTCTCTGACCCCTTCTCCTCCCCACATCCCGAAATTAAAGCAGGCTATACCGCGATTTTTGTCTGCTGAAATGGGTACTTACATCCACCATCCTCTGGACATGTTTGCTAATGGTCTTTGGGTCTGGTTTGGGAGATACTCCAGAGGCCCAGTCCACTACAACTGGCGGCTTCGAAGGAGTCAGTGGCTAAAATGGAATAGGGAAACCCTTGTGACTGATACAGGTTAACAGGGCTCCTTCCTTTCGCGATCTCTGACTGTGTGCTGTGGCAGAAGAGCACACAGTCGGAATCTGTCTGAATTAGATTGGCCAATAGGTTTCTAAAGAATGGCTACGGGACCCCAAGCTGCAGACAATTTCTCTCCTCAGTGGGCCTGACTTCCAGGCCCCTCTCCATTGGCTCCTTTGTCAGATGTATCAACAAAGGTTAACATGAATCAGGCCCTTTGCCTCTGTGCTCCAGTCCCATTTTAGTAGAGATGGATGAGGAAAAGCTAATCGAGACAGCAAGCTGTACAAGGAGGAAATGCACATGCCGAGAGAGAATCTATTGTTGGTAATTTAAACCTTGGCCCCAATTAAAATTCCCCTGAAAATAGAAGTTGCTGACGCTTCTTCTGAAACACCTCTAGTGCCCTGGGTGTGGACCCTCCTGACCATTCTATAGAGGCAATGGGATTTAGCAACAATTAATAACAATAAATACAGAAACAAACAACAACAACAACAACAAAAATGGATTTCTTGTGGGTAGGCAACTCTCTTCCCTCAAGTCCTTCTTGCTTGGGGAGTTAGGAAGCCTTCTAGGAGATGGAAAGAATTCTGGGGCTTACTTGTCAGTAAGAGAGGCAGGCTCAGGTAACCTGTAATGGTCCTACTGTGTGCAAAACCAGGACTTGGTGCTGTTTTGAGTCCTAGTGGGCACAGGAGTTCAGAAGATCCAGTACCTTCCGAACCCAGAACACCACAGGCCACCGACATTTTTCTTTCTACCATGGTAGGAAGTTTTATGAATTTTGCTTTTTAGTGTGAGTGTTGCTGTCATCATCCTGTTTTAGAAACAAGACGTGGGGACCCTTTGACAGGAGGGAGACAGCACCGTGCTTTGTAACACTGCCGCTGACAAATTTGACCCCACCCCCATTGGGCACACAGTCATTTCCTGTTCACACAGTGGCCCCTTCATCTTAACAACAAGCTGCTGATGGATAAGAACTATGTGTTACACTTATGTTGAGAAGCCTTGCCCAAAGCTGAGCACACAGCACAAAACGTACACTTAGTAAGCAACTGAAGCCCAGCTTCTTGAGAAGGAATCTGAGGAACTTTCTAAGGCCGGTTACACTCAGCGTCAGGATAAGAAACTTACCGGGGCTCTGTGGTTCCTTGGTTCACGGGCATAGGAGAGCTCATAGATTTCATCTTCTGTGTAGTACAGATCCAGGGATAACTGAAGTTGAAGCAGAACACGGTTCATTTCTGGAACACTACCTTTCCTAGACCTGAGGTCTTATTCTTGGCTACATTTTCCCAGTGGTTCATTTTCTTTTCCATTTTTTTAGGTTTATTTATTATATATACAGTGTTCTGTCTGCATGCCTGCAGGCATGTTCTGTTTGCCTGTAGGCCAGAAGAGGGCGTCATATCTTACTACAAGTAGTTGTGAGCCACCACATGATTTCTGGGAATTGAACTCAGGACCTCTGGAAGAGCAGGCAGTGCTCTTAACTGCTGAGCCATCTCTCCAGCCCATTTTCTTAGTGCTTAGCAGGGATTTTGTTTGTTTTTAGATGTATTCATTTTCCTGTATGTTTGAGCACTATGCCTGCATGTAAGTATGTGTGCATGGTGTGCTTACGCCTACAGAGGTCAGAAGAAGGCATTAGTTTCCCTAGAGCTGGAGTTACTGATGGTTGGGAATCACCATGTGGATGCTGGGAACCGAACCCTGGTCATCTGTAAGTGCAGCAAGTATTCTTAACCACAAGCCATCTCTCCAGACTCAGCAGTTTGGAAAACACTAAGTTGGGGCCAGTAAGATGCCTTTGCAGGTAAAATCACTTGCTGTGGAAGCCTGGAGACCTAAGCTTAGTTTCTGGAACCAAGATAAAGCTGGAAGAAGAGAAACGACTCCACAAAGTTGTTTTCTAACATCCATACCCACACCATGGCATGTGTGCACATGTGTGTGTGTGTGCACGTGCATGTGTGCATGTGTGTGAGCGCGCGTGTGAGCCATTGCTCCATCTTGTGCACAGACAAACACGTATACATACAAACAAATATAAAATGAAAATCCTGAGGGAAAACTTTAATTCGTTCCTGTTAGAATGTTCTTAAATACTGACCAAGTTCTAAGATGTTCTCTTTATTTGTGATTTATTATCTATGCATCTCTAAAGACTTGATGTTGGTGTGTGAGACTTGCCAAAGTCACTTGTTTAAAGAAAGAGGGCTTGAACCCCCAAACTGCACCCAAGCTGGGGGTGAAGCCCAGGCTCCATCAACATGCTCTGTGAGGCAGGAAGAGACCCTGGCCACCATTCCTCCCACTGGGGACAGAGAAGCCAAGTTTCAACTTGTGTAATTTTAGAACAGGAGGTTTGGATCACCCCAAGACTGGCCTCTTAGAGTTCAGAGAGGAGGGAGCAGATTGGAGAGCAGAGGCCCACATTTGTGCAGCTAGCAATCTGAAGCATCACGAGTTTGGAAGGAAGTGCAGCAGATGTCACCCGCACCCACTGCAAAGCTGATCTCCACTCCCCACACCCACCCTTGGCTGGGATGTTGTGTTCGGGCACAGAGATCTAAGCTGAAACTAGCTAGTCTTGTTGCTTTGTTTGTTTTTTACCCCTGCCTTATTGTATTTAGTGAGAACACGCTGTCTCCACTAGTGACCAAGGTTTGCATCTGATTTGCTATCAGCTCCACCTTGAAAACTTAGGAACAGCTTTTTGCAAGAATAGGAGCACACCCCTCGAAGTTTACAAGGCACACTGCTTAAAAGAAAGCCTCTGGGTCCCGCTCCCCAGCTCGATTCTAAGTTGCTTAATAATGTCAGCTCCTCTGCGAAGCTGAACTTTGTGTCTCTGAATCCCTTTCCTAAAGAGGAGCTGGCAGTGTATGGGAAGGGAAGTCGAATGGACCCGGCACATAGCTAGTACGTAGTAATTATTCTCCCATGGGGATCTCACCGTTAGCAGGTGCACCAAGTCCTTGTTGGCATCCAGTGGTGGGGCCACCTCTTGCAGCTGGACCAGTTCATTGATATGATTGTAAAGGGCCAGGAGCTTTTGGACGTTCACCTTCCCATCCTCCAGATAGTCGGGCATGGCTTCATACAGGGAAATGAGGTCCTTGAGGTGCACCCCCAGGATGGGGATTTTGAAGTGGGTGCACTCCCCATAGGCTCGCCTGTAGTTGTCATAGTTTCTGCAGGAGGACAGCAGTTCAGTCATCTCACCCAGAACCTACAAAGCAGAGCAGACTGGTCACAGATGCCTGTGAGGCCGAGTGTGCCACCTTGCTTACGCGCATGTCTGCCGTGATTTTACCCCATTCTGCATTCATTGAACCATGCATGACGCATCTCATTTGTAGCTATTACAACTCTCAAATTAAAACTCCAGCCACGTCAAATGTCAGAGCATAGTCATAACCGAAGTATGTGTTCCTCGATTTTATCATTTTATATCAAAACGATTTATTCTTAGAACTAATATAAGCTCTTGACACAACAATTAGAGGTGCAGGAGGATACACCGTAAATAAGTGTCTTCGGAACCCCAAACTGTAAGTTGCCTTCCCTGGTGTCCTTGGAAGCCTCCAGAAACATCATGTTGAATCGTGTCCAGCTTGTGAGGTCAGCAGGCATAGCCTTAGCTGCTGGCCTGGGAAGCTGTGTTTTATTTGGGGAGGACAGGTTACTATTCTGTGGCTCAAGATTCTCAAAATGGGCCCATGCCTAAAGGGAGCAGCCAAAGACAGTCTTCTCAAACACACCGGGTTGGTGTCAGAACCCTGCTCCCCGAGTATGATGATGTCAGCTTTTCAGAAGTGAAGCGGGGTGGCTTTGCCATCATGTCTTCACATGTGATAACCCTATTAGTTAGACTCTATGCCAAATTCTCTTTAACAAGAGCCATGTCTATACAGTGAGGGAGTAGAGGCTTGGACTGTGCCCACCCAGTCATTCCGAGACAGCAAGAGATCCCCCGTCATCCCTTTGTCAAATACTGCGGGCAGGTGTGAGCTATGTGAACCCACGAGATGAGATGAACAGCGGGATGTAAGATATATTAATTTTTGTTAGTGTTTCCATGGTTTCTGATACCTAAGCGATCTTTTCAGTAACAGTTCAGTAGAACTGTTGGGAATGAAAAGGTGACTAAAGACATTTCTGGGTACCCAGCCATAGAGAAGGGGCTTCTCACGGGTCCAGCATGGCGATGGGAGGGGCTAATTAAAAGAGACTCCTTGTAAGGAGGATGATGGACAGGGATATCGAGACTCAGGAATCTTTCCCTATAAAGAACCCCCTCTTCCAGGTTAGGATGTTTATGATTTGTGGATAGCAAAGTCCCGAGACACGAGATGACAGCGCTCAAACAGCCATCATTACCTAGCCCGTGCCATGCACGGCTCACCACATCACGGTGGGCGGTACGTACGCTAGCAACCCTCTGCCACAGAGATTAAGGAGATCCTGTGACATCTAACTAAGAGTGCGGGACAGTCCATGAGACACTTCAGGAAACCATTGTGAGTAAACCGTGTCATAAAACCGTAGCAAGTGACCAGGGGATGCAGCTCGGTGACCAGGCCCTTCTCAACAATACCGTATCTAAAGAGTACATTTCCAGCTCTGGAAATTCAAGGGTCCGGAAAGTCTGCAAGTGTGCTGGGTGAGCTAGGGCTCCAGGCTGCCACTGCATAAATACATCTGACACACGCTATGAGCAACTGAGCTTCTATTTGTTTGGGTGAAACATTCCGAAGTGAGGAGAGACTAGGAGAGTATTGAACATTTGACGCCTTGTAGACACAGGGAAGAGGCACACGTTATTTCTTCTCAGTGGTCTGTCAGAGAGAGGCACAGTGACACTGCAGCCGGGCAGAATCTCACACACGCTCCGGTCTGTGACTCACGCATCCTGATTTCCTTACGGTTTGCCTGCCTGGCCCCTAACCTGGTTGAGCAGGGGTGTGTAGTCTTCGGGGCCCCGGAACACACAGGTCACTGACCTTATTGATCTCATGCGGGACATGTGAACTTGTCTCCTTGAGCCTGGAGATGGAGCTGTGGCACAGCCCCCCGATCACAGCCATCAGCGTGTTGAAGTTCTGCAGCTGGTGGAGCTTCTGTGGCACAGGACACATGACAACAGTCACTGTACATGTCATCACACGGGGGTGCCTAGAGGCGACATCTCTGTGCTGTGCATTTTCTGTATAACGTCAGACTAACAGCCAGGGGCTTCAGTTTTCTCCCTTTTTATTGACCTCTAGAGCAGATCCGAGATCAGCAGGGAGGACACATGGCTCTCTTTCGTGGTATCTGATCTGTGAACTATCATCTAAACCGTTGGTGTCTAAGGATCATTGAGTACATACAATGAAGACTTCTGGAGCTAACACCATACGTTCTGGCTCCCTAGACTGGGGATAGGCTTAGAAAGTATGTCACATCTGTCTTTAATAAATATCAGAGCCGATGTGGGCCATTTCCAAACTTGGGGAAATACTGGTGCAGGCCATTCTGGGTTGGAAAATGTAACAGGTACAACCGTATTTTCTTTATCCTATTGCCAGGCTTATTGTTGAGGATCTTATGTGTGCTTATGCCAGTGAAGGATAATAGCTGGGGAAGAGAAGTTAGGATCTCTGCTCCTTAAACATCGACCATGCTATTCACGGAGCCTCAACTCAAGAACCTAAGACAACTCAGGCTGGGCTGGCTCTGCCTATCTGCTGGCCGTATGTCTAGTTATGAGAAGCTCATGTGTCTCCCGAAAAAGCATTACAGAGCTGAGTGTGGATCTTGACGTGGTCCACATGGCCTTCCACTTTGCTCCCGGGTGAGAACGAAGAAGAGCTGCATGTCTAGACCAGCAGACAACAGAAGGCGCACACGCCTCGTTGTGTGTCGGAGGGGACATAACTCTGATACGCTGGACTCAAGGAAGAAGTCATTTACCCCACGGCCTAGGATCTCAGTCCAGCCACTTACCTGAGCCACGTGGATGAACTTGATGAAGACCTCTGCGCGCAGCTGCGGGGTGGGACGGCTGAGCACCATCAGCTGTACCCACTGGGAGATGCCATTGCACAGGGCGATGGACCGCTCCATGGTGGGGTTCTCCTTCACACAGCTATTTACCAGGTAATTTTGATAATCAGAGAACTGGAGGGAAAAAAAAGGACAACCATCAGGTATTCTTGGAGTTCCGAGGGGCACATCAGCTCTGCTCACTGGTGGCTGGGAACCAGTATGGGCAAACAAGCCTGTGGCTACCGCCCTGGCATCTTTGCTACCAGGTCACAAAGAACGATGGATGGGAGGTCACATTGGGATCTCTCTGTATGACGTCCATTAGGCGCATAAGGATGGATACAAGTAATTAACCCAGGACCTTTTTTTTTTAATATTTATTTATTATGTATACAATATTCTTTCTGCGTGTATGCCTGAAGGCCAGAAGAGGGCACCAGACCTCATTTCAGATGGTTGTGAGCCACCATGTGGTTGCTGGGAATTGAACTCAGGACCTTTGGAAGAGCAGGCAATGCTCTTAACCGCTGAGCCATCTCTCCAGGCTCCCAAGTAATTACCCAAATGACGTACTTGAGAAGATAGCTTTCTCCCTCCTGAACAGAGCACAGCACAGTAGAAAATGTTTATTAGTTCTAGCTGTGAATCTCCTGTTGGAGAACACAATTCTCCTTCTAGAACCATCTGCTGTCTACAAAAGCTGTGATCATAAAACCTCCCTGCTTAGGACGCGAGCCTGCTATAGACATCAAGATAACACATGGTATGGAAGCACAGTTCCACGCAAACGTGCGGTGGTGCTAACAGGAAGATCATGCTAACACTAGCCTGTCTGAACTACCCTGAGCAGGGGCCAAGGTACCCGAAACACAGCTAAGTAGACACACAGTGACCTTGTTTTCCCAACCTGTCAGTAGCATTAGCTATGGGCAACAATGGGACTGCAAGTGTCCCATTGATATCAATGGGACTGTGTGGTCTAAGTGATGATTATAGCTGACATGTCTCTCGGCTTCAGCAGTAAAGAAGAACCTAGTCTCCCGGGATACTGCTATGGGAGGCTGTGGTGATGTGCTGATCTCTGCACTTTGAAAGCCGGGGTGGGCAGGTCAGATAGCCAGTAGAATGTGAGCGAAGCATCAGGACCAATCTAAGCGCCAGCGCATGCCGGGCTGTGCCACTTTCCTAGTGCTCCAGAGATGATGGGAATGCCAACCGGAGAAAGACTGGCCACTCCCACTAATCACACCTGTTAGACTTGTGGTGTGGTGGAAAAGCAACTTTCGAGACTACACACACACACACACACACACACACAGAGAGAGAGAGAGAGAGAGAGAGAGAGAGAGAGAGAGAGAACATGAATGTCTGTTTTGCCTAAATAAAACAGATGCCCAGATGCCCATTAATCGATCTCCATCCATGGTGCTGCGATTGCTGGCAGGTGCACATATCCCAGTGAGACAATCGCACTTTTTAGAAGAGCTGGGAGGACTGCCACAGCAAGCAAAGGTCTACCTGGCTCTAAGAGGAAGTGTTCACCCTCATTACGACGAATGCACTATGTCCCTTCTCACTTGAAATAAGTTCAATCCATTTGTCTCTTTAAAGAGAGAGAATTATCCACGAAATAAAGTTTTCCCATAAAGGGCTAAAAAAAAATCACAGCAGAGCTACATTTCCCCAATGTTGGAGGGAAAGTTACTATTTGTAACTGCATAGGAAAAATAAAAGCAAACAAGAACCCACTGAAAAAGCCTTCTATGAAGGGGCCACGGCACTCAAAAGAGAGAAGGCTTTTATCTGTAAACAGAACACTGTTCCACCCAGAGAGGCTGGCTCTGATTCCTTCTCCTCCCTCCACTTCTGCGTCCCCACAGCTGAGCACCGGCATCAAGCAGACATCACGCAGGCCCAGGACAGCTCTGCCAGTTTCTCCGGCACAGCTCTGATTTCCAATGTGATAACGTTCCCTTTTCAAAGGCTTTCAGCTCTGTCTAGCCTTGGGACCCAGGAGGTGGGTTAAATGGAAAATTCCCAGCCTCACAATGGGGGCCCAGTGCTTTATCTGAGGGGTGCCCAGGAGGAAACTAGGTAGTTGGCACCGGGGAGCCTTTGGATCCAGCTCCAAGGGGAAGCTCTTGGGTCTCTGGTTGGGTGATGGCAGTCAGGGTGTTATGGGAGAAGCTATGACATAATCTCTGCGATCTGGTTTGCTCATCTCCTTCCACAAGCAGCTGGGCTCAGGAAGTTGGGGCTGAGTGACTGGGAGACCTGAGCCTCAACTGGAATAAGCTGTGTAGCCCTTGCTCAAATCAATCCCGTGACCCTCCACCCTCCACCTGGGGAACACAGGTCATTCTAAGGCACCAGCAAAGTACTGACTAGCCTCAGAGCGAAAACTGAAGACGGTCCCTGGGGGAGGGAGGGGCGCCTGAGTGGAATAAGTGTGTCATATTTCAGAAAAGCACATTGGCCGGGGATAGCAGGTTGCAGCTAACACGGTGACAAGCTCTCTTGTGTGGAACAGTGTCTCGGGTGTCCTGTGGAGTTAGTTGGGAGGACCGTAGTGAGAACAGGATGTGCCGGGACGGTTGCCGATGGTTAAGTAAAGCCCCCTCTCTCCCTTCAGCTCTCTCTACCTTTGCTCTGCTTGGCTATACCAGCAGCATGAGTTAGGTAAGCATAAGTATGGTAATGCCGGCCATGTCGGCACTGTTTCAGGAATTTAAGTATGTTTTAGAAAGACGGGCCATCTTTGTTTTATTTTTAGGACTTCCCAGAGCTATTCAAAGCCTACCCTGGAATCCCAACTCCTAGGGAACCTACTCCCGCTTTTTCTTTTGTTCTTCTTCTTTTTTTTTTTTTTAAACAAATTATAAAACAGTTTTCTGAAAGTGTAATGATTTTCAGGGTGGGAGGGCGTGTGCATCCTCACAGGCAAGCCTGCATGCAGGATATCATGTGTACCCCGCACCCAGCACATATCTTGATAGACTGAGTGAATGCTAGAATGGACGGTCTGTGGGCACAGAGGGTGTGACAAGGGGAAGCAGAGCCCAGGCAGCCAAAGGAGATCTGATGGCTTTGGGTTTCCAGATCCCATGATGCCTGCTAGGGAAATCTGGCACCACGGCAGGGAGGGGATCATGCTGGGTCAGGAGGGCAGCTGGCTGCTGATATCCTCTGCTCGTGTCCCTAAGCTCCCCAGAGTAGGTTTCCTCTCGCCCCTTGGCTACGTACAGAGATCCTTCGGAAGGACTTGAACTCAAGGTAGGTGAGGTGTTCAGACAGTTCCTCGGGTTCCAGATGGTCAAACAGCAGGGAGACTTTCCGCTTCTTGCTGGTGTTTGATTTTATCCTCTGGGTCAGTTTCCTGGACCAGTCTCGAGAATTACTGTTGTGGGGAGAAGAGAAAGGGAGATGACAGGAAGAATAAACCACAGCTGCTCTTCAGGAGTGAGCACACTAGCATTATCCACAGAATACCCAACGCACAGCGAGCTTCGGTGGGCGCAAATAGCGCACCAGCTGAGTTTTCCCCAGTCAATTGTTCCCCTGGGATAGCAATCCAAAGAAGTGAGCCTCCTGGATTCAGTAAGAGGGACAGCAGGGAAGTGGGAAGGGACACTTTTAGGCTTTAGTCCTGGCTCTTCTTCTGGTCTTAATATAGCTACTCTTCTGATGCGTTCCTTCATTGCTGTGAGGGTCGCAGGACTGTTGGCGGCATTCATAAGAGGAGGTAGAACCAGCAGAACTCAAAGAGAAACAGAGAGAAGACACTCTGCTGCAAGGATCATTGGTAGGAACCTGAGGTCACCCTGGGCAGAAACAAGTTATTTTCCTTCAATGTCCCCAGTTACAAAAGTGGCCATATAAACTAGCTGGCCCTAGAACGACCCAGTGATGCCTTGATGTCCTCACAGCTCTCCCCAGAGTCTCTCTTAGTCTCTGTTTCATGCTAAGCAGAGGAAAGCAGTGTTGGAAAGCAGCGGGCATAAATTTGTGTTTCTAAAGGGCATTTCTGAGAGCTTTGTTGGCTCTGGACATATGCGTTGCCTGATTTTAAGTTTGGGCAAGGCTGCAATTCTGTAGATCTCTCCCACATTGTATTCAAGACTCTCAAATGTATGGCAAAGGAAAAAGTAACCTAAATACATCAAGTCAGGCCGTATCCTCAACTAACATTTTCTAAAGAACGCACGGTGAAAAATTCTGGGAGAGAAAATCCGGCTAGAAACCAAGTAGCCTGGATTCTAGGCTTTTTTTTTTTTCATCTTTAAAATGGAAAGGTTGTTACTTTGAAAAAAAAGCAACTCTTTTATCTATCAAGTTGTGTAATTCCAAGCAAAGAAGTAAGAGAGGACCCACGTGGATGGGCAGATTGATCTGGGATTGATGCATACAGCTTTGAAATCATTTCTTTGTGGATGGGTGTTACAAGCCTGACTCGGAGAGCAGTTACAGCTCCGCCGCTAGTGCACAGCTCAGCTGCGTCAAACAGATGGCAGCAACAAGATGAGGGGTAGAGACCAGTCACAGCCCCAGACCAGTCACAGCCCCCAGACCAGTCACAGCCCCCAGACCAGTCACAGCCCCAGACCAGTCACAGCCCCAGACCAGTCACAGCCCCCAGGCCAGTCAGTCACAGCCCCAAGACCAGTCACAGCCCCCAGACCAGTCACAGCCCCCAGACCAGTCACAGCCCCAGACCAGTCAGTCACAGCCCCAGACCAGTCAGTCACAGCCCCCAGGCCAGTCACAGCCCCCAGACCAGTCACAGCCCCCAGACCAGTCACAGCCCCAGACCAGTCACAGCCCCCAGACCAGTCACAGCCCCAGACCAGTCAGTCACAGCCCCAGACCAGTCAGTCACAGCCCCCAGGCCAGTCACAGCCCCCAGGCCAGTCACAGCCCCAGACCAGTCACAGCCCACAGACCAGTCACAGCCCCAGACCAGTCAGTCACAGCCCCAGACCAGTCAGTCACAGCCCCAGACCAGTCAGTCACAGCCCCAGACCAGTCACAGCCCCAGACCAGTCAGTCACAGCCCCAAGACCAGTCACAGCCCCCAGACCAGTCACAGCCCCCAGACCAGTCACAGCCCCAGACCAGTCAGTCACAGCCCCAGACCAGTCAGTCACAGCCCCCAGGCCAGTCACAGCCCCCAGACCAGTCACAGCCCCCAGACCAGTCACAGCCCCAGACCAGTCACAGCCCCCAGACCAGTCACAGCCCCAGACCAGTCAGTCACAGCCCCAGACCAGTCAGTCACAGCCCCCAGGCCAGTCACAGCCCCCAGGCCAGTCACAGCCCCAGACCAGTCACAGCCCACAGACCAGTCACAGCCCCAGACCAGTCAGTCACAGCCCCCAGGCCAGTCACAGCCCCCAGGCCAGTCACAGCCCCAGACCAGTCACAGCCCACAGACCAGTCAGTCACAGCCCACAGACCAGTCAGTCATAGCCCCCAGGCCAGTCACAGCCCCAGACCAGTCACAGCCCCCAGACCAGTCAGTCACAGCCCCCAGACCAGTCACAGCCCCCAGACCAGTCAGTCACAGCCCCCAGGCAAAAACAGGATTTTGTGTGAATTAATCTCTCCAATATGCTGCCATTCTAGAACTCTGTATTTTGGGAATTGGTATTATTGCAAAATAATTAACCACACATAAAAACCCCAGCATGTAATATGTGTGACCTTCTTCTCCAAATTAAGAAGGCCTCATTTTCCTGAGTGAGCCAACTGTGTGAATAAGGAACTCGAAGAACAATGTAAACATCCCCGAGCTCCTTCTCGGCTCTGAGAACCTAATGGTCTTACACAGACATCTACCACGTGTTCTCACTCTCTGCTTGGGACATTTGGCACTAGTGCCTGGGCCATGTTAGTGCAGGGGTGCCTGTTGTACCAACTACAAATAAGGCCTTGGTCCAGACACTGGACTTTTGGTTTCTCACGGACTGACTACCTTCTGCTCTTAGCTCCCATCCCCTGCAGCTTCTTCACTGGGGACCTCTCTGCTTCCCTAGTGAATGTCAAGTTATCTGGTGGTGGCGCACATCTTTAAGCCCAGCACTCAGGAGGCAGAGGCAGGTAGATCTCTGCGAGTTCAAGGCCAGCCTAGTCTACAGAGTGAGTTCCAAGGACAGTCAGGGCTACACAGGGAAACCCTGTCTCGAAGAAAACATACACACACACACACACACACACAAACAAAAACAAAACAAAATGTCAAATTGTCAAGTTATCTTTGGTGGGGCTCTCTGAGCCTTCTTGGAGGTGGAGAGAATTAGAGGCCCAGCAACACAGCTCAGGTTACTGGAGGGAAGTGGTTTTGAGGGACCCACCAGGACCTTAACACTCACATTTGTGTCGTGTCAATGAGGCGGCAGTGTGACTCCTCACCGTTGGCTTTCACCAGGTCCTGAAACTCTTCCATGGTGCTGGTCAAGCTGGCGTCCATTTTGAACATGATCCAGAATTCTGTTATCCAATACCTACAAAGAGGGAGTTAGGAAAAACACTGAGCCTAGGGCTTCGCAGTTAGGCAGATTCCCAAAGGAATCTGAGGCTACAAAAAGTTCTCAGAAGAAGACAGAGGGTCATTTGTCTGTGGTAAAAAAAAAGTCTGGGGGTAGGGGATGCCTGGGAGGGAAGAAAACCGTCTAGCAGGCTTTAGTGTCTCCACACACAAATGCTTTGACGGGACAAGGCCTGTCATATCAGAGAAGCCAGACAGGATCTAGACATGGCCCTGTAAACAAGCAAATATTCAAAACTGGGGTGTGCAAAGTTTGTTTTATTATATGTTGCTATAACTATAAAAAATAATGCTTACCAAAAACTTAGATTTTTTTACAACAGAAAGCTAAGCAAAAGATACACATTATAAAAGCATTCTACACACACACACATACTGATTTTATGTTTTTGTTGTTGTTGTTTTGTTTTTTGAGACGGGGTTTCTCTATATAGGTCTGGCTGTTCTGGAGCTCAGTCTGTAGACCAGGCTGGCATCGTACTCAAGAGATCTGTCTGCCTCTGCTTCTCCAGTCCTGGGATTAAAGGCATGCAAAAGCAAGGGCATGGTGAGACAGGGGAACATAAGCAGAAAGGGATGGAAAGGAACAAAGTATAATGACATTTATGTTTGAAAACGTCATAATGCAACCAATGAATTTCATGTTAACTTACAAATTAGTAAAAACTACTAAAAACACTTAAATTTTTGGTTGTGAACCTAGTCTTTAATGGCTGACAGACACTGAGAAAAACAATTAATAAATGGGACCTCCTGAAACTGAAAAGCAAAGGACACAGTCAACAAGACAAAACAACAGCCTACAGAATGGGAAAAGATCTTCACCAACCCCACATCAGGCAGAGACTGGGAGATGCAGACTAGGAGGACCAGAAAGAGCAGAAGTCCAGAGAGCATCTTTTCATCTCACCGCACTCCACATAGTCTTCAAATCATGCAGACATTACCTGACAAAATAGCAGATCTTCAGACAAATTCCCGGAGATTGCTTCTCCAAGGCATCCTTATATGTAGGGCCGTGGTTAAGGGAAATGAAGACATATTACAGAAACCATAAAACTTCAGTCTTTGGAAGTATTTACCAAATCAAACTCGGAAATATGGGCAAATTTCTTCTTGCTTGTGCTCAAGGGACTAGGAACTAGGAGTCCAGCTGAATGAATAAGTTAGAGATCTCCTGAATCTTTAAAAAATTTTCCAGTAATTGATTTATGCAGTAACTACATGGGCAGTGATTTAAGAAAATATATATCCATATTTATTCAAATGTGTTGATAATTAAGAACAATAACATGAACATTTTCTCCTATATACACATATACATATATATGTATACATATGTACATATACACACATATACACACATGCACACACACACACACACACACACATCAGGCATTATTTGACCCACCTTGTGCATTGCCATGGCAAGGCAACAGAGGAATCCAAAAATATAACCAAAGAGCGCTTTAACAGTCTTTATAATTCTGACTATTTTGAAGGAACAACAACAAAAAAATCCTTGTGTTTACCTGTCTTTTGAGATATAAGAAAAATGTATTTGCATATTTAAGAATCTGATGAGACGGTTAAGAGCATTGCCTGCTCTTCCAAAGGTCCTGAGTTCAATTCCCAGCAACCATCTGTAATGAGGTCTGGTGCCTTCTTCTGGCCTTCAGGCATACATGCAGAAAGAATATTGTATACATAATAAATAAATAAATAAATAAATAAATAAATAAATAAATAAATAAATATCTGATGAGAACCCTAGTCCCATGGTAAATATGGGTGGGTCCTACCATCTTTCTTTTGTTGACAGTTTGAAGAGCTGGCTGGCTGTCCCTCAAGGTCACGGCCTCTTTCTCTTTTAACAATTGAGACATGGTAATTGCAATCTAGGGGTCAGTGATTTCCAGCTGGGCCAGGGAGATGGGTCTAGTGACAACCAGCCCAAATCCCATAACTGGGGTGGAAATGCTGTGAATGTATTCCCCTTGGAAAAGTCAGTTAAATAAGAGAAGGTGGGGCTCATCAGGACCCCAGTGTTCTGTTTCCTAGGAAAGCCTGTGGCATTTTGAATGATCTTGAGCATCTTGGACCCATAGACTTGAAACTTAAGTGTGGAACATTTGGTTAAGTGCAGAAGACAGGTTTTAAGATGAAAGCTTACTGATTTTATGCTCAGCTTTAGAACATTTATGATAATGTTAGTCCATTAGAGTGATAAATCACAACTCAAGAAAAAAATATGACACTGTGCTTCTTAAAGATGAGCAAAGTAATCTTGAAAATACAAAGAATTATGCTAAAATTTGTAATTTTAATAAATATAATTGAAAAATTAAATATGAATATATTTGTTTCTTATTAAACTCTGTTCTTGAAACTAAACACGCACACACGTGCGTGCATGCATGCATGTGCACACACACATCATAATCCTCTTCCACACAAAACCACATCAACAACACAATCAAAATCAAAGTATGTCCAGGCTTCCAGTGGCAGATGGATGAAGGGAAAGGCTCAGAAGCCAAGCACATAGAATGACCACACGTTTCTTTGTTGCGATAAGAAAATGTGTAGCATCAGCATAAATAGCACAGGGCACATTCTTGATAAATGCTTTCAGGGTTCTATGCTTTTATCATAGAACAAGCTTTTTAAAACTTGTTGAAAGTTTTATTCTTCCTTAGTAAAAGGGAAGGGGACACAGATAGACAGACAGACAGACAGATACACCTCTCTTTTGAAAGAGCTAAGTGGAAATGTCAAGTCAAGGGAGCTGGATTGTTTTCCAGTGTAGCCTGCTCCCTAGCCTCCTGATGTTTGGTGCACAGGAGCTACATTCTGTGCAGACCTCAGCAGCACTGGACTGCGAGGCTCTGAGCATCCTTCAGAAGGAGGAAGTACCCCCAGCTCTCGGCTGTGTGCCGTGGCAAAGGCAGCCTGCTCAAGGCTGCTGCTCCTGTTTTAGGCAACGGTACTGTTGCCTGCGACTGAAAATACAGGAGCCAGTGCAGGGTTGAGGAGAAACTGGAATGCTACGTGGGGTTAAGGAAAGAGACACACAAACACTGGAGGCAAGCTAACAAATAATTTGAATGCCTTAAAATGTTAGCAGGATATGCTGGCCCAGACCTTCAGTTTATGATAGAGAACTGAAAACTTGAAAGCCATCCTGGGCCCATAGAGTGGTGGGGGAATCATCGCGTGAAACCTCCCACAAAAGGTTGCCGAGTGAGAAGACAGCAGATGGACCGTGTGCGCAAGCGTGCTTCTGGGAGAGGTTCCACAAGGACCTAGGAAGGTCATGGAAAGGTACAGTTCAGGAGTCCTGGGGGAAAGGTCTCAGAGGCCTGGACTGTCCAGTGCTTCTGGAAGGTATGAGCAAGGACGGAGTGAAGCCCCTGGGCTTGGCAGCTGAGAGGCCCCGGCGACAGCAGAGGAGAGTCTGCGTGCTTCCGTGGGCGCTGCAGTTGTGCCGCGGAGTGAGTAGGAGGAGAGGTTGGAAGCTGGGAAGGCAGAGCGTTTCAGAAGGTTTCACATCCAATTTCTAATCCTAACAGCCGAAGAAAGGGGAAACAGGGTTGAGGTTATTTTTAGATGCGGGGCATTTGAATGTGCCGCGGCTGGGGGGCAGGTGCCGCTGAAGGGCTGGGTGCGGGCACAGCGGAGAGAGGGTGGTGCGTGGGGGATGTTGCAGGGCAGGCAGTGTAAGGGGTTGCTGCAGGAACAGCACCCAGTGCTGCCCCAAAGGAGGCCACTCAAGTACTTTTGGTTCTGAGACGAGCACAGCTTTAAGGAGAAGTGTTTAATTACTGGCCTTGTTCACAGTTACTGGTGCATGGAGTCAGGTAGAGCAGAGTGAATTGCTTTGAAAGTCTCTGTAGAGGAGGCACCTACTTACTATAGGTATGTCTCTTAGGTGGCCTTCTCCCTAGCTCTACCCTTGTCATTGCCCCTGGAACTTGGTCTCTGAGACGGAAGATAGAGCTTCATGAAGGAGGTTTAGAGAAGCGAGTCTGTCCTGGCTGCTTCGTCTCCCCCTTTCTTTCCTAGGTTGTAGTGATTTTTTGTTTGTTTTGTTTTGTTTTTTGGAAAAGGATTTGCACAGTCACATGTCCTGACTCATCCGCAGAGACCTAGGCCTCAGGTGCTGGCTGGTCCCCTATAGCACTTTTTCTCTTGGGGACAACAACTCAACAGTATCGCTGGTGCTCTGAAGGAAAAAGTGGGCACTTTCCACATCCTGCCACAGGGGGCGCAGATCTAACAAGGTCTAAGCGGCTCATAGTGCCACAGCCTAGAGTAAGAAGGCAGTGCAGATCATGTAGCCTTTCTTCAGAGCCTAGGACGGATGAAGGACTCATACAAAGTCCATTCAGAGCTCACAACTGTGCCGGTCAGTCTGTGTAGCATGAATAGGATTTGTGACTAGTGTTTAAGGAAAAATTTTTTAATAGCAAGAAATATTAATGTCTGCATTTGTAGGATGATTTCTTTGACCATCTACCACTCAGAGAAGTCAGCATAAATAATACTGTCCTACCTAAAAAGAAGCTACACACACAGGCGCACAATACAAGTTCACATACACACAGGTATACATGCACACAGGTGCACACATATAAGTTCACATACACACAGGTGCACACATACACGTTTACATACACACAGGTATACATACGCACACAGGTGCACACATACACGTTCACATACACACAGGTATACATACGCACACAGGTGCACACATACATGTTCACATACACACAGGTATACATACGCACACAGGTGCACACATACACGTTCACATACACACAGGTATACATACGCACACACAGGTGCACACATACAAGTTCACATACACACAGGTATACATGCACACACAGGTGCACACATACAAGTTCACATACACACAGGTATACATGCACACATACATGTTCACATACATATAGGTATACATGCACACACAGGTGCACACATACAAGTTCACATACACACAGGTATACATACGCACACAGGTGCACACATACATGTTTACATACACACAGGTATACATACGCACACAGGTGCACACATACACGTTCACATACACACAGGTATACATGCACACACAGGTGCACACATACATGTTCACATACATACAGGTATACATGCACACACAGGTGCACATATACATGTTCACATACACACAGGTATACATACGCACACAGGTGCACACATACACGTTCACATACATACAGGTATACATACGCACACAAGTGCACATATAGCAGTGTGCACACACACAACTATATCCTTAAAGGGACAGATGAAGCCATTTACTGCTCAGGTTTATCCCACACCAATCGAAGTAAAAGCACCCTTGAAGCTGCAGCCTAAGCTGATGCCCAAGGATATAGGCTCATGAGCTTCTGCAGCAGCTCAGCCGAGGACATGATGATGCGGTGCATGGTCAGCACGACTTGTAACAGCTGGTTACTTCGACACAGGTTTCCATCTGCATCTGAAAATGCAAAGAGCAGCATGTGAGACCCTCAGCGAGAAATGGGGGGGGGTCCCCTCAGCATCCTTCAACACAGCCTCGGGCTGCCTGGTACTTCGTGTCCTCCCCTCTGGCTTTGCCATCCTCCATAACCCTCCCCATCACCAAGTGTTCATTAATCAAGCTGCCCAAAGGTGGTAGAATCTACACTTACATTGTATGTTTTATGGAACTCAAAGTTTATAGAATGTGGGGTTGAGAGGGGCTTCTCTAGGGTCACAGGCTTAATAATAAACAGTTAAAACATCTTTCAGAATTTGTACAAAGGCACATGGCTAGTTGGATATGTTTCTATGGTTCTCTCCTGGCCTTGGAAGGAGCTCAGACCAGCCAGGACCCTGAAGTACAAGCTGCCCCAATTCTAAGGCTTGTGGTGAAATCAAAGAGGGATGGTTGGCATAAACATTGCACGTGAAGAGTGGCAGTGGATTTTGAGGGTGGATTTTGCAATGATTTGCAAAAGACACCATTTGCATTTTTTTAAATCCCAATGAGTAGGAGTCCCAATCTGTGTTGTGCATAGTAGCATCAGGAGTAAGGATGCCCGGGAATGGTTTCTAGCACTGCTTTGGTTTCTATGGTATCAAATGTCAAGGGCTGTGCTGCTTGCCTCTGCCGTATCTACTCTCTGATCTTCACCATGAATCCATTTGTTGGGAAACTCTTTTTATATGCTGTGTGAAGATATGTCTCTGTCTTGACTCACCTGACTAAGGCACCCTTTGATTGGTTCAATAAGGAGCTGAATGGCCAATAGTTAGGCAGGAGAGCATAGGCGGGACTTCTGGGGTGAGATGGGAACTCTGGGAAAGAATTGGTGGCATGAGAGAGTCACTAGGCAGACACAGAGGAAGTTGAACATATGGTACTGAGGAGAGGTAATGAACCACGTGGCAGATGAAGATGAATATAAATGGGTTAATTTAAGTTTTAAGAGCTAGTTGGGAACAAACCAAGCTTTCACAATGAATAAAAAGTCTCCATGCCATTATCAGAGAGCTGGTGGTCCAAAAGAAGGACCTGCTTCTCACATTAGTCAGGACCACTTGCCAGCTGGATGCTAGTTGGATTTAGTCTTTTGAAGCAATCAGTAAGAGATGAGAGGAGAAAGAAGTCATGTTTCCTTTTCATCCCTCTCTGCTTTGACCCATTTCCTACCTCCTGGATGAACCGTCACAGAGGTTGGTCCTTCCTCATGGTTACAGCACTCACTAGGGTCTCAGACTTGTTATCTCCTGACTCATTGGACCTAAGGATGGGAATGGCT
Organism: Microtus pennsylvanicus; assembly: GCF_037038515.1. Lineage (NCBI taxonomy): Eukaryota > Metazoa > Chordata > Mammalia > Rodentia > Cricetidae > Microtus > Microtus pennsylvanicus. The sequence goes on from NC_134580.1 coordinate 95,553,240, forward strand.
GCTGGGGGTTGAGCAGTTCTGACGTAACATCTTTCAATTCCATTCTCATCTCCATAAGTAGTCCTACCTAACTGTCTGTCTATCATCTATCAATCTATCAATCAATCAATCAATCTATCTATCTATCTATCATCTATTATGTATGTATGTATCTATCATCTATGTATGTATGTATTATCATCTATCTGTCTATCTATCTACCTATCTATCCATCTATCTTCTATCTATATTCTATGTATGTATGTGTCATCTATCTATCTATCTATCTATCTATCTATCTATCTATCTATCATCTATTATGTATGTATCTATCATCTATGTATGTATGTATTATCATCTATCTATCTATCTATCTATCATCTATCTATCTATCTATCTATCTATCTATCTATCTACTTATCTTCTACGTATGTATGTATGCATCTATCATCTATGTATGTATGTATCATCTATCTATCTATCTATCTATCTATCTATCTATCTATCTATCTATCTATCTATCTATCTATCTATCATCTATCTTTCCAGCCACTTTTCAACCATTCCGTTTCAATTTCTGTTTCCACTATTCCGTTTGTTGGATAGTTGTTTCTACAGTTGTCTCTTACATAGCCTAGGTTGGTCTTGAACTAGAGATCATCATGCCTCAGCCTCCCAACTGCTGGGATCCTAAGCACAAACCACCATGACTAGCCTAAGTATCTAATTTTCAGCGTCATCGATGAGCTCCACACTTCCGATCACTCCTCTGCCCTCATCTCGCTTCATGATTCAGTCAATCTTCACTCAAACCAAAGCCAAGCTGAGAGTCTCCTGGAAGGCTTTCTTCTCTTGGCTCCACGCTCCGCACTCTGTCACGTCTCTCTCAGCCTCCTCTTCTGTCTCCTCTCCCTCTGCTAAGCTCTTAAATGTCAGCTTGTGCCACAGTTTAGTACTCCCACTTCTTTCTGCTAACGTTTTTTAAAACTTCAAAGTTCTTAAATTTTAAATTAAAAAAGCAAACGCATTCCCTAGATGAATCAATCCAGGTTCTGACTAAAACACCATCTCTCTGCTGATATCTGCCAACTTCTATTTCCAGCATTGACCACAAACTTAGTACATCCAGCAGTTTAGCCTCATTAAATCCAAATGAACTCATGCGGACAGAACTCTTGACTTCTCTGGTTCATTTCTCATCCACTCATCCTCATTGCCTGAAATGCACCACCAACCACCCCCTGAATTCCCTCAGCCAAAAACCCAGAACTCACACGCAGCCCTTCACTTTCCCTGCACCTGATCCATCAGTGAGTCTTGGTTATATTTCCAAAATACACCGGTGACCTGCCCACCTCTCTCTAGCTTTGATATCTCTCCAGAGTAACCATCATGATGCAACAAGCCAATGGGCCCGCCTCTTTCCACTTTTATCTACCCACAATCTCTTCTCCACACAGCTCCTGAAGCCTGGAAAACCAGGTCACATTCCTTGCACATTCCAAAGAGTTGCATTGCCTTGATTGTGGCTGGCTGAGCTCCACGGGCCCTGGCTTCTTTGGATATGGCCTTCATTTTGAAATGCTTTTCCCTTCTCTACATCTCTGTTTCTGCTTCACACACTCTGAGGCCGTTGCTAGATCATGGCCTTTGCACTTGCTATGTCCCTCAGTGTTATCTTTCTTCCATCAGATCCTTCATCACATTGGCCTCATCCGTGAGAGGTCTTCCTCTGACTAGCCAATGTAGCCAGTACTCTGCTTGAGTATCTTGGTTGCACAAATGACCTGGTTGTCCCATTGGTCTTTAAAAATGTTTAGGTTCCTAAAGAGTCAACAGAATACAAACTTTCTGGGACCTGAGCCTTGTGCATGTCCCTCCACAGTCTCTTTTTCCGAGTGCAGACCAGTGCTGACATAAGGTGCGTGAACATGGGCTGAATAAAGTTATGAATTGTGTCGGATAGAAATCCCAACTCTCCGTGTGTTTTTTTGCCATAGCCACCTCACTCACTTGCTGTAATACGCACACTTATTTTCTTCTTAGCCAGTCTCTTTCTAACTTTAAAGTTAGGAATTTTTATGAAACATTCATTTATTTTTATGAGACATTTATTTAACTTGATTATGGTTTTGTAATCTTACCCATACATTCTTTTAAACTTATATTCTGATAGATAGAGGTCCTTTCTGTTTGTAGGTTTTACGGCCCACATAAGTTCTGTATAATTGCCCCTTGGCAGAAAAATGCCAGATAACAAATTATCTTAAAAACATTTGCTTTTGTTTGAGTGTTTGTGCTTTGGCTGTGTGCTGCCTGATACAGATACCTTTGCTGGGGGCCCAACTTAACAAGTCTCCCAGCTTCCTTGGACCAGTAAGCCAGTGTGAGTTTATTTTTCTCATGATGCCAGGATATTGAGAGCTACATAGAAATATCCAATAGCCTCTTAAACCTATGCTTGGACGTGACCTGCTGTCTGTCACTGGTGTCTCATTCTGTCAGTTAAAGCAGGTCACGCTTTTGCATCTAAAGTTGAAGGGCAGGAACTTCAAGTTACATGGGAGGCATTAGATATACAGAGAAAAAAAATGAGGGCAACAATGCAACAGAACCCATGAGAGCTACAGGGAGTAACTTTTCAATACAACATTTGACAACATAGTTTTACATCATGCTTTTCTTTGTAGAAGTAGTGGTGTTCCTGTCCAACCCAGTGGTGAAAGGCAAGGGACGCTATGAACCGTGCTTGTGAGATGCACACTCCCATGTTCACACAAATTTATTCAGGATGTACTGCCCCAAGATGCTATCCCTGCATCTCCTCACGGCTGGCAAATGTCTTCCCATGGATGCTCACATGGGAAGGAAGTATCCTCAGTGAGATCAAGCAAGGTCTTTGAAAGAATTTATAGATCTAAAAGGGCTCACCATGGAGAAGACCAGGGAGGCACTGAAACTGTTCAAATATTTTATAATTACTTGTTGGAACAAGTTTAGATTTGCTCTGTGGGATCACAAAAGGCAGTGCCTGAGCTGACGGACAGACATCGCAGGAAACAGAATCTGGTTTAACGTGTGGCAGGAAAGTATAGCTGATTTGCTCGCCCCGTGCTGAAAGCACGCCCATCGCAAAGGACTTAGCGTCTGGCGACCATACCAAATGAGCACTCTGCAAAGTGATCTCCATTTACTGAAGCCCCTGTGGACTGAAATGGTGACGCGATTTCTAATTCTCAGAACAGCCCAGCAAAGTTCGCATAGTTCACAGCTTATGGGAGAATTCAAGGGTAGAAAGGTTGGGTAATACACTGTAGGTCAAAAGAAAATGGGCACAGAGGGAGAGATCTGGTCCAGTCTGCTTGATTCCAGCACCTGTGTGCTTCCCTCCACATCTGGCTGTGTGCTGGGTGGCCATCTGTCAGGCCAAGGGACTCATGTATTAAATGGTAGCTGACTCAAGTGAGCCTTGCGAACTATGTGTCCGGCCCCTCTGGCTCTAGATTCCAGAAATGCTGCTGGAAAAGCCTAGCTGGAGCCAATCTCTATATGGAAGAGATTTTTTTTTTGTAACCTGGTGATTTCTAAAGGTCGCATATGTCATGTTTGCTCCGTCTGAACTTGAGAGTTGTTTTTACGATGCCAAGGAGTCCTGCCTAAGATTCACGAGCATCTTCACACTCCAATCCCCCCCCCCATCTCTTCTTCTACAGTCTCAGTGACACACCCACACGGTGGCTTGTGAATCCCACATGCGTTCTGTGGGGGTGAGTGCTGGCGAATGGTGAGTGCACTGGGGGATGACTCACTCCTGCTCCTCCCCTGGCAGAGACGGAGCCAGCGGGAGGAGCAGAGAGGAGCACTTTTCTCTACACCTAGCCAGAGCTTCTCACTGTCTGCCTTCCTGGCTTTTCTTTTCCAATGGGCTTGGTTTAAGTCTCTCACCCTCCCTACTGCCATCTCTTCCCTGCATGACCTCTGATGACCTCACCGAGGGAGCATTTCTCCATCCCATAGAACAAACGCACTTCTTCAAGATGCTGGCCAAGGGGGATCTAGCTACATTCCGGGGTGCTAGATTTTATTGTGATATAATTGCTGTAAGCTGATTTAAATATTTCAATGAATAATTCTATTTTGTTTTCATCTTTAGGCTTTTAAAAAATGCAGGGTGCCATATGAAAAATTCTAATAAGCAAAATGTGCAATGCATAATAAAAAGTGCATAATTTTTCACTCCCATCTGCTGCTGCTTATTCTTCAAAGGGCTGGAACCTCAGCAGAGTGCGGGATGTCCCTCTCATATTCTCTGCATCTTTGGACTCATAGAGTGATGGGTGTATACGTCCAGGGAAATACACTGATGAAACACATCTAACCCGTGGACCGTTTGATTGACAGAACGAACAGAAAGCCATATGGGTTCTGGACTCCTCTGTCCATGAACTGACAATCACTTCCCATCACTAGTCCCAAAGTATAGCAAAAGCTATACTTTCCAGAATCACAGATTCTTGATTGTCTTCTGTCTCCATTTTCTGTCAAATGCATCTTTTCCTTCTTAAAGCTCTGCAGGTCAGTGGGTGAGCACCTAGCAACCATTTTTACCAATAAAGACACATAGCTCTCCAACTGTTCTATGTATCAACTTTTTACTCTGCTTCAGTTTTAAAGAGTTGACGGGGTGCCTAAAGGTCCCTATTCATGGTAGGGTGCTTGTTTAACATGAACAAGGCCCCAAGTTCAGTACCATGTTTTTACATCATTAACCAATATTGATTATGAAAATGTCCTGAGAGAAGCAATGTCCTAGGTACCAGCAGATGTCTGAAGAACAGAGGTAAGGCTGCCTCTCAAGAGTTCCAAATTTAGCTGAGGAATGAGCCACAGTTGGCAGACCTAATAGTTTTAGGCACCAAATCTTAGGAAGAGAAACCACAGAGACCACATCGAATAGTGGGAGGGCTAGGAGAAAGGGAGAGATGATCTCACATATATGTGGTTCAGAGAGGACCTCATGAGATCTCTGACAAGGTGACCTAGAACGTCAAGGTCCAACTGTGTCTGTCATCTCAAAGACTCTTCTTCCTTTTTAATTTTGGCTTAGATTTAAATAAGCTTCTGGCTTCAGATCACAAACTACTTCCCTGTGGTCCGAATCCCATGAGAAAAGCCAGCAAAGGCTGTGTTCCGTGTTTCCCACCTCCTGGCAAGGGGAAGGGGTGGCTTTCCGGTGAGACTTGTCTGAGGGACAAGATAAAAATGCCACACCGCAAAGCTGACATGAAGCATGAAGACACATGACCCACGCGAGTGAGAAACTAACACGCAGCCTTTTTGTCCCCTCTGCTTTGGTTTCCATGGCAATATCTTGATGTGTGAAAGATTTTGGAGGGTACCAAAGGCAGAATGTCAGAAATTGGTATACTGAGCATGAATAAGCATGGGGGTGGAGGTGGCTTGCATAACAGGAAGTAGCATGTGTGTTCCATCCAGGAATTGGGGGAGCCAGGATCAGAAATCCATGGGCAAGGCTGAACCTGTCAAAGGAAATCAGCATCCCAGAAATGAAGGCAGACTGGATATAGGCGGAACCCAACAGGCACACTCAGAACTCTGAGCACTTCAGAGAAGTAAAACCCACTTGACAGAGAGACAATGACATTCTCAAAACTCTGGAAAGGACACCCAAAACGCACTGGGTTTCGTGTGTTGGGTTCAGGGATTTCTCAGGCCGACAGTGGCAACGGAGACAGCAAGCATATATGACGAAGGAATTTAGTTACACAGGCCTTCAACTTCACAGTCTTGGCAGCATAAAATATGTAATTCATCTCACCTTATTTTTTTTTTTAATTCTCAACCCTTTGGGACTTGAGAGGAAGAGAAGGGTGTATAGAAACCAAATGTTGGTGACTGGGACCAGGACAAGCTTGCCAATCAGAATGAGTGCTCAACTGCTCTTCCGGAGAAGACAGGTTCCTGGTGTGTGGTGTTTCTGTATTTCTGGGATGTAACTATTCTCAGTATGGTCTGTCTCAAGGAAACAACAGAAAGCCACAGCTGGGAATTGGAGCTTGGAAGAGGCGCTGACAGTCAGCCCCAAGGATGGGCAATCCATGCAGCCTCAGCAGACCTGTGAGGTTCAAGGTCTGATGCTCACAAGGGTCCTCTTCTAGCCTTTCTATCTTGATTGACTCCTTTTCTCTGGGATGACCATGGGCTTGATATTAAGGCTAAGAAATGGAGGCAACATACTGTAGTCATGGCGATAGGGGTGGTGAATCGAATACCTGGCAGGAAGGGCCTTTCGTCCCAAGCACTGGTCTCTTTCCTTCGCACCTGTTTTCTTCTTGGTATAGTAAAGTCTTAGAAAAAGCCACCTATGCTACAAGGATATTTACACTGGTGCCTCCCTCCTGTCCCATGAAGAACTGCTACACACACAGCCTCACTGGTCTTTGTAGAAGCACAGAACATGCTCTAAAGTTTCCCCCAGCAATCCTAACCCTTAGACCTACCCACCATTGTTTATGAGCACATGAGACAGTTACTACGAGTACCTTTGCCTGGGTCTAGAACACACACAGCCTATGAGCCAATTGCCACTGACTAAAAATGGTGACTGTCCTAAGTTGTCAGTACCCTGCTTGGCCAGGAGAAGTGTCCTCTATTTCTATAGCAAACCAACAGATTTCCCCCTCCCCCTTTCTCTACCTAGATTTTTTTTAGATGAGTGATCGCAGTCTATAAATGTCTACCCAAGTGGATTGCCTAAAGTGAGAAAGGATGTTTTAGCTACGTTGTCTCTGCTGCACAAAACAGCTGGCTGTCCTGGGGGCTGCTTGCCTGAATCTAGACCTGCCACATCTGTGGAACCAGGGACCTGAGAACTCATGAAGGAAGTTGTCCTTAGCAATTCTGCAAACCGGTAATAGTTCTGAGAGTAAGTAGGCAAAGTGCAAGGGACTAAAGACAGGGCCAGGGTGGAAGTGGGACAGGAGGGAAGACCCAGTGAGCCGACTCAGGTGCAATGCAATGGCTTCAGACTCTAAAAGCCACTGTTAGAAGACTGTGCCAGCTTCTGCTCCCAGAACCCTTTGAACAGTAGAATTACCTGGCCCGTTAGCATAGTGCAGTTTGATTTGATCTGAAGGAATCTGCTTTGGACACAGCCTCATTGGCACACAGGCCATGACCTACCCCCATGGTAGTCCCATAGGAATGCATCTAGGCAGGGGAAATGGAGCATTAGGCTAGGTCCTAGCTTCTCAGAGGGATCCGGAGAACTGCTAGGAAGTGGTTGGTGGGAGGCTGGGCACAAGCCAAAGACTTGAAGAAGACAGAACCACAAACAAGCTGGGCAGGAAATGTGGGGCAGTACTCTTACCTTGCTCATTGTAACTTACTCCTCTCACCTCTTTCTTGTCTATTAAATTCTAAGAATTTTCAACACAAAACAGATTCCATATTTTTGTGTGTGTGTATGTTTTATTTTGATATTCCTTATCTTATTAGGTTTTTTTTTTGCTTGCTTGGCTTTTTCTTTTGATAGAGAATATAAAGTCTGGGGCTGGGTAGGGAGGTGGGGGAAGATCCACAAGGAGTTGGGGGGAAGGGAAATATGGTCAAAATACATTGTATGAAAGGAAAACATTTAAACTGTAAGAAATCACGTATTTTTTGCTTTTCCCAAATGAACTAAAACTCTGGGCTTGGGGAGGAGGGCAGCAGGCCAAGCAGGTGCTAAAAAGGGGGACTTTGTACATACCCACACGGTGAAATAATGCAAAGCCCATCTATGAATTACTGGCTTTCCAGGACCTCAACCTTCTTCAGAAATGTTTTCTGTGTGCAACTTAACTTTATCAGATCGACAAGCCAAGATAATAGATAAACTCAGTCTAGCGCAGGACAACCTTACAGCAATCAGGCAGGCGATTTTAACCAGCGAGGTACCAAATACCATCTTACCACCCCAAATAGTTCTAGAGAAAAGAACTATTTGCCTTACAACACCATGTAAGGCAAAACTCACTGAGCACAGTCTGCCATCGTCAGAAACTCTTCTGTAGGTCCCTCTTCCTCGGTAAACCATCAGTGATAGATTACACTTCATTGAGTACTCACAGAGGCTTCTACTGCTCCTCAACTATTCTGCATCAGGGCTGTGATCTTCAGAGAACACTGAACAGAAGCTGCAGTCCCAAGAGTGACTGTCCACTGCGGTCTGTCATACAATGTGGGCCTTGAGATCATACTTAGCATGCCCTCAAGCATGAACACCATAGCAGTTAGTTCCTTGTTTCCCACGAGTCTTCCTAGAGCTAGGTTTTACCTGCACCTCCCCCTCTGCCCCTTAGAACTTTAGAGGTGCTAGGAAGAAGGCTTCTTGAAGATGTGGGCAGCAGCTCTGAATGGGGGAACTGCATGGGTGGGTGGGAAAATCTCTTCCATAGGAAGGAAAACATTGGCCACTATTCAGTTAACCAAGAACCCAGTGAGAACATGGTTCACACATTCCGAGTAATGAACCAATGTCATGTGACTGCATTATGGAAACTGCAGAAATACAAAACTGAACATTACAAAGTTTTTCCCACCCATGCAAGTAGGGACTACGAGAAACACTGGGCATTGTTGGAAGAAATTCAGCTCTAGCCTTTCTTTCTTTCTTTCTTTCTTTCTTTCTTTCTTTCTTTCTTTCTTTCTTGCTTTCTTGCTTTCTTGCTTTCCTGTTTTCCTGCTTTCTAGCTTTCTAGCTTTCTGGTTGTTGTTAATTTTGTCCTCATACCTGAACTCCTTCCTGTGTTCCCAGGGTCATGCCAGCACAGCCTTTCCATATTATCCCTCTGAAGTCTTAATAAATGGTGTTGATGCCATCTGGCAAAGGGACTAAAATTAGGGGACCATGTCACTTGCTCAAGTTTATACAGTTTGTAAGCAGTAGACATAGGATTCTGTCCCAGACTGCCTAAACCTGAGAGGGTGCTGACCATTTCTGAGCCCCAGTTTGCTTGTTCTTAGAGTTCGGCAGTGTCTCATTCTCACCCCGTCAGCAGAGACACAACCAAAAGAGAAAAGAAGGCAGACATCTTGGGGGTACTCAAGGTCCTGGACTGAGTCCAAACTGACATCTTTTTGGTCTGTGGGGCTCAAGCATAGAAGAGGCCTGACAGTTTCCACATAATGATGTGGGATTCCCCTCTGCAAGCTGTGAATATGTTTCATTGCCATTGGTTAATAAAGAAGCTGCTTTCAGCCAATGACTTAACAGAATATATCCAGGCTGGAAAAGACATATAGAGAGAATAGGTGGAATTAGAGAGATGCCATGTAGCTGCCGCAGGAGACAGATGCCAGATGGAACCTTACCAGTAGGCCACAACCATGTGGAGATACACATATTAATAGAAATAGGTTAATTTAAAATATAAGAGTTATCCAATAAGAAGTATGAGCTAATAGGCCAAGCAGTGTTGTAATAATATAGTTTCTGTGTGATTATTTCAGGTCTGGATGGCCAGGAATGAACAAGCAGTCTCTGTCAACAGAATTGGCATGCCAATGTGGGGCTGACTATATCCATGTAAAACCTGAGGATGCTTGGAAAGGAGTTCTAGACACAAAAGAACACAGTTAAACATGGCTTTTTGGTAGCTGGCATTTTTGGGGGGGATAGGCTCTGTTTGCTAGCAGCAAGCTGGGGTGCAGTGGCTCCTTTAAGAAAAGGCTTACTGACTCAGCATAAGAAATGGCAGCTTCCTGGCTTGGACAGCACGAACTCTGGCTCTTTCAGGAGACTGAGCACTTAAATGGGGTTTGTGGGCAGCATGCTGCAAGTTACTTGGTGGCAGCAAGGGCCAACTGGTTACCAGAGTTGAGGTGGTGAGGATGGCTCCTACCCAACAGTCTCACAGGCAGTGAATGTACCTCCACCATGTTGGACTGGGTGGAGTCAAAAGGCAAATCAGCTTAATCCTTGCCATGCCACTTATCATTTTAAGAAGTGGTCCTGGTCAGAATAGGATTACAGATATGCAATAAAGACAGATTTAAATGGAAAGACCTCTAAATAGGTCACAGTGTTGGATAAATGTGCATAGGCTTGGGAGAAAGAAGAAATAGTTATAAAAAGAAGTAAATGGTTTTTTAAAAATAAAACAATGTTTTTAAAAATACAGAGTACAAACAGTCATAGATTAAAGGAGAAAAGAAAAATAAGCCATGTAAAAGTAGAATATAGACAGAGAGTTTGGAGTATGTATATTAATGTGTTTTCTTTAAATCTTTTGACTGTAAATGAGCTAAGTACAGAGAGACATTTCATTGTATAGGCTGCTAAGCTAAACCAATATATATATACATTAAAGATATCTTGACTTCAAAATTTGGGTCTAAGTATATGTTGCTTTGGAAAAGAGATTCTGCTTTTGTTTCCACAGAAGATGGGAACCTGTGTATCCCTTCCAGACTAATGTGGTTTGATGGACCAATGCCCCCTTAAATTACTTCAAACCCCAAAATTACTTCACCCAACAAAAAACAGGATGCATCTTGGAGAGAACTATGCCTAAAGTTTCAAATATTGTTTATAAATGTTTGTTTACATTTAAAGGGGGATATGCTATAGAGATGAATACTTTGCATTGGTATGGATCTTGGTTTATTGATATAAGTTTAAGATCAGTTTTGTTATATATATATATATTTTTGCTCTTGATTAAGGTATTGTGTTTGTGCAGCTCATTTAAAAATGTAATGTATAATTAAGAAATATAGGTTAATAGATAGTCATCTATAATAATCATTTGTAGTCATGTTTATTAGGAATATATATATATATATATTTCAGATGAATAGATATTTTTCAAACCTTTCAAAGACTAACAGAATAAGGCATTTAAGATGCTTTAAGAATTTAGGACGTTTCATGACAATGAGACTCATCTGCTCCTGGCAGCACCAATCTACTTTAGGAGGATGATGGACATTGAAGATGCTCCTTGTGGAGTTTGTTAGCCATTTGGAAATGTTCTTGCCTGGACTGTTTGATGTTATGCTATATGAACTGGACATGCAGGATGCACAGAAAAATGACTGCTGAAGTTGTCTAAAGAAGGTGAGATTCCTGCTTCATGAAAGAGTATGCCAGACATTCTGCAGAAGAAAGTGACTAACAAACTGCCAATTTAGGTGGAACTATCTTTAAAAATTCCTGTTCATGGAAAAGTCTGTCAGATACTATGGACCTATAGGCTGAAGATTGGTGTCCCAATGTTACAGAAGAATTTTGGGTGACTGTTCAGGCAACAAGATGTCTCTATCAATTCTAGACTTTTGAAATTGCTTACAATGCACTTTCTGTTAACTTAGGTAATATTATATTCTTCCAGGGTCTTTGATGGAGTTGAAGAATAGACAGTTACAATTGTAGTTTTTCTTAGTTTTGATAAAAGATAAAGTAGATATAAATATTTTAACTATAATTCTTGCTTGATAACTATTTTGTTGTATGTAATTTTAGTATGTTAAAGTTAAAACCTTCCTTTTTATTTAGACAGAAAAGGGGAGGTGATGTGGAATGTCCCTCTGTATGCTGTGAATATGTTTTATTGTCACTGGCTAATAAAGAAGCTGCTTTCAGCCAATAGCTTAACAGAATATAGACAGGCTGGAATATATATATATATATATATTGGGAGAGAGAGAGTAGGTGGAGTCAGAGAGACACCATGTAACCGCCACAGGAGATAGATGCTGGACACCTTACCTGTAGGCCACAACCATGCAGGGATACACAGATTAATAGAAATGGATTAATTTAAGATATAAGAGCTAGCCAATAAGAAGTATGAGCTAATAGGCCAAGCAGTGTTGTAATTTCTGTGTGATTATTTTGGGTCTGGATGGCCGGGAACAAATAAGCAGTCTCTGTCAACAACATAAACACATGAAACCCTCACTGAGCTGTGAAGCATCACAGCCTGCCCTGACTGTGGCCGCTAGCGACCTTCTCCTTTGGTGCTGTCTCCTCCGCTTTCACAAAGCCCCTGAGTGGCTGGTATTACTTTCACTATGTGTAGGTGAAGAATGGCCGTGATAAGATGTGACCTGCCTGAAAGGAGGTGACTAGTGAGTGACAGCATGGGGATTTGAATTCATGGTCCATTGTGAGACAGAAGAACATCCTTTGGCCCAACATTTGTGGGTTTCTAAAGCTGGCCCATAAAGGAGCATATCAACATGATGGATGACGGCCAGATGTGGTCTGTGCACATCCCAGAGATTCTCAACTCCTGCACATACAGAGCATGTTTTCATGAAGGAGCACACTCAAGAGTGCCACCAATAACTTGCCGATGGCCCCGCTTCTACAAAGTGGCTGCACAATACTGTCCTAAATAGTAATTCTTGTTCTAATTCTAGGATTTTAACTTGTTCATATTTATTTTAATTCTGTGTTGCCTTTCAGATGGGACTTCCTCAAGTCTTGTCTACTGTACTGTCAATTCCCAAGGATCTCTAGTTTCCTGCTGTTTACACAACACTGAGACCATTTCTTTCACTGAAATCCAAAGGCACAAGAACAAACATTGGCTGCAAATGACTAATAAACACAAAAACGCAACCAGTGCTTAATGGAAAGAATTAATGCCTTTAGGAGAAGGAAGTAGCTAACGGATTGTATTCCTACAGTTTAGAAATGGGAGGGACATGGAGGGAAATAAAATGGTAAGGCTCAAAAACAACTCATTTTTTGTTGTTATTTTGTTTTATCAAGACAGGGTTTCTCTGTAGCTTGAGAGCCTGTCCTGGAACTTGCTCTGTAGAATAGGCTGGCCTAGAACTCACAGAGATCTGCCTGCCTCTGCCTCCCGAAGACTGGAATTAAAGGTGTGCACAACCACCACCTGGCTTCAAACACAATTCTTCAGGAAGAACACATTGGAAAAGGAGACAGAAAACTGTAGAGACAAAGGAGCTATGATGAAACCTTAGTTTCTTTGAACGGGGGTCAATCCACTCGCAGGTCTAGGCAGAACAGCCCAATGTCACATAGAGAGAACACCTGATATGTCCAGAAATCATTAAAGAGTCTCGGTTTTAAGATCAAAATGCAATAGCAAACGGCATCCTTAAATGAATTAATTTACAGTAATGTTCAAAAAGTCTTCCTAGGCTTAAATTTTTTGATGAGATTTCTCAAAACTCATCTACTGAAAATATTTAGCCTTTAGCCTAAAAGGGTAAGAGGCCCAGCTTGAAGAAGGTAACATTAAGAGAGAGGGAGATCTGGGGGTTGATTCCAAGCTCTCGCAAGCTTGTGCTGTCCTGATGAGATGCTCAACAGCTCCTTCGTTTGCTCTCAGGAGGTGACTTGGAATGAAGTGGACCATGACGCCAACCCCACTCTGGGTACCAGAGGACTGCCTGCAGCACCCCCCCATCTACAAGTCACTTTCTGCTCCCCAAAAACCTCCACATGTGTTACCTCATTTGCCCAGGGCAGTCTTGTGAGAGGGGGTAAGGACCATATTCATCTAGGAAAAGCCACAGCAGCAGGGCTGATATTCAGGCTGTCCCAAAAGCATTTGGTCAGGCTGATAGGAACCTGGGCTGTCCCAGTTACTACATGATTTGAATATCACCTCTGGTTAAATAACCACCTACAAATAGTAATAGCCCAGCACCAAGTAACAGAGATGGAGTTCCGTGCTTGAACTCATCAAAAGTTCTTTGTTCAAAAAGGCTGTGATAGGTGCTGTGGGCTCCGAGTATAATGAAGATCCTGCTGTCCCCGAAAGCTGAGCACCAGGAGCTACCAGCAGTACGACAGTGCAGGAGACATTGAGGACCTTCAAGGAACTACAAACAAAACACGAAGGCGGTTCAGAGGAAGGGAAAGCCAGCCATCCAGGAAACAATGGCTAGACCTTCAGAAGGGTGACATTGGAGACTGGCCTTGAAGGAGGGGGGTCACATTTTGACAGAGGTGTGTGGAGGTAAGTGTGTTGGGAAATAAATGATCTCTGTATCTGGAGACAATGGAGATAAAGTTATGCTTGGGGAGGGATACCCAAGCTGGGTGGATTATGATATAGACGGAGTGATGGATGGGTAGGGAGGAAGATCAGGGTCGTAGTGTTGGGGACCTCACATACTAGTCTTAGAAGAAGCCTTTGCTTTGATCTCTGCCTTGAAGGTCGAAAGATCAGATGGTTCTCCAAGCGAAGCAAGCAGCAACTTCTGACCTACTGTCCTGTTAACATTGATAGTTTGAGGCTGTGGCTTAATGGGAAAGTATTTGTCTAGCATGTGCCAGGCCTTGGGTTGGTTCCTCAGTACTGTAAAACAAAATAAAACAAAACAAACGAAAAACCCCCAAAAGGTTGTGTACTTTACAATCCGAGTCCTAAGGTTCTTAGCAAGGTTTCATTCATCCATTCATTCACTTGCTGTTTGTTTATTGTCGTAAGGGTGTCGTATGCTTATGCTGATATGGCTACATGAGCATGTGCAGGCAGAGGCCAGAGACTGATGACATCAGGGGTCTTCAACCACTCACTTTGTTTTGCTCAGACAAGGTCTCTCACAGAACCTGGAGCTCAGTAATTCCACTAGGCCCGCTGACCCACGAGCCTGGGGATCCTCCTATTCCCACCTCCCAACTGTTGAGATGACAGGCTTCCACAGCCACATTGGGCTTCTTAAACTCGCGTCCTCGAGCTTGCGTTGCTAGCACTTCACCAACGGAAACATCCCTCATGCCTAACATGATTTTGTTGGTTAGAAGCTCAGTCACTTGAAGTTGGGACTCCAACTTGGTCCCTTGGTGCTCATACCTTTCTCTGCCTTGAAGCTTGGCCTTTGTAAGATGAACAAGCATAATACTGAAGGCTACAGAAAAGTAAAAGATCCAGAGCTCCCCACACCCTTTAACAGGAGCTGGGTCATTTCTTTGCTAGTGGAAGAAATTCACACCCCCAAAGATGTACAAAGGCAACAAAGGGTGGAGCTTAAAGTTGGCAAGGCTTTGGCTTCGCCTGCCTGGCAAAGTGGAGTAAATGTGGTTATTTTATTTTCAGTTGCTCCGTAAGCATCCCTGGCACCTCTACACCCAGGACAGGCAAAATGACCACGTCCTAATATATGGCTCTACATGGTATCCTCACTCGATACACTTTTTTCCCTTCCTCTTCCACCTTCCAGCACTAAAGCACCTGCTCACCATAAAAATGGAAGGAAAGGCATGTCTGTGACTAAAGTATTAGAGACTCAATGCTCCAGAAAAACACACATAGTATCCACAGTGAAACTGGAGTAAAACAATAAAGAAAACATTCATAATCGGTATCAATTGGGAATTTAGTGGGTGAAATTTACCCTCTAAGTGCTAAAGATAAGTGGTTACCACTCAATCACCATGCCAAGACACCCAAGTGTGCTGGCTGATTTTATGTCAACTTGACACAAGACTAGAGTCACCAGAGAGGTAGGAGCCTCAGTTGAGAAGTTGCCCCTATAAGACCAGGCTGTAAGCAAGCCTGTAGGGCATTTTATTAATTGATGGGGTAGGTACGGCCCATTGTGGGTGGGGCTACCCCTGGACTGGTAGTCTTGGATTCTATAAGAAAGCAGGCTGAGCTAGCCATGACTAGCAAGTCAGTAACTAGCACTCTTCCCTGGCCTCCATATCAGCTCCTGCCTCCACGTTCCTGCCCTTGTTGGTCCTGATGATAAAACTATTATATGGAACTGTGAGTGAAATGAGCCCTTTCCTCCCCAAGTTACTTTTGGACAGCAACAGTGACCCTCACAAAGACACCCAGGGACAAAGCAGAGATTTTGCAATTTTGAAAGTCCTGCAGGGGGGATGTGAAGATCAGTCAAGTTTGGTTGGGCCTATCTGAACCATTTAGTTCATGCCTTAACCCTTGGGTGGTGGGCTTACATACTACATACTACATTGTGTCAAGTTGACATAAAACCAGCCAGCACACTTGGGTATCTTGGCATAACCCCATGAAGGTTTCGCAGCTTCAGAAATCAGTGGAATAAATTGATAAGTGCTTAAGTGGGTGATTTTTTTTTTTCTACAGACACTGTGGTGGGGCCTGGCCAGTTCTAATCGGAAATACCCAATAGGAAACATCAGAAATCAATTTGGTGTGAGTCAGAGAGCTGTGGTAGGAAGTAACTCAACTGCCTGGGTCAGGGGCGGGGTGAGTGAAGTGTATCTCAGTGGTAGAGAGACACTTGCCTAGCATGTATGTACAAGGTCCTGGGTTCAATCCCCAAAACCGGCCAACCAAAACCCACAAAGTAATTAATCTGGGCTGCAGGGAGATTTCTATTGTGTGCTAACACGATCCAGTGTTCCTATCAGAGGTATATGTGGCTAAGAACGTTTACCCACTGTGTAGCTTGTATATCCATTTTTTTCAACAATACCTGCTGAGTAGAACTTTTTGATTTCTATGAAGTCCAATTTGTCAAATATATTAATTATGGTTACTTCATATCATCTTTAGAAATACCTCCTCAAATCTTGCATGAATGCTCACCTCTATTTCCTCCTAGGTGTCTTACTGTAATCAAATATGTTGGATCATCTCAAGTTATTTTTCAGAACTTGTGGCCTAATTTATGTACATAAGTCTGTATGTGCATGTGTGTGTGTGTTTGTGTGTGTGTGTGGGCATGCGTACACGTGTGTGATTGTGTGAGCATGCACACACGTGTGTGTGTGTTTGTGCGAGTGTGTGTGTGTGATTTGTTCATCAGTGTTTGTGGAAAGGACACCCATTCTTATAGACTTGCTTTGGTGACTTTGTGGAAGAGCAATTGACCATGTATGCATTTGTCCCTGAAGATGCTTTTCTGTCTCTCAGGTCTATTGTGTGTGTGTGTTTTTCTTGTGTCTCTTCATCTTAATTAAACTGTAGCTTTATAGTAAGCCATGAGAACAGGTAGTATAATGTTTCTCAACTTTATCCCCTGCTATCCTACATCCTTTCATGTCCCTGTGAGGCCTGGTTCCCTGAAATCTGAGTTGATTTCGCCCAGCCTTTTTCCCCTTTTGAAATCAGGCCCTGCCTCTCTCTTACCTGATCTCTCCTTTCTCAGCATTCAGTGTGCAGTTCAACCCATCTAGTGAATTTTTCCTTTTGATACTTTTTATCTTTGGGTTCTAGAATTTTCATTTGGCTCCTTTGTTTCTCTCTGTTGAAGTTTTCCCAACTGGGGAGTTTTCTACTGATGAATCTTTTAACTTTCTGAGAAGCTTAATGACCCGCAATGCAACTCACATGTGTGAAGGTCTGACGGGCGCATCCAGAGCTACGGCTGTCCGCAGGCGCAGCTATCTTATCTGCGGTCAGCACAACTATTCACCAGCTCCGAGCCATCTGGGTTTGTATACAGCCTGTGCCTGCCCGCTAATGTGTACTGGGCATTGACGCTTTGACTCTGTAACAGAGTCCGCAGCTGTGTACCCACCAACCTCAGGCTGTGCCACTGTGTGCACTTACTAAAGTTGGCTTCCACCTGACAGTTTTCTCTGGCTCCCCCTGACCCCTGCCCCTCACCTGTGCGCAAGATTGGACAGATACGCTGGAAACAGAACATCCCCTGGAGGCAGCCCATAAAGCACTGACTGGGGGACGTGGCGCCTAATGCATTTCTCTTGGATGTGGAATGGGTCTGCATCTGCTATCTTGGCTTCCGGAGTTGGCGCTCACGTGATGATGCCGGGTACTGAGCAGCCCTCTCTGCCGGCACCAGCTCTTCCCAAGCCCACCACCCCACCCCACCCCTTCCCAAGCACACTGCCTGAGCTCAATTTCTCCTCTCAGGATCTGCTTCTGGGACAGCTCACACCACGGCACGCTGATTCTTGCCTAACCTAAAACAACCTTTCAAACTTTTTGGTGCTCTTAGCCATCTTGCCGACGAGAACAAGCACAGTGAGGCAGTTGGTCGAGGGCAATGCCTGGTAAATAACAGAGGCAGGATTAGCGTCCCAAACCCACAGAACCGAGTGGCCTCCCATGGCCTTCTGCTGCGATCTGTTCTCACCGCCTTGCTGGGAGCATTCTGTGCCAAGGCCAGGGCATTTCCATCACCCAGACTGTGTGTGGGGGGAGGGAAGTTCTGTATTTTCTCACTTAAGAAAAAAAAAAAACAATGACATAAAATCAAGCCGCAAATGGGAAAACTAAATATTAAAGTTTCTGGTTTCTTTTCTTTTTGAATACTCAAGTATTCATCATCTGTGCATGGGCAGGAAAACGGGCTGATTGGACACGACATAGGATGCCTAGTACAGACTTAAATAAATTATTTTCATGGTATGCGACCAAAGCCAGTCTTTCCTCTCCCTTCTTTGTGCTAAAAGTATTAATATCCACTAATTGTACAATATAGTAGGTTTCCTTTTGAAATTTCCATGCCATAATGTATACAACATGTATAGAACACACCATGGTCATCCTTACATGCCGTAATGTATGCAACACATGGTCATTTTCATCCTTACATGCCACAATGTATACAACACATATAGAACACACTATGGTCATGTTCATCCTTACATGTCACAATGTATACAACACATATAGAACACACTATGGTCATGGTCATACTTACATGCCATAATGTATACAACATGTATAGAACACACTATGGTCATGTTAATCCTTACATGCCACAATGTATACAACATGTATAGAACACACTATCGTCATGTTCATCCTTACATGCCACAATGTATACAACACATATAGAACACACTATCGTCATGTTCATCCTTACATGCCACAATGTATACAACACGTATAGAACGTACTATGGTCATGTTCATCCTTACAGATCCTTTTCTAGTTGCCATCCTTCCTCCCATCTTTCCTCTTTCCAAATAGTGCCCCTTTCCTTCCTTCCTTCCTTCTTTTCGACAGGGCCTCACTCTGGAGCCCTGCCTGGACTCATTGTGTAGATCAGGCTGGCCTGGGCTCACTGTGTAGATCAGGCTGGCCTGCACTCAGAGACATCTCCCTGTCTCTGCTTCCCAGGTGCTGAGACTAAAGGTGAGCACCACTACACACTCCTCCCCTCTTTCTTTCCTTGCCGAATGCAGATGAATGATAAATAGAGGTTGTAAGGGTGCGTATGGAGGTGAATAAAGGGAGGATGGGTTTGATCAGTGTATGGTGTAAATATGTATGGCTGGAAATACGCTAACCTCATTATTATATAACAACTGTTAGTAAAAGTTAAAAATAAAAGATTACACAAACAAATCAATAGTGATTCTTTAATATCAAACTTAAGTATCCAAATTTCAATATATATATATATATATATATATATAATTATACAAATATATCTAATTATATGATGTGAGCCTATCTTCATACATGCACAGGCATACATCAGAGTGGTCTCTTTTAATCTGGAGTCTCTTCCTCCACGTTTTCCCTGTGACACTACGAAGTAGTGTAAGTAGTAAGTAGGTAGCTGAGTCTATGTCTATGCTTTGATGACAAGGTGATGGGTACAGAGACAGCGGGGAGCCTACAGGAAGAATAAGCGAGGGGGATACATTTGTAGAGCAAAGCCAAGTTACCACAGAGGCAGAGCCCTCATCCTTAGCAGGAACTGAAGACAGCTGAGGAGCCAGCAGTGTGGTTCCTGTGGGTGACCTCTGCAAGCCATTGTATTAGAGGCGGAATGCTTTATTGTGTAGCCTGGGTTACCCAGGGCTGGAGATGAGCGGCGAACGGTGAGGCAGGTTTGGATGAAGTATGGTTGGAATCCAAGGTGAGAAACAAGGGGAGGATGTATGGAGAAATCCCCAAGCTCACGCATGAAGTGAGGAAATGCAGAATGAGCCCACTGCTCAGTGGATTCGAGGGTGCTCTGTAGGGTGTGACTTCATGCTGACAAGTCACACTCACACACAATAACCAGAGGGACATCACTTCCTGGGTGCTTCAGTTCCTCTTTAAAATGGGACTGTTCAACATTTTATACAAACAGTCATATTGTGGCTAAACAAATCACTGAGAGGAGATGAAATAAGTCTCTGCTCTTCCACTTGGGAATTCTCACTCTCTGCCCTTAAGGCTATCCCATGTCCAGATCTTCACCGGACTTCATCCTCAGCAGCCCCACTACACCCATGATTCCCTTCTTTCCTTCAGTATAAAACTGGCAGTCTCTGCTGCCCCTTCCTCCTCTAGTCCCTGTGTTCTTTTGTCCGTTTCAATCCATCAGTGGTGTGCCCCCAGTTCAGGCTCCATCCTGACAGCCATTTCTGCCAAAACAGTAAAGTCCTCTAGCAAGATCCTTGGTGATCTTCCCAGGGACCTTGATCTGTTCTGGAATAAAACCAAAGTAAACGGCACAGCCTTTGCCCTGCTGCCCCACGCCTGGTCCTCAGTGCAGAAGATGGACTGAGCCGACTGTGGCCTCTTCTAGGCGCTGCCATAAGTCCCACCAGTGGCTCCTCAAGACTCCTTAAGGAAGTGATAAAGATGGCAAGAGATTTTATTTCTCGTTTCTGACATCAAACCTTTACCTCACTTTCACCGCACATAACAGAAAAGACAGCTCACATCCCCCATGTTCAGTTAGTAGAAGTAATTTCCCCCTTTACTTATTCTATCTGTAGCCAGTCCCATTATAATTAGCATTGGAAAACTAAGTACTCTTCTCTTCTGGAAATGCCTTCAGTTCTTCATCAGCATCATTTTAGTTGCCAGGCAACCTCAACTTTATTTCCCATATTTGATGGAATTATGCCAGATTTTTTTTGTATCAATTTTAGGAAAGAATAGCAACCTTGTATGCTAGTGTGCCTCTTAGTAAATACTAATGTTGATCATAGGATCATAATTGGTTAAGATGTGAATTTGGAACACACAGAGGTGTGGACAGTCTATCATTAAATGTGTAATAGGTTCACAGTATCTGCGAATGTCCACAGGAGTCAATTTAGAGGGCAAAGACACACCTGAGCATGCTCATAGGTGGGGTGGGCTACGTGGCTGTAATTTTCTCCTTTTGTTATTCTATATTTCTAAAGTTTTCCAGAGTGAAGCAAAAGGTTTTTTAAAGTTATTAAGGAAATTTAAAAATACAAGTTCTGAGTTTTAATTAAATCTTTGTAGTTACAAGAACATAGGAATGTGAATTAAATAAATATATGAGATATCAACATTGTTCTGTCCATAATAATTCCTCAAAAGCCAGTTACTAGTGAAATAATACTTTGGATATTTAAAAAGACTAAGTAAGTGTGCATTAATATTTTGTATATCTCATCACAAAAAAAGCCCATTTAAGAACAACATAATCTCAGTCTGTATTAACAATTTAGAAAAAATGGAATTTAAATGTGGTTGAGTCTTTGAGTCTTCTAAGGTCATTGGTTCTGTAAACAGTTAAAGGAACTTTATATATAAAAGTACTTCATGCTTCAATTCTGAATGGCCTCCTTCAAGTTCACATTCAATATCACATTTGGGATCGCATCTTTCTTCCTCCGGGCATTGTTTGGTTCCAGGGCTGATCTTAATGTTCTTTGACAGTATCAGGGAAACCAGGGCACTGAGCGACAGCATGACCTGTACGCAGTGGTTTGGTTTGCAGCCCGAACCAGACCGGCTTTAAGTCAGAAACAGAGTCAAAGGCTTTCCCTCCTCCATCAGTAACTTGTAAGCTTTACTGATCATTCTTAAGAGTATTTGATACATGTTATCTGCAGAATGGATTAACACGATTCTGATTTTGATTAAAATGACAAGAAGATATTCCCTAAGTGTTTGGGATATAGATTTTAAGTTTAGAATTAGTAAAGGAATCTCAGAAAAAAGGCATAAAAACACACAATTTCTGCATAATGGAGGGACAGGAAGGAAGGAAAGGCCATCAGCAAATGGTATCCGAGGAGTCAACAGGCTCAAGCCTCTAGCAACAGAAAGCATTCAACAGGCAAGGGACGAGAAGGTACCCTTCTTGATCAGATACACTACATAAAACTCATGAAAAACAAACCAACAAACTGCTCAGCCGAAGCTTGTGCGTACACAGGGGTGTCATCGTCAGCATCCAGTGGGAACAAAGGCAAAGGAGTACCTGGGGTGGCACCCGGAACCAACAGGGACCGCACATAACATGTGAAGGTCAGGAGCACAGGAAATTGAGAAAGTAAGAAATAAGGAAAGGTTTGATTCTGGATAGTGTTTAGACGTGAGTTAAGAATTAAAAAGAAAAAAAGCAAAACCAAAAACAAAACCACCACCAACAAAAAACCACTACATAGTCTGTTCAGTTCCAAATGAAAATCTCCTGGGTTTAGTCTTTGTTCCATAATTATTTCTTTAAGCAAACCCCAGCTTTGCTGATATTTCTTCACCTTTTTAGTATATCTTGTCTTGGCTAAATGGAGAGTTTGTTTCCTAAGGTATGAAAGAGGCAAAAAAAAAAAAACAAAAAACCAAAAACAACCTCAAAACAAACAAACAAACCCCTCAAAAACCAAAACTCAAAACAAACAAAATCAATCCATGGTAGCCTTCTTCTGTGTGATAAAGAACAAGATTGTTAGGTTTAGGGTCCCTTCCCCCTAAACAGCCCCAGACACTGGCATGCTGTAGGAGTTTAACCAGGGGCTCCTCAGGGCTGGGCCTGAGCGGGAGTGGTGCTCTTCCAGCAAGGCCAAGCTAGGCTCCCTGTCCCGCCCTGCTGCAGACAGAGCCATGGTGGCTCTGCACTGCAACAAAACCTCTATAGCATTTTTCACCATGCAGACATTGTGGATACACCCTCGAAAGCACACGGAATAGGAAACATGACCACGTATTAGAAAGTGGTCGTTTTGGAATGCTTATCACTTATAAACGTATTCATCAGCCAGGCACAGAACTCAATCTTTAATGGTGGCTATGTTGCCAAATTAGAGAGGATAGAGCAATTTTGACCTTGTGGACTGGATCATCATGTAGTGTACCAGCGTCAGCAGATGAGGCTACTATCTGCCCCTCTACACACACTTTGAGAGCCACAGAAAAGAGTAAGCTCTGGCCCGTCTCACCCTCTGCATCTTCAGCTAGTTATCCTCATCCCCACCCACCCCTGTGATTTTCACGCCCATGACTTGCTGTGTGGTTTTTAAGATCCAATAGGCATGAAAAGATGCCCCCCTTTGAAACAATTTCAAGACTGTGGTGGCACTGGAGTTGCATCCTCAAAGTTGGTCCTGCCCACACAGTCTTACTATTTCTCTGCCTTTTCCTTTGGTGTTCCCCAGGACAGGAAGCCTGCCTTGGTTGTATCCTAACTCTAGGGCCAGGCCTCTGCAGGTGCTACAGGCATGGAGCAGGAACTGCAAGGTCAGAGAGTGAGTCTGCCCCTGAGGAGCCCCTCTCTAGGGCTCTCAGAGGTCCAGTCAGTGTTGACAGAGCAGGCGGCTTTGGGATTCATATTACTTCCCAATGAAAGCTTTAAAAAAAAATGATCTATTGGCAAACTGGTTTGTTTGGATGGCTGTTCAGGGAGAGCAATTTCTCCAGTTGCTCCCAGCTCAGCTACTTCTCGAAGGCCTCCGAATCCTGGAGACTGCATGGAGAAGATGATGATGGAGCCCTCACTGCAGCACAGGAAATGGGCGTGAACATCACAAAAGCTGCAAAGGTAGGCCTGACCAAACCATCTCTGAGAGCAAGGAATAAAGGTGGAGGTACCACAGACATCTGCTTCTGTTTATTTCCCCGAGTGTAAGATGGACAGGCTGTAGATTTCATAGATCGCTTGCAGCACAGAGAAGAGAAAGAAGTGCTGGGAACTCATACAGCAGTGGTACTGGGATTGCCAAACCGCTCCCAGATGGAGCGTATATCTATCTCATTAAACCTGGCCGGATTGCTTTCACACTCCTGCGAGGCGGTTTCCCTGAGAGCTTTACCGGTTTGTAAATTGAAAAACCTATTTGTTCCATTGCTTCTCAGAGATGTTTGTTTTTTATGTTTTCTTAGAAAGCCTGAGAACATGTCCTGGGGTGTCCAAGATGCATGCGGGCTACAAGGCAGTAATGCTCACTATCAGCTCACGAGGGGCGTTCCCCAAACACCAAAGTGAATCCCGCACAGACAAAACCCCTGAGCTTGCAGGTATCTGATATCGTTCCCTCCTCATGTTGAGACTCTAATACAGCAGAGAGAACACAAACCTCAGAGAGCAGATCAGAGCTTTGCTCTCAGCAGCTGGCCCAGTACTGAGCTCGGCCATATCCCATGTGCCTTTCCCTCTCCTGAATTCCAGTTCCCTCTCAGTTAAGAGAGCAAACCAATAATCCACAGTGCTGTGGGGAAGCCCGGTGGGGTCAATTCAGGGAGAGGCTCACTCCCCACTCAGCCCACGATCCATCAGTGCTCAGCCACTGTGTACTGAAGAAAAGTACCCAGAATTCCTGAGACACTGTGGCTCTCATGCATCACTGCTCTGAAGATTTGATTTTTGTCCCAGCACCCAGGGAGGGCTGGAGATGCTGCTACATGGGAAAGTTCAGGGTGGAGGAGAATTTAACCCTTTCCTTCCCCCAGTCCCCAGAGTTAGCAGAACTCATAGTCAAGAGAGGGCAGATGTCCTAGGGACACTGGGTGTCACCAGCCCAGCAGAGACACAGTAAAGGGCTTTTTAGCATGAGTGGCATGCTGACCAAAGAATGCCAGTTCTCTCCAGAGGGCTAGGAACAGCCATGCTGGGCACTTCTGTTGGCCCCAGCTGTTAAGGACAAGGTGCCTTGGTGACTTTATTTTCCCCTATGAGAAACCTTGCAGATCTAGGGAGTTCTCCTGGGAAGGTGTCAAAGGCAGCTGTAGCCATCACACAGGGCCTGTTATCAGCAGTAGCAAAGGCTTCATACAGGTGACTTTATATACATGGCTTGGTGCTTGCAGTTGCCAGTTCTAAGGACCCATCCGCGTGGTGGTGCAGTGCACGGTGTGGTGCCTGGCTGTCTCCTATACACCTTGCTTTGGTAGACAGAGAGGAAGCTACAGAGAGCTGAGAAACATCCAACCTTCCCTCTGCTGGAGACGGGACTGTGATTCTAAGAAGCCCCCATGGCCTTCACTCTGCTCCAATTTTAAAGATAGGTATAGTGTTTTACCCATATTGCAGTAAGGTCCGTAAGGCACTTAATACCCATCTAGCCCCTAGGACAGAAACTATACTTACCAGTCCTAGGGTCATTCTAGACTGGGAAACATTAGTACCATCCATGCACATGTTAACTTAAAAAAATATCAGTTTCACAGGAGATTTAATTCCACTCAGACATCTGATGGTACGGAGTGGAGTTGGACTCTTTCTTGCCCTGAGTGGAATTTGGTTTCTAGCCGGGGAGACCAGTCCTGCAGGCTGACAAGCCCAGGGTGCAGACCTAGTCTGGGCAGCACAAAGTCTCTTCTG
The DNA here is from genome assembly GCF_037038515.1 of Microtus pennsylvanicus. Lineage (NCBI taxonomy): Eukaryota > Metazoa > Chordata > Mammalia > Rodentia > Cricetidae > Microtus > Microtus pennsylvanicus. The sequence continues at coordinate 95,578,695 of NC_134580.1, forward strand.
AGGAGAGAGCCGCACCTGCCCCAGCTCAGGGTACCCATGGCTGCTGGAGGCAGAGGCAGAAGAAAAAGGGTGGCATGTTTTCTATTTAGATTGTGGGTACAAGGCGTGTTGTTTCAGTTTTCGGGCGCTCCACTTTTCTCCTTATTCATCCAATGGAGATAATAATACCTGACCTATTTCAGGTTTGTTTTGACTATAAAAGAAAAAAAATCAATACATATGGAACACTAAGAAAAAAATAACACCCCACAAATGTAAGCTACTTGGATGCACCGTCCTTGGCTGTGATAGCCCACCCTGGATACAGGGGAGCAGCTTGCCAGGGTGCTTGCGAGGACCCGTGTGCAACTCTTTTCTAATGCTACCAGAAGTTGTCTTGTACAGAAAGGAGACATGAAAGAGATTCATGAATTGGGCTGTTTGATTTTTTTTCCCCACCTGGCCCCAATGCTGGTAGTCCTCTTGCAAAGAGAGAAAGAAATGAAACGCTTAAGTGATCTCATCGGCTTTGAAGCTCAGCAGCCACTGCTGTGATCCGTACCCATGAGACACAAGTGCTCCTGGCTGTGATGATCCACCTCAGTATGCTCTGTGCTGGCACGGGTTAAGTCACAGGCACACGTGGGGTCTGTAGCCTGCCTTCTGATGGAAACCGAAGGCAGGAGTGGGCTGCACAGGGTTAAGGCAAAGGGATGGCTGGTGTTTCTAGTCCTGGATCTGTAACCCTCTGACGCTGGGAGGGTGGCTGGGGGCCTTCCTTGGTGCCTTCATTTGCATGTCTACCCTTCAAAGCCTCCTAATCCAGCCTTCCACTGAGAACAGTTGCAGGAGGGGGGGGCAGATGTTCTGATGCTTAGTAATGTTCAAGAGACAGCTTTTAGTATACACTTCTCAATACCCAGGGGCTTTTAGTACACACTTCTCAATACCCAGGGGCTTTTAAACAACATTTAGATTATCCCTTAGGTGCACTGGAGAAGTGAATGCAACCCCAGTTTCCAGAACAATCTACCCACTGTGTCTCCCTTCAGGTCAGCCACTTTCCCTCTCCAGCACTGTCAGTCAGACTTTTTGTCACCATGGACACGGTCTGTTTACTTTGTCCAGTAGTAGGTAGTGGTCGCCACCTGAGGCCACCAGGCACTTACAGGCTGGCTATTGAGGCATCAGAACTAAATTCTACGCTTGATTTCATTTTAACTAATTAAAATATACATGACAATAGCCCCGTGTGTTTAGGGGCTGCTGCCCTGGACAGCAGCACACAGTCTGAGAGAAACACATCCTCCTCCTCGGTGTCTGCGTGAAGAAGAGGCAAGAAGGCAGGGAAAGGAAAGAAAGGAATGAGCAGTCTTTATCTTCAAAGCAGCTTCTCATTGGGCAGTGTGAAGCTCCTCCTCACAACAGATAGGTCAACTGATAACAAGAGGAGGCAGACTCATGAAGGCTTCCTCTCTAATGGTCTCCGACATACACTGGCTTTTGCTGGTTTGTCTTTTATGTAAACTCTGGGATGGGAAATTCAGCAACATATAATACAGAAACCCTGGATCTTGTCCACTGCATTCCCATGTTCCAGGGGCTGTGAGGTGGTGGCTGGTCCTTCCCAGTAAGTGCCCATGTTCAAGCTCTGCATAGTAAAAGTAACTTGTTTCTGAACACCTTCACTTATTACTGTGTGTGTGTGCATGTGTGTGCACCCACTTGCATGTACATACATGTGTGCACGTGTATGTACATGTGTGCATATGTATATGTGTATGCCTGTGTGTGCGTGTGCACTCCTGATTAGGATATTCCACAGGTGCTATAAGTGCTCCTGAAACAGGCACTTGGTCACTGTCATTTTTTTCTTGGGTGCCACACAGTGCAGGGTCAGGTATAATTAAGGATTTAATAAATGCTTCTTGGTAATGCCTCAAGGTCTTTAGCCTCAGTGGGTCTTACACAGCTGTTACATTTTAAGGCTCTAATTTTCACCTTAACATATTCCAGGAAACAATGTACCACTACCTTTGTAGGGCTCATGGGGGGGGGGGGTGAGTTGTTATTGGTTGTTTTCGGAAAGGACTCTGGAGTTGGCCATGCATTTCTGAGGTGGAAGCCACAATTATTTGAAAGCTGAGGAAATACTCTTGAACTCATCAGGTAGTTGGATGATTGGCAGAAAAAGAATAAAGAGCCCATGAGAAATACATTTACAGTCCCAGTGTTCTCAAGTAGTAAAACAGAGGACAAAGGTCCTTGTTCATGCAATACTAACGCTATGCTCTACGACGGTCTAGGAACTACAATCGGTAGCCAGGAGAAGGATGTTTGTAGCCTAGCTAACGGCACTAGCCCCCACTCTGTTCTAAATGGTCTCTCTACCAGCTTAGCTGTCTCCTTTAATGTGGACATTTTCTAAGATGATCGTGAAACACAGAGTTATTCAATCAGCGGCTGATGGTAGAATACCCATCTCAGACCAATCTTTCAGGTAAGGATAAATCAAGGAACAGAACGAACGGCTTTTTCTTTTTCAGGGACAGATTGGTTGCACTCCAGCCCCTGTGTGTTAAGCAAGCACTCTACCACTGAGTCACACACACCCAATCCCCTCCCTCTTTCCAAAGGCAAGCTGGCCAGAGCACACAGTGCTTGAAAGTAGTGATTCTCAAAGCGGGGGTTCTGGGAGCAGCTGCCTCAATCTCACCTGGGACCTTGTTAGAAATGCAAATTATTGGACCCCACCCTAGCCAGACCTACTCAAGCAGAAACTCTGGGGGTGGGACCCAGCCATCTGCATTACTTAAAAAAAAAAAGAAAAGAAAAGAAAGAAAAAAAACTCTCCACATGACCGTGTTTGCAAGAATGTTGAGGAAGCAGCGTTTTAAACCCAAATTAAAAGAGCTGCACTCAATGATTCTCGCCAAAGTTCCACATCTTTCCTAAGTCTCTAAGTGAGGTCCGAACAAGCCCTAAACACTACAGTCCCCACCTCTGAGAGCTGAGCACCACACCTCCCTCTACTCTCTCCAGGAGGCTCCGGTTGGGGTGGGCTGATGCTTCAGAGCTGAGCCCCACAAACTCATCTGCTTCCCAGCAGGAGATGCAGAAACACAGAATCGGGGACACGGGGGGGGGGGGGGGGGATATGGACAATCTTTGAATTAATAGATTTTACTGAAATCCATCAATTTTAATTTTGCACTTTTGGAAGCCAACCCAATATTTAGTACTTTCAAATCATCACGTTACAAGCAATCATCAAAAGAAAACGCTTAATTAATAATAAATCTTTTCAGGGCATTGCTCGCTGGCAGCACAGCTCTGAATGTACTGACAGAGGGCAGCAGCCGGAACCCCACCGCTGGCCCATGTGCCCACAAGCTCATTCCTATTCCCTGACCCCCGGGTCCCTACCCGACCTGCCTTGCAACACACGCACTCCTATCTTTTAGTCACCAACACAAGCATAATTCCAGACTGTTCGTGGCATTATTGAGACCTTATATTTCCAAGTGACCTGAATGTTTTCCAATTCTATTTGCCGGTGCATGCAACAAAACTTATTTTTTCTACCTCAAGAAGGACAGAAAAATATCACAGCATTAGAGGCCCAATATCATCTTCCGGTATCTCCCACCACGAGCCAAACCTCCATGCAAAGAAAATGCCAAGTCCCCTCAGTAACTTTTCTCACTTTAGATTTCTGCACTCATCACGACCTATGCCACCCACGTAGTCATGTGCCGTAGCGGTGCAGACTGTCTCCAACATCTCAAAGGCTCGAAAGCTATTTTTAAAGCCCAAATACAATCTAGGCTGCTCTTGTATAAGACACTTTTTAAGGAAAAAGAAAGAAAGAACACGGCGATTTCTATGTATGTGGGCAGTTAGCCAACTCACCAAAAGATTGAATGCAGCTGTCAATAAGATCATCCAGGCTGGCCCCTTTGGCCAAATGTCCCAGGGACACCATCATTCGGAACTGGGTGATCTGGGCCAAGCTGGGCTGGGCAGGGAGAGGGCTGGTGACTGATTTGGCCTCTAGTCTTGCTTTAGGGCCAGCTCTGGAGCCATGGGTAGGTTTCCTGGGGTGGGGGGGAAAGAGAGATTCAAGTTAGGAGAGACAGAACAGCTGGGGGTCTCCCTGGCAGCTCCAGGCTCTGGAGACAGAGGGAAGAGGAGACAGGGCAATGAGTCCCTGAAGCCTGGCTGGTAGAAGGCATACCCCTCCCACTTGGCAGAAGCACTGAACGGACTGGTTGGCTGTTAAAGAGACATCTCCCCAGAAAATGACAAGGTGAGATTCCCTGGCAGCAACAGCTTTCTCCCCACTGATGAAGGGCCTACTCTATGCTGCTGTCTCTCTTCCAGCAGGGGAGAGGCAGAGAGAGACTGGACATTGGCAGCCCTTAGCTTCTAGCTGCTAGGCTACGGACTTGGAGTCTGAAGGACTAGTACAGTTGCCTCATTGTCATCTGGTTTCATTCAGTTGAGCACTACCTAAGATGCCTAAGGGCAGGGGCCCTCGGAGACACCCTTAAGGGCCTTGCAGTAGAATTCAAAGACTCAAGGGTGGTGGTAACGGTGGTGACATTTAGATTTCTCAGCCAGCTCTGCTTTTCTTACAAATCTGGATTGGTTTAAATAAATAGTTTCATTTTTGATAACACAAGACATCACTATGAATCATTTAGACCAGTAAACATTCTCTGAAGTCCTTTCTTGGGTCCTTAATGAAGAGAAAAGAGGGGAGGGGTTGGCTCTGAACTGAATTGCCTGCTGTAGAGCTGAGTGTAAAATAGCTATTTGCACTTGGAGGTGGCTTAGGAGTCCGGTGGATCTTCATCTGCTCACGCTTAGCTTCACTGGGGATGACCTGTTTGATACAAGTCACTCTGTAAAGTGTCTTACGCAGTGTGTTTTAGTTCCCCCTATTAAAAAACACACAGAGACCCACATCTATAACCTTTGAAGGTTCAGTAATGAAAGGTGGTGTTGCCGATCACTTCTTTGGCATATACCTGGCCATCCTCTTTCTGTTGCACCTTTGGCTAATTTATAGTTTACTGTCAAAGACGACAAGTGAAAACCACTCTAGAACTGGAGCACATATTATACGCATAAACCAGCATCGATAAACCAAGTACTTAGACCCTGAGTAGGACATGGCAGTAGGCCGGGGGAGACCACGGGGAAGGAGCCTTTGGAACTACCCTGTAAATTCTACCACGTGTCTGCTGCACATTAGTTATTCTTGTATAAAAGCATCGGGAGTTCCTTCATACAAACAGCTCTAGTAGGAGAACCTAAATAAGACAGTGAGTGCAACCACATAACTTCTAGGTCAATGTCTAAAGAGTGCTGAGCTCAAGAAACGTGATGTTCTCTGAGGAAGGAAAAGCAGTTTCCAGGGACTCTGTGGAAAAGCTTCTCTAACCAGGTGAAAACCTCACTCAGAAGGGGCCAACCATATGCTCAGTTAAAAAACAAACAAACAAACCAAAAAACAGAAGCAACAAACAAACCAACAAACACCGCCTGGACACACCTGGGTGTGGAGAAACCAGCTTGCACAGAGACAGCACTCTGAACACAGGCCACACTCCAGGGGACAGTTCTGTTTGCACTTTAGAACATCATCTAATGTGTTCTAAATGCGGTGTGCATGGGGCTCTGTTCCAAACTGAGGTGGGAACGATGAAGCCTAGTTATCTGGTTGCTGGGAACCTGCTAGTCTAAGCCACCGACACCCAAAGGAGACTCAGGTTGGGGCTGGAGAACTCCATCAAATTCTTGGCCATCACTGATTTTTATTCAGGCCCTGAGAGAGTAAGATCAGTGTCTGAGAACAAAATGGTGCTTTGAAAACACTAACGGCCCTCACCAAGCGAGTTTCCATGCTCCAGTGACATGGGCATCTGCACTGTGTCTGAAGCTACAGCCCAGAAAGATGCTACCATTTGATGTGGAAACTGAGTCTTAACCATTCTGAGGCTGTATATGGGCTATCTCGGGAGGCTAGTACCTGGGCTCTCTCTGGCACGATTCATGTGATAGGCATTTCTGGGGGGAGCCTGTGTGCTTACCACCACCCTGGTATTGGTGAGTAGATTGTCAAGGGACTGAAAGGGTTTATTCAATGTACAATAAAAGTCAGCTCCTTCAGAAAGATGGCTGATCATGGCGAGGTGACATTTTGTACAGCAGGCCCTTGGAATGGTCCTCAGGACCTGAGAACTGGCCGGTCTCTACACAGTCCTCTTCCAAACACCCACAGATACACGACAGGGGCATGTCTGGCCACAGGTACGGCAGCAGGCTTCCTTAGCACCACGCCACACTTCCTAGTTTGGCTCTCTTCCCTCCCTAGGAACAATCACAGCTATCCAAACCTGGTCCAGGGCTAAGAGATTCAGAGGGCATGAAAACCCAGGGAAGGGAACATGTCAAAAGCCAACGGCGCCCTATGGGTTGCAGATACTTCCTCTGTCCAGGCTCTTGACTGCTTGCCTGGAAAACTTTCAGGTCATGTTTCTCACTTGGCTTTCTTCCTTTTTTAAAATATATATATTTTTAAAAAAGAACTTGTTTTTTGAGACAGGCTTACTATGCAGCCTAGTGGCCCAGAACTCTCTACCTTACATCAGCCTTCTTTCTGGGTGCTAGGATTTGCAAGTATGCCTCATCACACCAGGTTAAAAAATATTCCTGCCATCCCACCAGGATGCCCCAAAGAAAACAAAAGAAATATCTTAAATAGTTTTCTTTAATGATGCTAGGGACCAAATCCAGGGCTGTCATATGTCAGGCAAGCTTTTTTTTACTGAAATACTCCCCCAGCACCTCCCCGCTTCCACCCTCCTCCCTCTCCCCCCACCTCCTGGTAGAATGGTTATAGATAAGGATTTAGACTGGTAGTTCTCAACCTTCCAAATGCTGTGATCCTTTAATACAGTTTCTCCTGTTGTGGTGACCTCCACCTATAAAATTATTTTGTTGATATTTCATAACTGTAATTTTGCTACTGTTGATCGTAATGTTAATGTGTGACCTACAGGACTTCCTGATTTACAGCTCCAGGGGGTTTAAGACCCACAGGTTGAGAACCACTGATTTAATACAGTACTTTATCATAGGAAGCTTTGAGAGCGTTTTAGCCATCCCCAGAATGAACAGCTGCTAATTCTACAAAGGAGTGTTTTAAAAGGCAGTAGCCACAACGTTTCCAGTTGAAATTGTGAATTAAATAAAACAAGACAACAACAACATCTTGAAAGAAACACATTCACTTGAAGATCTTTTTTTCAGTCCTGTAGTGGCTAGCTCGCACCACCTCCCACCCCCACAGCGTGCCGAAGGAAGTTTGAACTGGTTTGGGAGATTTGGTCTCCAGGCACAGATATCCTTAGGACAAAGGAGGAACAAGGGAGACAACCCCTGGTCTGCATAGAAGGAAAGGGGGCTTTCACTGGTCACTTCTGCTGAGCTCACCTTCTAGTCCTGCCCCACGCTGTCCACAATACAGAGTTAATTTAATGGACAGATCCACCTCAGAGTAGTGCCAAGCGATGCTGAGGACCCTCAAGATGACACACTCAGGGAATTAGAATGGGCATGGCTATATACATAGGTCGGGCATGGTGTGCTCATATGTGAGACCACGTGAACGGCGCTGTGAAGGACACAACCTTCTCGGCTCCAAATAAGGAGAGCGGTATCCAGGCAGTTGCGGGACTCTTGTGCTTTGAGGGCAAAAGCTAAATTCCTTTTGACCTCTTAAAGTCCCCTTAGTGCTTCCAAGAGCCGGACTGTTCATGGTCACTCTTCCTTCACTTTCTGTCATTTCAAGATTCTCCCAAACATCTTTCTAGAGAATGGGGGGAGGAGTGCAGTTCGCAGACCACTGATTTGGAAACTTTTTTTTTTCTTAACGGGCAGCCAAGCCAGCACTGCCACCTCCGCTTGCAGCCAGCCATTGCTGTGGGTCGCTCCAGAAAGGCCTGGAGAGTCCACCAGATGGCGCTTCCCGCGCCCCGCGCCCGCAGCAGGTGCCAGGGGCTCAGAAAGTATGCGAGTGGGAGTTCGGGGTGGGGGGTGACCTGCCGAAGAGCATCCACGGGGGTCGACTGTTGTGGGCGCTGGGTAGGCGAAGGCTTGGGCCCAGACCACTCCATATCTAACCAGGATATATGGCCTTGCCACCTCAACAGCCCTAACGCTCTCTTTCCTCCTGGTCCAAAGTGCTGGGCTCCGGGGGTGTCTGCCTCACGCCTGTTCTCCCCCAACCTCAGTCCTGACCCGGCTCCCTGGTCTCCGGCCATCGTCCACTCCGGGAAGCAACTGTTCTGGGACGGAGTCGCCTAGTCCTCCGAACCCGCGCCTTACCCACTGGGAGAGGACCGCAAGGGACACCGTTCGGCTATCCCTCCCCACTAAAGATGCCGAGCTCCCCGAGGAGCCACAGCTACTCACCGCGGAGCCTCTCTCGCCTTGCCCAGGGTGCCCATGGCCGCGGTGCGCCGCTTGCCTGGAGTCGTCTCACCTGGAGCGGCGGGACCGGCTCGGCGGGGAGTGGCGCATCCTTCGGCCGCCGCCGGCCCTCGCAGCCTGGCGCCGGCCACTCTCGGAGCCAGGCGAGCCGACCCAGGCGCACCCGCAGGCACAAAGTTTGTGCGAGCGCGCTCCCTGAGCTCGCTCCCGCGCGACAGCGCGCGCGCGCTCACACACACTCTCGCACCAACCACCTGACAGGCGCTGATGTTATCACGAGGGTGGAGGAAACGTGGGGCGCCCTCAGCTCTTCTTCGAATCCTGCCCCCAGTACTCGGTAGCGCCCGGTTTAGGGCCTGAGCCGCCCTCGTTTCTTCCTTCGCCAGCTCAAGGCTTAGTTAGGTTCAAGGGCTTCAGAGTGAGCTGCCCCGAAATTGACCCAGCTTAGAGCCTTGCAGTTGAGTTGCTTCCACCCAAGGCCACGGGTACCCTGGGGGCTCTGCTGAGACCCCTTCCCGGATAGCAGTACTATCTTGTAGGTATCAGTGGGGGCACACAGTCGGGTCCAGACAGGGAACACAAAGCCCCTAAACCTGTGCACTTCATTCTCTTTGGCACATTTTACAAGAGGGGACATAGATGTGTGCACTGCTTCCTAGAAGAGGTGGTGAGCTCCGGAGGAGTGATCCGTGTGGGACAAGAGACAGCTGTTTGGAGTCTGTGGGTGTGGGTGGGATATGGGTGGCGGTGGGGGGGGAGTCAAGCGGGGGATGGAAGTCTGGGGGAGGGGGCTTTCTGACAGTGCCAGTGTGCCAGCAGACGTGGCCAAGAGGGTAGACCTACCAACTACCATGACAATGTTGGTAATAACAGCAGCTAATGCTGACACAGTGCTGACCTACGCGTTTCCACACACTACCTCGTTTAAGCCACCCCCCAAATGCAAAGAGGTGACTACCTAAGAGCTAAAGAACATCAGGTCTCACAGCCAGTAAACAGAAAAAAAGAGGTGGCCCAGACAGAGACTGCCTGGCACCTCTGGGTCCCTGTTGGACTGGCCTAATAACACACTCCTTATCGTCACATCCCATAATCTTCCCAGTCACAACGTTCCGGACTTTAAGAACTCCTTCTGCTATATCTCATGTATTTCCTTGTATTTATGTGCCATGCTGTCCCAGAAAAGAATTGAGGATCATTTACAGGAATACATAACCTACAAAAAAGGTAAAAATAAGTATGTGTATATGGGGGGATAAGGATGATAAGATGGGGTCAGAATTAACATTATTCTAAAAATTATGTACCAATATATACTTACACATTTGGGAAACAGAATTCAATATACACTTGCTTCAAGTGTGCCACATCCAAGAGGAAGGCCTGCTCTAAAAATCACGTCCTTACATAAGAAAGAACAACAACCACAGAAAAGTTTCAAAAATCTTCAATTCTTGCCACAGAGATTGGGATGGATGAAGTTTCTCCTGAGGATTCTCCTGGTTATGGCTACCTCGGGGTCACACGGGATGAGGGCAGCAGAGTGCAGGCTGGTTCCTGTGAGGGCAGTCCTGGACAAAGGGAGGGCCTCGCCTTACTCTTCTCATGAGGATGGATACCTGTGGCCAGTCAAGAAAACACTCACCTGAGACCTCCCATGACTTTCTTCTGTCTGCTAAGACCTGAGCAACCTGCCTCCCCCAAACTCCTAGAAATCATGGCGGCTCCATCCCCCTCTTCATCTCCTGTTATGAGTTAGTGCACTGGAGAGCAAAGGTCTGCTTTTTTTGTACCCTCATCTTGCCCATTTTGCTACTGCTTTCGCCGTTCCGATCTGGTACGGACACTGCCTCTGGAGCAGTCAGCATTCATGGGGGGGGGGGTCTTTCTTCCCACCCTCTCTGAGGTCATTCTTCCTCTTCTTACTTAGGGGTTCTTAATGAAGATCCCTTGCTCAGGTGAGAGACATAATGTGTGACTCCTTTGCCATCGTACCCACATTTTTGTATATGCTCTTCCTGAGGAGATGATTTTACTTTCCTTGGCTTTTCTGTATGACCTACACGTCAATGAGGTGTTTTCATTTTCTTCTTTGGCTTCAACAAGACCCACAGGCCTCCTTTGAGTGTCTACACTTAGCATCTAATAGAGTCACCTTCCCCTCCACTACTCCCCTGAATTGTCACTTCATCTCTGTCCCCCAAACTACAAACTGGAGTGTTTTCCCATGGTTCCTCACCAGGACAAAAGTCGTAGACTTGTAACTGGCCTTCCTAATTTTGAGATCTCCTTTCTCTGATTTTTTTTTCAGGTCCTTCCCATGGTTATATCACTGTGTTATCCCTCCGCTTCCAGACTTTAGGAATTCCCCATCACCTAGAAAATAAGGTTTGGACATCATAAGCTTTGCAGCCTCCTGGCTGGAGGCATCCGGTAAGCGATCTCATAGACTGAACTCCGCTCACTCCTGAGAGCTGCTCCTTGCTGCACCCTAGGAAGCAATGTGTTTGCCTGGGTGCTTGCTGCTGCCTCCCCTCTCTCTTTGCCTGGTAAACACACAACGTAGATTTATACCCAGGTTATCTAGGACACCAGGTCACCCTAGAGGGCAGATAAGAAGACGGCACACAGGCCTTTCTTCAGACCTGGCCATGTTTGGGGAATCTGCATGGCGTTGCCTAAGACTTAATCACCCTCCTAAGATGTAATTGCTAGATGCCTCCCTGGTGTCATATGCTGAGAGTCTGGGAGAGAACAAGATGGGCAAGGTCCTTGTGTTCATGAGCTCACGTGTCTAGCACATGGACAGTAACCAAGTCAGCATAACCAAGTCAGCAAGTAAACAAATATGTGAAGTAGGCTGTGGCTTTAACCCTTTCCTGTCCAGGAACTGCCAACAGCGCCAGGACACCTCTACCCTCATGGAGATACGTCCACGTGTCCTGGTGGAGGTCTCCGCATGATCCTATGTCCCAGCGAAGGACTCGTGGGCCAGCGTGCCCAGGCACTCAAGCCCAGAGGAGAGGAAAGAGAGGGAGAATGGCATGGAATCGGGTTATGTCATCCTTTGCCGGCCCCGGTTGTCCCAGAGGCAGGGATGCTTAGTCTCATTGTTTGTGTGATTGTGATGGCTGTTCTACAGTTTATTGATTTGTTTGCTTGTGTGTATGTTTGCTCATCACGCACGTGCCTGATGTCCTCGGAGGTCAGAGGGTGTTGGAGCCCCTGGAACTGGAGTTATTGAGTACTTGTGAGCCCCTATGTGGGTGCTGGGCACCAAACTCAGGTCCTCTGCAAGAGTAGTAAGTGCTCTTAACCACTGAGTCATTGCTCCAGCCTCTGACCCATGGGTTTTTATTTTATGTATTGACTTCTTAATTTTTTTTTAACATAATGTATTTTGATCATATTCTTTCCCCTACCCCAACTAATTTTAGATCCTACCACGCCCTCTCCACCTAAATTCGTGTTCTTTTTCTCTATTTAGAAAAAAAGGAAAACAAACCAAAAAGACCAAAAATAACAAAACAAAGACGCACACAAAAATCATGGAGTCTATTTTTGTGTTGGCCTCTACTCCCGAGCATGGGGCCTGCTCAGTTTACTCTACTGGTGAAAACTGGTTTTCCTTCTCCCAGAAGGCACCAATGGCAAACAGCTTTTTGGTTAGTGCTAGGTCTTCGAACTCACTTCCCCGTCTTTGTCCTGAGATTTTTCTGCGGCTTGGGTCTGCACACATCTCACGCATGCTGTCATGGTCTCCAGGGGCTCATCTAGGCTTCAGCTTTGCTGTACCTGGAAGACGCTCTTCCTTCGGAGTCACCACGGTCCCTGGTTCTTGCAAAGTTTTCACCTCTTTCACATAGCTCCCGGAGTCTTGAGAGGAGGACTTTATATAGAGGAGAACTTTGATATAAAGGTTGGGTTTAGAGCTGAGTGAGTGCTCCAAAGGGTCTCACTCTCTGCACATTGTCAGTTGCAGATCCATAGGTTTGTAAGCACGGTACAGTCTCGCTGTGGCTCACCTCAGACCGGGGCCAGGAGGCGGTCTCCATGAGAGGTGCTCCTTTGCTTCTGTCTTTCAGACTTCATCTTTGCATACTTCAGAAGACCCAGGGAGTCTCTGTCCAGAGAGGGGCTTGGTACGCTCCACTGCTCCAGGGTATCTTCTCCAAAGAAGTGGTTTTGTTTGTATGTTTGCGTTTAAAGAGATCCTTTGGAGGCCAAACTGGTCTTAAATTTGCTACATAGCTGACCTTGAGCTTTGGATTTCTGATCCTTCTGACTCCATCTCCAGAGTGCTGACTTTACAGGCACCTACCGATATACCTGGTCTATTCAGAGCTCAAACAATCTAGACAGTCATTTTACCAACCCATCTATTCCCAAGTCTTCACGGGGACAGGGGCGGGGGAGCGGTAATGAAGGCCATTGCATGTATTATGTTAGACCACCCCAGGTACAGATCCTAAATGTGGAAACCCATTCTTGTCTTTAGGTGCTTTGAAGACTGCTGTCTGAGTCTGTGAACTTCTCTACTAGAGTCTGGTAAATTGTATTTATTTACCCTGCAGAACGCATAGGCAGAAACAGTGTCTCTAAATAGTCTCAGGTTTGGTCTCAGTATCTTTGAGCATGCTAACACAATAAACACATGATATTGCAATACACTCTATAATAAAATGAAGAATAGAATAAATGCTATATATGATACCAATACCATACCATACCATACCATAGGTCTCAGGCTGTCTATTCTTGGAGAGACATCCTGAAGGGAGAGAACAGAGGAGGGCCGGGACCTGACTTCTGCTTTAGCAGACACCCCCCCCTTTGTACAGGCACAGGTGGGAGGAACTGGGAGAGGTGCCCCTCATGGTACTAACCCGGTGCATCCACTTTATTCAAGCAGGAAACAAACAACATCAGCTTTTTGTTACCAAGGAATGAATTTAGTGGTTAAAAGTATGAGTTTAGACCGAACGTGACTCTCGTCTGTAAGATGTCTTAGTTAAGTGACTCCAGGTGAGCCTCTTCTTCATAATGGGCTCCATGCTCACTTGAAGAGTCTTCAAAGAATCAGAGCATACAGCATGAACTTTGCCCCGGATGCAGTACTGTTAGTGCTGTGACTGCCTCCTCTATGGCAAGGGTGGGTGTTGCCAGAGTGGATGCTTCGTACCCTGGCAAGCGTCATGTTCACACCCATGGGACACCCCCTCCACTTGTTGGCTGAGGAAGGGCCCCTTTCTCGGAGGAACTTAGATCCGGGCTAAGTGACACCTAGGGTCAGGAACAGTGTGCTGAGCTGGAAGGGAGAGGACATCAAAGTGGTGGGTGGGGGGAATATGCAGAGGTTAGGGAGAGCCAGTGAGTGCTGAATCACAATATTGGGGGACCCCCCTACACACACACACACACACACACACACACACACACACACCACACACACACACACAGTGTGTGTATGTATATCAGTCTGCTTCTTCCGGACTTGGCAGAGGCTGGAGGTTCCACATCTTCAAGAGACTCCTCCAGCTCCTTTCATCCTCCCTCCCCTTTGGGTGTGATTCAGTTAACATACACCCTCGGGTTTGCTACTGGGTGCCTGGGACGAGGGGGACTGAGAAAGGGTTGAAGTGATTAAAATTCCACACCGGGCCCCTTTCCAGAGTACAGTCTAAGAGCAATGATTCCAAAGCTGAAACCAGTTTGGTCACACCAACAGTATTTTTAAAGCCGTGTCGCGTACCTCGCTGAACTGATTCTGCTTAACCACTTAGCACCTGCAAAGGTACATTGGCAAAAGCTGGAAAAAACCAGTTTATAGAAAGATTCAAGTGGCCAGGATCAGCCAAAGGATGTGGTTTTCTGGGTAAAAACAAAGCCAAACAAAACAAAACAAAAAAAACCCAAGCTGCTCAAGTCAATATACATTCAAAAAAAAAAGCATGCCATCAACACAGCATTGAAAGGAAAACACCCGGCAATTTGCAGACCAACTTGCCTGTGAGCAGCAGGGACAGGCGCTGCAGGTTAACGTGGGCAGGAATTGCTCAGACCGGGCTCATCAGCTGATGTCCTTAAGCTATGTAAGGGAACAGTTCCTTTGAGGGAAAGTCACCGTGTGTGTGTGTGTGTGTGTGTGTGTGTGTGTGTGTGTGTGTGCGCGTGTGCACGCATGTGTGTGTGCTCACATGTGATGTCTAGAAAAAGATGCCCGGTATCCTGTAGCTTTTCCCTCCACTTTATTCCCTCAAACAAGAATCTCTCACTGCTGCTGGGGCTTTCCTTTCTGGCCAGAGAGTTCCTAAATCCTCTCATGTGCACCCTAAATCACAGGCACTTCACTGGACGGTGAAGACCAAAATTCAGGTTGTAACGCTTGGACAGGTACCCCAGCTCAGGGCCGGGTCCCCCCCCCCCCACACACACCGCTCATTCTCTTAGCCAATGAAGCCTGAAGGAGTCAATTTCACACCCAAAGACAATGACAGACGCGAGTTTACTCCTTGATTTTGACATTGACATTCTAAACAGCCAATTCCACTGTGCCAAAGTGTGCCCATCCTGTGTAGACTTGGGGTTCTTTCGCAGAGTCAGTGCAGGGCTGGATCGTGCAAATCAGGACTGCACTGTTCAGGGGGGAAGTGCTGAATGGTCGCTGCAGTTGTTGCAAGAGTAAGTCAAGACTGATCTGCATGACTGCCTCGCGTGCAACTGGCTCAAGTATTTTGGTAGAAAAAACTTCTCACTATCACTCCCCAACACACGTACAAAATTCAACGTACAAGGAAACACTACTGTTTTGTTTGCTTTGTTTCTTTAATTTTTTTTCTACCCCGTATTATTTTAAACAAAAAATGCCAGAAAGCCTTCATGACAGCTTCCCAGAGTGGATGGAGACCCGCACTTGACCGGGCATCAACTAAGTGTCCAGTCATTGATCATGCTCGTTAGTCAGTACAAAAAAATAAAACACAGCCATTGGCTGTGAGGGGTGTGATCGCTGCCGCCGTGAGGGGTGTGATCGCTGCTGTTGTGAGGGGTGTGATCGCTGCCACCGTGAGGGGTGTGATCGCTGCTGCCGTGAGGGGTGTGATCGCTGCTGCTGCTGTGAAGGGTGTGATCACTGCCGCTGTGTGTGATTCTCAAGAGCCTCTGAAGTGAGAGCTACTCCCAGGGGACTGCTACCCCTGCCAGATCCTAATTTGGCCCATGCAGGTGTGACCCCACTGTGCTGTTAGTTGCTGCGATATTGTTAGTTTGTATCTGGGATGGGGGGTGTGAAAAATCCGGGAGAGGCTTATGCTGGGCACATGAGCTAACCAAGTCCTGGATAGCCAATGCTGGTAGTTGCTTAAAAGAGACCCTTGTAGAACTCAATGAGGCTGTGGCTTTTGCCTGGTCATGTGGCAAGAGGAAGAAAATGGAGGAGTGGACACAAAGTGGGAGATGGTATCACCTTGTGTATCTTAAGACCGCCCCCCCAAAGCCCCTCCAAACTCAGCATTGGGCTTTTTTTTCCATAAAAATTCAAAAGCACCTTTTGTAAGTACATTGACATAAAGGTAAATGTAATCCAGATTGTGCTCATTGTTAAATATTGTGTGTGTGTGTGTGTGTGTGTATACATGTGTGATGTGTATGTTTTTGTACATGAGTACAGGAACGCTGTATGTGTGTGGAAGTCAGAGAAAAACCTTGGCTGTCAGTCCTTCCTTACTGCCTTATTTGGGACAAGGTCTCTTTGTTGTTCACGACTGTGTAAACTGAGTGCTGGCTCCTGATCTCCGGGGGATTCACCTGTCGCTATTGCTCATTGTGTCAGAGAGGGGCTGGGACTAAAGACAAACACCCACACTCTTCCCAAGGGCTCTAGGATTTGAACTCAGGTCCTTACGCTTAGGTAGCTAATGCTCTGCTCAGCGTGTCCTCTATGCAGGCTGAAGTACACGTTTTGTCTGTTTATGAAAGTAGTGAAGTCGAAACACTTTTCTGTGGGTGCTGTGATTGCTGAGGGTCCTGGGCACTGAACCTGCCTGGCAAGTGTGCCTGGCAGCTCGACTTGCTCCTTCGTGGAGGCGAGGTGCTCTCATTTGGCCTCAGAAGGGTTGTGACTAGTGAGTTTAGAGGGGAGCCACGCTCTGGTCCCCTTGGACTCCCAGGAAGGAGAAATAGAGAGCAGTTAGTGGGATATGGTGGGCAGGGGAGAGCTTAAGACACACACTCTTTTATTTTTATATATTTTATTGTCTTGAGACATGGTCTCATGGTCCCAGGCTGGCCTTGAATTCAATATAGACCTTGAGTTTGTCTTCCTGCTATCATCTCCCAAATGCTAGGATGACAGGCCAGCGCCCCCAAACCTATCTTGTATCTTCTTTAAGTTGGGGGCTCTAGCAGGGACGTTTTAGAACAGTGACTCTATTTTGTAAGACAGTATGAGTGCGTGGGGACACTAGAGAGTGGGTAGTCATTCAGCCTTACAGAACTCCAGATAATGACATGGATTCCTCAGTTGACACACACACACCGTCCCGGAGGGGGACACTGTACACACATGAAGAAGAAAAGAACTTGTTCAACACAGTTTTGCCTTGAACCTAAAAACTTCTCATTAAAAATAAAAAAAAATATTTTTAAAAAATCCCAACACTCCAAAGATTGAGGCAGGAAGACAATGAGTTTGAGGCCAACTTGGGGTACATAGTGAGACCCTGACAACATGTAAACAAAGAACCCCCATCACAGTCCAAGCAAATTAGAGGCTCAAAGTGCAGTGAAATACCAGAGACTCCCATTTAAAGGGGCCCAAAGAGTCGTACCTGCCCCACAGCTACCTGCCGGCATATCAACTCGTAAGTGCTTGTCCTGGATCACCCATATGTCTCTCCTAGTGTGACGAGTTGTTCCATGTCCCACTCGGAGCTGTTACACCAGAGGGCCAAACAGAAAGGACATCGGCAATCCTGGACGATTGAGGAAGTCAGCCACACCATCAGGCGAAATGAGTAAGAGGCCAAACCAAACAAACAAACCTCAAAGACTGGCTGCATGTCAGTTCACCCTAACCTGGGTGCTGTGATGGAGCAGAATATTTTAAAATAAGTATTCACTTATTAGTAATTTATTTAAAACACTTGATTGACTCTCCTTGTTTTCTGTTTCTCTAGCCCTCATGACTCCTGCACAGCTGAAGCTGTTCTGAGGAAGGCCTGTCTATGACCTCACTCATCCGCACAAAATGCTGTGTTGATTTTTAGTTGTCATGGTCCCTGCTTTGTAGCTGAGGAACTTAAGACTTAGGAGGAGCTGAGTCACTCATATGAACACAGATTGTGAGAAGCAAATCGGGAGCACAAGCTGATCACCCCTCTGCTATGGCAGTCACTCATGACAGCTTAGATTCTGTATCCAAAACGTTTGAACATGTCGGCCATTAGTCATCAAAAGTACTGCGTAAGAAAAAGGGATAAGTGACCAGATGTAAACAGATGGTTGGTGGTCCCAGCAAAGTGCTAACCTCTGAACTGTCTTACCGACTAGAAGTTTCTACCCTGAGCATCATGGAGGCCAGGATCTTGGCTCACTTACAAGCTGTTCCTTGCCCTGTCTCGAGCGCCAAGCATCTCTACAGTGGCTAAGAAGAATCACTACTCCAGACTTCTCTTGGCCTTGCCACCAAGTTTTCGCTTTCACATCTGAGAAGCGAAAGCAGAAGTGTTCGCAGTGCGCCCTTGTGTGCTGGTTGGGGTCATGGGCTAGTGTAATATATCAGTCTTCCTAGGACAGGCCCAGGGCATGCTCTCCGTCTGTCTCTCTTTCTCTCCGGACCTCCCCCTCTCTCCCCATTTTAAAACCCAGATTGGGCCAGAAGCACGTTTTTGCTACCATCTCTTCCCCATGATTCTTTTCCTGAAGGCTTTGGTCTATTCCAATAGGAAAATGGAAATTCTTAGATGGAGTGACTTGGGTCTTAATACTTGGGTATTGGGTCTTTCTAATAACGGCCCAAGAAGTTTTACTCTTTCGTTTGTTTTGTTTTTTGAGACAGGATTTCTCTGTGTAGCCCTGGCTAACCTGGAACTCACTCTGTAGACCAGGTTGGCCTCTAACTAGGAGATCCCCTTGCCTCTGTCTCCTGAGTGCTGAGATTAGAGGTGTGTGTCACCACTTCCCGGTAAGTTTTACTTTTTAAGCTGTTTCTGTAACAGCGTTTTAGCACTTGAGTGTGCATACCCATAACCACACAGCCACAACCTCCCTCATTACTCCCACACACAAAGAGGAGAAGGAAAGAGAGAGAGAGAGAGAACATATGTATGTATAATGTATATAATTTATTCTGATGACCAAGCTGTTACTAGAATTGTGCTCTGGATATCAAAATCTATTTTAAACAGGTATGAATATTTTTTGAGGTCCTAACACAATTTCAGATACTTGGTCTGACCCGGTTCAATTAAAAATGAATGCCCATCTAGAATCCTCTTTTCTTTGTCCCTCATGTATCCAGTCAGGACCATTCTTTCCCGCAATGGCCTAAACGTATGCACTCAGCATCTTCCTCCTTGTTCTTCTGCACATCCTGCTTGCAGCTTCTGACTCAGATCTGACCCAGGACAGGGGAGCCCTCCATCCACTGCTAACTCCCAGGACGGGGGAGCCCTCCATCCATTGCTGACACCCAGGGCGGGGGAGCCCTCCATCCACTGCTGACACCCAGTAGCAGGGAGCCCTCCATCCACTGCTAACCCCCAGGACGGGGGAGCCCTCCATCTACTGCCGAAGTTCCTTCATGAGACTCAGGTCAGAGGCTTCTCTTCATCTCAGCTGTGCCTCGATGCTCTTTTACCCTTTTAGGGAACTTGTGTCTCATTTTTCACTTTTATTTTCTATCTAGGGTGGATACCTGGCCCCTTAGCCAGTTAAGCAAGCACGCCTCAAACCTTTCTCTGAACTCCAGCCTCTACAAAGAGCAGTCATGTGGAAAAGCATCCTGGTACGATTGGAAAAGACAGTAGAGAGAAAACTGGCCCGCAGCAGGCGACGTGCCTATGTTTTAGTCTTGCTAAAAAGAAGCATGCTATGTCCAGGATCCCAGGACATGATGTAGTGGCATTTCATTTGTATTTCAATAAATAAAGCTTGTCTGAAGATCAGGGAGTAAAACAGCCCCACTGGTCAGCCTTACAGACCAGACAGTCGTAACACACACCTTTAATCCCAGTAGCCGTATTAGTTTGCCATAGAAACTGGGTGGTGCATGCCTTTAATCCCAGAACTAGAGAGGAATACAAAACGGGAGGAGACAGCTCTCAGACACAGTTCATTCTGAGATTCCTGGAGGCAGGATCACCTTTTAGACTGAGGTAGAGGTAAGAGCCAGTGGCTGGCTGCTTTGCTTTTCTGAACTTTCGGTTGAACCCAATTTTTGTCTCTGAGCTTTTATTAATCGTGTTTCAAAATGAGTGAACCTGTGCCTCTCACATTAAGTGATCAGTAAAAATCACTTCTCTAGCTAAGACTCGTAGATTTGCTGTAGTGTCTTGAAGGCAGGAGTAGTTTGAATTGCCTGAAACGGACAACCTGTCTCAGTATTTGGAATGCTGTTAACTTTCGTAAGGCGGTGACCATCTGAGACCTGGGACAGGTTTCTGGGAGTCGGGAGTGACTCCCAGAGAATTTACATTTCAGATCCTGATGTCT
Organism: Microtus pennsylvanicus; assembly: GCF_037038515.1. Lineage (NCBI taxonomy): Eukaryota > Metazoa > Chordata > Mammalia > Rodentia > Cricetidae > Microtus > Microtus pennsylvanicus. Next base: position 95,598,888 of record NC_134580.1, read on the forward strand.
CCGGTGGAGGTTTCTCCCTCTGAACTGTAAGAGATCATCAGGTGACTTGAGCAGGACCAGAGTGAAAGGAAAACATGCCAGGGAAGTATCTAAACAAAAAGCCCTTCCAGTCCCGGGGTTCAGAAGGTCACTCTGTACTAAATCAAAGATGCTTGTTTGCAGAGAGAAAGCACAGACAACTGCCTTTTGGAATGCAGGAAGAGCTGCACTTTGAGTGACAGGCCAGCCACCATTAAAGATGCCTAGTCCTCACTGTCAAGCACACAGCTCACCGATGGAGAAAGGGAGTGGGGGCAAGCCTTGTCTTGTTCTCTGCTGATATTCTGATCTCAGACCCCACGAGGGCCATGGTTGTCATTACCAGAACATAGCAGGTGGAGGAAAGAGATATTCTAGGGAGGAACTGCACCAGGGAAAGAGTGCTAACAGCACCCCCTTGTTGTTCTTAAGTAGGTGTACCTCCAGATCTCAGTCAGGGTGGATGTGAAGAACGCAGGAAGGTCAAATTAATTCTCAAGTTGACCTTAAGAAATGAATCCATCCTGAGTGTAACAGGGGCATTGCTGGCATCCTGAGGGAGCCTGCACCCCATGGACAGCAAACTGGTTTGTGTGTGTGTGCGTGTGTGCGCACACACACATGTGAGTGTGTGTAGTGGGGGAGGAGGGTGGATTTGTGGTTCTGAGTATTCTTTGGGAACACAGTGACTGAACCCTTGCAGCTGGAGAATGACTGTCAGGGCAATTCCTGGCTTCCATGTCTGAGGATGGGGGAATCCCTCATCTTCCCACAGATTTGTGTACACAGTGCGGTAGTTCCTCTTAGGCTTCCCATTCCTGTGCAATGCACACATGAATCCTTCACCAGGCTCAGAGATAAGTGCCCTGCAGAGTGAGTCACTGACAGGTTTTGCCTTGCACCATGTCTTCAAAATCCAGCTTGGCCTTCTGACCAAGAGAACGTCTTGTTTTACCTGTAGAGATTACATCATAGGTGGGAAAGCGGCCGCCTTGCTTCAACTCCTTTGGAGCCGGTTTCCGGCAGGGATCTGAGGTGTCTGCCTTCATGACTGATGCACAATCTACAGCTGGATTTTCACACGTTGCCTCTTTAGTTATTTTGTCTCATTAAAAAGGCAGGAAGTCACATCATGTTTTTTTCAAAAATTGGCTTGTGGAAATTTCCCACATCTTAAACACAATTTCCATGGTGCTTCCTGTTAAGCTTTGTATCTGGCTTTCTAGCTGGGGAAGAAAATGCTCAGCTGGGCCCAGAACAAAAGTTTTAGTGCTGATCTTAAATATGTGATTTTCAATCAGGGGCCTAGAAAAATATACTGAAAATAATCATTTAAAAAACTTTAAATATAGATGTGAGCAATCTTCTGAATTTTGTGTCTTGTTTGGCTGAGAAAGTAATGTGTAAGATCATTGGTCAGGACTGAGGTGAATTTCTGGAGGAGACAGCTAGTCTCAGGCTATGGCCCTTCTTCTCCCGTTTCTTGGGAGATGCTCCAGCCAGGACAACTCCATACTAGCTACTAGGTCCGAGGCAAGAACCTCCCTAGGAATGGGCCATCAGACATGAGTCCTAGCGTTCATTCAGCTTCTACCTAAGGATTTTCTATTCAGAAGGTTGACTCATTCCTTCTCATGCTCCTCCTCTTCTTCTTCCTCATCTCACTCACTGGGTAAGTCCCTCATCCCTGACACCTTGGGTTTCTTATCTGGGTTCAGCATTGCTCCTCGTTGTCACCCAGCTAAATTTCCACTGCACTCTATGCTCTCAATGGGATAGGCAATATTTATCCACGGTCAACATTTGGGAGCCTGGGGATTCCAGAGGAATGAAGAGAAGCTCTGGAATTAAAATGATATGCATGAGGCAAGAGTTTATTCAGCCCAAGCACGTGATTGCTGGAGCAAATGGTGACCTACTGAGAAGAAAACAACCTTGGGGGACTCGCAAACTTTTAAAAACACTACCAATTATAGGTAAGTTCAGCAACATGGACCACATAGCATTCTGAAAGAATATTCAACAGGGGTATGTCCTAGGAAGGTAAGCCAATACCATAGAACTCCATATCCTTGAAGATACCCTGCAGACTTTTAAAAATGTGACATTCTGTTTCTTTTCACCAAGAAATTTAACCAGACGTCACAAAGTTAAGAGGCTTGGGGTGAGTGTGGCTCATGAATTTTTGAGGACCATATTTAGCATGATGTTCCTACATGTGAGTTTGCTGTTTAGGTTTGTGTGTGTGTGTATGTGTCTTTATGCGTTGGTTAGTGCCTGTATACATAAATGTGTTAAGGAAGCAGATAGGGAAATAAACAAGGTCCACAGACAAAGGATGATGAACCTTGGGACCTAAGCGGTTTCACAGTGTGGAAAAGAGGAGGAGGAGTCGGGGCCAGAATAACCACATCACAAATAGATCACTTACAAAATAATTATTGGAACCCTGAAGCACAGAGTTTCCGAGACAGTTATTTCTCTATTTGCATAATGCCTTTCAATTTTTGGTCAATAGGTAAAAAAAATGTCTTAAGGTTTGTGTCTCAAAACAAAAACTGTATTTTCTTCTTGACTTTTCGAACAATAAGAACAGCAACAAAACCCAACAGAATTCGACCAGTCTCCAGAACACAGCCATGGTCTGGGTTACCTGGGGCTTTGACTAATAGAGCCTTTCAATATACTCAACACGTTTCTGCTTTGTCTTTATTTTAGTCTTTGGTGCTCAGAGAGGAGAATATGCTTAAAAATTTTCTATAATGATTGGCATTCCACACTGTTGCAGCTATTTTTAGGTACTAAGAGCTGATCCCCCTAATTGTGCTTCCTCTGTGGTTCTCCTAAGGGATCTGAAGTGGGCCGTGTGTGCAGCTGTGTGGAGCACAAGGTGCCTGGGGCTAAGGAGCCATGGATCAGGGATGTAGGCTGAAGAACAATGTAGTCAAGAACACGTAGGCTCTTTTCTTTGTAGAGTAACCAGGTTTAGGTCTTTTGTTATAGCAGCAGGTAACTGACTAGTTCCGTCTTATTTCTTTTAGTTAGAACTGTAGTTTAGTATAATTGTTACAAACTATATGGGGCTGTTGAATACTTTGAAATATGGCTAGTATAATAGATATAAAAATATACAAAATATAAATGCAATATACACATCAACTCCTAAAGATTTACAGTGAAGTAATGGATGATAGATATCTCAATATATATTAAACTTTGACTCCATGTTGAAATCTTTTGAGTATACTTTAATTAAATGAAATACACTTTTGAAATTCATCTCACTTAATTTATTTTTAATCGAACCACTGGAAGAGTAAAACTTACATTCTATCTCTTTGGAGTGTGGCTGGTTCTAGAATGTGCCTCCCCCTTTTCCTTCATGACCATGAGACAATGAAGTGTTTATGACAGTTGTCTTTCCCAAGAAAGGGTTATTTCCAGGAAGGGGCTGGATGGAATGTTCTGGTAGGGAGCTCTGCATAACCTTTGCAAAGGGACCGTAAAATCCCCTCACTGCGGTTTCCTCCCGGTAGGCCGGTCCATTACCTTGACTTTGTTGTGACTTCCTTCCTGCAGACCCGAAAAGAAGAACTGCTGTTTGTCCCTGTAGTGTCTGAGGCTCTACACCCACTTTCACCTTCTTCTAATAGCCTGACTTTTCTTCCACAGCCCCTTGGGCACCGTGTGTGTGCGCGCGCGCGCGCGCGCGCGCGCGTGTGTGTGTGTGTGTGTGTGTGTGTGTGTGTGTGTGTGAGAGAGAGAGAGAGAGAGAGAGAGAGAGAGAGAGAGAGAGAGAGAGAGAGAGACTCATGGAGACAGGATGGCCATGAACATGCTATGAAGTTGAGGATGACCTTGCATTCTTCATCCTCCTGCCTCCCAATGTTGATCTTACGGGCACCGTCCTTGGCTCCTTTTTAGTTTTTTTTTTTAAATCTTTCTCTGTGCCTGCTCACTTTTAGATTCCTTCTCTCAGTCTGTATTTCGGGGGGATTAAAGTTCCTGAGAGGCCGGGCGGTGGTGGCACACGCCTTTAATCCCAGCACTCGGGAGGCAGAGGCAGGCGGATCTCTGTGAGTTTGAGACCAGCCTGGTCTACAAGAGCTAGTTCCAGGACAGGCTCCAAAAACCACAGAGAAACCCTGTCTCGAAAAACCAAAATAAATAAATAAATATATAAAGTTCCTGAGAGCTGTCCTAACCCTATCTTCAGATTCCCTGGACGTCAAGGTCCTAAATGATAAAGGTAGTATTTCAGGCCGCATGCCTGCCTCCTTTGACTCAGTCCCATCCCCACTAGGTTACAGGTGAGAGGCTAGCCCATGACCCTTCCAGGATCTTTATACATTCCAGCCTAACTCCCTTCCAGGGCTTTCCTACAATGTTCCACTAGGATTTTCTTTTTGAAAATGTTTCAGTTTTATTACAAAAGTTACTGTGTGTTTATTTGACTAAAGACAGAGAATGTAGTTAAGAAAAAGTCATTCTTAGTGCCAGCCTAGTCCTTAATAATGGGGTGGGTTGGCTGTTCCCAGAATGAACATCTTACCCTTTGGGTGAGTTTCCTAAGTGTGATAACACAGTATCCCACATTGTACAACTTAAAGCAACACTTTGTTGGTTCAGAGTTTGGTAGCTGATAAGTGCACTGTGGAGCAGGGATCAAGACATTTAACAATGATCTCCACCAGTGACTGCAGGGGAGAATCGGTGCTCCCCACCAGTGACTGCAGGAGAGAAGGAGTGCTCCCCACCAGTGACTGCAGGAGAGAATCGGTGCTCCCCACCAGTGACTGCAGGAGAGAAGGAGTGCTCCCCACCAGTGACTGCAGGGGAGAACGAGTGCTCCCCACCAGTGACTGCAGGGGAGAAGGAGTGCTCCCCACCAGTGACTGCAGGAGAGAAGGAGTGCTCCCCACCAGTGACTGCAGGAGAGAAGGAGTGCTCCCCACCAGTGACTGCAGGGGAGAAGGAGTGCTCCCCACCAGTGACTGCAGGAGAGAAGGAGTGCTCCCCACCAGTGACTGCTGGAGAGAATCGGTGCTCCCCACCAGTGACTGCAGGAGAGAACGAGTGCTCCCCACCAGTGACTGCAGGAGAGAAGGAGTGCTCCCCACCAGTGACTGCAGGGGAGAAGGAGTGCTCCCCACCAGTGACTGCTGGAGAGAATCGGTGCTCCCCACCAGTGACTGCAGGAGAGAACGAGTGCTCCCCACCAGTGACTGCAGGAGAGAAGGAGTGCTCCCCACCAGTGACTGCAGGAGAGAAGGAGTGCTCCCCACCAGTGACTGCAGGAGAGAATCGGTGCTCCCCACTAGTGACTGCAGGGGAGAAGGAGTGCTCCCCACCAGTGACTGCAGGGGAGAAGGAGTGCTCCCCACCAGTGACTGCAGGGGAGAAGGAGTGCTCCCCACCAGTGACTGCAGGGGAGAACAGATTGTTTGACCGTTTTAGCCACTGGCATTTCTTGGAGTGAAGGAGGGAAGCTTCTGGTGTCTTGTGGCTGTCATTCCTTCTTCCAGCTCTATGAGCAGAATCCAACGTCTGCCTCCGTGGTCACAATCCTGTCATATGCCACTTTTAGAGGTCTGTTGTCTGTCTATCACATCTTTCCAATCCCAGGACACATTCCCTTATTAACTATCCAATACCATTTAAGAAGGAAATAAGATTCTGGGTACATTCATGAACAGTTCAGGATTAGGACAAAATAATGTGGCTCCAAGTCACCAGTCAAGAATCCTGAAGTTCTGGTGCACCAGGAACGGAGGCAGGGAGGTGGCACCATAGCACGGAGACATTTACTCATGCAGCAGCAGCGGCAGCAGCAGCAGCAGCAGCAGCAGCAGGAGAAGATATCATGCAGAGAGATGTGGCGGATGAGAAAAGGGCCAGGCCAACACCACAGGCCAACTGCTGTCCATTGTGGACATAATGGGGCCCCAGTTAGACATTGCCAGAATGCCCTTCAGAGACATAGATGGAGACAATTAGCTGTAGTAGAACGTGTGTGTGTGTGTGTGTGTGTGTGTGTGTGTGTTCCACTTAGCAATCTATCGTGAACGTTTTCCTGAGTGAGTATCTTTCTTCCATGCTATCTGGGACTTCCCAGTGTTCCATGTCTGGGGACATGATGCATCCTCAGCCACTTCTCTTTCTTGTCCCTGATTCCTGTTCCCTTCTCTAGTGTGAAGTGTGCAGCGGGATAGTGCTTTTGAAGTTTTCATAGATCTAGAATGATTTTCTTAGGAGAACTTACTGGAGGCGGGAAGGATCCAGTCTGAGGAAGGGAACATAACACTGGTGACATTAGGACATTTCTTTCTAGGCGGGAGACTTCCTGCAGAAACCCGGGAACGTATGAGTCAGAGGCGGACCCTTTCTGGAAGAGTGGAGCTGGATCATCTCTCTCTGTCTCCCCACCCTCTCTGCATCAGAGCCTCGGAGGAGCCTGCCCAGCTCACAGGGCCACACGTTACAAACCGCAGGACCAGGTGACCTTACAGTCTATGCGGTTGCCTTGTTTGCTCTTGGCTGCTCGGATTGGACCTTAGACTGTCTGGCTGAGGACTGCGGGCTCTTTTATAGATGGTTATCTCGGGTCTTCACGGCACCTCCTTGCTGAGTGGTCAGAAGGTCCTTGTTGTTTTCAGAGAGCAGCCATTGCACAACACCCCAGAAGCGGGTAGGATCCTGCAGATGAAGTCGACATGGAAGAACGGACCACACCTTGCTGAGGGAGATGGCCCTGAGCCTGCGTGAAGTTGAAGGGTTTGGGGAATTCCCATGACTCAGGGCTGGGGAAATATAGGCAGCAAATTGCGTTTAAATGCAATATATATATATATATATATATATATATATATATATATATATATGATCCTGAAAATAAAATTAGTTCCTTTTCTCACCACACTAACAAAACACCTTACAAAAGTAACTTAAGGGAGTTTTATTTTGATTTCTGTCTGCCATGGCAGGACAGTCAATGCAGCAGGAGCTCTAGGCCGTCAGTCACTTCGCATTCCCAGCCAGGAAGCAGAGAGAAAGTTCAATGCTGCTCCTCAGTGCATTTTCTCAGTGTAAGATCACAGCCCAAACAATGGCGCTGCCCATGGTTAGTCTGGGCCTTCTCTTATCAGTTAACCCAATTTATAGACTCGCTCCCAGATATGACCAGATACTAGTCTCCTAGATGATTCTACATCTGTGGTTCTCAACCTTCCTATAACTGCGACCCCAACCATAAAATTGTTTTGTTGCCACGTCATAGTGCAATTTTTCTATTGTTATGAATTGTAATGCAAATATCTGATACGCAGACCTGAAAGGGGTCGGGACCCACAGGTTGAGAACCACTAGTGGGTCTAGACCTTTTCATGAGGGTCAATATCAGCTGTCACAAAAACCCAAGCTCTGTGTGTGCACATGCAGAATAGGACCCAGAGATGGCAATGCGTCCTCCATTGGTCACACAGCAACTAGCGGCATAATCACATACCATGACAACCACAGACAGATATTCTGCACTTCGACTATTTTCTCTCACTCCTTTGCATTTTCTCCAGTGGAGAAAGGGAAAAGAAGAAGAAATAACACACATTCAAAACAGTAGCCTGTGTAGACAACGAGCAAGATGCCTTTCTTTTCTGCTTTATGACTGTCAGCCCGAGCACTCTTTTCCATGGGGACTCTCCTGCGGAGGTTCAGTCCTGGGTCCAAGGGAGCATGTAGTGATCACAGCGACGATTTTATGCCATCATTTCCCAGCCTGGCTGTTCCATGACACTCCCTTAGGTCAGACTGCCGAGAAATCTAGGGCGAAATTTCCAGACTAAGTAACAGGGAGAAGAGGGGAGAGTAGATGGATAGGGACCAGAGTAGAGGACACTTTCTTCCTGGACCAAAGGGAGTTGTGCAGAACCCTCCTCTTGGGTCCCTCCTTCCAGTCTGCCACCAAGGCCATCACCGGCTGTTTCCCCATGCTATTCTTTTGTTTACCTCTGGGTTAATTCCCTGAAGGCTCACATGCATAACTCCTGTATATTAGTGAAGGAATGAGACATCCGATTTGTATTTCAGCACAGATAATCTGAGGGAGCGGATGGATAAGAGTCGGGCTTTGAAGGAAGTTAGACTGAGTTTGAATGTGTATTCTGCCTGGATTAAGTTACTTATCAGACTCATGGCTCAGTGCTCTTAACTGTGAAACAGGTGTAATAATGGTATCTACTATGCAGACTGATTAAATTATGTAATTTGTGTAAAGTCACTAATATTATGACTCCTCAGGATACAAGCTGCTGTTATTGTCACTTGCCAGGTGATGTTATAGGCCATTCACCCATTCACGTGTTTGCCACAGACTCTGATGTGGTGATATAAGCATGTTTGGCTGCGTACCGCACCCACCAGCACAGCTTCTCCCTTATTAAGAGAGTCTGGTCTTTTTAGGAAGCTGTAGCTCTCCCTCATCACCCTGTCCTCAGGGAAGGTGGCCCTGTCCTTAATGCAAGGATAAGGGCAGAAAGGTCTTTCCACATCCATCACGTCACCTGTGACGTGGTTAGTTCAGAAGCGGCCAAGGGCTGTAGGTAGTTCTAGTCAGAGAGAGGTAAGGGGAAGAACGATGGGAAGAAGAAGAAAATGAAGGTTTTCCCATGGACGAAGAGAGACGTCCTTCTCTCTACCATTCGGCGACCTGACAGTTACCTGGAATTGCAGCAGTTATGAAAGGAGCAAACACAGAGGGAGGACGCTAGAGCCTCGCAAAGCAGAGGTAAGATGGCTGCTTGGCACACCTGGGACCATGACCAGGCATTTCCTGCTGTGTGAGATGGAACTTCCCACGATACAGCTCTTGAGTCATGGCTTTTCTGGGACTTAACAGTCGAGGAAAGTTATAACCTAGATAGTTTAGTTCTGTATCTCGCTTCCCACGTCCCAGCCAAGCAACTCAACCTCAGAGGGATTTGCATTATTTATTCCTTCTCAGGCAGGTAGCAAGTGGCCAGCAGGTCAGTCTTAGGGACCCCCTGTGGACTCTAGCACCCGGGGGCATCATAACTTGAATGCTTGTCCTTTAATGAGTAGACAACTTCTTGGAGACCCGTGATGGGAACTGAGCTGTATTGCCTCCAGGTAGTCTCACGGCCCATACTCAAGGTGTACTGCCACCCGACATGCCTCAGCGGTTTTAATGCTGTTCCTACCTGGGGCTCACGGTCAGCCTCTTGGGCTTCTCAACAGCAAGAAGGTGATTATCTAAAGTGAACCTCATTTCTAGGGCACACTTTACCACACTCAGTTCTGCTTGCATTTTATTGAGATAATAGATTTGTGCTGGGTAGATAGCATTTCTTTAAAAGAGGTTTTTATTAATTCTTTGTAAACTTCATATACTGTAGTTTGATCGTATTCATCCCCTCCCCCAACTCCTCCCAGATTCAACCCCATCCCATTCCACTTCCACCTGACTTTGTAGCCCCTACAACTACAACCAAACACCTGGTGGATCTGGAAGGAAAGGTAGGGGGTGGAATGCATAAGATTAAATCAGTTTGGGGAGGATGTCTCAACTTTTTTTTTCCTGGAGAGGCCTGTGCCCTGGTTTCATAGCTCGAGTTTTTGTCTAGGAAAACTATTAAAACATTCCTTTGATTCTGCTGGAGGTGAAAGTTAGGACTCAGAAATCTTCGCCCCGAGACTGGTGTGTTGCCGCACCAACAGACTTCAGCTCCAGCCTCAGAATGGATCTCTCTTACCTTTCCTGACTTTTCTCAGTTGCAGAGACTTTCTGCAACTCTTTACCTGCTCAAATCTGGACACCCAGGGAAGAAACCACTGGGCTGTGGCCCCTTTGGAAAACTTCCACGTTCAAGCTTAGGAGGAAAGACTGCTGCTTTGGGTTGACACACCTGAGCAGACTTTTGTTACCTGTCATTGCCCTGAATTTCAATCCCATAGATAATTCCTTGCAAACTATTGTGTGTTCTGCTGGCCGAACAGATTGCTTCTGGTTCTTGTGTGGTCAGAACCCAAGGTGGGGGGAGGGGGGGCTGGAATTGTGTGTAGCTCAGTGGTAGAGCATGTGCTTAGCATGTACAAATCAAACCCTGAAACAAACGTCTCCAAAGCCACACGTTTCTTTCCTGAAAATCACCCACATTCCCTAAAATTGTCCACATTCTCTTCCCTTCCTGCTCTTTGTGGAAAGAGAGGCACAAAGCTTCTGAACGGCACTGGGCCAGTGAGTTACCTACTGCATTGTTGGAATTTTCCAATGTTGTTCTCCCGCTTGCCTGTTAATAGATTTGCATGCCTTTCTTCTTGTTTAATCTTGGCCACTCTGTCCCAGCAAGCCTTCAGAGGTCAACCCCTTTAGTCCCTATACCAATGCGAGTAAATTCCTTAGGATGGCGTATTTCATAGTCACAGAGACGTGGCTGGCCCCATGCACATCCGCATCCCACACCAGTCAGCGCTAGGTTTCCATGACCTTCACGTGGGCAGAACGTCAAGGCAGAACGTCAAGGCGAGAGACCTTGAGTGATGCAGTCAAATGATAGAATATTAGGCCCAGAACAGTGCAATTACCCGTGGTATTGTACCCTTGACAATCCGATAAATAGTTCACAATTCTTCCTATCTTAAGTAATCATAGCAGGGGAACCAAAAATAAAAGATAATTAACACTCACTAAACACATGCCAGCCTCTACTTCAAATTCTGAACATACCATTGCTACTCGAATTCTTAATCTTCGTTGGTCAAAATGTCATAACATGTTAATCAGTGTAACCCTCAAGGCAATAATAGTAAGTATATAGGAAAGGAAATATGATTTTCTTTCTGTTCTTCTTAATAGAGTTCTCTGTAAGAAAAGATGGATTAACATGAGAAATATAGAAGTTTTCTAGTATACATGACTAGATTTGGGAGAAAATCCAGAAAAATTAGACGGTCTTTAGAGAACACACCAAGGAAGCTTCAGTCTTGAACCCACATGTATTAACATGTGGGACACAGAGAGGCAAATGGCTGGGTTCAAAAGAGCTGGCCAGGAAGGGAGGGGTGGCTTGTGCAAGTCCGACCAGGCCCAGCGCCTTCTCTACTGATCTCTTCAATAGGGATGTGACCATTCTTCTTTTCTTGGTGCAGGGAGGAAAATCCTTTCAAAGGTCTCATACACTGGTACAACTTCTCAGCTTCTACTGTGTCTGCAGTTTCTCAAAAACGACCGGCTGCAAGTCACCAAGTAACCAAAACAAACAAACGAACAAACACAAACATGTTTGGGGTGCTATGTTCCTAGTATCCTTTAGCCGTCGTGGGAGTGCTATGTCCTGTGTCTCATCAGATATTAATATTGCATAAAACTCCAGAAAGAGTTAAGTGCTTTAATCAGATTATAAGTTATAAAATCAGAATTTAATTCCTGGTGTTCTGGGTCTAGAACACAAGTTTAATCACCACCCTATGGGGCCTTAATAGGCAAAATATTTCATGAGAAGAAACAGATGGTTTGAAAATGGTAAACAGATGGTCGAAAGCAAAACATTTCCCCTAGGCTGGTTTCATCTTTCTACCTTATCTGTGCCTGAAAGGCGGTGGGGCAGGTTGGGCAAAGCCCACCTTCTAGGCAGGGCTTCTGGAGGCCAGTCTGACTATGTCCTGACCAGTGTGTAAGGTCTCTGGGAGAAAACGTGCACTCTCCGCTTTGATGTTTGATCTGAAATGTAATGACTTACCTACTGCGGAATACAGACACACCATGAGCTGACTTAAGTCTTTAGGAATGGGAGTCGGATGCTCTCCTTCACCCCTTCCCATGCTAGGAATTGAACTCAGGACCTCATACGTGTTAGGCCAGTGCTGTACCCCTTAGCTATATCCCAGTCTGGTGATAGGCATTTTCAGTAACTCCCCAGGAGATTCTGCTGCAGCGTGGTCTTTGGACCACATTTGGAAACAAGGTGACTTTTGTGTCTCCTGTCTGCTCTGCACATAATGGCAACAGCAGCTTTGCCACTGAGGGGTGTTCTTGTCTTCTCTGTCTGTAGAGAGGCTGCAGGGACAGGACTGTGGGGGCAGGTGTGGGAAGGTAGGGGCCGCTCTCCTTTCCTTGCTTCCCACCCTGATTTTTCTTGTAAAGTCGTGTAAGAAGAGACCACACACAAGGACTGGGATGAAATGGCTGCCTAAGAGACGCTGGCGTCCATCTGTGCATCATGAAAGCCTGTTCTGATCTGTGTTGTACATTCATTAGGGCTGATAACATCGCAGAGAACAGTGGGGCTCAAAAGAGTAAGAATATTAAATAATTTAAGTCATCATAATTAGAACTTCCTTGCTCTCTTCCTTGGAGCTTCACCTGGGTCTGTTTAAGACTTTGCTCTAGCACACAGCCATGCAGTCATGGCCCTCACAGGGCTTTCTGCGCCCCAGATGGCTCGGCTGATTATTGTGTATAGATCTAGTGTAGCCCAGTTCTTCAGGCAACCTGCACAGATTGCCGAACGATGGCACATATGATCTTAAGTGCCCTGGCAAGGAACACTTAGAAAGAACTTTATTTTTAAACTCACTTCCTTGTGATAGTCAGCATCGATTAGGATTTGGTTTAAATTTAGGCTCGCAGCCAGGAACCGAGGAACAAGGGGAGATTTTACTATTAGTTATTACATTGTGCAGTTGCTACAGTTTGAGATGAATTTCCCAAATAATAAAAAAAAATCACAACCCTTCTGGATTTTTCAAGAAAGCTATCCCAAAACATTGCACCTAGACATTTTGAAAAACTGCAGAAGCAAGAAAGACAATCTTGTCTTTTCTTTGTCTTCCCCCTCAACGCAGGCCAAAAGCCACTCCCAGCGCAGGGCAGCCTCCTCTCCTCTCAATCCTGGAATCCAGGGGAGAGAGCCATCTTTATCTCTGAAGACACAGGATCACGGAAGAATGAGAGCCAACAGGTCTTGCTGCATTCGGTCCCACTTTGGCAATCTATCCTTCCTCCTTCACCCGAGAACACAAGTCATCCTTGCAGGCTCTTTTTTCTTCATCCTGGCAGTCAAGATCCTTAAGAAGGAGTCCCTCGCTCTGAAATGTGTAGAAAGTCAGCTTGCTCTTTTTCTGGGCAAGATGTGGATCCAGGCGATGACAGTGGCATCCTAGAGGAATGCTCAGAGGTCCCCAGTACTGACTTGCCATTCTCGCTGACCAAAACTCTCTGCTCCAGTCCTCAGCCACAGCCAGTAGTTTTCCCTTAGAGGAACTAGGAAGGAGACCGTCTCTTTGGGAACATGGGTCAGAGACAGTGGGGGCAGAAGGGTCCTTTCTTGTCCCTGGGAGAGCACTACTCCCCTTCTACTCATGGCGAGACTCTGTAGTGTAAGATGGTCCCTGTGATGAAGAGACCCCTACTCAAGAAGGTGGACCTTTCCCACTTCTGGGTCAGAGGAGAGGTTGGCCTATGCCCTGGGGGACAAGAAGACTGTGAGCTTTGGGATTGGCTCCTGGGAGAACAGTTCTGCCATTGATATCTCAGAGATATGAAGAAAAAGATCATTGACCCAAATCATTATGGCCAGATTAATTAAAGCAAGCAATTAATTAAAGCAGGTTGTTTTTATTTATGGACATGGGCTGCCTCCTCCTAAAGGCAGGGTTTAAGAGGTTAGCATTAGATGTGGAGAAGATAAGGTGCTTATAGCTCAGGGGTAGGGGGTTACCAAATTGGGGACTTGGCAGGCAGGTTCTAGAAGAAGCATATCATAACAAAGTAGTCATACTGAGGTAGCCATAACAAGTTATAATAACATTTTGAAACAAAGGTAGGGTTACAAAATGGTCATAACTACTTTTTGAAACAAAGACATGGCTGCTGTTTCCTGGAACAGGCAATATGAGCCATTTGTAGTTCAGGTTGCAGGTGGGGCATAACCCAATCCTGGAGAAACAGATTTCATGATAAACAGAAGTGAACTTAGTTTATCTTTATTATAAGAAGGCTTTCACGCCTAAGATGGAGGCAGGCTGGTTCTTTGTTGTAACCGTCAGACCTGGGTAGGAAAGATTTTATGGGGCCTCCACCATCTTGGATCACGTGAGAAGGGAAACACTAATTTGCTAAAGGGTCCCCAATGTGCTAAGTCTTGTCTCCTCCTTAGCTCAGGATAAAATGAAGGACTAGAAGAAACTTCTAGCAATGACTGTTTTAGGAAGGGCATAGGCAGAGAGGCTCATGTGTTTCTCTCAGTGGGTGTCAGGGAAGAAAAGCAGTATACCTCACCCAAAGTTAAGGTCATGGTTGAGACCCCTGTAGCAGAAGATAGATAGACAAGAGGACAGTGTGCGAGCTTACTGAAGCTATGCTTGTTTATTTGTTTATTTACTATTTTCCCCAAAAGCCTTTAAAATAAAAGTCCCAAAGAAGTACAGGGAAACAGTCTTATGTTTAGCTTGGATGAAGAGCGGACAGTCCTGCCGTGGAACAGTTGGACAAAGGCGAGCATGAACGAGTGGCATTGAGTGAGGAGTACGGGGGATGGTCAGCAGGGCCTGTCTGATCGGATTTCTCTTGGTGCTTCTGGGACTTTGACTCGATTTCTCCAGGTGCGAGAAGGACCTTTCTGGATTGAGAATCTATGAAATCTACAGGGAGCAGGTCAGTCGTCCTCTTTCGGGGGACGGGGCAGTAGAAGGTGAGAGTAACAAATGACAAGATTCTGTGTGTGGGGATAGTGTGTCTTCAACTCTCCAGGGGACTTTTGTGCAGCAACTGGGCTCCACTCAGTGACTTTAATAGAGATATGTATTGGTGTGGATGAAGAGGACTCACACGGAACTTTCTTAGGGAGGAGGCTTTGTTAGTCAGCGGGGAAGTGGCAGCCACTGGCAAGAGGCAAGGAACTTGGGCGGTGCCTTAAAGCCTCGCCCTGTTGGCATGGTGGATTTCAACTGCTTCTTTGGTTCATGCTGGGCAAAGGTTTCTGGGAAAGCACACTAGCTTTTTCCCCTTTGCCTCCATGCCTGGAATCGTTGTTCTTGCAACCACAGCTGACCTTTCCACCTTCCACCTGAAACTCTGAGCTCCAGAAACAGCAAGAATTTCTCCCCGAAGATTCAGGAGAGTTTCTTGTCTGGGGAAGATCACAGGTGGGGGTAGGTGGGGGAATATATTCCTTCTTAAATCAGGACAGAGCTCTGGACAAAGGACAAGTCATGTAGGTTAAAGGAAAGCCACAAAAGCAAGTGGGCAGCAGGAGGCAGGAGTTTTGCTCTGCTTCTCTGCCTGCCCCAGCCCTGCTTCAACCCTCTTCCTACATGCTGCCCTTGTAGCTCCAGGAATCATATTTAGAATTAGTATGTCTAGAAATCAGTTTGGACCTAAAAAACAGGATTAGGTATGGAAAGATGAAATGTAATTTTATTCACGTGGCTGTATAAACATTTGTAACACAGTCAAAAATATCTTCCTGATGATTGTCCTATGAAATATTAACAAATAATACAACCCCCAAACTACGATTAAGTATGTTTGGGGGAACACATGCACAGGTTTCTTTGTGGTAGGGCTGCTTAAAGCCTCCAATAAGCTAATGCGCCTCATAATTCAAGACGGGGAACATGGTGAGGCCTGGCTCCCAAGCTTACTCAGGAGCACCTATGGAAAGAATCAGTTATTTCTCAGTTTCTATTTGGGGGCTTTTCCCACAATTTGCACAACATATCATAGAGAGACACCGTGGGACAGTCAAAGAGCTCAAGAGTCAAAAGACCTGGGTCCTAATATGACATCCTTGCTGCCTGTAGTGAGTAATGGTGACTTGGTCTGTGTTTACTTAGTCCTTTGTAAACCCGGATAGTACTGGTTCTCCACTGCTGGCAAGATAATAGTTAAAAATATCTAATGAGAAATTTAATCAACACCTAGACATTGTAACTCTTTTTAATTAAAAAAAATTTGGGAGGCAGTATAGTGTGTGGGTACGTATGTGTGAGATGTTTGTGTGTACGTGGTGTGTGTACGTGTGTGTGTGAGTGTGTGTACGTGTGTGTGTTTGTGAATGTGTGTAGGCATGTGCATGCCATACTATGCAGGTCTAAGAATGACTTTTGGGAGTTGGATCTCACATCTACCTTGTCTTTCAGTTTGCTGTGTGCTCTAGGCTAGCTGTCCCATGATTTTCTGAGCCATTTCCGGTCTTTGACTCCCAGGGAAATTCTCCTTATTCTATAGGACTTAGTTTCAATGATTTATTTCCTAAAGGCTAAAGTTAGTCTTGCTTTGGGCCACTTTGAAAGAACTTGGGACATTTCAGACCAGAGTCATGCATGTCTAATGGAGGCAGCACGCTCTGCTGTCCAGGGATGCAATTCCGGAAGGGTTTCAGTTTGTAGACTGTTGAGGCACACTTTCTGCCTCCAAGCCAAATGGGAGCCAAGGGTCTGGCAGACTGGTAAAGCAGAGGAACAGGATCTATAGTACAACTTGCATAATGATCATAATACCATCCATGGAAGTTCCTGTGTCAGACGCTGTTCTATGCATTTGACATAAATTATCTCCTTTAAGACTCAAAATAGCAATGTGGGGGAGTACCATTATTAGCCTGGAACTACATGTGAGAAAAGCAGTAGGCTGGCATTGTCTACTGCAGAGTTTGGCTTCAGGGATGGCAAGTAATGTACTGGCATAATGGACATGCTGCCAGCTTGCGTCCTCCAACCCCTGTTCTGGGAGACCCCCGCCCATAGTTATCGGATCGGATCCTGGATGAACATCTGACTCAAAGTACCAATTCATTTGCTAATCTGATTCTGTCAAATTTTAATTAAACATCATAAAGGTGAAGGTCTCTTGAAGAGCTGCAGGGATAGGGGTATCTAGTCTGGAGGAGGGGTAGGTGCAGGAGAAAGGGATAGTAGGAGCTGGTTTCTTGAGGAGGGCAAAGAAAAGGAAAACACGTGACCCCAAGAAATGGAGAGGTTAAACACTTCAGCTATGGACCCTGTCATTTGTGAACTTGGATAAAGAATCCAGCATCTTGGGGACTCACTCTTCTTGTCTTTGGAGTAAGATTGGTGATATCCCTGTCAGGTGAACAGCTTGAAGACTCACAATACAGTAGCTCTTATCATCCTTAGCAAGATTTCTGCTGGTTTTTCAATTATCTTACAGATTGGGTTTATCCATTATCTTTTCTAAGATACTCATGTCTTCAACCCCCCCCCCAAAGGTTCTTCTTTCACTTGAGAGTTTCCATAGAATGCAAGGCTTCTTGCATCCTAGCAATGTTGTACCACTGAAGTTACTTCCTCCCTAATCATCCCCCTTTCAAACTAGATCTTTATAGTCACATGTAGGGTTTGCTATTCATAGAATCATAACAAAAGAAAGAAAAATATCAATAGTATATGTTCCCGCCACCCATTCGCTTCCTTTTAGTGTTACATAGCATCAACGACTTATTGCGTGTTCATTGTGTCTTTGATACTGTAGAGGACTTTGTACGGAGGCATGTAAGCTTTGTCCCTGGGGAGAGATGTGAGGAGGGATCAGTGGAAAAAAATACATGTAGCAAACTAATAATAACTAATAAACAATACAACAATTAAGTATGGAGTACTTTTTATATATCAGTGGTTCCTAAATGAAGGTGCATTGGAATGCCACAAAATAGCACTGACAGAAGATAACTGGCCTTACTCCCCAAATTTCAAACTCAGCAGTCTTCAGAAAGTGTTCGTAGACACTGGCACAGTTCCCCCAGGGGAGCTGGAGGGCAAGAGAGAGTAATAAGGGTATGCATATGATCATGATAACATCGTAGTAAAAGTATTGCATTGTAAAATCAATGTACACAGAGGAAAAAAGTTTAAAATGTTCTCAGAGTTTTGTTTTGTAGTCAGATTTCGTAACCACCACTGTAGACAATACATTATAGTTAGGATTCCTGGAATTAAGTTGGAAATCAACCTTGGATTTTAGAAGATGCAAAGACAGAGAGGACAAAGTGGGGAGGGTTCCAGCCGAGTACTAGAGATTCTCCATGTCATATGTCGGGGTGGGTGTGAAGTGATGGGGACTAGGAAACAGGAACAGTGGGTCCATAAGGGAGGACCTGGAAGGCAGAGCCATGCTGAAGTCATGTATTTGTATTTCATGTGGGACCAGGTCAACATGGCCTGGCTGTTAGTAGACATTAAGTGTGCAGGTTACTGGCCCTCATGATATTTTCATGTGTGTTCTGCATTAGTTACTTTTCTTGTCAGTGTGATAAAATCCCAGTAAAGGGAGGAAAGCTTTATTTTGTCTCACAGTTTGAGAGGCTCACAGTCCATTACGGCTGGGAAGGCAAAGTGGGAGGCTTGATCTGTGGCAGGAGGAAGAGGAGGCACAGATCATCACATAGTGTGGACCAGAAAGCAAGGCATACAGAATAGAACTAGGAATGGACACAGCCTTCAAAGGCCACCCCTAGAGAACAACTTCTTCAAACAAGGCCCTTCTAAATACTGTGCTTTCAGAACACCAGCCTGGGGTAGGGGACATTTTCGACTCAGCTATATCATGCATATGATCTCCTTCTGTCATATTCTCCCCACCCACTGCCTTCTCTTATCCAGAGCCCTTCTTCTTTTCCCATAGCAGCCTTGCTTTTACATTTAGGCCCCCCTTTCCTTTCTGAATTCCACAAATGGGAGAAAACACTTGACATTTGTTTGTGAACATAGCTTATTTTGCTTTACAGGGTGATCTCTGGTTTTGCCCATTTTGGCCAATGCTTTGCAATACTCTCCTTTCCTGCAATCTCTCGTGATAAAGCCAGACAACCTTTCCTTAGCCCTGGATATCTCATTTCTAGTTCTATACTCCTCTGTTGGTGCCGTAAAACAAAGAACGAAAGCTATAGAGAAATTAAAAAATAAAAAAAAAGAAGGGAGAAGCGAGATGAGGAAGACCTGATGCCTCTGCCTTTTAGGAAGGTTTTTGGGACGCTGATCAAGTCCAGCCTCCAGAAAAGCCAGTTCAGTGAGACCTAAGCCCAGCTTGGGTTGAGCGACAGCCTCCAGGAAGTTGGTAGCTCAGCTGATTCACAGCTCAACTTTGTGGTACTGACACCCTCTTTACCAGAAAGGGTTGCTGGGCACAGCTGAAGCTGAGACTTAGGAAGACTTCCAGGAAACTAAAGATTTGAACAGAAAGGCTTGTTCTGTGACCTCATCCTACAGGCTCCATGCTGAGCCTAAGATGTCTGCTTCTTTCTTCCCAGTAGTCCTCAGTCTCTATATGGATATGATACAGGCCCCAGACACACCTGCACTCTGACCCTTTCCTGCCCCCTCGTTCCACCTCCTCGAGAAGAGTGCTTCTCTATGGTGTTGCCCTAAAGTCTAGACACAGGCCCATCAACATTTGCCCTATGAGCTCTTCCCTAGCCGGCACCTTCTGAGATCAAGCGCGCACATTTAGTAAATTGCTTTTACAGAGAGCAGATCTTAGAGCCGATACAGCAGAAGCTATAGCTTCACTTGAATCAAAGTGTGTAGCGCCCAGGGGCTGATGCTGTCAGCAACTTTCATCATTTGATCTTAGGTGGCTGAGCTTCACAGTTTCAAAACAAGGAGTTTCTAGAGGCAGCTCCCCTCAGCAGGAATTCCACTGAGAAAACGTCTTGCTTTTTGGTGCAAATATAAGAAATGTCCTTCGGGTAGAAAGGCTTTCTGAGCTGGCTCGTGAGGCTCCTCCCATTCTGACAAGACTCATTGGTGGGTAGCCCTAGCCTCCTGCCCATTTATCATCTGTGTAAAGGAGGGCTACTGATTTTTTTTTTTTTGAGTTAATCTTGTATCCTGCTACATTACTGAAAGTGTTTATGGGTTGTAGAAGTTCCTTGGTAGAATTTTTGGGGTCACTTATGTAAACTATCATATCATCAGCAAATAGTGAGAGTTTGACTTCTCTTATGATTTATATCCCCTTGATCTCCTATCTAGAACCCCAAGAACTGTGTTGAATAGATATGGAGAGAGTGGACAACCTTGCCTTGTTCCTGATTTCAGTGGGATCTCTTTGAATTTCTTTCCATCAACATTAGTTTGATGTTGGCTCTTGGCTTGCTGTATATTGCTTTTTATTATGTTTAGATATGTTCCTTGTATCCCTGCTCTCTCCAAGACCTTAATCGTGAAGGGATGCTGTATTTTGTCGAAGTCCTTTTCAGCATCTAGTGAGATGATCATGTGGTTTTTATTTTCAGTTTGTTTATATGGTGGATTACATTGACAGATTTTCAAATGTTGAACCATCCCTGCCTTTCCTGGATGAAGCAGACTTGATCATGGTGGATGATTTTTCTGATGTGTTCTTGGATTTGTTTGCCAGTATTTTATTGAGTACTTTTGTATCAGTATTCATGAGCAAGACTGGTCTGTAATTCTCTTTCTCAGTAATGTCTCTATGTGGTTTGTGTATCAGGGTAATTGTAACCTCATAAAAAGAGTTTGGCAATGCTCCTTCTGTTTCTATTGTGTGGAACAACTTGAGGAGTATTGGTATTAATTCTTCTTTGAAAATCTTATAGAATTCTGAGCTGAACCATCTGGTCCTGAACTTTTTTAGGTTGGGAGACTTTTGATGACTGTTTCTATTTCTTTAGCAGTTATAGGTCTATTTAGTTTGCTTATCAGGTCTTGATTTAATTTTGGTAAGTGATATTTATCCAGAAAATTGTCTATTTCCTTTAAGTTTTTCAATATTGTGGAATACAGGTTTTCAAAATATGACCTAATGATTCTCTGGATTTCCTTCATGTCTGCTGTTATGTCCTCCTTTTCATTTCTGATTTTGTTATCAAATTGGATTTTTTAGGACTTCCATGAGGTCTCCTTTTAAGAACATACTGTATCTGAGTAAGAGTTCATTGGTATGGAACAACTCACTATTCTCCAGAAGTATCCACAGCAGCTATTTGGAAACATGACAGAGACTATGTAAAGGGAAGATGATGTCTCAGTTAAGCAGCCGAGAGTGTCATTGTTTGGCTTAGGGGACTGTACCCATGTAGGGCACAACATACATAAGGACCTCAGTGACTACACTGAGAGGTACTCCAAGTGTGTGCTTTCCCTGTGCCAAAGCCTTGACTATCCAGACACTGTATCCTCAGTGTTGTCCTATAGCATATGGAGAGTGAACTGATGTCATCCTATGAGTTGAGATAGAGCTTAGACCAGGTGACTTGAGCAAGACTTGGTATCCTTGAAGAATTTTCACACTAGTTAGTAGGACAAATAGGTGTGTGTTGGTGAGGGAGGGGAGCCACCATAAAACACAGTAAGAAATGTATATACGTGTCCCAGGGGATTGTCTTGGAAAGAATTGATTTGACAAACATAATTGGGGGAGGACACAGCTTTATAGAGGAAACAGTCTTAAAAGAGGTGTGTGAAAGATTAGGAAACATTTACCAATCAGAGAGAATTAGAGAGTTCGATGCTCTTCAAGAGTGTGGGAGATGAGTGTAGATCCTGAAGGATGCCAAGGAGAGATATAAAGAAAAGTGAGGATTTAGAAACTATAGAGCTTACTGTACATAAAGGTTCAGTGAAGCTTCTTGCGACAGGTCAGATCCTGTAGTAGCAGAGAGAAGAAACTCCATTGAAAATGTGCAGAAATGTATTACCCCATACCCAGGGATGAAGCCAAGAATATCACTGTATTTTCCAGGTCAATAGGGAAAGATGAGTCTACCATCACAGGAGAGATGGGTCTACCAGATAACCCATATGGAGAACCATAACATTCTACACGGGAAGAGTTAAATCACAGAGACAGACAGAGGAATGGTAGCTGCTAGTAGCTAAGGTGAATAAAAGCAGGAAGATACTGTTTGATGGCTATAGAGTTTCTCTTTTACAAGGTGAAAACAATTCTGGCATTGGATCTTGGCAAAATTTATCCACTGTGAATAGAATTAAAATCACTAAACTTTATATTTGAAATTATTAAACTAGCAAATCTTATTTTATATGCATTTCATACAATAGAAACACTGGACAAATACACTTTATGAAAGAAGGCGTTCTACTTGGAGACAGCAGCATGAATCACGTGCTAAGACTCAGGGAGCTGTCCTCAGTTAGGCACTGCCATCCCCCATCTCCATCCCCCACCTCAGAGCCTTTAGACCTGACCCTGAAGGGCAAATGCTTAGAAACCAATCACAGCTTTCAGATAGGACTCTGAGAGCAAAAGATGGGAAAGTGTCTAAGACCAACACCGCTTCTACAGGGCTCAGCCTAAAGGCCGTCTTGCTGAGCCCAGTTCTGCTCAGTCTCTTGATTTCCACCCTTGGCTACTTGTCACTGTGACTGAGTGAGAATGTGCCTCACCATCAAATAACTTCAACACTCTCCTGCCTCTCAAAAGTGAGTACAAAAGCCACAACAGCAACCAGGGCTTATATATAGGACCCGGGATGGGTGTCAATTGAAAAAAGATAATCAAGGGACATGGAAGACAGACACAGCGCTGTGTACATGAGGTCATCTGCTTATCACACATGCCAACAGGGCTTGGCACGGGGTTGGTGCTCAGCTAGCTCTTCAGTGATTAGTGTCAACAAGGCTGTAAGGGCTGTCCCAGAGCTCCCCTAGAGTTATAGAGATTCAGAAGTCACAGGAACACCTACAGTCAGACATGGAAGTTGTGATTTTTAGTGGCTCTGAACTGTGTATGTGCTGCTAAGCATCTAATCCCATGAAAGTCCACATCATAACCTCATTGCATCTGGAATGGTGTATTATTATAAAACTCAGGGAGCCAAGGCCCTGGTGGAAGATACCCGACATCCAATACCTCTTGTTTTACTAACTCCAAAGAAAACTCACAAAGAAGCTTGAAATCTCTTCACAACTAAGGTTAGAACACTAATACTTAGTTTGCAATTGGTAGACGAGAAGTAAACAAGGATTTCTGTGAGGTTCCCTCACTTGGCATGTGGTGGAAGGCTCATTTTATTTTCTGGGTTTCCTAGAGTGAATGCTTTCTGTTTTGCAGAAGGTAGAAGTTTATATTAACTACACTTTTCTCAAGTTCATGGTAGTTTTCCTTCATGGACTTATTCAACTTCGACCATTCTGGGCATTAACATACAATTTAGAAAAGAGCGATGGATTGGGTCCATACTATCTGGTCAGCCTGTGGGGCATTTAGCTTTTCTAAGGCAGCCAGCCCTTCTGAAGGGGTCTATTTATTTGCAGTGGCTAACGGAGGAAGAGTGTGGGACACTTGTTCATGTCATCACATATCATCAGGCAGGGGTCACATGGGGGTTGGCAGTGCTACAAGGCTTAAGCTCTGTTTTTTGGCCTCTTCAACACTGAGAGCATCTGATGATTTTCTGGAGGAAAGGACCATTGGGATCCTGTGCTCACAAAATCAGGGCCTCAAGGACTAGTTGGTCCATCTCCTCTTCCCCATTTATTTTATCTCTTTCTTTCCTTCTCAGCTCCTCCCCGACTCCCTGTAAAAGTTTGGGCTTTCTACTACCTTTCATTTACTGAGACAGTGAAAAGTTTTAGTTCATAGAGAGTTCAGACCTCAAGACTCACAGATTCACCCTCAACCCAGTCCAGCCATAAATATCAGAGACGAAGATTTTTCTTAGCAGTGATTAATTAAACATGGAGCCTACAGTTAATCTGCTGTCTTAGATCTGTGTTGGCTCCACACACACATTCTACTGTCTGTCATCATGGCAAACGCTTCTCTCTGACTTCTTCTGCTTTAGGATAATGATGCTCACATCTCACTTGAAGACAGAACTTTCCATCAGTTTGCTGGTGTGTGTGCGCGCACGCTCGTGCATGTGTGTGTGTTTGTATATGACAGTACACATGTGCAGGAGTTTGTAGGTGGAAACCCAACACCTAGTAGGAGCTCAGTATGCCTTGCATGAGGAAAATACATGCCTCTGTCTGGAAGCAAAGGAAAGGACCAGATACTTTGAAAAAGTTCTTTGGCCTAGAAGTCTCAACATGGAGCAGTCCTAGGCCTCTGGTTGGTAAAGTGGGCAATCAGCTTGTGTTCATGTCATGGAAAGAGTAAAAAGCAGAAGAAAGGAGTCCAGACTAAGCTTCTCATTGGTCTCGTGTCCTAGTCTATGAAATAGGAGACAGGTTTTTTGCTCTACAACTCCAGGTTTCTATGTGTAGGACATGCGGTCTCCTTTTCCATCTGCTTCTGCGGTAGACAAACTGACCCAGAGAGTGTCCCTCTCTCACTGTTGCACAAATGTTCTCCAATATCTTCTCCCAACTTAGGGGACAGGAGCCTCGTCTACTTACTGGGCACAAATATGAAGGGTATTGAAGAGGAAAGACTATCACTTACTGGGTACTGCCCATGATTTCTGCATTTGTAAGACTCAAATTTGTTCTGTTATTACGTGATGTGGATATTATGATCATAGGATTTAAAGATTAGGAGATAATAGTCAGTGATTAAAAACTACCTCCAGCTGGGCGGTGGTGGCGCACACCTTTAATCCCAGCACTCTGGAGGCAGAGGCAGGCGGATCTCTGTGAGTTCGAGGCCAGCCTGGTCTACAAGAGCTAGTTCCAGGACAGGAACCAAAAGCTACGGAGAAACCCTGTCTCGAAAAATCAAAAAAAAACAAAAAAAAAAAACTTTACCTCCATGGGACACCCAGCTAATGAGCTATGGGGGGTAGTTTCAAAGTCAAGTGTCCATTAAGATGGACTCTTAATGGTCTTACTTGGAGAAGCAGGGAGAAAATATACAGAGTTGAAGGAACATGGGGAGTGTGGGAATTAAAAGACTCTTTGGGCAGAGGCTAGAAAGTGGAGTGTGATGATGGGAAAGGGAGTAAGACAGGGCTGGTATGCAGATGGCCTGAGCATCAGTCCATGCTACTAGACTTGTTAAAACTGTATGCACTGGGGAGCCTTGGGCAGTTTTGAGAACAGGTAAGGTTCTTAACTACATTGTGAAGACCAACCTGGCTTTGGAGCAAAGGATGCCTTGAACGAGGTCACTGGCTGGCTTCCTGGAAGCTGATGGAAATAGCCTTCCTTTTCAGTGAGTCCTCGGAGGGTGCCTCTGTGTGTGAATTGCCTGGGCCACAGTGGGAAGGATGCATGAGAGGACAGGCCTGGGTTCTCAACGTAGTTATGACCAGGGAGAAGCTACTGCAAAAAATAGCCTGACATGTAGTCTTGGGGAGGTAATAAAAACAGCTAAACACATGTTCTCTTTTGGATAAAATCCATTTATTTAAGTCAGAAGTGAGGTGGGGGGGGGTCTCACGTAGCCCAGGCTGACCTTAAACTCAATATACAGTTCTCATCCTCCTCTTTGTCGCTGAGGCCAGCACTTCCGAAGTCCCCAAGTACAGTCAGCTGACCTGTAGATCTCGCCTCTCTTTATCCTGGGAGGTGTAGAGGCCTTGAGTGTCTAAGTTGTCTTTGGCTTACCCTGCTTTTTGCTTTCCATCCTAATTGCTGCTTCATAGGTGTGATGAATATTGCAGATTAAACCCACCTCAGTAAGCCACTGTTCAAGTACCAGCTCTCCAGCGTTGAAATAGCAGTTTCCAAAAAAGGTATACCCATAGTGTTTAAAGAGGATTCCTTTAACTGGGCATATGAGCAATAGAGTAATTGACACATTCTCTTTTCTATATTTTCCCCTTTTGCTCCATCTCCTTTCGCATGTTTAAACCTCTCCTCTGTGACGGGAAATAGACAGGGCTAGAGAGATGATGCTGATGATAGTGGTGATGGATGGGGGTATTCACCAACGTTTAAAAAAACTCCTATGACAGACGTTTTGCAGACTTTCCCCTTTTGGATTCCTCCAGCAAGTCCTATAAAGGCTCTTTTTTTACTTCATCACCCCTTCCTGCTCTGTCTCCTTCCCCCAACTCTTCAGCTAGCTGCCACTAGTTAGATTAGAGCCCCTGCCATTAGCACCGAGTGCCTGTAAACCATTCTTCTGTTTGTTTTTAGAAGTCTCCCTCTCCTCCCACAGCCACCTGCATCCCACACAACAGCTGCTAGGGAGAAAATCCCACAGAGAAAGAACTCCGGAGCCAAGAGGAGTTCCACACCGAAAATAAGAGCTGATCTTGGCCAGGTTCCAGGCCAGGGCTGCTGCCCTTGTCCTTGACTTTGGCTGCTTGAGATCTACGCAGGGACCTGAAAGAACCTTTGTGCTAACTCCGTGCCCAGTGCTCTGGTCTTCACGGCCAGGGTGAGTGGCAGGGAGCATGCTCAGCCCACATGGTGTGAAGTGCTGAGGTGTGAGACTTGGGTACATGTGGAGTCAGGGCCGCCAGGGTGAGTGCCAGGGAGCAGAAGCAGCCCACACGGTGTGAAGTGCGGAGGGGTGAGACTTGGGTATACGTGGAGTCAGGGTTCTCAGACCAGAATCGCCATGTTACAAGGCAAAGGTGGAGAAAGATCCTGGGAACCAGAAAAGGCAGCTTCAGGTCCCGCCTCTTCCACTTCGCCCAAGGTCTCTTAATGTTTTAAGAGGAACACTGAGTTCACACTTCCACTTGGGGACTCTGAGCACGACAGCATCCCATTTTTAACCTCTCTGATGACTGCTGTTTTTATTTTCCCCTTTGCATCTCTCCTCCCTCTTTCTTTCATCTTCCTCATTCTTTTCCAGTGTTCTCTTCTCCCTCCCGTCCTGTCTATCAGCCCAGGAGCCACCAACCTGATTCCCTTGTGCACAAGTAACAGCTTCCTCGGTATGCAGCGTGAAAGTGTGTCTGCTACTCTAAGCTCCCTGGAGCCAGAGGGAGGGAAGCCGTTCTTTTCCGTCATGGATGAGACCCGGAAAGATTGAGCTTCTTTTCTCGCACATGAAGGGTGGGGCTTGGGGCTGAGGCTCCAAGCTCTTCTCTTAGCTGCAGCCTCTCTGGAGAACTTCTGCGAAAAAAAGACAGAAACAAGCTATGTTTCCTGGCCCTTCTGTTCTCCTAGCCTTTTTCCTTGTCATACAGTTTACCCAAGCTGTTTGCATTTAATGAGAAAATGCCATTTATTATTTTCTTAATCAATTAGGGCAAATTGTGTTTGATTATGATTTAAATTATTATTATTATTGTCATTATTATTTTTTGAGACAGGGTCATACTACATAGCCTTGGCCAGCCTGGAGCTTACTTTATAGATCAGGTTGGCCTTGAACTCACAGAAATTCCCCAGCTCTACCTTCCCAGCATTGATATTAAAGGTGTGCACTACCAAATTATAAACTTTTGAGGGTACCTGGGATCAGTGTAGCCCGTAGTGGCTACTAGGTCCGTTTTCTATTTTGAAAACATTAGGACCATGCAAAGTTACTCTTATTGGACCCAGGGACAGAGACCAGGATTGCATTTTGGGTAAAAATGTTGGGGATAAGTTTGGCAAGTAGCTTTTTGCTTCCTGCTTTTGAAATTTACCGGAAACTAGAAAGGCGTGGAAACAAATCTGTTACATGCCCATTGTTGGATAAAGAAATGTAAATCAGAAACTTGCACATATTTGTGGTTTGCTGAGCCAGAGGCAAAACTCACGAGAGGTTTCCCAGAGTCATGTCAGGAGGACAAAGTCAGTCTCAGCTCCCAAGTACCTGTGGGATTGGGTGGGTACAGCTAAGGCGTCATGGAGTTCCAGGGAAAAGAAGTAGTCATATAGTGGTCCCTCCCTATTTCATCTCAGAAGGCTGCAGGTGGCCTTGCTGCAATACTTGAAGAATCGACAGTGATGATGCTGATGCTGTGTGTGTGTGTGTGTGTGTTGCTGGGGATCAAACTCAGAGTCTTGTGCATATTAGGCGAGTGGCTCTATCACTGAGCTACATCCCCAGCCTGTCACTTGATATTAACCAGCTGGTGCCACAGAGCGTCACCTTGGGACAGGCTGTCATTTTCCCCTACCCAGAGAGGTATTCATGTTTGTTAAGTGACTGCCCTACCCTTCCTCTCCTCTCCCTGGGGTCTGCCTTTCACACAGGTAGCCTTCTTGCATAAATGAAAATGAAGTCATGTCTTAAGCGGTCTGGTGCTTTCTCACCAGTTAGCACCAGTTAGGACGTAACACCATCTTCTTACTATGGCCCCAAGAATCCCCTGAAAACCCCTAGCCAACTATCTGGCTCCTCTCTGCTATCTTCTTGTGGAAGAAGTGCCAAGCACACTGCCTTTCCTTCTGTCCCCTGAGTGGATAGAACACTTGTCTGTCTCAGGGACTTTGTACTATCAACTTCTTAGAGACTCTGACCTCAGTTTTTGAACAACTGCCTCCTTCTTTCTACTATTCTAGCTCAATCACACTTCCTCCAGGAGACCATCTAGTTGAAATGAGAAGGCCACTCACAATCACAGTACCCTGTTTTCCTTTCTTAAGAGCCTTTGTCACTGTAGCAAGGTATTGTATCCTTTCCCCAGTGTTATACTAATTGAGCATCTGTAATATAGAAGCTGTCAAGAGGCATCTCTTGTGACTACATGATACATTGTTATCAACGCAGTGTGAAATAGTTCCAAGCAGGGGTTAGGTATAAATAGCTTTGATTAGCACTGATGAATGGTGGGGCTAACCCACCTTGCTAGACCCTGCCCTGACATTCTTCATGGATAGGAGTGGATTGGAGAGTGTGTTGGTGGAGTACCCTCGCCCATTGCAGGAAAGAGACAGCCCAGTAGATATGAGAGCGGCTTTCAAGTTGTCAGAGTGCCGGGAACTCGTGTGTTCTACCTACTCTCCCCCGAGAAGAATGTGCTAGACAGCGCCCAAAGATGTCTGTCACCAGCTGCCCTCACGCCACACTTCTTCATTCAGCAAGAGGCGGACCAACACCATCCCTGAATATAGTTGGCTTTATGGACTGTTTTTGACTGATACATAGAACAAACCAAAAGAGATGTTTTGGGTCTTCCAAGGCCAGGTGCTAACAGAACAGGCAGCCATTGTTTCTCCCATGTAAGAGTCGAATCCTCTGAGAGTGCTGTGTAGAGAAACCCAAACTATCGGTAGAGAGAAGTCACACAGAGTTCCAAGGCCCCAGACAGATGACTGAAATATTACCAGTCTGTCTGCTGAATGATCCTAGTGACTGTTCCCAGCCTTTGTACTTGAAGCAGAAGACATTCCCAGCCAAGCAAATAAAACCAGCAAACTCCGTGAGCAGCAAAACATCCATGTTTCAAGATACAGCAAGCTCGAGTTGGTCTGTTGGAGAGCAGATAGCTAATATCAGGCCTGTGATTGTTCTGCTGAAATCTTGGTAATTGAATCCTAATGTTTGAAGGACAACCGAGTTTCCGAAGATTTGATCTACATGGAAATTCCCAGGATCTGTTGAGTGGGAGTGGGTTCTTACCTTAAAGGTGGGGCTGAGTTGAGATTCTGCATTTTCTACGGCTCGTGAGTGGCGTGCATGTCAATGACAAGGGCTTGGTTTGAGTTTTGAGTAAGAAGACCAACCTCGGACTCCTTCAGTCATCTCAGGAAAACACCAATTTCCCCTCAGATTTAGTTGAGGAAATAGGGTCTGGTCAAATACATTTTGGGAAATATCACCTACTGTGGCTGGAGAATCATGGTGCATGCATGTTGGTTATATAATAGCTCTTTAAGGGTCTATAAATACAGCCGTCTGGTGGGCTCCTTGCTTAGAAAGAATAATGGCCCCAGGTTTGAGCTTCAGTCCTGAAAATAATAAGTGTTCTTAGAACCTGTCAAGCCAAGACATCTAACTCTATTAAGCACACAACTTTCTCCCTACCAGTCATGTTCAATTACTTCTATTAATACCTTTAAGAACCGGTGTTCTGAACGCAGCCCCCACCCCCGCTTGGAGCTAACAGGTTCTCATTGTCTCTTAATAATGAGAACTCATGTTACACCGTTTTTGTTTTTGTTTTTAACCCAGATGTTTTTCCTCTTTGATGATGTCTCCTTTAATTCCTTTCTCCTCACTGCAAGACAAGAATTCCCTATTCGTTTGTATCAGAGACGGCTAGCAGCCCTATGCCACCTGATTCTCAGCTCCTGTGTTTGAAGGTCCTCTGTGTACTAAAGTCTTTGACCCAGCCGCTTAGCTTTTGTTTTTGTTTCTTGGCACACTGTTGCTCTTTTCCAAGATCTATTGTGTGATTGGGCCGGTTGACCTTGAATTGGCTTTTTGCTATTTCTAAGTTATGCATCCCTATTTGTAATGTGGAGGTATTCCAAGCACAGGGTGAGCATTGAGTCAGGTGACGTGGTTAGCATCAGGCCCGGGAGCCTCCACAGCTCTCCTCATCCTTGCTCTTGATCCGAACCCCAAGTCTTTCAGCCTTGAATCTCTCGCCCCACAGCTGCTTGCGACCCAGCGAGGCCAGGGGGGCGGGAACGCGCGGCTGACTGAAACTCCTCTGACTCCACATTCTCATTCCACCTGCTATTTTTAGCCTCCTTCACACCAACTGTTTTTCCTGGTACCGCTGAGAGGCACCAGAAAGTTCAGGCTAAAGTTAGAAAGCCGAATCTGTGCCTCTGGAAGGCCACCCACTTGCCATCTCGGGAAGCCGTTCTTCGGGGCTGACACTGGGATTTCAAGGGTTGTCGGCACTGTAACGTTCTTACCAGCTTTTGTCAGAGATGCCGTTCCAGCAGCCTGACTCTTGAGGGGTATGTTCTACACTGAAGCACGGTTCAGAACTAGCTCACCTCCCCCGCTGTCCCTCTTCGCTCAGGGACTACCTGCACATTAGGCTTGAACGCCTTGCTTTTCACACTCTGGAGGAAGCAAGCAGCTTGTCATCCATATTAAAACCTGTGGAACACTTCCCTTCCCTGGCTTTTGCTGCCTGCCAACTGTAGATTCCCTCTGGGTTCCTCCAGAGGGTTCACAGGGAACTCTACTTGTCTTTAGTTCTTACTTCCTGGACCTTAAAAGGAAGTAATTCTGGGTACAGGGTGGGAGAGAACCTGCTGTGGCTTGTTCGACTTCAGGAGTCATCTCTTTCCTTCTCATGTGTACACCAGGAGGGGCCATTATTGCATCCCTCGATGAGCCCCAATGGCTATTCTTCTCATAGACTAGACTCCAAAGGCAGCTGGAGAAAGTGAGGATTTTGATCCCCTTGCTATAATTCAGGTTCTTTTGGTAAGTGACAAGGCTGGTATTGTCATATCCCTCAGGGATGTAGGAGAAACAATAAAATACCACTGCCGAGACTCAGTGTTCCAAAGGTACCAGGCACTGTGTTAAAGCCCTCTCTGGGCTTTCTGTTCTCATAACTTGCAGAAACTATCTGAGGTATGGAAAGGGTAGGGAAAGCAAAATAATTTTCCTAGGTCCCAAAGCTGCTGCCCAGGGGAAGAAGAGAGATTCAAACCAGCCAGCACTGGGGAGCTCCTGCCCATGGCATATGGAAGTGTTGCTTGGAAAGTCAGCCCACGCTGTTCTGGGGATCAGATCTGAGTCACACGGATACACAGTCCTGCTAGGCTCCCCTGGCAGCCCTTTCTGCAGCCCCCCAGTGAAGACGCCTCAGTGCTCATAAGTAAATAACTGTAAGGTATCCCACAGCCAACCCTGGCTAACCTGCAGGGTTCTATGAACTTTAGGCAGGGAACATCAGCCTGGAGGACTTTTTCTTTTTTCTTTCTTTCTTTTATATGACTATTCCCACTGGAAAAAGTCTGTCTGCTGAAATGCAAACCGATGTTATTTTCTGTTTTTCTTCCCACGGGTAGGAAATGAGTCCAGAGAAGCTGCTGCTCGCAACTAGAGTGTGCATATGGTCCCAGTCCTGGGAGCACTGTGGATCCAAAGAAAGCTTTGATTCCCGTTCCTGTTCAGACACTTAGTTTTCCCATTGCATGAATTAGAACATTGGAAAAGTGGCAATGATTTTGGTTTCCAATGGTGCAGTACCTGCCACTCATGTGTTCAAATATGATTTTTCATGTGTACCGACAGCTGATTCAGTCAGAGATTTTTCTTTTCTTTTTTCCCTTTTCCTTCTTTTTTTGTCCAATTCTTCCACCCTCCCTCATTCCCTTCCTCCCTTTCTTTCTCCCTTTCTCCCTCCATCTCCCCACCTCTCTTTCTCTCTCTCTTTTAAGATAGGTGATCACTATGCATTCCTGACTGGCCTAGAAATTCTGGGTAAAGCAGCCTAGCTTGAACACACAGATGCCTCCCTGTGTGCCTTCTTTGAGCTGGAGTGAAAAGTGCACACCACCATGCCCAGCCAAAGAGCTTGTCTTAATGCAGAACCTAAGGCCCAAGTCACCTACAGAAGCCAAGTCACCAGCTCCCCGTGGGTGTGCAAAGGATGGGGAGCACCGTTTTGCAGGACGTGAATCCCGAGAGTAACATGCAGATCGTGTGGGTGTCAGAGTGGTTGTGTAATGCTAGCTACGTGGCAGGATCACCTGGGGACATCAGAACACAGAGAAACATGGAGCCCAGTGCTGCAGGCCCTGCATTTTTGTTCTGGGTAGGCCTATGCGTGGTGTGGGATGGTTCTATTGATTCTGTTGAGTGTGAACGATCAGCACTGCTGCCCAAGGAATAAGCCAGGAGCTGGAGAGGATGGCTCAGTAGTTAAGAGCACTGGCTGTTCTTCCAGAGGACCTGGGTTTGATTCCCAGGACCCACAGAGTGGCTCACAAGGGTCTGAAACTAGAGTTCCAGAGCTCTCTTCTGAGTTCCTTAGACACTGCACACGTGTGACACACAGTCGTAATTGCAGACCAAACACACATATATATTAAAATAATAAATAAGTAAATAAAACGACCAGATTCCAATGTACTCTAGGCCTTGAGCTACATGTGGTTCATTGCCTGTTTTGTATTCCAGATAATATTTTATTTGGAAATGTCCACACCTATTTATTTTTTGTTGTTGTTAAGGAAGGAACATACCCTAATGTTTTAATAAACATTCTATCCTAAGGAGTCTAAATCTTGTATTGGATTTTGTTCATTTGGATATACTTTCTCTGCCTTTTGGTTGGTTCAGTTTGTCACATCTGTTCTTTTACATATCGTCCACAGCTGTTGTAGGGCCATACTGGTGGCAGAGTTCAACAGTTCTAGCAGAGATCACGTGGCCCTCAAAGTATGAAATATTTACTTCCTGGATCTTAAAAAGGAAAAGGTTTGCTGCTCCCTGACTAAGATGAACATGTATCTTATACATGAGTCTTTTCTGCTCAGGCTACTGGCATCTTCGAAGAGAGCAAGGCTTAACCATGAAGGCGGAGAACTAGCCCCACCACTTGTTCTTTTCCTCAAGCCTTGTTACCAATACCAAGGAATCAGGACAACATGAGGCTGGCCCTCAGAAGCAATCGGAGGTGCCCCAGAATGCTTCCCAAAGAAAGATGTCTGTCCCTAGCCAAGGCCTACACAGCTCAGCTTCTTCAAGAGTGTGCTGGGGCATGGCGTTTTTGCTATCATAGCTGCTTACAGCCCAGTCATCAATCCTGGTGAGACCCTCCTCTAAGGACAGTTTAAGCCCTTTTGGTTTACTTAGCAAAAATTTAACAGTTGTAATATTATGACCCCTTTAGGTACACCAAGAAGGCTTTGCCACGTGTGTGCGCGCACGCACGCGCGCACGCACACACACACACACACACACACACACACACTCACGCACACACACACATACACACACACGCACACACACATACACATACGCGCGCACACACATGCACACACACACGCACGCACACACACACACGGAGACCTGTCACAGTCTCCAGAGGCAAACTTCACATTCTCACTACGTGGCCTTTACCAGCATCTCTGTTGCTAGGTTACTTGTCATCTGACTGGAATTTTAAAGATCCTGGTTGAAATCTTCGCTTCTCTAGTCTTAAGGCTGCTTCTTCAGGTTTTATGTTTTAAATTGAGTCCATGTTTGCGTCATGTAAAGACGGGTTGGCATTTTCAGCGGGCTAAAAATTCATCAAAACCCCATCCCTCAGTTACTAACAGTGACACAGACTTTCCATTTTGGCAAGTGGCCCATCTTCAAGGTACTGGGTCGAATGGGAGTTTCCCTTGCTGACGTTTACAAGCAGAATGTTTTCCCCTTGACCAACCTACTTGAAAATCATTGCTTACCTATAGATAGCTCCGGTTTGCTTCTAAAAGGAGGTGCTTCTTTGTCGGTTGCTTGATGTGATGTCATCAAACTACAGTGTTCGGCTGCCCAAGGGAAAACTAATTTCCTACTGAAGACTGCAGTTCTGAGAGCTGCACACATTTTGTCCTTGCCATCAGTAGGAACCAGAGTACTTATTGCTCTGTGATAAACTAAATAAAAAACAATCCCACTCTTAACAGTTAAAAATAGGTAACATTGGTGTAGAACATTAGTGTGAACTCGCCATGGAGTGTCACACACAAAATTAACTTTCAGGATTTCTGAGCCATCATCCTTCAGCAGAAGACATGGGTGACTGTCAATAAGAAAGAGCAAGCCATGTGTGTCAAGGTATCTGAACATAGGAAATGAACAGTACTTTCAAGAAGGTTCCAAATTGAAAGCGACAGGGCAGACACTATGGCATGAGGCAGTGATTTTCAAATGTATTGTTTAACACATAGACGATTCTAGATGCTGTGCTTCAGGGAATGGTCCAGGGCAGTGGTCTTCTGTAGTGACCATTCTGTCCTTCTATCCCCCCATAAAACTGGAGGAGTACTTAGAAAGTTTGAAGACACGCTTGATTGTTACAAGGAGAAAGGAAGTTGCTGTTGACATCCAGAGGGTAGAAACCAGGGATGCTCCTGGGTGTCTGACAATGAACAGGACACCTTTCTACAGTGAAGAATGACCCAGCTCCAAGTCACAGCCGTGCCAAAGTTGAATGTTGTATCTATACCATGCAATTCTGTATCGAAGGATAGAATGGTTAGTGTTAATTTTTAACTTGACAAGATCCAAAATCACCTAGGAGACCAATTTCTGGGCCTATTTGTGAAAGATCATCTAGATTTGGTTGGCCTCTGAGCGTGCCTGTATCGGATAATGTTGAGTAGGTTCACTAGTGTGGAAAGAGCCGCCCACTGTGGGCGGTACATTTCCTGTGCTGGGATCCTGGACTGCACAAAAAGGAGAAGGTGAGAAGGGCACTAGCATCCATCGATCCCCTCTTTCTGGTTGGGGACAGAGTGTGACTAGATTCTTCCATTTCCTGCTGCCTTCACTTCCTTGTCATGACTGGACCCGGACCCCTGAGCCGAAACAAACCTGTCCTTCCTCAAGCTGCGTGTGTCAGCCTATGTAATCTCAGCAGCAGGGAAGACACTAAGGCTGATGAGCTCACGGGGCTGTGTCTAAGCGGCAAGATATTATTGTACGAGCATTAGTAGCAACATGTCCATGCCGTAGGAACTTGCCAACACACGCGGAGGCGGTTTTCATTAGGGAGAGAGGTGAGATCCAAGATCCCTCAGGGTGATAGAAAAGGAAAGTATTTTATGTTCAGTATCGAGGGCTGAGAAGTTGAGTTCATGATGAAGTGAAGAGGACAATAAGAGATAAACAGTCCTATAAAGAAGAGAGGTAGGAGGCAGATGAGGACTCACTACAGAAGACCCAGGTACCTCCAGGTGCCTTCCTATACTCTTGCCTGGGCTCTGACTGTTGCTCACAGCCAGATCCTGCTGGGACTACTCGCCCGACTCTGGACGAAAAGCATTCCCATCCCTTCTACCACTGTCTCTCATCTGCCTCCTCACCCTCCCTTAAGACCTAGAGGAGAGTGAGAAATTCCCAAGGAAGCTCTTTACATGTGAAGAATGTATGGGAATGGGATGCTAGACAGAGGCAGAATCTTTTCCCAAATGATGCAATCTGGCTGGAGCCACGCCCACTGAAATCTCGTTAGGCTTGCCTGTCATCACTATGCCCACATAGTATTTGCATTGAGATTCCAGTGAGTGTTAATGACACCTTAAAAGAAAGACAAAAGCTATGAATTTGAGAAAAATAATTTCTTCTTCTGAATCTGCAGTCATACATGGAGCAAAGCAATGTGTCGTCAGAATGGCTGTGCATGCATGCTATTTCAGCTCTTGGGAGGTAGAGGATGATAACCAAGAGTTCAAGACCAGTGAGGCTACATAGTGAGTTCAAGATCAACCTGGATGGCATAGCAAGGCCCTCTCTAAAAACCAAAGGCTGTGGACATAGCTCAGTAGAAGAGTACAGGATCCACAATTCAGTCCCCAGCAATGAAGAAGAAGCAATGTCTAAATAAAAGTATTAGCATTGATAAAATGGTATATGCATCTAAAGATAAATATATAGCTGGGTGGTGGTGGTGGTGCACACCTTTAATCCCAGCACTCGGGAGGCAGAGGCAGGTGGATCTCTGTGTGTTCGAGGCCAACCTGGTCTACAGAGTGAGTTCCAGGATAGGCACCAAAGCTACACAGAGAAACTCTGTCTTGAATACTACTACAACAACAACAACAGCAACACCCCTAAAAACAAAAATTAAACATAAATATATGCTAATTTTTCTTCTTGTTACCAAAACACCTACAATGAGCATAGAGAAGGTATTATAGTCTTATTATGAACAGCAATTATAAAATATTTATAAAGGTGCAGTTTATTCTTGTAATAAAAGCTTAAAATTCTAAGTGAAACTTTCTAAAACATAAAGACTTAAACTTTAAAGAGAATAGCAGAAGCTTGTTTTTCGTTTTTGAGAATTATATAAAATAATCTTCAATCACATAGAATGACAGGTGCCCAAGAACAGCTAGAAAATCATATTTAAAAATGAAAGGAATTTCTAGTGTGATGGTGCACATGTGTCCCCAGCCCCAGGGAGGTGAGACGAGAAGACAGGCAGTTTACAGTCATCCTCAGCTGCCTAGCCATTTGAGGCCAGCTTGGGCTACCCGAGAGAAGCCTTATCTCAAGAATAAGAAGGAGGAAGAGGAGGAGGAGACAATCCAAAAAAATAAGTTATCTTTTAACTATCACTGCATATTGATTATGTAAGGTAGCAAGCTTCACTGTTTCATTCCATACGCGCATATACCACGCTTTGATCAGATCTGTCTTCCTTACTATGTTTTGAATTGGATTTGCTTTACTGGATATAAAAAAAAAATTGTCTTTAATCATGTACTGATATCACTTCCCAAAGAATAGAGACAGGGCAGAACAATGGGATAAAAGAAACCTCAGCAAGTATGTGGGTTTTATACCCATAAGGGTGATTCAAGGGGAAAATGAGGGACTTTCAAACAAATGGTGTTAGCACAACTGTCTCCGTCTGGATAAAGATAAAATTAGACTATATCTACAACACATTAAAAATAAATTTCAGATGCATTAAAGATGTGTTAAGTGCTAGAAACAATACAACAGAATACAACAAAAACCCAAGAATAATTCAGGAGGAGAGGACACTTTCTAGCTGAGACAGGGAAACCCGAGGTTAGAAATGAATGTATAAACGCATACAGAAATAGCATTAGAATAAAGGAGACTATAAATAAAACAAAGAAACAAGCAAAAAATATGGAAACACCCTTTCAGTGTAGAAGGCAGACTAAAATCACTTATTTGCAACATTTGAAGAACATCTATAAACAAGTAGACAGGTCCAACCAAAAAAGGGCAAGGGACAAATTTTCATTGGGGAAAAAGTAAAAATGGCTAACTGATACCTGAATCCTCACTGATAGTCAGGGGAATGTACATTTTAAAAAGTACAGTGACTTCATTCGTATTGTTGTAACCAAACAATAATAGCTCGGGATTATTATGATTTTTTTGACTTGTGGAATTCCTGTGAGAACAAAGACCACACAGTAGTGAAAGCTTTTGGAGACTTTTTATTATTGTTAAGTATGAAATGATCCACCCGTAAGATATGTATCAATGACGGTGCTAGGGAGTAAGCAGTGCCGAAGGCTGCCTGCTGTGTTAATCACTTTAGGAATAGGAGATGGGGAGGCCACCTGGAAATATGAAAGGAGAAGACAGTAGTGCCCACCTCCTGTGTCTGTAACATGATTCCATTTTAATTTACAATTAATTTTTGCAATTTTAATATTTTAAATTTGTATGTACACAGATGAGCTATTTGAAAAATAAATCAGCATACAAACCAGCTTTCAAAAATATACTAATGCTGTCTTGAATTTGTAGGGCACTTTTCCTTCAAAGAAGCCCTAACACTTTGATGCATCCCACTCATTTCATCCTCTTGACTTTCCTGGGAGTGGTGACCTTTAAATGTCAAGCCCTGCAGGGCTTTCTGCCTGGCCCCAGGGTCGGACTTCTGGAGAGGGTGCCTGGACAGTCCTTGCTTCTTTTCTGGGTGTGATCTGTTGGGAGGTGGCTTTGTTGCTGGGCTCTGTGTGCTTGCAGGCCTATGAGTTTCTCCACACTTGTGAGTCGCTCATTCCTTCAGACATGATGTCCTGTCTTGAGTGAAAGGATGTCTTCAAGCGTTCCCTTAGATGCTGGCTGCAGGACCCTAAAACAGCACAAGGGAAAAGAAAGAAAAAAAGTCAAGGAATACCCGAGGGGCAGCATTCATGACTGACAGCAAGATCCTCTGTGCAAGAACAGGTTCTAATGGACAGTGTGTAACCTGCAGGCCTGCTTTTTGGAGTTTCTGTCCTGCCTGGTTCCCACAGCTAGCAAGTCCCAAAGAAATCACACAGAGGTCTACATAAGTTATAAACTGATTGGCCCATTAGCTCAGGCTTCTTATTAGCTCTTGTAGCTTATATTAACCCATTATCCTTATCTATGTTAGCCACATGGCTCAGTATCTTTTTCAGCAGGGCAGGTCACATCCTGCTTCTTCGGTGATCTCGGCAGGACTGGGGAGTGAGCTTCCTTCTTCCCAGAATTCTCCTGTTCTCGTCGCCACACCCCTACTTCCTATTGAGTTGTCCCACCTATACTTCCTGCCTGGCTATGGCCAATCAGCATTTGTTTAAAACATAATTGACAGACTATAGAATTGTCCTACACCAGACGGTGGACCCCTCAGTTCAGTAACAATGGGGACTGGTGAGGCGATATAAAAATTCACAGCTTTGGGGGCCTGAGAGATGGCCCAGAGGACCTGAACTCAGACCTCAGAACCAATGCCGGGCAGCACACAACCACCTGTAACTCCAGCTCTAGGTGGTCCAACACCCTCTCCTGACCTCCTCAGGCATCACCCCCACACACTCTCACCCATCCACCCACTTACTCCTCCACGCATGCATGCAAAAAAAAAAATGGAGTTGTCACTTAAGAGCAAGG
The DNA here is from genome assembly GCF_037038515.1 of Microtus pennsylvanicus. Classification (NCBI taxonomy): domain Eukaryota; kingdom Metazoa; phylum Chordata; class Mammalia; order Rodentia; family Cricetidae; genus Microtus; species Microtus pennsylvanicus. The sequence continues at coordinate 95,638,240 of NC_134580.1, forward strand.
GTGAAATTCTGGCTTCACTATGTGGAAGGAAAATTGCTTAATGTATCTGAACTCGAAAATCAAATCCTCTCCAAATAATGTTCATGTATTAGATTGTCATGAGAATTGACATCCCGCCTGGAACACAAGAGGACCTTAGCCAGCAGCTGGGAAGGACGCAACAGACTGAAACCCTGTTCACATCTGTCCTGTGGTCTCTCCACTTCTGTGCATTCTCTCACCTTTCCCGCCAATAGTTTCTGAGTCACTATTGTGCTGAAAGTTGGGTCCTGGAAACCTCGGGGTCCAGTGAAAGAGATAAAGTCTAAGTATATGCTTGGCTATGGGAAGGCTTTTAAACTGAGAAGTGTATAGTGTATAAAGTTCTCTGGGGATGAATGGGAGACTGTCATGTGGGTCCTAGATAGGAAGGTCCTAACAGAATGCCTAGTGTCTGAGAATTCACCTGGTTGACCAGGAATCGGAGAATAAACAGCAAGGGAATTTGCTACCATGAAGAATTGTGCACAGAAAGGCAGATGGGCAAAATGTCCACAGATGAAAAAAATCTTGGTTTATGGCTACTGTCTTAGGTATAAACATTAACCCTTCTTCGATAGATGATTGTGCAACTGGTGTTGCCCTGTTAGTTAGAAAGGTTTAGGCCTAGTACTGAAGGGGGTGGGGTTAATCTGTCGACTGATCTGGATTTGGAATCACCTAGTAGACACACTGCTAGCCACACATGTGAAGGCATTTTGGGGGATGCTGGGCTGAGGAGGGAAGAACTACCCTAAATGTGGGCTATATTATTGTGGGAGCTGAATGAGGTCTTGAACTGAATAACAAAAGGAAAAGGAGAAAATGAACTGAGCAGCAGCCTTCCCCCTTTTTTTGTCCGTCTGTCTCTCCCTCCCTTAATATGGATACAATCCACCAGGATGGAGAACGTTCAGAATGTGAGCCCAGTTAGACCCTCTTTCCTTAACTTGTGCTTGCCAATGAAAGGCAAAAAGTACCCCCTACAGAAGAATAAATGGATAAGCTGTTTTCTAATCAAAGCTGTGATAGTCATCCTTCAAAATAGCTCTCAGGGATCCCTGCCTCCTGGGTTTTGAGCCCGGCCTGGTGCAGTCCTTTTCTACAGTGGACCAGGGTCGATCTGCATGATCGTCTCCAGAGAAGTAAGTTCATTATCCAATATCCGAGTTTCTCATGAAAGACACTTGGGATACGTGCCAAGATGAAAGCATGTCTTTTTACTAGCAATCTAGACTTCAAGGTGCACAACACACATCTACTGATTCAGGAAGTTTCCATCCTCCGTGATGAAGAGCTTGTAGTTACTGTCCTGGCAGCGGGTGCTTCTGCAGCTGGCTTCCTGAGAAGAATCTATTAGCAGAGTTGGTCTATCCTCCCAACAGACAGAGAGCCTGAGAACGAACTACTGAGCTCACAGCACTGGTAGTGAGGAGGAGAGGGGAAGGTTTAACTTTGAGATTATCTTCTGAAAGGACTTGTTCTGGGTGAGAAGAGGAAGTCGCTCCTTATAAATTCAGGAACAGAAGCTGGCAGAGCTGGGGCAACTTGATTGCTTTCCCAGGCCTATCCCATCATTCATTTTTCATAGATTCATGGAAGAAGTGTAAGATACTCCACAGGATGTTGGATGACTCCAATGCCCACACTCCTGACAGGGGACCTGTACGTTTAGAGCAGATGTCCACCATCCATCCTGCTTCCCCCTTCATCATAGAACCCTTCTTGTCTTCTGAGGAACTCTGATCCAGACATCTCTTCCAAAGGTGGGAGACTTAGACTTAGCTGTGGGTTTCTGTGCAGGGGGAGGTCACTGGTTACTATGGGAAATGTGGTCAGAGCAGGTCCAGAGCATCCAGAGACACCCTCGTGTTTTTATCACTGTACTCGATTTAAGATGCATAATCTCAGAAGGATGGGCTTGGAAGATGCTCATTTCCATTCCGAAGTCACAAATTTCGCTAGTACAGTTTGGATCCATCTGGCATCTTCTACAGATGAGCATATTAGCTAGGAGTCTTCTTGTGTCTTTGCATAGGAGTGACGGTGCCTTCGGCTAGTGTGATTCATATTGCTGCTTGTTGGTCAAAGATGCCTGTGGTTTCTGGTAAGTGGTGGATGCTAATTAAAGCCTAGTGAACACTTTTGATATGTGATACTCTCAGAATGACATTGGCTGGTCCGTGTTTGTCAACTGAGGCCTAGTAAGTGCCTTTTGATCTGCGATGCTCTCCGGATGACGCCACTCTCAGCAAATCCATGTTTGTCTGACAGAATTACAGGGACACATTTTTGGCTAGGATAATGGAGTCATTAGGAGCAATAGGTTCGAAATTTGTAAGTAGACCAAGGACTTCCAAATGTGAGGGACTTCTAGATGTCTAGCCATGTCTACCATGTTCACCTTGGGTTCTTGTGATCTAGGCTCGGGACAACCTGTGATACACTAAAAACCAATTCATGGACTTGGTATCTTAGGTTTGCCATATGGAAAAATCAGTTTTCTGTAGAAATTTCCCTGCTGGTTGCCTGAAAAAAAAATTAATCAGCATTAGGAAAAAATTTATAAAAACCTTTGACTATACATCAGAGAGTAGAAAAAAGGGAATATTTTCTAACAGACGTTTCTTCCTCTTGGCGGGGGGAGCGGGTAAAGTTGCACCTCTTCGCTGTGTAGACTTTGAAGCCTGAGACCAGAAAGATTAGAGATGAAAGCTTTGGTATGGTATTGGAGCAGAGCTTCACACCAGTGCTAAGATTCAGGATTTTTATCATCCGAGAGACTGATATGACTTCAGCAGAAGCTCATGCAAGGAAGAGGCTGAAGATGAAGGCCTTTTCTGAAACCACAGCCACCTGCTACCCTGAGCCCCACAGCTAAGATGGCTTTTCCGTCATATTCTTTGGAAACAGAGCCGTTAAGTCAACAAGGGCTGTCGGGCCTGTGGTGGCTGAGACCACAGTAACCCTAGCGATAAGGATTCAGGGTTTGTTAGCCTTGGATGCAGCGACGCCAAGAACTAACCCAGCATCTCCCATACAACTTAGGCAAACATTGCGATTTAGATTTCTTTTTTTCTGTTGCATGTCTTGTCTAGATCTGGTGATACTTCCGGGGGACATGTTCCATGTGATATCACACGTGAAAGCAGAGACGGTCTTCTGGAAGAGGTGGGAAGTAAAGCCCGGAAGGCAGAGCGGCTGCCCATAGCAGCAGAAGCTTGTAATCAAGCTGGAGCCTAGCGCCCGGCTCTTTAGCTGTCAGGATGAGCATCATTTTCACTGGCTCACCCTTTTCATCCTTGCTGGCGAGCATCTTTTACTCTGACTCTCAGGTGGCCATTTGCCTATTTCTGTGAAGAAACAGGAAAAGCTAGTCCTCACTTTCTTTCTTGCGCTCTAACTCTAGAGGAAGGGTTGCCCATGGGCTGAGGTGTCTCTTGCTTTGGCTTAGCTGGGTCTGATCTTTCTCCCCAATACTCCTTTCTTGTCCCCCCATCCCCAGCCTTCTGCTGCAAGCAGAAAATCTCTCCCACCTGTATTTTCTGCCACTCTTCTCAAGGAGCATTTGGATTTTGTCATCTCTTGAGTATAAATGCCCAAGAGGGGATAATGGTAGAAACTGGAGTTAAAGGCAAGACGTGCTGGCACAGGACGGCAATCCCAGGCATTCCGGAAGCTGAGGGAGGAGACCAAGTATTAGACATCAATCTGGGTGCTGTAGTGAGATCCTGTCTCAAAAAACCAAAGACTGGCAGGTAGATCACTACTAAAGCATTTTCATATGTCCATTCTTAGCACGATGATAAGAATCAAAATGAAGCAGATACGTATGTTGTTCAGTTGGAACAAGCTGGTTTTTGTGTGCTCCTTAAAATCATACCTTGCAATGGATTGTCTTGTCATGCTGTGATATAAAATCAATTAATATTTCTAACTCTGCAAGGCACTGGACAGAGAATTATAGATAGTAGAAGTAGGCAACCGTGGACATTATGGCTCAAGTAGTGTTGAGCCTACAGCAAAATGCCAAGAAAGTTAGAATATCATGTTAATATCTGATCACCTACTTTGCAACCACCCACTAAAGGGGCATGATGCCCTATGGCCTTTGTACAGTACAATTAAACTTTAATTTACTTTAATCAAAATAGAAAATAACTGGATATTTTCTATTATCTACTTTTGTGACCTGAGACATGTCAATTGCTTTCCCTTTTAGCCTCATTATCTCATTGTTTAAATGGGGCAAAACACAGATTACACTTCAAAATTAGACCCTGCAGTTTAATCTCTCCTAAATACTCCTTATAATATTTTAAAAGTGACAAAATTGTATGCATTTACCATGTTCAAATTGTTTTTGAAATATATATATATATCCTCATATTTTCTAGAACAGCTTTAAGTATTCCCTGAGCACTTTCAAGTCTATAATACAGAGTTAATTATTGTCACTGTATTGCACAATATATTTCTTACACTCAAGGGAGCTCCTTAGAATAGCTAGTTTGCTCTTGACTGGTGTGAGATAATCTTTTCAGCATTTATATCTGAATGAGCTCTTGGGAGTCATTGTGTGCCTTGATCACTGCACTTCACCTTAACTCCAGGCTCATCCATACTGCAAAAGGTAAGATTTCATTCTTATATGTCCAGAACCACCCACTGTGTAAACATGCTGTGTTTTCTTTATCCATCCATCATGGATGGTGTCTTAGTTACTTTTTATTTTTTTTTTGTAATAAAACACCATTGCCAAGGCAGCTTATAGAAAAAAGAAGTTCCTGAGTGCTTACAGTTTCAGAGGGTGGGTCCATAACCATTATGGCAGGGAGCATGATAGCAGGCAGGCCGGCAGGCCGGCAGGCAGGCAGGCATGGCATTGGAGCAGTAGCTAAGCACTTTGACCCTTATCCACATGTAGGAGGCTGAGAAAATTAGCCGGGAAGGGCATGGATTTTTAGAACCTCAAATTCCACACCCAGTGATACACCTCCTCCTACAAGACCACACCTCCTAATCCTTCCTAAACAGTTCCACCAATTGGGGACCAAAGATCCACACAAATGAGACTGGGGACCATTCTCATTCAGACCACCACAAGCAGGGACTTAATTTAACTCAGCATCTTGATTCTTGTGACCAGTGTTACAGTAATAGGGAAGTTCATGGCTATCTTTGTAAACTGCTTTCATTTCCTTTAGTACTGTAGTAGTACTCCTGGGTCTTAGGTCAATTTTATTCTTAACCTTTTAGAGAACCTCCCTACTGTTTTTCTTAATGGCTGGAGTAATTTGCATCTCTACCAACAGGGTTATGAAGGTTCTCTTTTCTCCTCACTTGTCTTTTAATATTTTCTGTAACAGCCTTTATGAGAAGAGCTAACCCCATAAATGATTTTTAAAACAATTATCAGTTTCCATAACAATCAACCACAAAACCTCAAAGGCATATGGTTATGATTCTTTTGGGGTTACTCAGTTCCATGCAATCACCGTGAGATTCACTAGAGCCCAAGGTCCCTTCATTCTTGACCTTTATGAAATTCTTTTGGCTGGTGGATTATAATGCCAGTTTGACTCCCCAGAAACTGGCAAATGTTAGGAAGTTTTGAAGGTCTGATTTTATTTTTTTTTCCCCAGTGTATCACCAATCCCTAAGGCATAGGCAACTTAGGGGAAGGCTAACAGTGAAATCTATAGTGTAATTTTCAATATCTCTCTTTTTTTTTAGAAGAATTTCATATGGTCATTTCCACCTGACTTTTCCTTCTTTCCAACTTTTCCCATGCTCCACTCCTTTTAAAATTCATGACTTCTTCGTTAGTTACTGCTACACACACACACACACACACACACACACACACACACACACGCAGGGGGAAGAGAGAGAGAGAGAGAGAGAGAGAGAGAGAGAGAGAGAGAGAGACAAAGAGAGAGAGAGAAATACTACCTGTTGAGCCCATTTAGTGGTGCTCCTATGAACATGTGTTTTGGGATGACCACTTTGGACTAGATAACTATCTGAGGGATCATTTCTGGACTTCTCCCTTTTAGCAGCCATTAGCTGCCTGAAGCTCTTCGCCTAGGGGTGATCTTGTCCCATCCAGGTGACCATGTCAACTTGTGTTGTCATTGGGCAGGTCTTGTTTAAGGTGACCATATTGTTAAGATTTCATGGTTGCAGGTCATATGTAGAAGATGCCGCTATCTCATAGGAGACATCCTGGCCCCCTAACTTGCAGTCTTCCCTCACGCTCTTCCACAATGTGTTGTAAGGATTGTACTGTAAATGCTAGTTACGCTCTACATTGTGTTTCTCTGTGATGGTCTCCATTTGCTACAAAAGAAGCTTCTTTGACGGGGGATGGGAGCTACATTTCCCCTGGGTTTAAAAGTAGGTATTTGTCTTTGTTTGTGGAGTAGGATTCTTTCTCAAGGAGACCCAGTCACTTCTTCATTTCAGGGATTCTGAGTTTATGAACTGGCCTAAGTCTGACAACACTGTTACTCAGAATTAGTCTGATGTAAATTGGTGACGTCACTCATCGGCTGCTTATTGTACTTCCTCTTGAGCTACGCTTTGTGTTTTGATCTCTTTAAGGGTCCTAGACTTCAATCTAAAGGAAGTTCAGATTTCTGGTGAAGCAAAAATCCCTCAGAGGAGACGATCATGGTTCTTCAGACAAGAAATTACCTTCCTAGACAGAAAAGATCTGGTCCTTTTGACAGGGGAGGCTTATATGGCTCAAGGACTTCAGTTGCCCACTTTCATGGGGTTTGTCTCCATCTGAATGCTCGGAGTTCCAATTCCTTGCCAATTAACATCCTAACTTCAACATGGGAAACCTAATGAGTCCTATCTCATTTGAGAAGACATTGACTTGTATTGCACTTTGGCCATTTGTGGAACAGATTTTAGATGTGACCTTTGAAAATGACCCTCTGGTTACAGGAGATTGTTTTGTGATGGCCACTATGTATTTTAAGTCCATAATGAAGATCTGGAACTAGAAAGCTTTGCGCTCACCATTTTCATTTTATAACTCCCCAAGAATACATGGAGCCAAGGAAACAAAACAAATATTGACGTTGTATTTGTCAGAATTGAATAAGAGATGCAAACCCCTCAGAATGATACTGAATCATTGAATCATCAGTGACACATTTTAGGAATTTGATCTTATACAGTTGTGGGAGCTCTTAAATAGTTTATGTGCAGTTGTCGCAGTCATGTACCCATGTATTTAAACACACAGATGCGTGTATGCAAATATGTTGTACATGTATGTTTGGCATGTATGTATGGTATGCTGTTGTGAACACACACACACACAGTTCAGATGTGTGGAAAATCCGTAGTTCCTGGCAAAATAGGGGCCTAGGATACCTTGTAACTCTCTGAGTACAAATTCTGAGAAAAGCCAAACAAAATACTCAAACTTCTTTGAACTAGAGAGCTGAGCTTGCAAGAAAAAAAAAGGGAAATACTTCAATCCCAGAAATGAGAAGGGAAGTGAAAGGCAGCCTGGCAGGCCTGCGGAGCAGCAGGGGCCTCAAAGGGATCATCTGTAGCTGCGGCGAGGGTGTGGGCTCTTAGGACCACAGGGTATGAAATAAGGATATAGAGCTTTCATGGTGTGGGGAGCAAATCCAGGGTGTGTGAAGAAGCCAAAGGCTGGGGCTCGACTACCAGTCATGGGCAAAAGAAAGAAGAAAGAAAGGGGGTGTGGAGGACAGAAAGGCATTGGGGTGACTAAGCACTGGCAGGAGCTACAAAACCATTTCTTTCTTGTTTGTGAATTAAAGAAAAAAAAAGGAAGGAAAAGAAGTCTAACAGGAGAAGATGGCAGCCCAGCCCCAGAGCTTGTATAGTCATGATACCCAAATCTTAGTGTCCATAAGGACAGAATGATAAAGAAGCAAGAAAGGCTACTTGAATACATTTTTGTTGATTAATTATATATTTAGAATTGTAAGGGTTATTTCAGTGTAAACATAGAAATAACTCTGAAACCAGAAGAAGGCAGAGGAGGAAGTAGAGTGTGGGATAAATACAATATAAATTATGCAGGAAAGAAAATGGGAATAAAAATTAGGGCAGGGCTGGTGAGAAGTCTCAGTTGAGAAATGCTTGCAACCAAGGCAACCAGAGTTCAGTCCCTTGAACCCACATGGTAGAAAAAAAGAACCGATTCTTGGAGGTGGTCCTCCAAGGTCCACATGCATGCTTGCCTTCCTCCTCTAAAGCAAAGAAAATACAATTTAAAAATTAGGGAAAACAGAAAGCACAAAAATGAAGTTATAGAAATAGACCCAAAACAAATGTAAAAACAATCACAATCAATATAAACTGTATAAATTCAGCAACTCCGCACACAGAGGCTGGGATTGCATGAAGAAAAACCAGCTTCATAGTATAGTTAATGTGATGATTTCAAGATAGAAATAATAATATCATATCAGCCACACTCCAGGACAGGCTCCTCACCAAGGAGTAGTTGGTCAACACAAGCTGAAGTAGATGTTTTGAAGAAAGAAAGAAAGAGATCATATGAAGTTGGGTCAGTAGTAAGGTCAGGAGGATACTCTGGGAGGAGATGGGAGAGGGGATAAACGTGAGCAAAACTCATTGTATGAGATTTTCAAAGAATTAATTAAAAATTATATAAACAAACGAACGGCACAAATTTGAAAATAAAATGATGGTAAAAGAAGAATCATTAGCACAAAAAAAGGTTGGGCATCTGCAAATATATAGAATAAAAACAGATTTTAACTGAAAAACCATTGCTGTGGGCGAAGATGATTATTGCATAAACATTTGAAGAACAAATTATAATCCCGAGCCAGTAAATTCTTAGAGCATAACCTCACATGGCGGAACTCCAAGGAAAACAAGCCATCAGCAATGGTGGAAATGATATCGCATCCACTGCTCAAGGGCTGGGAGGTAAAGAGCCCAGAAGTCAACAATGGCTTGAACATTTTGACTGATACAGCCAATAGGGTGGATATGAAAGATAGTTGTCCAAAGCACACTCTGTAAATTAAGGAATATATAGTTGTCCCATGGGGAACAATTTAAGCATAGAGTTCATCTATATTCATGAGATGCCCCACAGATTCCCACGGAGCTAGACTGAATTGCATCCCATCAACAGTACGCCACACCCCCGTCTCCCTGCATCACCTGCAGAATTTGTTGTTCTTTTCTTTCTGTTCCTTCTGTCTGTGTGTTGCTTTTATTAACTGATGAATAAAGCTGCTTCGGCCAATGTCTTAGCATAGTAAAGCTAGGTGGAAAAGTCCAAACAAAGTTACACAGAGAGTAGGCAGTGTTGGGGAGATGCCATGTAGCCACCCAAGAAACAAGATGTGAGGTAACAAGTCACAAGCCTCACGGTAAATGATAAGATGATAAGAACGGGTTAATTAAAAGAGAGAACTAGCTAGTAACAGCTCTAGCCATTGGCTGGACAATTGTAACTGATAGTAAGCCTCTGAGTGGTTAGTTATTCATGATCAGGCAGCAGAGAAAAACCAGTCTGGGGGACAAGCAGGACAGAAAATACTTGTGTCTGTAGTGTGGTTCATCATTGCCATGTTTGGAATCAGCTCAGTTGCTCATCGGGAAATGACTGGCTAAGGACAGCGTGATTGTGGCACATGTGTGCAAGGAATATTACTCTCTTTAGGAAAATGAGTGGAACTAGAGGTGATCACACTGAATGGAATAAACCAGACTTGGGAAAGCAGAAGGATTACTTGGGAGTAGAAAAGGGACTAGGGAGAGTGGGGGAGGCTGACGGGAGAACAGAAGGAGAGGTGAAGATAACCACACTACCTCACACATATCTGAAAATGTCACAATGAAACCCATCGTTTATTCCAATTGATATACGCCAATAAAACTTACAAAATTAAAAAAAAATGACTGCACGCATTATCTTTTCTAGTGGTGGATCTTAAAGGGCCAATGCTCTGAAAGCTCCCCCGGCATATCTCAAGTGCAGTCAGGATTGAGAGCCGGTAATAGAGCGAGTAAAATGGATGGGTACATGTATAGAAGACAGAAACTAGACCCGTCTCTAATTGATGTGAAACATCAACTCCAAATGGTCTATAGAAGCAAACATAAGACCTAACCTCAGGAGATCCTTGGAGGAATAGAGAGAGGTAACACATTAGAACAGTGGTATACACAATGATGTTTTAGATAAGACCCCCACACACACAAAAAACAGGCTGCAAATTAGACATATGAGATTATATTAAATAAGAAACTTCTATTCCACAAAAGGAACTATTAAGAGTCAGAAGAGGCAACATCCAGGATAGGGGAGAGCATTGCCGGCATTTATCTGGCAAGTGATTAATATTTGGAACATATGAAGAATTTAGAAAGTTCAACAACAAACAAACAAATCAAAAGCGAGCTGGGTAGGCATTCATCAGATGAAAATACAGAGAAAGCTAACAGACAGGAAGCCTGAGCGTTAGCATTCTACGCCCCAGCAGATAACTACAGCTCACAAAACCTGGCCAACACACAGGAGTGGTGATGTGAGGAGACATACTAACTGCCCTGTCTTGATCATTATATGTTCTCTACACATATCAAGTCATCACGCTGTATCTCATGAGTATGAGATTTCTATGTGTCAACCAATACATGAAAAAGAATAGAAGGGAGTTTTTTTCCCACATAGCAATGTGGATATGGCTCACCCAGAGACACAAAAGCCAGTTACAGAAAGAACACAGCCTATATGCCAACCTGGAAAACATAGGCCAACAGCATTTGTGATCAAGGTATAAGCTGCGTGTGTCAGAAGACCACAAACATAAGCAAGAGACGACAGAGGCCTCTGAAGAAGAAGGGGAGGGGACAAGTCAGCGGAGGACACTAAATCGTAATTGAATTGCTGGATTTCTAAGACACACAGCACGGCGTTTTGGTAACATCTATCATAGCTTCACAGACAGGTATCTGAGACCTTGGAACGTCTGCATAGCTGACCTATTTCCCACATTATAAAGGAGTAAAATGGTTGCTGCGTAAATCTGGCCTTGTGTCTCGTGGATAATTAAAGAATCTATCTACCGGTCAGAGAAGGCGACGGTAACCAGTATTTTCTTCCTCGGTTTCACAGAATGACATGATTTTGGCAATTCTACTGTGCGTCGGGATCTTTCTAGTGTCTGCGTCTCTGCGTCTGTGGTCACGTGTATGGCACAGTGCATGAGAAAATGAGAGAAAACTTGTAGGAGTTGCTTTTCTCCTTTGCCATTGTGTGTCCTGGGAATTGAACTAATGTCAGGCTTGCCAACAAGTTCCTTTGCCTGCTGAATCACCTCTTAGGCCCACAAAACAGGTTTCAAACAAGTACTTCAACTGCGTGTGTGTGTGTGTGCGCGCGCGTGTGCATGCGTGTCAGTGTCTGTGGTAATAAAAATTACATTGCTAAGTTAGAAATAATCACCAATAAAAAGAAACACCCTTTAAAGCCAAAGTAAAAATTGACCAGGAAACATACATCTCAAAAGGAAAATTTAGCATCTTAACTAAAATCTCCACATCCTATTAAAAAGAAGGCAGCTTGTGAAATCCTGTCTGGGTCTCCTGTCCTGGCAGAAGACTTCAGTCCCTCTTTTAGCTCGTCACTGCCCTCTCCAGGTCCCAGGAATCTCCCTGAGGTCAGTCGAGAAGGTCTCCGCCATTGTCAACAGCAGGATGGGGAGGGAGGCGCTGGGTGCAGAAGCACAGGAAACAGTGACTTGTAAAGGGTTTTCTAATTGTTGTTACCTCCTGCAATAGCATGATGGTTGAAGTGGGACTTCACAGCAACTGATCTCCAAGCAAAGCTAGTGAGTAAGTTAGCAGCCACGAAGTCAAATGGGGCATTTGACAGTAGCAAGCTTTCCATGAGAGGCAGCCTTCAGGGGGCATGGTGACACAAATCTGTGATCCCAGCTAAGTCAGAAGCTGAGACAGGAAGGTGGCTTGACTCCAGTAGTTCGAGACAAGCCTGGACAACATAATGAGGCCCTGGTGAAAACAAACAAAAGAAGCAAACAAAGCACCAACAAAGACACACCTGGCAGTCACAAGCTGGTATATGTGGGCAAAGCCCGTGTGTTGCAGCGTGTCTGGATAGAAATGAGTTGCATGTTGGACAGATCTGAATGAAGTCCTTGTGTTTGTCAACAGTGCAAACAACCACATTGTTTTTCTCTGACAGACGGAAGAGCTGCCAGGTCTCAGGAGAACAAGAGCAGCGCCTGAGACTCGGGGGAGAGAGAACCATATATGGGGAAACCTGGGTCACGTTGTCGAAGTTCTGAAGCACAGAAGAAACAAGCGAACAAAAACAGATTTAATTCAGACAGAGGCAAGAACTGAATTAATTACAACCCAATCCTTAACCTCCTGGGAGAGCCTTTTCCCGCCTGTCTGCTGGAGCCAACCTTCCTGGCTACCATTGGCCGCTGGATTCACAGTGCTCACCCGGGTGCATGTGACTGCAGTCCCAGAACATTCTTGGCATTTGGTTCATAAAGCAGTGGTTCTCAACCTTCCTAACCCTGCGATTCTTTAATACAGTTCCTCATGTTGTGGTAGCTCCCAACCATAAACTTATTTTCCCCACTACTTTGTAGCTGTAATTTTGCTATGGTTATGAATCATAATGTAAATATTTTTTGGAGGCAGAGGTTTACCAAAGGGGTTGCGAGAACCACTACTCTAGAGAGTTAGCACTTGGGGCTGCCTTTGTCCAGAAATCCCCTTTCTCAGTCTTTACACTAGCAGTTTATTCCTTTCCCGGGGTCTCAGTGCCACTGTTGCCTCCTGGGGGAACTTCTAGATGGAACACAACAGGAGCTATTTTGCAGAACAAATGACCTTGTTAGAAATGGAAGCAAGGTGTCCTGCTAGGGACTTTACAGACCTGGAAAACGAAGACCATAGACCCAATTTGAGGTGACATCTCTGAATGCAGATGCCTTGCTCTTCAATGTGTGGCACAGAGAAGGAAGCTCTGGGGGTACACTTGTGATAAGGGGCCACACTGGGCTCTGCTAATGGGCCTTCCCCAATAGCGGGTCATAGTCTGTCTCTGGATATCCACCCCTGATGAAGAGGCATGGCTGGGTTCTGGAGGCCCAGCTCTGCTGATGGGCCTTCCCTGACAAAGGGCCACAGCCAGTCTCTGGATGTCCACCCTGACGGAGAGCCATGGCTAGGTTCTGGGAACACACGGGTGCCGAGGGACCGCATCACATCTGTGCTTTGGTGATCCATGAAATGTGTGCAGCCTTTTCCCCAGCTCTGGGGAGCGTTCTTAAACCTGTTGGGTGTTAATACCTTTTTCTTGTGAGGATATAAAAATATCCTGGAAAGGCTTAAGGATATTTATACCTTATATCACAGGGTTAATTACAATAATATAGAGAGAGTCCCTAGACCATGGGGGAAATGCCTGCAGCGGACTGGAAATGGGATCTAGACACAGTGCAGAAAATAAACAAAAGCATCTCGTGAGTAAATGAGATGTTCAGCTTGCTTTACAATATCAACATTTTGTGCTAAAATTTCAAGGAGATATATAACTATCTACTACGAGATTGATGGCTTGTTTTGTCGAATAGACTATGGAGAAACAGTCGCTCTACTCTGTGTTCGTAGTGGGGATGAGAAATGTACATACCTCATGGGTGGGGATTGGACATCATTAATAAAATTCAATATGCACTTAGCTTTCAACTGAGCATTTCAAATTTTAGGACTACTTCGTCCTGCGTAGCTACATTGCAACAATGTTCATAATAGCAAAGGATTAGAGACATGCTCAGTAGGCTATGGAAGAGCCACTTAGTGGAATATCGTGTAGCTTTAGATAAAATGGACATCACTATATGCTACCATTACAAGAAGTTATGTGTAAAAAGGAGTAAGATGAGAAAGTATAGTATGCTAACATTTACCCAAGTAGGAGTAACAAACACATTTGTGAACTATCAAGTAAATAAAAGAATTACCTTAAGTAGTAAGAGGGAGGAGGTGTGAAGAAGATAGACATAAAACAGAGATCTTTAAAAAGGTTTAACTTTGTAGATTTAACATTGGTACAATATAAACATCCTTATAATTACAAAAGTTAAGTAAAAACCAAAGAAGCAATTCTAAACATTTTAAAAGTGATTTGAAAAGGATCACGGGTACACATCCCTAATGCGGCAAACCACTTGCAGTAATCCAGCGGGGACAACAGCAAAAACAAATCAACATTCGATGGCTCACACCTAGTCTTGCCCTTTGAACTGGCTCCAGATATCTCTGTGTGAATCAGAGAAAACGATCATGTCAGTACATCAGGAACCGAGGTTTTCCACCGTAAGTGTAAAGCGCACATGCTATCAGAGGTAAATCCCCGCTCTGCTAAAAGCATTAGTGAGAACCTGGGTCTGTACATTCCACTATCTTGCAAATGTGATCAGAGAAGAGAGACCACAGTACACCAGGAGCCTCCTGATGGACAACGCCACCTATGGGATATCCGTGTAAAGAAACAGTAAGGCGGAATTAAACCCAGCTCCCAGGTCTACCGCTGACGGTGGAAATTGAGCAGATAGAAACGTACTAGGCAAAGTGGTAGGGATGCAGTCAGTCGAATCCAGAAGGTGAGAAACTGTACAACTGCGCACAACAAACCGCTCAATTTATTCATCACAAATTCAGAGAAAAAAATGGAGATGAAAAGGAGACTTAAGACATCGCCCCAGTCCTGATTTGAATAGATCAAGTCTATAAGAATTATGTGCACACCCAGCTGGTATGCAAACTCCTGGTTATCTTGTATGCGTGAACATGGTCTGATGATCTTAAAGCATGATTGTGGATTTTTTGAGATGTAAAACTGATATTGTGGTTAGGCTTAAAGGGGACTCATCTCCTTGTCTTAATGGTGAGCCTCTGGGCTTTTGGTTAGTTTTCCTTCCACCAGAGTCTTGCTTGCCGTGTGCTGGCCATTGACCAAATCATCCTTCAACATCTCACATGGAACAACAGGCACACCTTTGCACAGTGAATGAACACACTAAAATAAAGCTCTGGGCAGTGTGACTCTTGTTTTTTGTATGTATGTTTATTATTAAAGAGCTATTAAATTTAACTCATTTCTATGTAAGAGTTGTGCTATGGAATGCTGGTCACAGAGTGGGAATCCCCTAGCCTCATCTGTGCTTGCCTGTGTAGGGAAGGCATAGGTGTGGATGGGAGAATCCTCCAGGGCCACTGCAGCCCTTAAAGATGCCTTGGGCTTGGACTCACTGTGTCAGGTTATTGGGCTGTCTGTGGATGGTTTCTAGCCGATTAGAATGCCAATAGATGTGGGCTTGCTATTTCCATTACAGTGTTGGTCTTCCTTGCTTTAAAATTTGAATCTCCATTACTGTTACCTTCCCAATAGATATTTCAAAAATGCAAAGAGCACAAAGAAGAGACAGCGAAACTCCTTTTTCCCACCTCTGCTTCCCAGCTAGCCAGTGTTTCTTCCTGGGCAACTAATCTGATAGGAGAACAAGGAGACACAGAGGGAGGGGAAGGGAAGGGAAGGGCTGCGGTTAGAAAAGCTACCTGGGATGATGCACAGGGCAACCTGGCAATGGTATAGAACACGCTTGTCCTGGAGAGCTTGGATGTCTGTGTGTATGGGTGCGTGTAAACCAGGGGAGACAATTTAATTAAGAGATGCAGCCTTTCTCCATTGTTCTACGGCCTGCTTCTTGTTACTTTGTGTCTCTTGATAATTCTCTGGGGAGGTGGTTCAGTTGGTAGAGTGTCTGCCGGTATCTCTTGGTAATGGTTCCATACCAATGCCCCAGCATGCTTCCTCCTTCTTCTTGTAACCGCTCAGCTTTCATATACCACTATACTGTGTTGTGTTTAGCTCTCTCTTTACCAATGTGCATCCATCCAGTGGTTTGTGACTGGATTTTGAACACAGCATTTAATAACTTCTTCATACAGGGCACCGAAGGGATTTTGTTTACTACGAAAAGCTCCGTGTCTCCATGGCTCACTCAACTGTTTAAACCCCTGCTCCCCCCCTCCCATTCCACATCAGACAGACACATCCCACAGCCTTCACACAATAACAACTAAGTCAACTTAGCTTTGAATAGACAGCTCAGGCCAGACACACCTGTGGGGTGCGGGTTCAGGTTGGTTTGACTGGGGTGTGTGTGTCGGGTGGGTGGGGTAGGACTGGGACAGCCTTGTTTGTCATGCTTGAGGTCTTTAGCTGGGGCCAGCGTCTTTGAGCTTCTCTCATGGGACTCTAAAGCCTCTGAGTTGCCCAGAAGTAGGGTTAAAAGCTCTCGGCATTGGGTGAGAGCAGCCCAGAGCATTGCCTACACCAGGAACTGCTGGAAACGGGGGCAAAGCTGCTCAACACAAGAAGTGCAGAAGCAGAAACGGGCCCAGGGTATTTTTAAATCTCTTACAGATAGGAGCAAGCCCAAATTTATCACCAGCAGTCTTTTTAATGTGGTTTTCTTTTTCACCCACCTCTCTCTCAAAGAGACGCTTTTATTTTTTTTTTTTTTCTCTCTCTCTCTGGTGTGTTCAGATAGCAACAGCTCAGCTCTGACAAACAGGACAAGTTAACACTTGCCAGAGCTACAGGCTGTAAGCAGCAAAGGAAGCAGTTCACATAAACCACACCTCTCTCCCCTCCAGGCGACAAAGGCAACCATATCTATCTGCCATCTTTATTCCAGCAACAGGCAGACTGAAGTGAAGGGCAGCTGGGTAGGAAAGAGAAGAATGAACTTGAACATGCTCACTTCTGTCGAATCTCCTTCTGCTCCACTCCCAGCACCCCCCGCCCCCAGAGCTGGGTGCACAAAGTGTTAATTCCCAAATCTGAGGGATGTCTTTTTATTTATTCTCATGAAAATAGCTATCAGAAATGTCCTGAAGAAATGCATTCATACAAGGTGCAGAAGACATGCTAGAGTTATATTATAATAGTATACAGAACGAATGGGCTTTAACTTAATTTCTCTTGTAGGGACATTGTTATTATCCAGCCAGTAAATGTGAGGGCAAGGACCACTTCAGGCTTTAGTAAGGCAGGGAAACCTATGAGCGGCTACCTTCCATACACTCAAAAATTTAACACACCACACCCCAGCACACACTGAAAATACAAATGAAATGCTCTCACTGGTAAACAAGATGTACTACACCACCATCTGCAGAGAGGTAAGGGAATTTGCCGAGTGACGCTTGCAGCAATATGCCACGATGAACGCTCACGACAGTTGGCCATCATCTTAGTGGGCATCAGAAGCCCACCAGGCTAGCTCTAGCCTGCAAGTCTACAGGTCTCAGGAAGTATGAGGTTATATCACTGAGCTGAGGTTTGGAGACCAGTGCCGTCCACTTGGATCTGATGCTGCATCCAGTCCTAGTCTGGACCTCCCCGGTTTGGGTCAGAGACCATGCAAGCTCTTTCCCTGCAGATCCACCTACGAAACACACCACTGCCCGCCTGTAATACTCAGGACACACAGACTTCAGTGCTTTGTCTGGGAAGGTACAGACACGATAGACGGGTGCAAAGAAGCATCGAGCAGATTGGAAGCCAGCAAGTAAACCCTTCCGGCTTCTTGTACATTCTCTCACTCTTGTGTGGAGCAACCTTTTTTGTGTGCCCGCGTTTCTGCAGCTGTCAAAACCCCAAGCTTCTCATGGCTGTCTCAGTGATTAGACTCTGGGTTTTGGGGTCAGGAAGTTAGCACGGGGAGGGGGGATGGGGTTTTCTGTGGCTGTCTGAGCAACTGTAGAATTGTTTGATCTTTTCAGGCTTTAGAAATGACATCTTGCTACACTGGCGGTGGCTTTCGGTAGGCTACAGGCCACAGGTGGGGAGGGTACTTTATTTGTCTTATGCAGATATGAGACTAGGTTAGCTATTTGATATTCAAGGGGACAGCACCGAAGGGCAGACATATTCGTGATGGGATGAAGTATGATGCAAAGTCTCGGCCTTCCTCATGCCAGGTCCTTCCCTGGCCCTGGAAAACCATACATGCCTTTTCTGGTAGCCATGCTTTCAACCACCGGAGACTCTCCAAACCTCGTGGCAAAGAGCAGGACAGTGCAAAAGCTTCAGGGAAAAAATGCGAACAAACCTCAATGCATGCCACACTGTTTAACTAAAGTTTTATTCTCTAGACAGAAGTTTTAACAGGAAGCCATGTTAGGACTTACCATGCACTCTTTGTCTCCTCCCAAGAACTGTGAGCTCTTGAGGAGTTTTTAATTTAGGAGAAGATAATACTCCCGGAAAGGAGAGCTGGAGAGGGCCTGTCGGCAGGACTGGGCAAGCTGGCTGCAGAGATGGTCACAGCAGGCTGCCTAGGGGAGACTCAGTGAGACTCAGCACTCAGTGAAGAAAAGCCCTTTCAGCCCTGAGCTAATTAGGGGCTTCTGGGGCCAGCGAGGGCAACTTAATCCTCTAGCTGCTAAAGAGAGTCGGCAGCTCGGGTCCATGTGACAATGGAAGATGGGAGCAGATGTTTGGTGAAGAATTGCAGCTGGGAGGGTTAAGGATGGAACCAGCACCGCTAAAGTAGAAACGGAACAGGAGCCACCCATAGCCACCCATTTAAATGAGTTCCTAGTAGCCACACGGAGAAATGAATGTAGTGGCCTTTGAACGTATTCTATTTCACCCAATGTATCAAAAATATTACTGTCTAAGCTGTATAATCAGTATTGTTAATGAAACCTATAATATTAATTGCAAATCTGAATTAGTTTAAAGTAGATAAACTTCGGGACTGGAGAGATGGCTCAGAGCTCAAGAGCACTTGCTGTCCTTGCAAAGGTGCTGGACTCAGTTCCCAGTATACACGGAGGCTTATAATTCCAATTCCAGGGACCTGATGCTGTCTCCTGGCCTCCACGGGCACCAGGGAAGCACGTCTGCATGTGTGCACACATACATGCAGGTAAAACCCTTGTACACATCAAACAAAATACGTAAATCTTTAAAAAATAATAAAATTTGACAAAAGTTAAACAGCAACAACCAGTCTCTCACCGATCTAGCTGCCTTTCAGATGCTCACCTGTGCATATGGTTAGTGGCTACCGTGATGAAGAAGAGAGTAGGGGTCCAGAATAAGGAATCTCTCTCTCTCTCTCTCTCTCTCTCTCTCTCTCTCTCTCTCTCTGTCTCTGTCTCCTCTCTCTCGACAGAAAATCTTACCTAATTTTAGAGAGCAGATGAAGACAAGTCAGACACACTGTTATGACAAGTACGTTGCAAGTCAGTGGTCTGCTTGGCACTGAGCTCTGGAATCCAAACTCTAGTTAGGGTTTGTCCAACCCTAGGAAACATTTTCCCTGTCAGTTGAGGTAGAGGGCTTCTCGTTATCTCCCGTCTTTCTCTCCATTTTGAGTTCAAGTAATAGCCGATGCAGACAGATGTGGTCTGGTCTCTGTCTCCTGTCTCTCAAGTTAGTGACTGTCTCTTTAAAGTTGCAGCTCACTTTGGGGGTCAAAGCACATCTAGGGCCTGATCAGGATGGAATTACGTTCCTTCTGCATGCTCATGGCAAACCTCAGTGTAGACATATTTGACAACAGAGCCTTTGGGGAGGTAACTGAAGTACAATGAAGTCTTTGGTGGAAACGGTGTTCTCGTAAGAAGAGAAAAAGATGCCCGAGAACCTTTCTGGACTCTGTATACATACGGGAAGGTTTCCACGAGAATCCAGACTTGCAGGGTCTGCTTCTGCCACCAATGAGAATAGTACTTTGATCTTGGATTTCCAGCCTCCAAAATGGAGAATTTTTTTATTTTTATTTTTTTTGTGTGGCTTAAACAACCCAATCTGTGGCATTTTATTGTAGCAGTCCAGAGGGATGCATCAAGGACCTGCCCCACAGTCTATCCTCTAGCCACACAACATGTCGTCCTATGACTTGGTGAGGCTGCTGAGCTGTTTTGAGGTGGAGTTGAAAAGAAATAAGAAGATATCCAGCAGGTACATAGAAAACTCAGCCAGCCTGCTTCGAAAGACATGTTTGCGTGACTCAACTCAGAGGAGATAGCTGAGGTGATCAACAGGACAGAGGGAGATCTCAGAGGAGACAAAAGCCTTCCTGTTTTCAGGAGGCACATATGTCCCCAGTTGAGCTGCTTTGTCTTTGTTTCTGACCAGTCCCAGCCCAGCTAGTCAGTTCTGCTATGGTTTGTCTTTTGGTTTTAGTGTGTGCGTGTGTGTGTGTGTGTGTGTGTGTGAGAGAGAGAGAGAGAGGGGGGGGGGAGAGACGGAGGGAGGGAGGGAGGGAGGGAGGGAGGGAGGGAGAGAGAGAGAGAGAAAGAGAGAGAGAGAGAGAGAGAGAGAGAGAGAGAGAGAGAGAGAGAATGAGAGAGAGAGAGAGAAAGAGACAGACTGCTGTGGGACAATGGTCTTGTACCCTGTAAAGGTTTGTCAGTTGCATTGATTTAATAAAATGCTGATTGACCAATAGCCAGGCAGGAAGTATAGGCAGGGCGACCAAGCAGGAAGTATAGGTGAGACAACCAGAACAGGAGAATTCTGGGAAGAAGAAAAAAAATCAGTCTGCAGTTGTCACCCAG